>NC_045139.1:10070703-10758203 GCF_008831285.2 Nymphaea colorata
TCGGGGCAATCAAATACCCCCCCTTAAAGTGTTCTTCTGTCATTTTCTAAAAAAAACTCACTTGTGCATAAACCGAGAATAGTTGTTCATCAAATCCCAGACTTAGTACAATTTCATGTGTCTGTGATGTGGAATGGTTTATATCTCATACATCCGTCTGTCTATTTTTTCATTCACGTGCATATGCAATGTTTGGGCATAAAAATAAATTATGTTTGGGCATAAAAATAAATATGCATATTAGTAGTATGGTCTACATCCCGCTATAGTGAAGTACAAAACTCGATCCATTTTCATATTCTTGGACCCTATGACGGAAAAATAAAAAATATAAATGTCATAATTAACCTATCAATGACTTTCTCTTCCATTCGTGGTTATGAACGTTTTTTTATTTTTTGTATTTTTACTAGTGAGATTTTATAGCCCCTGGGAGTCTAACCAGCGACTGGGCCCTTGCCAGCTGCTAGCCCACCCAGGTGTGCTACGCCCCTCGGAGATGCCCTGGTCTCTATCAACTTGGAAAGGTTAAATATCACAGAAAAGCAGGTGGAGAGGCACTTGTTTTTTTGCTCTCTATTACCCTATAGTTAACATTCTTTTATTTTTTACTGCCATATCATATATGATCGCCAACTTCTTAATCTTAAGCTGCATTCTTCTTTTCTTATGCATGTATATCTTCACATATATCATTACGTTTTATGCATATTTTGTTCATCACACTACAGGCTTGGAAGCATTGGCTTGTCCTGCTTCTCTACTTCTGCATGTTGTTCTCTTTCGCGAGAAGAATGAATTCTCATTGAAATGCAGGATTCTTTCTTCTTGTGTGGCATCATTTAACATTTTGAAGAACAATAGAAGATGGACCCAGCGATCAAACTCATGGAAGAACTACAAGCTAATTGTGAACAAATAACTAGAGAAGTGCAGTTAGAAAGTTCCGTGACAGGCATGCAATTTCTATAAGATCATTTGGTGGGCCGACATATGTCTATAAGGAATTTCAGACATTATGGCTGTCTTAACGTAAATATCCGCTTAAGTGATTGCGTTTTGGGATATTACGTCATTTTAGATAGTATGGGGTAATTTTGAAATGTATAGATACCAGTACGGAATTACGGACTCTTTGATGGGTGGAATCTGTAATTGTCCTTATTATAAAATGGTAGTGGTCCCTGGGGTCGTGCAATGGTTGCCTGAAACATTGGTTTCTAGGGTTTTCCTCTTCACCATCTGAGAGAGACCTCAAGCGCGCCGCACGTACCATGAAAGACCATGCTGCGATCTTCCCGTGCATCAGATCAAATGGATTCAGGTACGCTTCCGCTTCAGTTTAAGGTTTCGTTTATTTCAATGATTAGGAAAGAGCATGATCCTGTTTAGGGTATATACGTTTGGTTTTGTATATGCGTTATGGGGAAAAATCCTAACATTTGGTATCAGAGCCTATGCTCGTTGTTGAATCGTTGTTTTTTTGGCGTTCTTCCCATTTGGATGTTCCTTTTCTTCAGCTGCAATTTTGGTTTTCAAAAAAAAAAAAAAACGTTCGAGGGGCAAGCAACGGAAGCCGTCGGGCTTCCGCTGCAGTCGCCTGAGACGCAAGGGGTAAAGCAAAGGACGGCCGGTCTTCGGCGGGCGTCCGTCGCTAGAAGGCGACGGCCGGCTGCCGGCCGTCCTCGCTCGTCCCGCCGGTGGGTCCCTTGCGGCCATCGCAGCCACGAAAGGGGAAGGAACGGGAAAAGGGGCAGAACGTTAAAGAGGGGAAACCGACCAGATTCGGCCGGTTTCCGGCGGGCGTCGGCCGGTTTCCGGCGGGCGTCGGCCGGCCACCGTGGCGGCCGACGTCCCGCGTTGCTGGTGGCACCCGCCGGCGGCCACCCACGGTGTTGGGTGGCCCGCCGGTGGAGCTTCACCGCCCGCCTGCCGTTCGGCAGGCGAGCGGTGGAGACGACGCCCGCGACCGCTCGCGCGGTCGAGCGGGTGGGTCGGGTCTTGAGAGACCCGATCCGGATCCATCAGTTTTAAAAAAAAAAAAAAAATTTGTCGCCCGCCCGCGCCTCGCAGTTAAAAGATTTTGGACCGGGTCGGGGCCGGCAGGACCCGACCCGTATCCATACGGCCTGGTTTTAAAAACTCGAACCGATTCATTCGGTTTCAGACCGGTTCAATACGATTCAGAATCGATTCGGTCCGATTCAGACCGGTTCGAACCTTCTAGGGACCAGTTCGAACCTTTCAGATCCGATTCGGACCATTTGGGGACCGGTTCATTCATTTCAGAACCGATTCGAACCATTTTCAAACCGATTCAGGGCTTTTCAGAACCGGTTCATTCAGTTTTGGAACCGATTCTAGCATTTCAGAACCGATTAAGTTGATTTTTTAACCGATTCAAGCATTTTCAGACCGGTTCACTTGATATTTAGACCGATTCAGGGCTTTTCAAACCGGTTCATTGAGTTCCAGAACCGTTTTTAGCCAATTTTAACCGGTTCAGTGGGTTTTAGAACCGATACGGTTTATTTTTGACCGATTTGTCCAATTTTTAGACCGGTTCAGCCCTATTTAGGGGCATGTGGGTGTTCTAGTTGCGGTTTAAGAACGATAAGGGCCACTTTAAGGCCAATTCAGTGGTTCTTGACCCACTTAAGTACAATTATGGTATCGGTTTATAAAATTTTGGACTCTTTTGGGTCCATATCATTGAATCATTTGGTTTTGGATTTAATGTAGGGCAAATTTGTGTGTAATTTGGTTTATGCATCAAGTTTTGGATTCATGTAAGGCAATTTTGTATGTGTCACGTCATTGAATCATTTGGTTTTAGATTCAATGAATGACAATTTTATATGTAAATTTTAATTCATGTATCATGTTTTGCATGTTTTTTAAATTTATGGGTGTACTTTAGATGAATGTTTGGATTATGAATTTTGATCTTTGGCCATGTCTGTTGTTTGAAATGAGTACGTTTGTACTTTATGTCGCCAAAGTGACCTCTATTGTACGAATTTGCTTGTTTTAAACATTAGATGATAGTATACTTGATCCATGCGGACAATGATCAGCCCAAAGGAGGATTGTTGTTTGGTCAGGTTTAAGTATACGGGGCAATGAATATGTGATAATTTTTTTCAGGTTTTCATGTGAATAGCGAGTCAATCCAAAGATAGGCTCGTTGTTTGACAGAGTTAATTATCTATATTCATTGTTGACCAAGAATACCACTTGCAGTTAGTATTTCAATCCAAATCTTGGATATTAATGTTGCATCGGTACCTTGTGATGGGATTCAGGCCATTGTATTTAACTTCATTTATATTTGTTATTTCATCTTTGTACATGTATTGGTTGTGAGCATGTTTGGTATTTTTGTTGTTCTTTGTACAGTGAGTTCTGCTTCTATGATATCTGCAAATTTGAGTACTGTTCCTGAGTTAAATGGTTCGAATTTTAAGGACTGAAAAGAAACTGTTATGATTGTTCTGGGTTGTATGGATCTTGACCTTGCATTTAGGGAGTTGTGCCCACCTCATCCAACAGATCAAAGTTCCCATGAGAATAAGCAGTACTTTGAACGGTGGGAACGCTTAAACCGCATGTGTCTAATGATCATGAAGAGATCAATCCCAGAAAATTTTCGGGGATCTATTACTGAAAAGGCTAGTGCCAAGGCGTTCCTTGAAGAGATTGAAAAACGTTTTGCTAAAAATGAAAAGGCTGAAACAAGCACTCTTTTGAGTAAACTTGTGACACTGAAGTATAAAAGTAAGGGGAACATACGGGAGCACATTATGGAAATGTCTCATCTTGCTTCAAAATTACAGGCGCTAGGTCTGAGGTTACCCGAAGACTTTATAGTGCATATGGTTCTTCTTTCTCTTCCACCACAGTTTGGACAGTTTAAAGTTAGTTATAACTGTCAGAAGGAGAAATGGATTCTTAATGAGCTCATTTCGCACTGTGTGGAAGAAGATGAGAGATTGAAGCATGATAGGATAGAAAGTGTTCACTTGGCTACTACGCCTAAAAGTAAGAAAAGAAAGACTATTAAGGAAATTGCAGTTGATCACGCATCCATTAAGAAACAGAAGAAGCATAAGGAAGGCAAATCAAGCTGCTTCTTTTGCAAGGATGAAGGTCATATGAAAAAGGATTGTATTAAGTATCACGCATGGCGTGAAAAGAAAGGTACGATTCTTACTTTGGTTTGTTCTAAGGTTAATTTAATTTCAGTACCAAGTTACTTGTGGGTAGATTCGATTGCTACTACTCACATAAGTGTTTCCATGCAGGGCTGCCTAAATTGTCGGACGCCAATTAATGCTGAAAGATTCATCTATGAGGGCGATGACATGAAGGCGAAGATTGAAGCCATAGCAGATTTTTTGAGTTATTGTTAAAGACTGGTTGTTATTTGAATTTGATAGAAACTTATGTAATACCGTCTTTTAGACGGAATTTGGTTGTTATTTCCTTACTGAACAAATTTGGTTATTATTGTTCATTTGGAGGAAATAAATTTAAATAGTTTCTGCATTCAAATTTGAATTCCACTGGTTCTTTGTCTAGTAGCGATAACCTTTATTTGCTTGATACGGTTGCTTCATATAATGAAACCTTGCATGTTACGTTTAGTGGTACTAAAAGAAAATTAGCCAAAGAAAATTCTGCTATGTTATGACATTGGCGCTTAGGACATATCTCTGAAAAGAGAATATAAAGGCTTATGTCAAAAGGAATTCTTGAGTCCCTTGATTTTGCAAACTTTAATGTCTGCACTGAATGTATACAGGGAAAATGAACAAACATTAAGGGGTTATAAGTTTTATTTAATCCATTCAGTAAGTCTTTCTTTGAAAGGGAAACGCCCATTTCTTTGAGGATATTGAGTTTGGGAGGTGATCAGGTTATGAACATTGCTTTCGAAGAGGGACCTGAGTCCACTCTATCTAGAAGAAGGCAATGATGTCGATCTCCATACTGAAGAAAAAACTCAACAACCTCAAGAAAATTAAGTAGATGTGTCACATAGGAAATCCATATATGGACTAAAGCAAGTTTTTCAGTCAATGGTATTACAAACTTCATCAAGTTATAGTTTCATTTGGTTTCGAAATTAATATGGTTGATGAATGTATATACCAAAAGTTCAGTGGGGGCAAATTTATCTTTCTGGTTTTATATGTCGATGATATATTGTTGGCAAGTAATGATGTTGGCATATTGCATGAAACTAAGATTTTTAGTCAACAAAGTTTGACATGAAGGATCTTGGTTGTGCATCTTTTATATTGGGGATCCAAATATTTCGAGATCGTTCTCGGGGTATTCTTGGATCATCACAAAAGGCCTACATTGATAAGGTGCTTCAGCGATATGACATGAAGGATTGTAAACCATGAAAGACTCCAGTTGCTAAAGGAGACAAGTTTAGTCTCAAACAATGCCGTAAAAGTAAAATCGAATCTAAAGTAATGGAAATGTTTCCCTATTTGTCTGTTGTGGGAAGCCTTATGTATGTTCAGGTTTGTACTCATTTGGATATTGCATTTATCATTGGAATGTTAGGCAGATACTTAAGTGATTCTGGTATGGGTCATTGGAAAGCAGCCACAAGAGTTTTGAGGTACTTTAAAAGAACATAAGATTTTATGCTCACATACAGGAAGTCAGACCAGTGGGAGATCATTAGGTATTCAGATTTTGACTTTGCTGGGTGCCAAGATAATGACATTCAATCAGGTTTTGTGATTACAGAATTTTGTCACGAGGCTGCGCATTATGTATGGTATAGAAATACCACTAAGGTTGTTGTGTGACAATAATTCAGCAGTCATGTACTCTTATAACAGCTACAATTTGTCAAAGTCGAAGCACATCGACATTAAGTTTTTGGACTGTTAAAGAGGGGATACAGAATGGTCAGGTGTCTTTAGAGCATATTGAGACAAACTCTATGATTACAGATCCGCTTACCAAGGGTTTAACACATAAGGTCTTTCACGAACATGTTGTTCATATGGGGGTGTTATCCTTGGATGATGTGCTAGTTTAGTGGGAGTTTGTATTTTGTTTGCTCTTATGTATGGACACATATTCAGTTTTCTGCAGAATAAAGTTTAAAGTTCTTTGGTTCTATTCTGTGTATATATGTTAGGTTTTGATCTCCATAAGGTTTTAAAGTTGGACCAGTTGAGAATAGACATGTTGTAATCACGTTACATGTAATTCTCATGCTATACATCCATATCAGATTTATGTCATTGATTATGTTAACATTTGTGATTATTGAAGGTTTAGCTAATTTTATTATAGCGAAAGCCGCTTTGGTTCTGTGTTGATATGGTCATGGACGAGATTGGTGAAAATGACGTTTATAAGATAGCAATTATGAGCTCCTAAGGTTTTATGTAATGTCTGAATGTATAAAAACATATTTGGCCCAAGTGAGAGATTGTAAGATCATTTGGTGGACCGACATATGTCTATAAGGAATTTCAGACATTATGGCTGTCTTAACGTAAATATCCGTTTAAGTGATTGCGTTTTGGGATATTACGTCATTTTAGATGGTATGGGGTAATTTTGAAATGTATAGATACCAGTACGGAATTACGAACTCTTTGATGGGTGGAATCCGTAATTGTCCTTATTATAAAATGGTAGTGGTACCTGGGGTCGTGCAATAGTTGCCTGAAACATTGGTTTCTATGGTTTTCCTCTTCCCCATCTGAGAGAGACCTCAAGCGCGCCGCAGGTACCCTGGAAGACCCTGCTGCGATCTTACCGTGCACTAGATCAGATGAATTCAGGTACGCTTCCGCTTTAGTTTAAGGTTTCGTTTATTTCAATGATTTAGCAAGAGCATTATCCTGTTTAGAGTATATACGTTTGGTTTTGTATATGCGTTATGGGAAAAAATCCCAACAATTTCAAGTCAGGAAGATGTAAAGAAGATTAATGGTAGTGAACTCAAAGGTCTCGTTCATCTGAAGAGGTTCATTGTTTAAGGTCTGATTCATCTGAAGTGCTCGTAAAATACATGTTAAACTTGAAACTGTAAAACTTAAAAGTTCTCCTCATGCTTATCATGCTGAGTTTCTGTTTTAGCTTTAAGAGCTGAGATTGGTTTGAAGCATTGTCACAAATAGATAAATATCGGCAAGATTTTTTTTGGATATTTTTCAGCAAAGTTTTTTTTTTTTTGGAGAAAATCTCTATAATTTAAAAAATTAAAAAAACCATAAAAAACCTTAAAGCTCTAAAAAATATAAAATATTAAAATCCCAAGAAGAAATCGCTGATTGTAAAGATCTTTTTGTGAATCGAATCAGTCAATCACTAAGCGCTGAACCCAATAGTTTTGAATATATTTAGAAAAATATGAAAATATTTTTAAAATTAATAATTGAAAAGTGGAAATAATGAAATGCCATAAAATCTAATTGGTTTGCTGCCGACTCTATTGAAATCAGTCGATTCAAGCTGTAACAGTACCACTTGCATGCTTAACATTTATTGGATTATCAACTTGCCACTTAATGGTTATTATGCTTACATTTCCCATCAAGAAAGTAAAGCATGCTGATATTCATTTACAAAATTTATTTTAACGTACTTTAACGGGAAACGACTTTTCAGCATAAATAACAATAATTGAAGCAAACTGATGCACCGGACCAGGAAAAAAAAACTCTAAATTAAATTAGAAAATCAACAAATTATCTTTTAGTAAGACACATGAAAGTCGAATTTAAAAAGGAAAAAGAAAGAAATATCGAGGTGAAAAGGCAAGCAAGAAACAAAGAATATGATTGTGCATGTAGGCTAACGTGTGATGTTTTGAAGAACAACGACAGCACAGTGGTAGAGCTAGAAATTTTTTGTTAAAAAGCATTTTAAGTTTAAATATTTTCAAATATTAAGGGGCATTCTTAAGTAAAAAAACTGAAAAATAATGAAATTTTACATGTAAATAAAGTAAATAATGTGGGATAGTGTGTGCAATTGCCTACACCAGCTACAAGGTAGCTCCACCACTGCGACAGCATAAACATTTTAATTTTTCTGGCTTGCTGAAAAAATAAAATACGTAGAAGAGCTCTATATATTTGGTGAATAATTTTGCTGGGGCAAACGACGATCAATTTGAAGACTCATAAACGTCGTTATTATTCTGTCGACCTGAATTGGCTTTCTAAATTAAGTGGTTCTGAGCCAATTCAATTTGATGTTTTTTTTTTTGGTTTAAACATATGCCAGTTTCTTTTTTTTTCTTTTTTTCTTTTTAAGGGTGAATGGTTCATTCCACCGCTCTAAGAGAAGCTACTGCTCGCTTGTGCTTACCCCTAGGTTTTTAAAAAGCATGTTTTTCAAACCTTTTATGACTTAAAGGTAAAGCACACTGAGACATGACAATTGCAGAGTTGATATATAGACACACTTTTTCTCTTTTTCTTCTTCTTCTACTTGTCAATGAACTTCTCAGGATGTCATAGGCAGTGAATTGCCTGACCCTCCCACCTCTCGATTTGCATCGATTTTCTATAAAATGTGAAAGATCATTTGTCTTTTGGAGATTGATTTTTTTAAATAACAATCTTTTTTGGAGATTGATTTTTTTAAATAACAGTCTTTTTTGGAGATTGATTTTTTTAAATAACAATCTTAATCGGCTGGTAAATTATAGAATATGTTTGGTGTCTACATCAATATTATAACTCAAACAAGTTGCCAATTTCACACAATGGTAAAAGTAATAGTAAAGTCTGCTTGGATGACACCTTCTTCTTACCAGTTTTGAGGAAAAAAAAAACTAGGATTTATAAAAATCAAGTTTTCTAATCAGTTTTAAAAACTGTCTTTTTGTTTGGGTAACACATCCAAAGCCTCATGTTCGAATAAGTTAAAAGGGGATCAGGTTTTTCACTCCCTTTTACAAAACTAGCTTTTGTCAAAACTGGGTTTTGTTTGAACAATACCGAGATTTGATGTCATCCAAGCGCTTCAAAAATCTAGTTTTGAAGGCAAATCCTGTTTTTTGAAGTCTCCCCAAACACTCTGCAACTTTTTTGGTTTTGGGTAGCTTTTAAGTATAAACCCAGATCGATCATGTCAAGCATTCGAGGAAACGTCATATTTAGTCAGGTAGAAATTTTTGCTCGACCAGATCAATAATCTTAGGTGCAAAACAAAGAATATACGGGAGTCTGGTTAATTTGAAGTGTAGATTATATCGCCTCCTGTGGCGTCTGGTCCTTAACTTTAGTTTGTTCTTTTTGATAAGTCTCTGTATAGATGGTGCCAGAAACTTAGGAAAAATCATGCCTTTTTTTCCCAATATGTAGGTTCATTATAAGTTCGAAAAATTAGAGCTTTGCTCTTTATAAACTTTCATAAACTACTCCTCCCCCCTTGTTCTTAGCTCATAGATTGCATTTATGCCGTCAGGATCGGCCACCATACTGGAGCCAGTTCGAACTCAAGTTCATCTTAAGTTTACCAAACCGAGGTCCTTTTGTCACGGCCCAACAAAGGAGAAAACGAGACCACTTACGATGTTTCCAATTCTGGACAACAGGAACACTGTTATGGACTGGACGCCGTCCCGTCTCTTGTCCTCCACCTTTCGGATGAGCGAGAGGTATTAATCCCACCACCCGAAAAAGGCCCGAAGGCCCCCCCATTCCCCCTGCCTCCGAGGTCCTGAGCTATGTCGGTGTCGGCGATAGCAACGGTGCACCCTTTAGCTTGGATGCTGCGCCCTATCGCCTTAAGACACAGGAACATAGCGCTCACGGGAATCGAACTAAAGACCTGCCTTAATACAAGCTCCTAACTCGACCAACTACCCTATGCCCCTTGAGGCTCCTGTCCTCCACCTTCAATGGGTTGTCATCTCTCCCTCTCTTTCTTCTTTTTCGTTAACTTGTCAAACTCATGGTTCGTCAACACCACACGTTATCCTTATCTCATGTAATGTGGCCCAACTGGACACTATTTGGCTCCATATATTTTTAAATATTATTTTTTCCTTTAATAAATAATTTTATATTAAAATTTATTTTTATTTTTAAAAAATGTTTGTTCATGCTAAGCAGGTTGAACCAGGCTGGACTAGGCTCAGGTTTTGGGTTGTGGCCCGGCTCGAGCTCCACTGTTATGTTACCAGGTCGGGCTGATGCACAAGCTTAATAGCGACTGCTTGCCTAGGTCTAACTGGTTATGCTAACTTGATATAGAGTGTGCACACATATTATATGTTATGAAAGACACAATATTTGAAAAACTGTCCCTAAGTATCATACTGCAAGAGCATTATCAATAGCTTTTGATATAGCCACAGTAAAAAGAAGTGTCATACTGCAAGAGCATTATCAATAGCTTTTGATATAGCCACAGTAAAAAGAAAAAACATGTCCTATAAAATCAAGCACAAGATGGAGCTCATTCATAAATTAAGCACAATTCCAAATGATCACTATTATAAGAACTGTACACTGATTATTTGTCTGCCAAGATGCTTGGACATCTATACATCCCCGATTACTTGGCATTCACTAACAAATTCAAAGAAGCTCGCTCAACGAGTGCCCATTATTTTGAAATGAGATGATTTTTGTTTTTTTTTAACAAAAATTTACCATTGAAAATGGTCTAAATAGGTCCACTAGCAACATTTTTTGTCGGATTATATATATATATTGAAATTATCCAGCTGCTAGATATTGTTAGATCACTAAATGGCGGAGGTAGAAAATTTATTTATGTGTGGAATTGCCATTACTATGTATAACTTTGTAAAATACCAAATGCATCAATATAAAGATAAAAAAAAATTATAGGGTTAATGTGGCCAACTGCCTACAACTGTTTATATGTGGGCTAGGCTTCGACATACCTCAGGCCTACTTTCATCCAGTCACTCATCAAATCGAGCCGTCTGCAACTTCACGACAGGTAGAATAAAAATTTAAGTTTAGGTCAAGAAAAACTTTTCACTATCTAATGTTTATATCGCCTAGTGTCTGCTTGGTGAGGGGCGACACAGTGTAAATCACATGTGATTGGTATCGGTGGTCATTGTCATGTTTCAGTATCAATATTATTTTCTTAAGTAGTAAATAAGCGTCACATCTAATTGAATGACGAACCGTTAGTTCCAATCAAATTTCCAACAATCAAAAGTAATATTATTTAATCAAACCTAACGAAGCCACTCGCCACGATTCACGGCACTACTCAGCTTGAATATCGACTTTGTAATTGAAAAAAGGAAGCAAGAAACGAAACTACGCGATGGGGAGAAATTATTGAAATGACCGCTTAGTCGCTTTCTCCATATCCGTTACTCCAAAAGCCAAAAAAAAAAGAAAAAAAAGAAAGACATGGGCGATGTAAAAGGGTTCCCACTTCCATCACACGTTAGGCTAATCACCCAACCAGATCCAGATTTGGACTCGGATTTGAAAATATACGAGAAAAAAGGAACAACACAAAGCTCCAAATTCTACTCCTAATCGGATTTGAGTATACCAAATGAGAATTAGAATTTGGATATACGTGTACCTGATCCAGGTAATCGGAAATGGATTTGGATCAAATATCTAGATCATCCTGGAAAAGAACAGACCGTTAATTCCGGGGCTCTGATACCCTGAAATATTTCAGGTGGTCCATAACGTGCTCTGAATTATATATATATATATAAGCCATGAATTGCGGATTCGGTGGGAAAGCTAATATAAAGATAAGAGCATTTCGCCTGCATGAAGACCAATGTGGACCCTACATTTGGATCGGACGAACCCTAATTGGATCTGAGGCGGAACACGTTAACCAGTGGGTCCTTTTGAAATTGAGTGCGAGTCTGACAAGGAAGCTGTTGATTCATTAAATGGTCGCAGGCGACGAGAAGGTTCAAATTGTCCATGGTCCAAACCTGGACACTTCTGACCCGGCTCCATGCCCGCGTCGTCGTCCGGTCAGATTAGGGTTACAGGTTCCGTGGTTTTCTTTTTCCGATTTAGAGTTCAAAGCTGTTTGGGGTTTTAGTGGCTCTATGGTACATTCTTCATGCCGTGTACACTAATGTTTTTAGTTTAGATGTTCAATTGAAAATATGTCTTGAAATAGACATTGAAGCCGACCAACTATACTAAATCTTTTTTATTTGAAGAATTCTTTTTAATCAATTTTATTGAATTAAGAAACAAATATAAAACTATACATTTTCAAGAATATATAAAAAACACTTATTTGACCTTTCATAAAAAACACAAAAACTTGTAGCCATACACGTAAACACACGCACATACACGATGCTCAGCAATTTTACAATTCGCTCCTCAACTTGAATAACTAAAATCATTTTCCTAAAATGAAATGGCACAATTACTTTTAAGAAAAAGCTAAAAGGGAAACGTATTTTCCACATGATATGATTTCCTTTTGCAAATTGCATGTCTACTAACTGGCGGTAATGGCATTAAAAGAAGAAGATATGTTTTTTAATAAAATGCAAATGCAACATGAACATGGCAATAATCAATGTCTTAATTATTTAGAATTTCCCAATATAAAGCTCCTTTGCTAAATAAAACTACTTGTCCTTTAAAAGAAATGCACGGCCGCAGCTTTAAGGCAAATGATATAACAAAAATGATATACATGTGACGTAAACTCATTTTTCTAAAGGAGTGTTTGATTCAAAAAGGAGGACCCCAAGTGTGACCTACATTTCTTAGTCGGAAGAACTGTGAATTTAATGTGAATCTTTTGCTGCATTTAGTTTAAAAGTCAAGAGAAACCCTTAATCTACTTTGATATGAGATATTCAATATTTGAAATCTCTGAACTTGAGATCAAGCCGTTTTATCTTAAATCATACATTCATCAACAACCATGAATTTAGTATGGATTGTTTGCTACACCAACAAAAACATGTCTAGTAATCAAAATTTAAGTGTAATCAAGCATTCCGTAAATATATTAAGTAAGCTATCAGCTAAGTTCTAAGATACTGTATGTACTTTTTTTTCGAAAAAATAAGTATGTTTTGTTGTTCAATCATTTCTAAAGAAAAAAAAAAACAAAGTGGCTTAAGGGAACCGATGCTTGCAGTTATAGAGCTGCAACAATATATAAGCCATGCAAAGCCGTTGCCAAAGATTAAATGAATAATACAAATGAGAAGATTAAATTTTATCGGTAACAATAAAGTATATAATATGCAAGAATTCTTATGTAGGTTTATGGAATAAAGATAAATAAACTAAAAATGAACAAGAAAGTAAATGAAAAGAAACATGATAACATCAAACACCGATGACCCGACGTTCCCCAGAAAACGCGTCTTCCCTTTCCGAACGCACCGCTCTGTATTCGAATAATAGAAAAGGAAAGAAAACGGGGGAAGAGAGAGAGAAAGAAAGAGAAGAAGAAGAAGAAGAAGAAGAAGGAAGAAACCCTCCGCTTCTCTCTCCGCTTGCTTCGCCCGACCGAAGGGAGCACCTCTCTCTCTCTCTCTCTCTCTCTGCCACCCCCCTCGTCCTCTCTCTAGCGCTCTCCCTCTCTCTCCCTCTGTCTGCAAAGGCGAGAGCTCCATGGGTCGCCGTCGACGGCGTCAGGCGACGGCCGTCGATCACGCACTATGGGTGCTCGCCCTCATCGCGTTCCATTTGTTCTCCGTGGTCTTGGGAGCCACATCCGCCGACGACGTCACGGCGATGACGGCCCTCTCAAACGCCATCGGCGGCGATTCTTTGGGGTGGAAGGGAACCGATCCCTGCAATGCTTGGCGTGGTGTAAAGTGCGACGCTAACCGCGTTACCTCCATCCAGCTTGCAAACGCCGGCATATCTGGTACCATCCCCTCCAAAGCCATATCTGCCCTCACAATGCTCACCACCCTTAGCCTCCAGGGAAACCATCTCACCGGCGCTCTTCCTTCTTTTGCCGGCCTATCGTCCCTTCAGACCCTGTACCTCGATAACAACAATTTTTCCTCCGTCCCTCCCGGGATCTTCTCCGGCCTCACCAGCCTGCAGAACCTCCATCTCGACAACAACCAGTTCGCCCCCTGGGTCATCCCTGACCTTTCCGATTCCACCAGCCTCCAAGCCTTCACCGCCAGCAATGCCTTCATCACGGGAACCATTCCGGATTACTTTGGAAAAATGGTGAATCTTCAGTCCCTCAGGCTTTCCTACAACAACCTCACCGGCGGGCTGCCTACCACCTTCGCCGGCTCCGGCATCCAGAACCTCTGGCTCAACAACCAGCAGGGTGAGAAGCTTAGCGGCTCAATTGAGGTTCTTGGTCAGATGACGAGCCTTGTTCAGGCCTGGCTACACTCGAATGCTTTCACCGGTCCCATCCCGGACCTCACCAAATGCACGTCTCTGGTCGATCTGCAACTCAGAGACAACTCCCTCACAGGTGTCCTGCCCTCCTCCCTCTTCTCCATGCGCTCTCTGCTCAACATTTCTCTATCCAACAACCGTCTCCAGGGTCAATACCCCAACTTTAACAGTTCTGTCACACAAAACATAGGGACCTTGAATAGTTTCTGCCTTCCCCAACCTGGGCCCTGTGATCAACGAGTCGATATCCTCCTTGCGATTGCTGCGGCGGTAAACTACCCACTTGATTTCGCCAACTCCTGGAAAGGGAATGATCCTTGCAGCGGGCCCTGGTCGGGTGTCACCTGCGATGCGAAGGGGGTCATCACCGTGCTCAATTTCGCAAATCGTCGTTTGGTCGGAACCATCTCCCCGGCAATCGCAAACCTGACTGGCCTGAAGACGCTGTACCTCAGCAACAACAATCTGACAGGACCCATCCCTGCGAGCCTCACCACTCTGCAGAATCTGCAGATAATTGATGTCTCCAACAATAATCTTACCGGTGCTGTACCGGCATTTAGCCCGAACGTTACGCTGAAGAGTTCGGGCAATCTATATCTGGGCACTGGTGGATCCTCCGGTGGAAGTGGAGGATCTGGAGATGATGGTGGTGGTGGGACTGCATCTGGCTCGTCTGGGTCGGCGGCGCATGGTGGATCGCTGTCGGCCGCCGCTCGAGTGGGAATAGGAATAGGTGTTGTATTGGCGCTAGTGATTGTTGCTGGGCTAGTCTTTTGTTACTTTTGCAAGTCCAAGGGACGGGGATTCGGACGCGTGCAGAGTCCGCCTTCTTCTGCAAATGGGCTAGGAGAGGTTAAACTTAACGTTGGCAATGACAATACCAATGTCACTAGTGAGGAACACAGCGCGTCCAGCAGTTTGCCCGACCCTGGTAGCATGGTGATATCGATCCAAGTGCTTCAGGAGGTGACGAACAATTTCAGCGACTCGAACGAGATAGGCCGGGGAGGTTTCGGAGTTGTTTACAGAGGAGAGCTTCATGATGGGACCAAGATTGCAGTGAAGAGGATGCAGGGAGCCACAATGGGAGGCAAAGGCATGAATGAGTTCTTGGCGGAGATCAATGTGCTGACGAAGGTGAGGCATCGGCACTTGGTGGCGCTGCTCGGCTACTGCATTGAGAGGAACGAAAGGCTTCTGGTTTATGAATATATGCCACAGGGGACGTTGGGGCAGCATCTATTTGAAGGACCAGAGAACGGTTTCTGTTTTCTCAATTGGAAAGCAAGGCTGACCATTGCATTGGATGTCGCCAGGGGAGTTGAATATTTGCATAGTTTGGCATTGACTAGTTTCATTCACAGGGATCTGAAACCTTCCAATATACTGTTGGATGATAATATGAGAGCAAAAGTTTCAGATTTTGGCCTTGTAAAACTTGCACCTGAAGGGAAATACTCAGTGGAGACACGATTGGCCGGAACGTTTGGATATCTTGCACCTGAATATGCTGGTCAGTTGATTGGGTTCTCATGTCGTTCATTCTTTTCTTTATGCTTAAGTTCATTATTAGATGCATATAATGATATAATGGTCTATATTTTTGTTCTCGTCGTTTTGATGATTTGCCACATATTGTCAGTTTTAAATCATTTTACCAGCCCATATTATTTGCACTTGCTATAATTTCAGTCCCATTTGCATGATATTGATATCCTTAGTATGAATTGGAATTAATATGATGCTTGCATATTTCGTTTGACACGGTTCAGCTGAGGAACATTTTCCTCGTAGTCATGATGAGCTATAAGTTAATGATATTTAACCCATAGGTCCCAAGATAACTAATATTCTTCATACTCTTTCACATTACCTTTTCTGATGCCATCAATGAGCTAAAAAATATGAGCTGATGATTACCATAACTAAGCTCATGCCAGAAGTACTTATATTTCTGAGAGATAATTCTATCAGTCGCAATGTCTTCTATGATATCTTTCAAGGCTATGGATGCTGGTCTATGCTTCTTCCAGATCTAGTTGGTACATCCGAGGGCTTGGATTCTCCTTGATGTCCCTTGCACACAAAAGAAGGACCTCAAGAGTCGGTACATCATATGTCGCCCGTTGTAGTTTTTGTAAATATGTGCCTTTTGGAGTTTCAGAATCAGTTTCATTGATGTCAATATGAATGTTTGTAACGTCTGTTTTCTGGGGAACTTTGTGGAACTATATGTTTTCTGAAAACCAGATTATTGGACCTTATTATGTCATTACATGTTACCTGGGAATGATTGGAACGTCAACGATCATTTATTATGCCATTTAGATGGTTCTGTTTCGTTTTTTCCTACTTGGGTCGAACTTTGACCAAGCAACGTTATCATCATGACTTGTTCTCATAGAATTTTACATCATTTTGGGCTTGAATGGCGGGGGCCTGTTTATTCAACTGCACGACAAAGGAAGCTCTGGCGAAGCAAATGTATGGTAGGACCTTTTGCAATCGTTGAATAACAAGATAGCTGTTTCTAGCTGTCTTATTTGTATGTATGCCAGGTGGATCATATCTGTGAATTGAGCTTCCCACTGTGACCTGTTTCCTGTTTGGTCTGGAAGATCGTAGTGGGCTTAATCTAGGAGTAACCATTAATGATTATGGTATACCAGGAACTTGGTGTTTTATAATTTCATTTAGTTGAAGCTAAAAGTTGTGTCTTGCTGCACCAAGAAATGTCTTGAATAGTCACCATGCGATTTTACTGATTTGCCGTACAACAGTTCTTTCTCTCTGTGTGTGTGTGTGTGTGAATTATATTTTTGGTCAATAGTGTTGTTGGCACGCTGGTTTCAAGTAGGGCTTTGATAACATGTTCCAAGAATATTGGTTTCTACTTCTATCACTTTATTGGAGATCTGCTGCCTAAGACTTGCAATGTGGTTTTGTGCAGCTACTGGAAGGGTAACAACGAAGGTTGATGTCTATGCATTTGGGGTGATCCTCATGGAAATGATAACAGGTCGGAAAGCCCTGGACCAATCACAGCCAGAAGAAAGCTCCCATCTTGTGACATGGTTCCGAAGAATCTTGATTGGCAACAAGGGCGATGTCAGCAAGGCTATTGATCCAACCCTCAATTTAGATGATGAGGAAACGTTCAATAGCATTTCCGTAGTGGCTGAGTTAGCTGGCCATTGCACTGCCCGGGAGCCACACCAGAGGCCGGATATGGGGCATGCTGTTAGCGTGCTTGCACCGCTGGTAGAACAATGGAAGCCCAGCAGCAGAGATGAAGAAACAAGTGAAGGTATCAACTACGACATACCACTCTCAGTAGCTATACAAAGATGGCAAGCCAATGAAGGCAGCACCTCTATGATGACACAGTCGTTCTACAGAGGTACCACAAGCGTGGAGAATACGCAGTCCAGTATTCCGGTAGGTGCAGTTTTCCCAGATTCTGTGAACTGCCGATGAGAAAAGAAAGGAAAAGCAGTAATATCCAGTATTCCAATCGCCTTTTTCTTAATTCTGTTCTTTCAATTTTTATCTGTTTCAGCAGCTTTCTGCTCCCAATCTCTTCATTTGTTTGTAAAGGCAAGCAGACTAACAGAATTTGAGTTTAGGATGGCCTTCCAAGTGGTCGGAACTTGGGAAGCGGCCAGAGGAATTGCTTCAATGTGTAAAATTTTCCGTTTGGGGATACATATGTATCGTATATCACCACTTTTCCACCTTATGGTTGATTCTGTTAAGCAGTGAACTCTCTATGACAAAGCTAACGACCAAATTGATCGACTGCTATAATTTCTCATTAGTTTCAATAAGCAAATTCCATTCCGCTGCAGACGCCGGTCGAGAAACGAAAACAAGTGCTAGAGAGCCGGGAAATATGCAGGATATACACAACAAGAGATCCTCCATCGACTTTCTTCATCCCTACGCTTCCTTGCCTCTGTGGGCGAAGGAGTTTCCTTTTGTTTTATAATCTATAGTACTATGTCATGTTGTTTGGCTATTGAAGTGGGTGGAGCCGTCACATGGGTGGAAAGCCCACTAAAAAAGCCTTGATTGCCGTGGCTGGTGGAGGAGGGTTTTTTTCTTTTCTTTTTATGGTTCAGATGTGAATGTGGTCTTGCTGGATGAGCCGAACTTCTTCCTTCTTGTGGTGCACGTGGGTGGTCCGAGAGGAAGCTCTGCTTTGGGTTTCTTTCAAGTTGTTTATGAAACAGACAAGAGGGAAAAAGGTGGCACACTTTGTTTTCTTTTTCCTTTCCAGTTATGGGGTTTTGGGACTGTGTAAGGAGGAAAAAGTGGATATATTGAATATTTTAACATCTTGTCTTTTTACTGGGGAGAGGGAAACGATGTGCCATTTTGCTGTTCCCCTGTACCCTTTCTTGGATTTCTTATTCTGCATATAGTACTTGCTTTACAAGCATTGTCCCAAAATGGTCTCGTGACAGTGTCATTCCTCATGTTCTTTAAAGCGATGACTAACTAATCTAAGACAGGGATCCATTTACCTGATCTCAATGGATTACCTCACATGTTACTCAAGTCTTGAGATTTTAAGATTCATAGATTTAAGATCAGATCCTTCCCTTCTGATATTTAGAGGGTTCACACAGCCTTGGAAAGCAGTGGAACAGACTTTAATTGGTGCATCTGTTACACCTGAAACAAACGTGGTCCCTCCCCTTCCCGGGCCTGAGCTTGTTCTTCCTGTTCCATGGATGATGCCAGCAACTGGAATCCTGGCATCCTATGGAACAGGAAACAGGACGATCTCTTACCGATCCACCACATTCATTGCTTAAGGCCTATGAGATTCAAAACACGCCTGGTATATTAGTTTTGTGCTTAACTTTCTTCAACCAGAACAATTAGCCTTGGACAGATCTCTTCCACAAAGCACCCACTCGTAAAGAGAAGAATACTGTTTTCAAGATTCTCTCTTCTCCTCACAGTTCAAACACTCATGAAGTTTAAGAGGTAAGTAGTATGTTGTGACCACCAAACACCCCCTCCCTTGATCTTTCAAGAATTAAACAGTATTGGACTTGAGAAACCATGCACCATAGCTCTCCCACGTGAACCTTTCTAGGTATAAAAGGGGGAAGCAAGACCCTCAAGATGAAGAAGATCAAGGCGTTCAATGGGACCAGTTTCATCTTGTTGGCATCATTCAGTAGGTGTCTCTGCCTAATCCCATCTTATATCATTAAAAGAAGAGGGAGTTCTAAGCCATGCATTATTGTTGCAGTTGTCCCCCACAGTTTTTTCTTTACAGAAATGGATTCATATGATTGGAAGATCATTTGGTACAGAGAACAAAGACGGAAAAGATAAGACCTTATAATTGAGATTCTTCTCGGAGCCCTTCTGCGAGCATCAGTCTAATTGCAGGGCTTATCTCAGTCATGGCCCAGAGACACTTGTTGGTAGACATCGTGGTCGAATGCACAATTGTGGTCGTCATTTTATATTGGGACCAGCTCGCTGCCTGCGTGTCCTCAGCAACCATGGAGATAAGTTTAACGTTTTCTAGATCCTGATGGTTAGGACGCAAAAGAAAAGACAGATAGAGCCAACCTGTCTTGCAATAGGTTGAGCCACTAGGAATATGGCATCTTAAGTGGGATCCGATGAAACGTCATCTCAGTGCATATGTACAAATCTCCTCAAATCTCAACATTTTAATTTCTTTTTAACCTAATCTTGCCGTATGCGTATGAACTACGTGTCATATATATATATATATATATATATATATATATATATATATATATATATATATATATATATATATATATATATATATATATTCATTTTATTTGTAATAGATCATATGGACCGCCACATGGTAAACAACCACATAGTCGTGGTCTCTTAGAGAACAATTGATCATAGGGTAGTGATTCGGATCTCATGAGGCTGTCCCGTATATACTGGACTCAAGTTCACGGTTTTAACACTGAATTAAGGTTTAAAAAAATGGGCTTTGTGGAGAAAACGCCCATGCAGACTCTCCACCTACCTTGCTCATGCCAAAAATGTTAAAAGTAATCCATAAATTTATAGGGGCACTTGGTAACCATAGGAATATGTTACTATTTCACGTATTTGAGCCAAACATTATGATAGGTTCCTGAACAAAACCTATTTTTCTTATATAAGCTTCATGTAACCCGTGAATATATGTATAGGCGTTCTTAACTGTTCCCAATGCTAGTATGCGGTGGTATTTCTTAACGTCGAATTTTTTCAAACGAGAACTTTGTTGAAAATTATCATCAACGATGAAGGAGAAAGTATCCCACTTTTCAATGCATCACTCCATATCACATAAATTCGTAAGTGACTTAAATTGGTGCAACTATTTTTATGGTGTGTCTGATCCCAATTACGCTACAGGCTGTGTACTGCAAGGACGAGTTGGCCACACCCCATTTCCAAATATGCATTTCTTGGAAGCACGTAAACTCAAACAACAGACTCTGATTTCCTGTGCTCCTCAAACTGACCTGACCCCCTTTACAGTAGTATCACATGTGGTTAACCCAACGCAAATAATTTAAGTTGCCTGAGACACAGCGGAGCCAAAAAAAATTTTTGGTGAGGGCATTCATTCAAGTTCTTTGATTTTTTTAGCACCTATATGTATAACAATCAAATATATCAAAACATTAACATGTATATTAAACTAATTTTGTTGCTTACACCAGCCACCATGTGGCTCCGCCACTGGCTTGAGCAGGGGTGGAGGGAGGGGGGCCCGCCGAGGCCATGGCCCCACCCCAACCAAGTGAAAATATATATATATATATATATATATATATATATATATATATATATATATATATATATAATGTAAAAGTTTTTTTTTTTTTTTTGCTTTCATGTATTTTTTTAGTGTGAGTTAAGTTTGGTCCTACCCAAATCCAACCCACAAAACTCAGCCTCCATTTGGTCCGCCCTTGAAGAAAATCCTGGCTTCACTCCTGAGCTTAGATTATCGAATGGGTTGATGCAATAGACAAAGTGGGGGCTAATATGCGGTTGGCCTCTGTTTTGAACTTCCTTAACATCAACTCTCTGAAACATAGCAATTTCATTGTAGCATTGACAGATACAACCTACCCAGTGATGTTCGACCCAGCTGGTACCAAATTAAAGGAAAATCAATTATATAGGTAAATGAGAAAAGTTTTCTGTTCGGTCTTATCTTTTGTTTATAATTTTAAAAGAAGCGATTTCGTTTTTAGTTTCTAATAAGGGCCATCCTTTTAATAAAGCTTCTCTTAACCAGAGAAAAAAAAGAGAGACTGAAATGATAAAAGTTAAATGTGATTTAATGATCACAGATGGTCGCTAGCCTTTTTAATTTGGTCTCTCATGTTAAATATAATTTCACTTTAAAAACCTTATTTAACCCCCCATGAAAAGCGAATTCCTTCTTCTTCTTCTTTTTTTATTATAATAAGCAAAGGAATTTTCGGGAGAGTTAATTTAGTTTATTAGTCTAGACTAAATTATATTGTTTGCTTCTTTGCTACTTCCCCCAAAGTAAATATCAACTTCCCAATTCTAGCTTAAGAGATGTATAGACTTTGAGCTGGAAGTATTTCCTCCAATTCACCACCGACGGTGGCGGCATCTCCTAATAACTTTATCAATGGGGATCAACTTCAGTGTGTCCTGTTGAAAAGAGCAAACTAAGGTTCTCAGTTAGAAAGTGGGTTGGGGCGATTATTCTTCAGTCTCCCACTTAAGGGAAGATCTTAAAACCATGAAACCACGGGGTCATTTGGCTGGAAGGATACAGTATGAGTGTCTTTTATATCTGCCACAATGATTGAGGTAGTTTTGTAGACAATAGTTGTAATGTTCAACAAATATGTTTCAATCTTTCGAGTAGATTCATGGAACACTCACAAAATGTCCATACTATCAAATGATCCATTTAGTTACTCGATTAGAGAGGTTTGGAACTCAATTTTAATCTTCCCAAGTTCAAATGCTATGAACGGTTGAGGAGACATAAGTTTGAATAATAACCCAAATCAGCTCATATGAAACCAGAACTGCATTGAAAAATAATTGAAATATAACTCCAAGTGTATTTGCCCAGCGAAATGAAGGCTCCTGATTTGGCACATAAATATCTATCCATCCACGCTAGGTGGTTCATGTTCATTGCAAACACCTAGTACCCACCATGCTCGACAGAATCCAAAGGATGGGTCATTCATTGGCCTACAGGCAGGGGCAAAGTTAGAACCCTTTTAGGGGAGCCAAATTAAAGTTTCTAAATTTTGATAGGAGCCAAAATATCATTTTTCAAAATTTTTATATAAAACAAGTGCAATTTTTTAAAATTTACATGCAATTTTTTTTTTAAAAAAGGTGGGATCTAGGGCCCATTCCAGCCCCCATTGGCCTGCCTATAGGTATGTTCTCTGTCTTCACTTAGAAGAAAGTAAAGTGTCAATCACATTATGTTTTATTACAACTCACTATGAAGGACTGGGAATCAATGGATGACATATTCAAGTACAAGCAAATCTATCGTACCACAATTATGTAGGAATGAAAGTGGCGATTAAGCCATAGTTTCAAAGCGGGAGTAGCTCAGGAAATCCTGGTGCATGTGTTTCCATGTAGTCAATTGGCCCTCAAGGGCTTCAAGATGATCTAATCTCCATGATCTGAGGCCGGTGAATTGCCTCTTGAAACACTTCGCTTGGGCATGTAGATAGGATCTTTAGAAGTTATAAAAGCTTATGATGATCTTCTCTACCTCCCAATGAATAAATTCGTTAGTGTTGAAGTATTCGTGAAGCAGTTTAAAATAAGTGTAGCATTGATATCTACAACAGCAAAAAGCAAATTTGTGCAATATATTGCGTGCCATCCAAACGACCCCTGCCCATGAAAGAAAACTTCAAACAAAAATAATATAAGATACAACAAAGAGAACAAGATTCAAATATTTCCAGAACGCCCATGATGCTGATATTAACTGGAGAGAGCGGGGTAAGTGCACGATCCATAACCTGCATTCAAAACATCCAACAGTCACAAATCCGATCCTTGTCTTAATTAAACCCGGGTTTACCCGATCGAAAGTTATGATATGAACCTCCCAAGCTTAAACCGATCGAGCCCAAGATGGGTCAAAGCCTAGTATGAATAATGGATCCAATAGAAAAGCAGACTTGGAGGAATGGGTGAAAGCAGGAACCCTTTGGATCGCACACTCTAAGAATTGAACTCCACTCGTTGCACTACCCATCATAACCCGTTGTGCTACCATCATAAAAATAGAAATAAATGGTATCATGGTGCAATAGAAACTCACTCGGATCAGTAGCGGTCTGGACAGCGAGCCCACCAAAGTAGCATGTCGCACCGGACTTCCTAAACTGCTGCCAATACGCGTTGAACGCATAGGAAGCATGGTTCACGGGCGTCCTGGGCAGGGAGCAGCCCTTCCCGGGTCTCATCTCCTCGCAGGTCTGGTTCCCCTGCGAGCACGCAAACCGCACCGCGTCCGTGACCCGCCTCGCATTCGCCCCCCTCCCGACCACAGCCGGGTCCGCCACGCACCAGATCTTCCCCCGGTAAGGCCGGTTGTTGGTAGCCTTGGGCAAAGGCCTGTATGCCAAATCGGATCTCTTCCCAGTCAGATCCACTTCATAAACCGCCGACCCGTTTGCGTAGAACAGTCCCCAGTGCCGCTCCGTCCCGGGCCCGTCCTTCCGGTCCTCGTTGTACAGCGCGAACAAGAAGGTCCGTATGGGCATTCCAGGCCGCGCTGGGGTGCCGACTCGGGCTGCCAAGTGCCTGGCGAGGTTTCGGTTGTAGACCGCCGCGTTCTCAATATTGGCGCCCATTTGATCAAGGTCGCCGGCGTTGGGCCAACCGGTCTCGGCGATCGTGATGGGCATGTTCTTGAACCCGAGCTTGGCCATGGCTGCCACCACCGAGTCGAGCATCTGGTCTAGTAGATTTGTGTAGCGGAGGCCGTTGACGGGATCGGTGTAGGTGGGCTTGGCTGTGCGGAAGAGGGCGTAGTCGAGGGGGATGAGGTTCGGGCTGGCCGACCAAACGAAGTAAGGGTAAACGTCGAGGAAGAAGGAGGATCCGGTCATGGAGAGGAACTTCAGGAGGGG
The DNA here is from genome assembly GCF_008831285.2 of Nymphaea colorata. Lineage (NCBI taxonomy): Eukaryota > Viridiplantae > Streptophyta > Magnoliopsida > Nymphaeales > Nymphaeaceae > Nymphaea > Nymphaea colorata. The sequence continues at coordinate 10,095,260 of NC_045139.1, forward strand.
GAGGACCACCGGAACGGCGATGTCTCGCCGGAAAGTGCCCCGGGAAGGAGGGAATGACGACTCCAGTGTGTCCATCGCAAAGGTCGTGCCGACCTTCACGTTGCGGACTCTCAGACTGGCGAGGGCGCGCTTGATGTTAAGCATCGCCGGGACGAGGTGGAACCAAGTGGGGCGGTTGGCGTGGTCGGAGAGGACCTCGTTGCCGACGAGGAGGGTGCGGATCCTGACGCGGCGGTAAAAGGGGAGGAGGTTGGTTCGGACCCAGGCGTGGGCGGCGCGCTCGGAGGCGGAGATGTTGACGATGGCTTGGTTAGGGACCATGATCGAGACCTTGAGCGACGTTCCGCAGAGGGCCTCCAGAACAGCGGGGTTGGCGTCGTAAATCTTGACGGAGGACGCTTTGAGGGATTTGATGAGCTCGATGGATCGTGATGGCGGAGGAAGGTTGTCTCCTAGTTGGCCGTAGTTGATTCCAATATGGGTCGACAATGATCCACCTGCATAAATCAAGATACCCATTTGAATTTTCCTTCAGAGATTAACAGGGAATCTTGGGTTTCTTGGCATTCCAAACAGGTTCAACTTTTGAGTTACCAATCAAGTTCTTTTCTTCATTTTGTAGATGTTAATGGATGCAGCATAATCTATAATGATAAGCAGATGAAGTTTGAATATATTCATCAAGTCTTTTCATCACATTTCCATCAAAATGAGAAGAAATGCTGATGTTTGAGATGCTCATCAAAATCTTCGTCAGACTTTCATGGGCATAAGAAGTTTGCAACAACCGAAAGAGAAGAAAAGTTGAGGTTGGTTTCTATGAGATTCCATAAAAATGCAAGAGGCTTTCAGTTGATGTTTTGCTTACTTGTTAGACCAAGGAGAACGAGGCAGAAGAGCAGAGCGACTGCCATTTTGTTGCTATACCCTTTACGTTGAGGAGTGTAACTGAGTCGAAGATGGGAATGTATAAGAATGAGAGTGGATTGAGAAATTCAAAGAAAGAAAGGTTATCTTGGAGAGATTAAAGCAAGAGAAAAGCACACGGAAGGTATGCCGTGGGGTTTGAAATTAAAAATGAGGAGATTGGGAGTATTCAAAAAGGGAGCATACGCTTATGATGAAGGTGGGAAAAAAAAAAGAGAGGTGTTCTCCCACCTCAGAAATGTTTTCTTCATCTTCGATGATCTCTTATAATGGCGCATTCGAGCCGTTGAGAGAAAGGTTTATATTTTATCGTGTGCGAGAAAGAAATGCGGTTGGATGAGGAGCAGACTCTAGGATCAGTCATGGTTGTTCCTATTCTACACTTGTGAAGAAAGGAACGGTCACATCCTTTCTTTGGTTTGTCTTCCATGTTCATTTTCTCCTTTATTCTTTGCAGGCTGTGTTGGAGACCTTTGATAGAGATCGTATATTCTGCTTTTTCCATCTTTAGCTGCATCAGAATATGTTCATGATGATTATTTAAAATCTCGAAGTGGGTTTCATGTGTCCTTTGTTGGATTAAATGCTGGAAAGTGTGAAAGTGTCAGATTTTTCCATTAAAGCTTTCAGAAGTTTGAATAGGCCAGGATGCTGTTGTTGGCTAACGCGCAGAAAAGTGTGAAGACTCTGCTAGGATTCCTCTACATTTACAAAAGTTGATTAGGTTTAAGACCGTTATCTTGAGTTGAACATGAAGGATCTCTCTCTCTCTCTCTCTCTCTCTCTCTCTCATTTCATCTTCATGACCGTTCATCATGAATTCTCCACAGAGCCAAGGAAAGCAAGCTCAGGGTGTGCGGAGATGGAGAGAGAGAGAGAGAGAGACGATAAAATGGGAATGTAGAGAGAGAGAGAGAGTGATAACTTTTCTTTAAAAATTAAGACAACATAGAAAGTTATGCAATTTGATGAATTATTTCATTGTTGTGCTCTAAACTTAACATCTGATCTAATACAAGTGATTTTTGCTTGAAAGAATTTTATTTTATGTTCAAAATGTTCTTTGAGAACATGTTTCTTTGCGGATGCTTTGAGAAAAGAACGGTTCAAATGTTTTAAACGGAATTTCATGAATTGTTGGAGGTTCCGATCAATTGCAATAGCCAAATGATTGCAGGATGACACAAAATCGCATGTTATTATTAGGAAAATAAACCATTCGGACTCGAGCCAAATCCTGCATTTATCAAGTCCCATCTAATCAGATTCAGACTTCGAAATTTTACGACTAAATCTGGACCTTATTAGCATAAGATCTGACGTTTACATCAAATTCATCAGAACATATCCTTTGGGGATCTCAGACTAACAAAGGCTACTTTCTGCATAATTCAAACCGGATAAATCTAATTCATTAACATTTACAACCTATTTATCATAGAAATACTGAGTAAGAATTTAAGTTGGCAGTTGAGAAAAAGTATATGATTAAGTACTGTCCCTCGCTTAGAGATGGCTCATGGTCTCCCATCAAATGTTGAATGGATTTTACCATTTTGTGGGGTGGATAAACAATGTCTTCATCCATCTTGGAATGTAAAGGATTCAAGTTTCGCATAATGGGTATACTAAAAAAATTCAGATTTCTTGGCACAACGAAAAGCCTAAAATTCTAAAACCACATTGTAAAAGTTTACATCTCCCAAAGTAAAGGTGAAAAACAATTTCATGCTACTAAGTCTACGTGAGGAGCCAGAAATGTAGGACCGTGATCCACCTGAGTTAAGGAAATCTAGCCTTAACTCTCACTAAAACATGCTTAAGATTGAAAATTTTTCATTTGTCGTGTCAAATTTCTAGTTATAATAGAATGGTCAAATATAAGCTGTGCTTATACATACAAATTTGCCTCAACTTTTACTTCTTTCATTTTTATGAGGGTGAGCTCCCTGACAATTATTATGATGGTAAAACCCTCACGCACATTACTCATTGTGATTTTTTTTTTTAAAAAAAAAAAAAACTTAAACCACCTCAATTCAGATCCATAACAGTACAGAACTCTCTCCGAGCTAGAAAGCTAATCCAAAGTGCTGCCCAGAGTCAGAGATTACACACACACAAAACAAAATATCAGGAGTACCGATGCAAATAAATTCATTTGGTATTTGTTAAGTATTAGGCTGATATTTATGAGCAGGCATATAAATTGATCATTCAGTAATTAAAGTAGCTACTGTGACAATTCTCCTTTCTGTTCGCAATTCCACTTTTAAAATATACATTTTTTCTGGATCTTAAGAGTTGGGTGCTTCTATCATTTAAAAAAAAATTATAGTAACTTTGAGGACAAGCAAGAACAGATAGTGCTGGGGACTTACTTTTGAGCTTATTTAGAACATCCAAATTCGTCTCCCCAAGCTCCATGGTATGAGCCATCGTTGTTTGAGCTTATCAAGAACCTTTTGTTTTAGATCTGCCAGAAATTTTCTGTAGGTCAATTTACTGATTGCAAGTACTTTTCCTATGTGGTGATACCATTTTCTCAGCTAATCAAGCAAAACAAAAACATTTCGGATATCCTTCCATCTATCCATAAATTGAGTTTGTTCACAAACACTTAACATTAACTCGTTCAATCAAAGACTCTTAACACTAACTTGCTCAGCCACTGTCGACTATAATTTTTTTCTTTTAAAAAATAGATCATTCAGACAAATTCACAAACACGTTATATCACCACAGAATGGGCAAGAACAGAGAGGAAAGTTATACCATCCCTTCCGCCGTCCCATCTGTCCTGCCCGTTCCATGTCCATTATTTGTATCTCTACAGCATAGCTAGCAAACCCATGACTCGAGCTCGGATCGGCAGATGACCAGGTCACTGGTTCAATGAGTTGACTCATCGACTAAGTCGAATTTTAAAATAACCTGAATCGGGCGAGTCAAGGCTGAATTGGGCCAACCTTAACTTGTGGCTAGGTTTTCTAGCGATCCGAGCTGACTCGGGTGATTCTCGAACCAACTCGGCGAGTCAGCCAACTATGCTCTACAGAAAAGTCCGAACACATCTTGCCCCTTCTTGGGTTTTGCACGCCTAAAAGGCATGGCCCATAAGCCAAGTATTTGAAATGATACTGATTTAGTGACGCAAATTCTCCAAGCATCTTGACAATACTTCAAACTTGCGTCCGCTTAGCTTTTAGAAAGCTTTTCGGTCAAACCACTACAATGTTCCATTTACAAATTCCCATCAAACAGAAGAAATGATAAATAATCCAATGGCAAATACAAAGACTAGCTCTCTGGTTGGGCTTCGAAAAGGAGACTCATCGGCCATGCTTTCCCAAAAATTGTTTAAAGAAATATGCACCAATGGCCTGGATCTGGATCTGACCAGGCCTTTCTGCTCTTATTCCCTCTACTTCCATTACAAAGATTTTATTTCTGTTACATTTCTTCTTTACGTAGGCTTGAAAAAACTGGGTCCATCAACCGAGATAACTACAACTTGTGACTCAAGAAAAAACATATTTCTTAGTCAGCAATTGTTCTAATTCTTGCATCAACATCCACTTTGTTATAGTGGTTGGCACTTAAACCACTATCTACATTCGATTGGAGTACTCTCCTTAGGGGCTCTATTAGGAAGCAGTATAATACTATGAAATATTGCTAAGCTAGTTTCGATTCCACCATGCTAGTTTCAGTCAGGTAGCTTTGAGACTCTGCAATAAACTGACGATGTTTCAACTAGATGTGAGCTTCTCTAGCTCTCTTACTATTTCTGCACATCTAGGTCCGGAAAGTTTTGGGTCCACCAAGGCCTAATTGAGATGACACAAGATATTTTCTATCCACTTACAAGCTATTTGCCCAAGTGAAAGATCTTTTTCTTCCTCTATTAGTCTTCAACTGCAACTAGACTATTGAAACTAGTGCAATACAAGATTAGGAGCATGCCCTGTTTGTTTCTATTTCTAAGATCACTAGAATCCCTCATTATATTAAGGGGAGAATAAATATCAAGGCAGACTATTTAGCTCCAATAAGGCTTGGCTTCTTGTGCCAAAATTTGGATGGATATAAACTAGTACAAATAGCAAAAATTGAAAACCATCCTCTTTGCACCAACATCTCAACCCAATCGAAAATATATTTACATTTACTATGGAAGGAGGAACATAATCAATCTTTCAAGCCACAATTATTCTACCAACACCATCATTTGCATGAGCATTAGAAACCACCACATAACTTTTTAGATCTTTTTGGCCAATATTCAAGTCTTTTAATACTTATCATGGAATTAAAAAAAACTTGGAACCACGTGGACTATGAGCTTGAATAAGATACCATAAATCTTGTAAGCATTGCCTTTCACGGAAGGCCTAAAAATAATTATTAGCAAATCAGCAGAACCAACTGCCAATTTCTCCATTGTGCATGATTTTGGACCGTTGGCATTAGATCGGAATGGCATAGCATTCACCTTAGACACAATAACATCTTTGCACAAATCAAAAGACTTCCCATAGCAACCTGCATAGCCCCAACTAGGCTACCCAAAACATCTATTTGTTTACCACCTCCACATCTACCAAATAATAACTCAGATCTTCAAGAGATTTCCTTACACTCTTTCTGTGGCTCGTAGTTTAGGGGCATAACCTTCCACCCAAATTTGCACTCTCATGTGTCACACAAGATCTACCTAATCATTTCATGGATTACTTTTGAGAACAAGAACATTCATTACTCTTCAGGAGCTTCAACTACAAAGATCCCTCACGGACTCGACACCTATCAGGAATAAGTTTGTACTGGGAAAATCCAAAGGAAAGAAAAGTACTATATATATGTCTGCAGGTTTAGATGACTGCAAAAGTTTCTAATGTTGCCAAAATGGAGATAAAACTACAGGATTAATCAAAAGTTTTCTGACGTGTGTAGTATTTGCAATGAAATAGCAAAAATTGTCGCTCAGACTCTTACTCAGCAAAACAACTTAGGTCTCAAATCTCCAAGAAAAAGAACGACCCCCTCCACGTTGTTCCTTTATATAAGAACAAAAACAAGAATTAATATAGAAACAAAACAAATTAATAAACAACTATTCAAACAAAAAAGAAAACGCAGAGCGGCCACATGATTCATTCTAAGAACTATGATTTAAGCAGTTAGAAAGTACGAAACTAGAAGACAAATGTTAAGGGAGATAAAAGTAGTCTACTTACTTTCTAGCAGACGACCAAATGCCCACTTCAAACTTTTCAAAACAGAACTGCACAAAATAATCACAGAAGGGTCTCCACGTGCCACCATTGCCTAATAATAGATCCTAACAAAAAGTAAAAGTGTTAGCAAGAAAAAAAAAAGTCATTATTAATCATTGCATCTTGTTCATTTGCTAAAGCATTGTTACACTATCTTTCAAAAATGTGTGTGTGTGTGCCTTTGTGAAATCCTTTATCAAGGAATCCTTTGCAAGGGGTCCTGAAGAGAACACTAATTGGGGAAGGACTTAAGGAGGAGCAAGGTGCATATCTATGAGAAGGACATGTCCTAGCAGAAAGTATGTGATTACCATTAGTAGGTTAGGAGCCTTTCCCAACGACATGCTCCAAGATCAAGGTTGTGCAAGGGGAATCCCTATGGTTCCTCAATCCCCATATATATCGACTTTTGATTGACTAATTCCGTCCAGGTTCTGCTCTTCAGACTTCTTCTCAACTCAACACACTTCTTGGGCCTTTAGAAGCTTAAACTAACTGTGGAAGTCATGGTTCGTAAGTGAGATTTTCACATTACCAGAAGAATTCATCTTCTGCTTCGCAGGTTTACTTAAATTCCCTGCCAATTTCATCTTTGACCACCTTCCACCACAATCTATCTTTTTTGCTCGACCTAAAGAGCATCACCTTCTCGACAATTCTCTGTAAGTTGGAACCGAAACAAATGTACTTTGCACAGAACACAATTCACTCTTTGCAGATTATTTGCCGGGAAAAATATTATCCACCATCTAGTTTTCCAGATCGATCTCCGAATGGAAAAAGAAGTTGATGGTTCTTAATGCAAATATTAAGAAAGGCACATGGAGGATCATCTCTGTAACATGATCAACCTCAATTAGTTCCCCATTGGGGGCCCTTGCAACCTCTTCAAATACCCTTTCATTCCAAAGGATTGAAGGAAGATTCAAAAGCCTGATCCACAGACGAAGTTTGATTAAAACTTTCACACATAACTTTCTTCCCAAAATCTATTGACTATAGTCACTACAATTTTGCCTCCCAATGTCCAGGCGCCTCTTCGAAGAGCTGCATCAAGTTCTTCATTGTTGTCTACTTTGACTAAAAAGACCCATTAACCAAGCATGAGAATCTAAGTTTGTTCATCTCCCTCCACAATGCCTCCATCTTGCCATAATAAAGCTATTCCACATTCTTCTTCGATGGAGCCCCGATGAAGCAGATATACAATTCTTACCAAAATATGGGCATCTTCGTTTCCTCCAGATTTGTCGATGACCTGACCATACAAAGGCAACCAGTAATAACCTTCACTTCGAGGGACTCCTTAGGATTCCGGTGTAACATCTCATCCCAGGAGCTTAATGGCGCAGGTTTACCAGTTGAGTTTCTACAATCTCCATTCTTCACCAAGGTTGCTCGGTATTCCCACTTAGGCAGGTCTTCTCCTTGAATCCTCCTTTGAAAGATTCGATCATCTGGCAGCATGCTCACCTTTTGCATTTTGCACCATCACAACTGCTACTGCTTTGGAGAGCACATCCAAAAGCTACATACAGGCTCAATAAATGATGGGAAAAAGCCCAAAAACGATATAACATGAACAGAAAACATGCAGATGTGCATTCTGAAAGTATGTTTAACATTCTTTATTAAAACTTTTTTTTGTTAAATTCAGAAAACAAACCCTTTCCATGAACAGCCATGTCCCATCAGCCACAAATGGAGCCGACTTTGGCTCTTGATCTAAGAGAAGCGAGCAGAGGAACCTAGGGGAAGGGACGGAAGAAGAAGGATGATCGGGGATGCTTTCTCCGGTGGGCGGAGATGGTGAAAGTTATGAGTATATTGAGTGGTGCAGTAGCATTGCCTGAAAACGAAAAGCTGTGGAAGCTGACGAAGTCACGGCCGATGCTGATGATGCAGACGAGCCCTGTTTCCCTGAGGGGGCGTTTGTTGCGCCGGAAAAGAACTGTTCATTGAGAAAAATAATTCAAAAATTTGAAATTTTCCCATCGTATCAAACATGGAAAAAAATTTTCGACCGTTAAAGTCGAATTCCGGAAATTTTTTCATGAAAAAATTTCCGTCTGGAGAGACGGAAATTTTTTTCCGGAATTTTATTTTTGCCCGTTAGGGCACGCACGCGAGCGCGTCTTCGTCTTCCTCCTGCACCGTCGTCGTCTTCCTCTCCTCACGCCGAGCTTCCTCTTGCACAGCCTTCTCACACAGCGTCTAGCAGAGAAAGAAAAAGGAAGAACGAAGGGGAAAGAGGAAGAAGGGAAGAAAGGGGAAAGAGGAAGAACAAAGGGGAAAGAGCATCGTCCGTCGCCCAGCACCTCACGCCCAGCACCGTCGTCGTCTTCCTCTCCTCACGCCCAGCATCGTCTTTCGCCCTCTCACTGGCCTCTCCCTCCTGCCGCAAGCCCGCAGCCCGCAGCTGCCTCTTTCGCCCTCTCACTCTCCTGCTCCCTCATCCTCTCTCTCGTCCTCTGTTCTTGATATCTGGTTGATGGGCATCTGTTTTTCCCTTTGATCGTGACTCTCCGTGAGTTATTTTGAGTGTCTCGGAAGCTTTTGATTTTGTTTGGTGCTCTTGATTTTGTTTGGTGCTCTTTGCTCTGGATTTCCTGAGAGTCGATTCCGTGGGTTTCTTCCGTCTGTTCAATCGGTTTCTTGTTCTAACTTGGTAAAAAGCGGTGTTCCTTAATTTGCCTCTGCAAGACAACTTGTTTGGAAAATCAACCTTGCTTTTTTCTTTCATTCTTGTTCTGCAGGACCGATACTGTTGGTCTGTCTTCTGGAGTTCTGAGTGATGGTTGCTGGCTGAAGCCACCATTTCTACTGCTGCCACCGTTTCTACTGCTGCTGTTGGTGAATCGGATGCGTGGAGTTTACTTGTGTTTATCGTTCGGATGTTAAGTTTCTTGTAAAGAATTTAGTAATCCATATGAGCAGTTCAAGAATAAGTTCTTCGATATCAGTTTGTTGAAGTGGCTTTCTCTTTATTAGTTTCCTGATTGGTTAGTTTCGTCGTATTCATCAAGCTCTTGTGCAATAATAAATTTCAGGGGTGGATAAAATTGTCAACCCCCAACAGCCTTCCTATGAAATTTGGTGCTTGCAAATTTTGTGCAATATCAAAGGAACAACAGTTGAACAGGTCACAGTCTCAGAAGTCCAAAACGTCGAGTTCAGTGGCAGCAGCAAAAATACGTGCAACAAGGGTACTTTTGCTTCTTGGTACTTTCTTTTCTCTCCCCATTTCATTAACCTTGTTAGCAAAGCTTAGCATTCGGAATTTTCATTTTATCACTTCTTTCTGCAACCAGAATACGGATTATGAGATGCCTGTTATTTGCGATTCAACCAGAATGGAATGAAAATTTGACGCTTTCAGTTTCTGATCCCATTTTGCTGGTCAAGATTGTATGTTCTCTTCTTTCCCAGCTACTTATTTCTTGTTTTGCATGGAAAATATGCTCGTTAATTGGCTGATAATTTTTTTGGTAAAATGCTATGTTTTTTGAAATATAATTCTTTTTCATCAAACATAGAAATATATTTCTAGAAATATATTTCTCTCATCACACACACATTAAAATTGGAATCGGAAAGATTTTTCCCATTCATTTTTTCCAGAAAATATATTTCTAAAAATATATTTCCAATTCCACATTTCCAGGCCATCAAACGGCCCCTGAAAGATCTAGAAATGAGGTGGCTGCCTAGCCCACGGCAATATGGATTGCCGACGGCGGTGAAAATATGAAAACAGAAATGAAACATCTGATTATTCGATGAGAAACCCTGATGAGCATCGGTATCTATTGTTAACTGCCAAGGGGCAAAATCGCCGATCCTATTTGAACCGGCTGAATCGCTGTAGATTTGAACTATTCAAGAGAAAACCGCCTGATTTCTGATGGTCTTCTAATCCGCATCTGTTGTCGATCGGTAATGAGAATCGCGATTCGATTTAACTCGACTGACTCAGGCCGATTTGATCCAATACACCACAAAAGTTTCCTACATTTAAAATTGTAGTCAATTTGGAGTGACCTATAAAATGAGTTATTAAGTAATTGATTGTTTTAGTTATTATCTTTTAATATATATATATATATATATATATATATATATATATATATATATATATATATATATATTGAAATCCATCAAACTAGCGCCCTTTTTGAATGGGGAAAATGAAAGAAAAGGAAAGAACAATCAAGAAAAAGAAAAAGGAAAGAAAAATAAAAAACTTGTTTGGTTGCAAAGAGAGAGAAAGAAAAGAAATGGAATGAAAATGATGCTCTAATGTAAATCCAATCTTTCTAAAATTAAAGGGATTGAAAAGAAAATGAAAGACTTATCATTTTTTACCATATATACCATTTCTTTCTCTTTGTGCATGCATGAACATGGTTTTACTTGATAACAGCATTTTTTTTTCCATCCAAAACCTCTTTTTACTACCATTCACTTAAATCATCATTTAGGTTTGTCTATCTTCTTTGTTTATCTTTTTACCACCATTCATGACGTCTCCTTCTTCTTTTCCATAGTCTGACGTAGGGATATTATTGTAAAGTAAGTTCAAACAAATATGATTTTGACAATGTAAAATAATATAAATTCTCTCATTTTTTTTATTTTACGTAGTCCAAACAAACATGATTTTAGCAATTCTTTTGTTTTTATCCAGACAAGTTTCATAATCACTTCTTTCCTTTCCTTTCTTTTATCTTTTTTTTCCTTTCATTCATTTCTTTTTCTCTATCCAAACAAAAGGTAAAAGTCCGAACTCTAATAGTAATGGGTTGAGTCTTGACACCAATCATTGTCAAAATCTGTGATCATAGTTAAAATTAGAAAATAAAGCAAAATTATAAAGACTAGATGCGATTATCCATTATCTAAGCAGAAGAACGTTGTTTTCTTCTAGAATGAGTCCGGACACTCTCTTAGACATGAGTTGGCATTTCTATCTGTCCAACCCCAGCTGCCCAACAAAAGGCACTTGTCCCATTACTTCCTTTTTGACAATTTTCTTAGATGTTCCTTTCGTTGGGGATGGCTATGGAATCATGGATCACATTTATATTGGATATATCTTCTACCAACTCTTCCGATCAATTGGTCTTTGCATGTTTTATTCAAATTTAGTTTAAAGGAAAAGTAAGTCCATATCTAAATCTGATTTCAAGATTTCAAATGAATTTGATATGAATAGATTATGGATCAAGTAATATATTAAAACTCAAGGTATCCACCTGCTTTTCAAATATGATACAATCACATTCACGCACCTATTTAATGGAACCAGAAATTTGAGTCTTTTCTCAAAGAATGGGAAGCTTGGGTAAATACATTTCTCATTTGTAAGAAGCTGCTTTGATTTGAATTAAGAAGCTGGTTGTTAACATTGGTGCCTATGAGAAGATAGGCATCATTTCTCGATCCTTAGCACATATCATTGTTCCATCAACGACAGCGTAAAGGAAGGAGGCTGATTTAAAGGGCCTTTGATTTATATGCCCGAGACATCATAATCTCCTACCGACGGGTGTCAAGTATCATATGTGTCGAAGCCCGATCAAATATTTTTGTTTAAAAAAACTAACTTTTAAAACAAAACAAGAAAAATACTATTTTCAGAACTGACTGACGTTACATGATGGCTGGTTCGTCAGGCTTCCGATACGGGAAGAACTTGATATTTACAACATTGAAACTAACTTTCTGAACAAATTATCATTAGCAGGGGTATATAAATTGTTAGTTTCGTAGACAGATTTTTCATGTAAATGTTGAGTCTTTGGCACTTAGGAGCTTGTATGTGTTCTCCCATGACTTTTGTTTTATAGCTACAAATGCAATAACAGTGATGGTGTATAGTGATTCTAGTAATGGTCCTTAAATATTTAGTCACTCATAGCATTCGACATTCGGATTATTTCAATGCTTAGTATAGAAAACTTAAGATCAGGCAGCTGCTGGATGTTGTTTAATGGCTAAATATTAAAAATTCATCATTAGAAGCATCATAAACTGTAACTACATCATTTACCTTTACTAATACTCACGAAGCATGCTACTTTACTTGACAATTTTTAAATATTTAGTTTATGGTAGCACCGTCAGCTGACTGATTTCGATTCTTAACATAAGAAAATTAAATCAACCCCTTACAGCGATGTTGCTGGATGATTAAAGATTAAAGCTTGTTGTTAAAAACACAATAAACCATCATTACAGACACAATAAAATGTCACTATATATCATGAACCGCTTTTTTAATGCTCTTGCAACATGCTGCTGTAAGTTACCATTTCCAGTTATTCAAAATATATATATATATATATATATATATATATATATATATATATATATATATATATATCAGTACAATACATTGGGTGGCATGCTTTGGGAGATCGGAGTCCTCTAGTATTTATTATATTATATATTATATTATATCTTGTTTCTCCAAAAAATTACAAATTCGATCAAAAGAAGAAAAACAGGCAAGAAAAAGGAAACAATTTCCGCGTCTACGACCTACCGCGATTTGTAGGCCCATTTGCTTCCCTAGTATCTACATTTGAAAGCCCATCAATTTATTTTTGAAAAGAAAAAGAGAAAAAAAAAAGGACAATAATTTAGGATTCTATCATGTCAATTGAGAACAAGTTCACTACGCCATTGTGTGTTTGTTACTTACGCCTACTTTCACACAAGTCCCACCGTTCATCCATTTATTTTGCGTTCCACACAACCGTCGCCAAAGAGTTTCCCATGGACGACCAGGCTTCTACCACGTGGAAAACTCTGTAGAGGTGTAGAGGTTTTCCACTTTCCGTGAGAGCTCCGTCGTCAGAATCCCACATGCGTCCCCCCTGGACGCATTCCCGGACGTTCACGTGAGCCGGTCAGACTTTCTTATGCCCATCCTCCTACAACGAAAAAAAAACAAAGGCTTACGTGATCTCTGATACCAATCTCTCTCTCTCTCTCCTCTTCTTCTTCTGTTATCCATAATATTCGTCTATATAGCTGTTCACTACTGATGCTGTGATTCCTCTTCTTTTCTCGTTTGTTGAGTCTTCGACTTGGCAAAAGAGAGGAGGCTAGTAGAAGGATGGTTGCTGCGGGAGTAACAAGGCAGGCGGACTCTGAGGACGGTAATGTTTTCGTTTGTGGGGAGTCCTCAAATCCTCAGAGCAATGGCTGCTGCTGTCGTGGGAAGGGTCCCGGATTCGCCTCTCCGATCGAGGCCATGTCTGGGCCTCGAGAGGCCCTTCTCTATGTCACCGCTGTTTATACAGGTCGCTTTAGTTTCTTACTCGCCTTTTTTCTCTTGCCTCCTTCTTTCGCCTCTTACTGCGTGTCTGATTTATGGTAGCGTCATAGCCTTTCTGCTTGTGTTTTATGACTTAATCCCATGTTTTTGGAGCATAGAATCAGGTAAACGGATTTTGTGTGCATCTGTATGTATCGTGTTGGTACTGTGAACAACTGATCATACCAGTTATGGGAAATTGATTCATCAGTGATAGGGTAGCTTTTGGAATTTTTGTTTCTTACCTCAACTTTTATGTTTTCCTTTTTTTCCCTTTTTTTCTTTCCGTATATTGAGATACTTTCTGGTCTCAAACCATGTATTCGCCACTCCATATTTTGCAGCGGCTACTTCAAAAGTTTGGTAGGTACCAATGCGATCAATCCTCTTAGACTTTCTTCCGTCCAATAGGGATAATGTTTTAAAGTTAAATTAAGCATGCAGGAACGTGATGATCGAGTAAAAAATCATTAGGCGCTGCCATGTCTTCTTAGCCTGCGGTATTTTTCCTTTTGGAATGAGCGGTAACTTTGACAATTTTTTCCCATTTTAAACTTGGGCTTAGCTCAAATTAATTTCCTTACTTGATGAACACAACGGGATTCTACACTTCATACTGCAGTTTGTTTTCCGCAGCATGCTAATTGGACAGAAAGGCAATATGCAGTTCAAAAGACTGTTGATGTTTGAACGTAGTTATTGTTTAGCTTGTTACCGTTCTCAACTCCACATGCATATATGCGTCCTATGTTTCTGTGCGAGCAAAATGTAGTGCGACCAAATTGATTACCATAAAGTCTGAGCCTATCATTGACTTAATCAAAGTTTGACTGAAGCTATTGGAAGCATTACTCTTTTCGCATCTGTGTTCCTGATGTTTATCTACAATCATCATCTTCCAATTTTTAATGCAGGAACTGGCAGAAACAAGCCTGATTACCTTGCTACAGTTGATGTGGATCCTAAGTCGCCTACATATTCTAAGGTGATACACAGGTTGCCTGTTCCTTATATGGGTGACGAATTGCATCATTCTGGCTGGAACGCCTGCAGCTCTTGCTATGGAGATCCAGGTGCAGAAAGGCGTTACTTGGTCCTGCCATCCCTGTTGTAAGTGCAACATGGATATTTCTTCTCTTGATTTCCTGCATTATCCTGTACTTCATGTTTCTCATATATAATGAGGTTAAACTCGTTCTTGGTGACCCTGCATTTGTTTTCCCTTCGTTTGTTAATGTTTCCCGAATCCGAATACATGATTAGAGTACGTAGCTAGCATCATCCTTTTTTGTTCTTTGGACAATTCTTCTTGTCTGTCTGTAGAACTGTTGTGTGTCTTGTCTAGACAACTTAAATGGCCAATTATTTCCTCTTTATCTGCTAATGGATTAAGTTTTGCTTTCTTTCTTTTAAGCATAGAATAGAACATGCATTGATCTGCTTCTTGTTTCAGGTCTGGTCGCATTTATGTGGTTGATACAGTAACAAATCCTAGAGCGCCCTCTCTTAAAAAAACAGTTGAGCCTGCAGATATAGTGCAGAAGACTGGGTTGTCATTTGCTCATACTTCTCATTGCCTTGCTTCTGGTGATGTTATGATTTCCTGTCTTGGAGATAAGGATGGGAATGCAAATGGGAATGGGTTTCTTCTTCTTGACTCAGAGTTCAATGTGAAGGGAAGGTAAAATAACACCAATACCTTTTTTTACTGCTTAGTACTTTATGTGTTGTAAATGTTCTATCTATGAGTTCCTTTCTGGATAGTGATTTTTTCCCGTCAAAATGTTCATTTTTATTTGTAATTGGAAGAAATTATATGGTATGATGTAATGAATTCTGAAAGATTTTCTTTTGAAATCAGTAGTATCAGTTTTTCTAGTGTGTTTAAGAATGAAGTAGCTCAATGCTGTAAATAACTAAATATATCAAACCCATAAACCATGTTCATTTTGTTTAATTTACCATATTGAGTTATTTTGTTAAAAACAACTGAATTCGTAGATAGATAAGAACAAACTCCATTTGACCTCGTGATTTTTTTTATGCATGTTCATGCATAACATGCATACAATGGGACATAAGTGTTCTCTTTCAGTGTTCAAAATCTATCATGGCTTGGAAACCTCAGCGATAATCCATTCTTGCTTTTTCATAATGTTCTTATCTCAATATTGGTCATTGAAATTGTCCTCAAAGCTTACAAATTTTCTGATATGGTCTGCAGCAATTATTTTGATGACATGTTATTTCAATCATGAACTCGCTAGCACCCCTTTGTGATATATGTAAGTCATTGCATGCACCTATTTCTGAGTTACAAATTTGTGTGTCAGTTATTTATGCAATCCAATTTTATTCAATATCTCCAAGCATGACATTGAATTTGAGCCACATGGCTGAACATTTTTTATTTTTCATTGTTTAGAGAAAACAAGCAGGGGACTTGCATTATGCCATTACCACTAGTCCTTCCCACACCAAATCTGATCTCTTTCTATAAATTTAAGTGTGACTGGTTGAGCTTTCTCATCCGTGAACTGGTTCTGGCAAGTTCTTTTCTCTCACTTGTACAAGATTACTTAACAGTTAACACTGCCTCACATGAGCATGATCTTTGTTCTCACTTGATTTTGCTGTGATAAGATACATCTCTTTAGATCACATGGACTTCTTGGAATGAATTTTAGCTTTTATCCCTTGCATTTGATGTGAGTGCTCTGATCGGCACATTTTCATTTGTGTTGAAATATGGTCCTTTTGATCTCCGATATGTATGTTCTTGTTCAGATGGGAGAAACCTGGTAATAGTCCTCTATTTGGATATGACTTCTGGTATCAGCCACAACACAAGACCATGATTAGTTCATCATGGGGAGCACCAAAAGCTTTTACAAAAGGATTCAGTCTCCAACATGTAGAAGATGGTCTTTATGGAAGACATCTACATGTATACAGCTGGCCCGATGGTGAATTGAAACAGACATTGGACCTTGGTAACTCAGGTCTCCTACCTTTGGAGGTCAGTGTCATATATCGTTGGCCTGAAAAGTGTACCCTATGCTTGAATAGGCTTTAAATTACAACATGTGATAATCTATTGTAGTGGTCATTACTTCTGACTAGTTTGATACTGTCCTGCAGATTCGTTTTCTTCATGACCCTTCAAAAGATACAGGTTATGTTGGGGCTGCATTAAGCAGCAACATGGTTAGGTTTTTCCAGACTCCAAGTGGATCGTGGAGCCATGAGGTACCATTTGCTGATGTTCACATTACTGTATGTGTGTATCTGTCAGAAAGAACTAGAGAGAGAGGGGGGCCTAAATTGCTTGTTTGTTTCTTCTAGGTTGCAATATCAGTGACACCTTTGAAGGTTCGGAATTGGATTCTTCCCAACATGCCTGGACTTATAACGGATTTCCTTATCTCACTGGATGATCGCTTCCTTTACTTCTCAAACTGGCTTCATGGTGATGTGAGGCAGTACAACATTGAGGACCCTTCAAAGCCTGTTTTGACTGGACAACTATGGGTTGGTGGACTCATTCAGAAGGGAAGCCAGATAGTTGCAGTATCTGAAGATGGGGTGGAGTCTCAGTTTGATGTTCCAGAAGTAAAAGTGTGTAATTTACTAAAAAAAAAACACCGTAGCTGCTTCTGTTCAAGTCATTGCTGTGCTTACCTTTTGTTGTTTTCCTCAGGGAAACAGACTCAGAGGTGGGCCTCAAATGATCCAGTTGAGCTTGGATGGTAAGAGATTGTACGTGACTAACTCGCTCTTTAGCACATGGGATCGGCAATTCTATCCAGAGATCTTGGAGGAGGGTGCACATATGCTGCAGATTGACGTTGACACAGAGAAGGGTGGATTGAAGCTGAATCCAAACTTCTTTGTAGATTTTGGGCTTGAACCTGATGGTCCTTCACTTGCTCATGAGATGAGATACCCTGGAGGCGACTGCACTTCTGACATTTGGATTTGATAGCAGGAGATGGGAACACAATCTAGATAGAATCGGTTATCTGTATAAGTTGGTCAAGCAAGATAGTTTATTTGAGGTAGAGAACATCATTTCCTTCATGTAATAAACCAATAATTGCTCTAGTATACATGCAGCTGATTATTTCCCACGACTCCAGATTTCCTTCTAATACTCTACCAATTCCACGTTGGGATTTTGTGGTTCTAGTTGAAATTGTGATGCATCTCCTGATATAGACCCATCCAGTTCTAACTGGAACTATTGGTTGGAATCTAATATTTTCCAGGATTACAGATACAAAGAGATTGATGTCAAACTGGCGATGTATAGATGTCAATGGTTCTTAGGATCTTAAGGTCAACAGATTGATTCCAATTAAAAACCAAATATGCATGTACCTAGTCACATTGCACTATTTAAAAGACAAAATAAACAAAAAATCATGCAAAATTTATATAGATAAAATGTGATTTTATTATCCATATAGTTTATATACCCAAATGCTGTTAACATGGAATCAATGCAATGGATCCTTTTACTGAATTCATGCTTGAGTGGAGGTGAGTAGGCAACGAAACATCATCTTCTAAGGTAGGAGATTTTAGCTTCAATGTCTAGTCATATAGATCATGTTAGCCACAGGTCACCATGGACTAAGTGGAACAAACATGTTTGCTCACTTGGGGAAGCAGAACCATGTGGTTTTGCCTTTTCTTAGCGTTCAACCTGCTTTTGCTCAGATGCAGCCGGTAGGTCAGGTGTCTGCACCGCGAGAGTAATTCCGAAAATTTAAAAAACAGATTCACATTTTTTAGTTATAGTGGGAAAAAATGCCATTAAATGAATAACTCTCTGGGTCGTCCAGACAAAGCAAGCCTAATCCGAATTTAGCCTGTGGCCTGTGCATGGCGTCATTGACATTGCTGCTTACATCAATCAAATCTTTACGTCGTTGAGTACGAATGTTTTGGATCTCATGCCTCAGGCCCTCAACATAGATCCAAAACCCAGAGCAGTGATTCTCTCTCTGTCTCTATGCTTCTGGCCACCTACCCTCTTGCTTTTCCGAGTTGCTGACTTGTGAGTGTCCCTCTGCATGCTTCTTCCCACCAACCCCCTGTTTGTCCAAGCTGCAAAGCGTCCATCAGCTCCGGTTGTTGAGGGACTCAGGCCTCTGAACTTCCAAGGGGTGGACAATGGAGGACGGAGGCCCCCCCTCCCCGACAGCTGCTGCTGGTTCGTCGCCGGCTCCGTTCCTCAGCAAGACTTACGAGATGGTGGACGACGTGAGCACTGACGACATCGTGTCATGGGGAACGACCGGTAGAAGCTTCGTGGTGTGGAATACGACTGAGTTCTCGCGGCTCATCCTCCCAATCTTCTTCAAGCACTCCAATTTCTCCTCCTTTGTCCGACAGCTCAACACCTACGTCAGTTTCCTCTCCTCCGTTCTCATTTCCTTTGCGTCGTTCGTTTGTCTTGCCGTTTTCCGACTATTCTTGTTGTTCTTATTCTTGTTTGTTTGTTATTTAGTGCAATTTTATGTGCTTATTTTACGTTTATGGGAATTTGGAATCGTTGGACTTGATTCCTCCTCCTATTTCATTTTTTGCCTTTTGAGAGAATTCTGGTTCTAGTCTCTTCTGATACCTGTTGCTCATGTCCTAATTCCTAACTGGTTTTTCTTTCCCAAATTGGGGGATTTTCTGCACTGCTAGAAGTCACTGAATTTTGGTTTTCTTGTCCTTTCGCCTTTGCCCCCGCAATCGCCTGCTGGGTTTAGGCCCCTACTTTTATTATACAAAATTTAATTTATGTACAGCAAAAATTTTGATCTCTTTTTGGCAATGATAGAAATTTTGAAAACAGAACGCACATAGAGGATCTCAGCTTGGTGATTGACGTTCCCGTTCTCTGGTGATAGAGGCTAGAACCATTAGTATTAGCAAAAAGGAGGGAGCACACCTGGATAGCAGGGTCCCTCGAACTGCAGATGAGTCTCCACTTAAATTTGTTGATTTCCAAAAACCTTTCCTACTGTTAGATTGGATAAGAATGTTGCCTGGATCATAATTCGCTGCAAGTCACTTTTCTAGCACCCATTCTATTGTCCATTCCTTCAACTTGCCTCTATGAAACAACATCTCCATTCCTTCAACTTGCCTCTATGAAACAACATCATAAGGTCTCATCTCTTTCTTTACAATGCCAGCAACTCCTGTCTTCTCCACCTTTAACCAACTTACGATGTGGACATTATAAAAGCTGTCTGGTCTTCTAAAGTCCAGTCTTCCTAACGGATGCCTCTGAGTGCCTACATCTGGAAATGGCGTTTGGAAGGTAGATCCATTCAGCCTTGAGGATATGGTGGGTGCAATTTCTCCAAACCTGCATAGGAATGTCTTCTATTGCATGCGCATGACATGTTTAAATTTTAAACTCATTTTTTAGTTTCCAAATCACCAAATGACCATGTGAAAACATAGTCTCCAACTTCTGTCCAACAATTCTGTTTGAGTTTCTTCACATCCAGCTTCTAAGCTCATTAGCAATTCCAGTAGCAAGTATTCTACCCTGAATCTGTTGGCTACAAAGTTCTGAATATTGATTGCCATCTTTTATGAAAAACTGGTGCTCTTCATCTTCTACGCTAGCAGCAAAACATAGCATCTAGAGGGAAAAAGGAAACCAGCCTTACAAGTCCTTCATAATAACCAACCGCCTTTGCACCCAATATACAGCATCCATGAGGTGCTCATACAACTAGCACTGCATCAGATTTGTTTTTTCCAGGTCCCAACCAGACCTTTGGATTTGAGTCTGTCACAGAAAAGTCCTATAAATTGGTGAGGAGGGGGGGTGCCTGCCCACTAGTGAGTAATGCTTTTGTAGCTTGCAGACGCACCCAGAAAGTAATTGTTGCCTCATAGACTACTCAGCGAAGATATATATTCCTAACATATGCAAACAAGAAAATCCAAAGCAGACAGTTAATTTTAGTTAACTTGCTCATTCACTCACGCCCTTCAAACTTATGCAAACGAAGTTTGCTCCCTTTAACAGCCAAATTTGATGATGAAATGGGATGGGAGCTTGAGAAATGAGAACCATTCTCAAATATTGGGGAACAGCAGCCATAACATGCTTTCTGAGGCATAACTTCTGGCAATTGAGAGACTTTTTTGCTTTGACACCACCATTCTCTTCTCAATTTCACTGAGCACTGGAAGCATTGGGCCTTAGTCGTGTGGCAGACCTAAGTAATCAAATGGTAAGGCCGCCTGTTGCAATTAAGTAGACCAGCAGCTGCCCTAATTTCCAACTGTCATATTGAATCCCATTATGAAATTTTTTTCGGCATTGGCCACCATATCTGATCCTCTTTGAAATTTTCTTTATCAATGGATATTTTGTGGACCACCACCCTTTTCTGATACTAAATTAACACAATAAAAGATACAAGCAATTGGGTGAATGTGATTACTAGTGGCAAGCTCTTAAAATTTTCCTAGTTTGCAAGCCAAAATGAAGACTTTGCATGAGAATCACCATGATGATAAGAAAGAGATATGGTGAAAGAGGACATTGGCTAAGACCCAGCTAAGGATGATAAGATGGACCCTCTCTGTCCTTAGTCTACGTGGTTGTGCAAAGTGCAAAAGATTGTAATAACAAGCATGATTCTTTATTATCTAACCGTCATGATATTTGAGATGCTAAACCATGGAGGGAAGTCTAGTTAACCCAATCATGCGCTTTTCTGAAATCCATTTTGAGGCAGATGGACTTCATCTTCCTTGAGTTCATCAGGTAAATGATTGACCAAGTAGATAACTATCCTAAGTACACTGCCTAGGAAGAAAAGCATTTTGGTTTGTTGAGTTAATCCTGCCCAAAATAGGATACATTCTTTTGGTCATGATTCTACTTATGCATTTCGTAACTTTGTTGCATAGAGAAATTGATCTAAAGTTGAGAATGTTAACTTCTCCTATCATCTTACGGATAGCAATGGTATGCATCTTGTTCGCTTTTTAACTATTCTACCTTTCCAACTCTGATCACCTTGGATGGGTCTTCCTTCACTAGATTCTAGTTCTCGAAAAACCTTTTAGGAAACCCATCCAGCCCAGGGGCGAAGCCACCATCAGCTTTTATGACAGCCCATCTTATTTCTTCATCATTGACAGTCTCTAAAAGCATCCTGTTCCCGTGCTGAGACACAGTCGGATCGTGAGCCAAAAGGGAGGGTAGCATCCCCATGGATGATCTTCTTCAACAAAATGTTGGAAGAATTCAGTAGAACTTCCCTAACAGCATCAGGGTCTTGTGCAATGTGCACTTTGGTGACCATGCTGAATATTGAGGATTGAGTTCCTTTTCTGTCTTTCTTTAACCATCTTATGAAAATACTTGGTGTAGAAGTCCCCTCTTTCAGCTATTTGGCCCTCGGCTTTTACCTCCAGTATTCAATGCATTTTTTTATCCTTTCTGTCGTGAATGCAGCCTCTCTCAGCTTCGATATTCTAAACCCTCATTTTGTCAATCTGTTCATTCTCCCCCTTCCATCATGCCTAGACCAGCTAGGTAGCTCTTCACACACTGCTTCTAGCTTACAAATTTATTTAGTTATTGGACAGACATAAGCCCTCATCTGCCACCTGTTCCTAAGATGCCCATGTTGTTGCCAAAGATTATTGAAATGGAAGGCCACTTTCCTAAATTGAATCCTGTTGTTGCTGTATGAACTATGAAGTAAAGAGT
Organism: Nymphaea colorata; assembly: GCF_008831285.2. Lineage (NCBI taxonomy): Eukaryota > Viridiplantae > Streptophyta > Magnoliopsida > Nymphaeales > Nymphaeaceae > Nymphaea > Nymphaea colorata. The sequence goes on from NC_045139.1 coordinate 10,117,536, forward strand.
AAAACATTGTTACCAGACATAGTTTCTAGCCAAAAACCACAACTGTGTATGGGCGTGGAAGTCTTCAATCCAGTTCTTATTTGTGCATCACCTGCCTAACCAACTCATGACATTGTCAACCACAGTCCTGTTATTTGTCCAAATGTACTTACAAGAACAGTCATCTATTTCAACTAAGTTGTTAGGATTAATGGAATTGCTAAAGGCAAGACATGCCCTATTAGAAAGGGTAGCAGTTTTCGCTTCTGGCACTTTTTACTGAGTTAAAGTCGTCCAGCAAATATCACAGCAGTCTTTAACAGCAAGCACCAAGCCAAGCTGAGGGTAAATCCATTGTCATCGCCTAAAATCCAGATGAAATTTAACTTGAATTACGTCGAGACAACCAGTCTGAACATTTTGAAATTTACAGTCTATCCAGTATGTCTGCTTATTAAACTGAAGGCTTGATCTCCATATTGTTCCATAAAACTATAATCTGAACCCGTTGGCCCTTGATAATCTAGATTAGACACAAAATTGGCAGTCTGAAGGAACACTTTAAAATCCTGTTAGCGTCAACCTTGAATCAGCTATAGTTCTTATTTCAGGCTTATGGTCTGAGATAATCTTATGCAGATCCCTTTGCAAAGATTTCAATCGTCAGCCCCCTTATTTTCCAGCTCATATTGACAGAAAGTTAGCCACTGTACTTATGTGGCTGCGACATGCCATTGTAGCGTGCAAGAGGAGGTTCTGCCACCATTAGAGCATTTTCTTGCAATAAGGTCTTCACAAGGTTATCCATTTGCATTCTGAGGAAGATGCCACCACTTTTGCACGGCAAGTGCTAAGATGACCCTCACAGTTTTCAGTTTGGCAACAGGGGCAAAGGTTTCAAGATAATCAATACCATATTTCTGGCTGAACCCCTTTGCAACAAGCCGAGCCTTATACCTTTCCACAGTACCATCTGGTTTGTACTTCACATTGAACACCCACTTGGAACCAACTAAATGAGTCCCCTTGGGAATATCCACAACTTCCCAAGTGTCATTCTTCGCCAAGGCATCCATCTCCTCTGTCATGGCCTGTAGCCATTTAGGATCCTCTCTAGCATCCTCCACACACCTGGGGATAACAGACTTAGACAAAGATGTTATAAAGCATTTGTAATTCTTACTCAGTTTCGCATAAGAGACAAATCTCTGAATTGGATGAGAAGTACAAGACATGGTGCCCTTGCGCAGGGCTATAGGAAGCTCTTCATTGATTAGACTTGGGTCATCCGGGGAACTCACAGGATTGGGATTAGTTACATCAACATTTTCAACCACATCTGTCTTCTTCTTTTTGTACACCTGGCCAAACAAATGATCACGGGCTGTGGCTGTAGGCTGATTATCAACAAGGCCCTCGTCCATGTGACAGTCTCTATCATCTCTGACTGTGTCTGCCACATTGTCACTAGCCTTGTAATCCAAGAAATCCATAAACTGAATCAACTGATTTGAGGAATACTCTTCACTACTATTTCCTAGATACTCTCCCTGAAGAGGATTCACATGAAAGTATGTCTCATGTTCATGAAAGGTAACGTTCCGGGAAACATAGACTTTAGAAGTGGTAGGATCAACACATTTGTATCCCTTCTGAGTGGAGGAATACCCCAGGAAGACAGCCTTGATGGACCGAGGATCAAGTTTCTTGAGGGTGGGACTATGGTCATGAACAAAACAGACACACCCGAACACCCAAGGAGCAAGAGGCCAGGGATTCTGAGTTGGCCAAAGCATAGAGTACGGGGAATGACCCTGCAACACGGGTAGGCATACGGTTGATAAGGTGGCCACTAGTGAGAAGCGCATCACCCCAGTAGCGCTTGGGAACCTACCGATGGAACAGAATAGCCCGGGTAACATCAAGTAAATGGCGATTCTTCCGTTCAGCCATGCCGTTTTGGGGAAGTGTGTAACTACAGGACGTTTCGTGAACAATACCCTTGCCCTTCAAGAAATCATCTAGGGATTGAGAGACATACTCTCTAGCATTATCGGTGCGAAAAGCTTGGACAGACGTCTGAAACTGAGTCTCAACAAAAGCCACAAAGTTTTTGACAATAACGGGAACTTCACTACGTTCTTTCAACAGGTACACGAACGTACAACGGGAGTAATCATCAATAAGGGTCATAAAGTAATGAAAACCACGACAAGTGGTTACTCCCGAAGGACCCCAAACATCAGAGTGAACCAAAGCAAATGGACGAGTGGTTTTATTGAATGAAATAGGGTACGAGGCCCTAACATGTTTAACCAACTGACACACTTCACAGGTGAAGGAGTCCATGGAAACAGAATGAAACAAACTAGGAAACAACTTCTTAATCAACGGAAACGGAAGATGACCATGCCGCTCGTGCCATCGCATAATAGTAGATCTGTCTTCCATGCCTGACAACTGTCCACTAGTGGCTGAAATAAGAGCAGACGCAACCTGCACAGGCAGTCTGTAGAGCCCATCAAGAGCCGAACCAATCCCAATCTTCTGCCCCGTCACCAAGTCCTGCAGAAAACACCGATCAGCAGAAAAGATCAGATTACAGTTGAGTTCTTTAGTAATACTGTTGACAGATAACAAATTCACAGGAATATTGGGAACATGAAGTGCATTATGAAGACAGTATTTATTTAACAAGGACAAACTCCCTTTCCCAGCCACAGAGATAGAAGAACCATTAGCCATAGACACACGTTGCTGCCCAGAAGACAATTTATATTCTTGGAACATCTTAGGGTCCCCTGTCATATGATGCGTAGCGCCACTGTCAACAATTCAATCACCATGTGAGGAATTACCTTGATCACTAGTGGCCACAAGAGCTTGGGCTAACTTAGCCCCCTCAGACGTGGAAGCATCCTCCTGAGTAGTAGACAGCCAGCTGATATACGCTTGCAGTTCTTTGATTTGATCGGAGGAAAGCTTAGATTTGGCAACATTTGAAGGACTACTCTGACTAGGCTCAGGCACAGAAGGACTCCGACGGCTAGAAGGAGGAAGACCCCGGACAAGCCGCCTCTCAGGATGAAGATCCCAACAAAAGTCAACAGAATGTCCCAATTTGTTGCAATGGCTACACCGCCGAGCAGGACGCTGTCCAATCCCTGAAGCACGGTTAACAAAGGCTGATGGAGAACTCCCCTGACTGGTGTCAATATGCATCACCTGGCGACGCTGTTCCTCAGATTCCACACGGGCATACACCTCTTCAATTCCGGGGACCTCGTCACAATTGAGAATTTGGCTCCTAATGGATTCAAATTCATCGCGTAAGCCTCCAAGGAAAATAAACGTCCGATCCATCCATTCTTTGTCCCAGTATAAGGCATGATCAGAACCACAGTGTCAGTCATCATTCACATGGTAGTCAAGTTCCTCCCATTTGGTCTTCAGGGCTGCAAAGAAAGAAGCTACAGACAAGTCACCCTGTTTAAGAGAGTATATGCTACGTTTGATTTGGTACGTACGCAATACTCTCTTCTTACGGTCATACATCCGTGCAAGCACAGTCCACATGTCGTAGGCAGTTGATTTACGCAAGATCAAAGGCTGAATATCTGCGGAAACAGAACTAATAATCCATACTTTAACCTGACTATCTTCCAACGCCCAAGTCGCCCATCGCGGATCGGTTTTAGAAGGTGCAGGCTTCTCCCCAGTAATGTAGGATAGGCGACCACGACTGGTTATCCCAATTTCTAGGGCAGCAGACCAAGAGAGATAGTTATCCTTGTTCAGCCGGATGGAGGTGACTTGAACAGGCAAGATTTCGCTCTTGGTATTGCTGCCCGTGTCTAGGGCACGATCGATCTTGAGGGACATCTCCTCGGCCATCACAAGCACCAAAGAGAAGCAATACCCAGCACCAGAGACGACAAACAAAAGGCAGCGGCGCTAGACGGCGGCGGCGCTGCAGAGAGCAACGTCGGTGGTTGGAGGAGAGGGCGACGGCGCAGAAAACGAAGGCTGCGGCGGAAAAACGACTAGCACACCAATGATCTCTCACGCGTTGGCTCTGATACCATGTAGAAACACAAACCACGATAGAGAGAAAGAGAAGAAACACACAATATACGTGGAAAACCTCAAAGAGAGGTGAAAAACCACAGAGAAGCTCTAACCTAGGGGCACAACCGCAACCCTAGGAGAGAGAAAATGTTATTCCACATAATCCACAATTACACCATAAGTGGGATTAAATAAGAGGGAGACCCGCCTAGGGTACCGAGCCACTCTCGGTACCCGTGCCCATGGGACCGGGTCTATATCCAGACCCGGTTCCCTATACACGATATGTTAACAGACACAAACCTATTGGGTTGTCTTACAGTCCTAGTGGATCTTCTAAGGTTTTCTTCACTTTGTAGAGTTGGTTGCAGATCAATAGTCTCATGATGTTCTCCTTCACCAACAACTTGTTGTCGATTTCTTCTATGATATGTGATTATATCATTGGTTACTCCACTATCATTATCATCAGTGTTACTATCATCAACATCATGCATTTCATCATCACATTGAGAGAGATACTTAAATAAAAAGGAATAATCATTGTTGTGTTGTGATTTTCCACAAGTTTTGAATCTATTTTCATCTTCACAAAACTTTACATTTCTTGAAACTATGATCTTGTCTTTGACTGGGTCATAACATTTGTAGCCTTTTTGTGTTTCAAAATATCCAATGAAAACACACTCAATAACCTTTGAAACTTAGTTTATCAGTACTATTTATGAGATATACAGAGGCTATGGCTGTTTCAACCCAAAAGAATTGAGGCACATTTTTTGCAATAAGAAGAGTTCTAGTTGTTTTAATTATGTGCTTATGTTTTATTTCAGAAAGTCCATTTTGTTGAGGTGTTCTTGGACAAGATTTTTGATGGACTATTTCATAGTTTTTTAAATACCTTTTGAACTCATTTGAAATGTATTCACTTTCAGAATCAATGCTTAGAATTTTTAATTTAGCATTAAACTGTGTTTGTATTAAGTTGTGAAAATTTTTGAACATCTCAAAAACCTTAGATTTGTATCTTAAGAAATATATCCAACAATATCTAGGGAAATCATCAAAAAATATCACATAATACGATAGCCCTCCTTTTGACATGATAGGAGAGAGACCCCACACATCGGAATGAACAAGTTCAAAGGGAAAAGAGGAAAAAAAGTTTCTTTGTCTAAAAGATAATGATTTCATTTTTCCATGTATGCAATCATTACATTTGAAATTCTCAATACAAACGTCATTGGTAAGACTCATCATAGACAATTTTCTAATGTTTGGATGACCTAATCTTTGATGTCAAACATTGATATGCACATTTTTTACATAGTGACAAAACTTTTCATTGGGGATACATAAACTGTCCATGTAGTAAAGGTCCCCTTTTCTAAAACCTTCCCAAATCAATATCCCGGTTTGGTGATCCTGCACCAAACATTTATTTGATGAGAAAACAACGTCAAAACCAAGATTTGAAATTTGAGATACAAAAAATAAGTTAAGATTAAGTCTAGGGACATAACTAACTTTTGGAACAAAGAACTTTTGTTTTCCAAATTCTTTTTCAAAATCCCCAATCCCTCATTCAAAGGTGTTCCATCAGTGGTAACTACATTGGATTCTTTTCTTGCTTGTTCAAAATTGGTCAAAGATGGTATATTTGGTGTCATATGAAAAGATGCACCGGAATCTAAATGCCAAGGAAACATACCGAGAGTGTTGGAGGTGGATGCCGTTGTTGCTAGTGCTCCGGGATTCGACTCCTTGATCATAGGTTAAAGGACCGACATGATTTGATTCAATGTTATGGAGATTGATGAAAGATCACATCCTTCATTTGCAACATTTGCAACATTCCTTTGATCAAATTGTCTATTGTTGTATTGTCCACCTTGCGAATATGAAGTTCCATGGTTGTGTTGCCCTCCTTGAGGATATGAAGCTCCTTCTTTGAAAAGATTTCCTCCATAGTTTCGTGGTTGTCCTTCATTGTTATTCAACTTTGGACAACTAGGTCTTATGTGACCCGGTTCATGACAAAAGTGGCAAACAACCTTAAATTCCTCTCTATTTTGGTTTTGAGGAAGTCTAAAGGATTTGATGTTGTTCCCGGGTCTAGAGGCGGCTAAAACTTGTTCTTCTTCTTGTTTGGAAATAAGAACACTATCCAATTCTTTGGATAATTTCATTCTAGTTTCTTCACCGCTTAACTTCGTAAGAAGTTCATGAATGGGTGGAGGAGGGGCTAAAAAAAGAAGGGCTGACCTAATTTATTCAAATTCGGTTCGTAGACCTTGAAGAAATTGAAAAAATCTAAATTCATCATCTTATTCTCTTCTAATCTCATGACACTTACAATCAAATCCTACTTGGGGAGTAAGTTGATCCAACTCATTCCATACACTGGAGATTTCCATAAAATAATCTCTAACATTATTCTCACCTTGCTTGATACTTTGGGCTTTTTGAATTCCAAGATATGTTCGGGCCATATCTTTTTGGGTAAACATTCTCTTGAGATATTCCCAAACTTTACTTTCTCTTTCATAATACATGAGATTTTGGGCAATTCTAGGTTCTATACTTCCGTAAATCCATTCTTTAATCCTAGAGTTTTTGGCCTCTCAATCATCTAATTTTTTATAGTATTCATTCATGGCATTTTGTCTTTCTTCTTCATTCAAGTATTTCTCAACCCCATTTTCAATTTTGGTCAACTTGAGAGAAGGAGGGGTAGACGTACCTCTTATGAAACCCCATAAATATTTCCCTTTTGTTAGAATATGTTGTTATGGGAACCGGGTCCATATCTGGACCCGGTTCTATGGGGCGCGGGTACCGAGGCGGGCTCGGTACCCTAGGCGGCTTCTCCTCTCTCCCTCTTTATATTGTCACTTGTGTTTAGTGTTGAATTAAGTGAAATATAATTTTCTCTCTCCTAAGGTTGCGGTGAGCCCCTAGGTCAGAGCCTCCCCGTGGTTTTTCACCTCTTTCTGAGGTTTTCCACGTAGATTGTGTGTTTGTTCTCCACTCTCTCTCTTTGTGGTTCGTGTTTCTACATGGTATCAGAGCCAGGGGAGTTGGAGAAGCGTTTTTTCCGAGGATCGTCAGGTTTTTTCGTCGCCCGACGCCGTTGAAGTTCCGGCGCCGCTGCTGCCCGTTTGACGTAGCCCTGCTCTGCCGCCGCTGTCCTTTGTTCCGCCGCCGCCGTCCTCTGTTCCGGCGCCGCTGCTGCACTTGTGACGTCGCCCTGCTCTGCCGCCGCCGTCCTCTGTTCCGCCGTCCTCTGTTGCGCCTCCGCAGTCCTCCGTTTGGCCCGTTCTTTGTTTCTGCCACCGTGGGTGGCCTCTGTGTTGCGCCGTCGCCTGCTTTCCGTTGCCACTGCCTCATTCCCGCCGCCGTCGCCGCTGCCTCCTTCCCGTCGCCGTTGCCTCATTCCCGCTGCTGTGCCTCTTGTTGTTGTGTGCTTGTTTGTGATGGCAGAAGCGATGGGGACTCAAAAAGATGCTGTTCTTGACACGGGCAGCGCCTCCAAGACTGAGAACGTGCCACTCCAGGTCACCTCCATCCGTCTGACCAAGGACAATTACCTATCTTGGTCTGCCGCTCTCGAGATTGGGATTACTAGCCGTGGGCGTCTCTCTTACATCACTGGCGACAAACCTGCGCCCATCAAATCTGATCCTCAATGGGCAACGTGGGCGTTGGAGGACAGCCAAGTGAAGGTGTGGATTATCAGCTCCGTGTCATCCGATATCCAGCCCCTCATTCTGCGGAAGCCGACCTCTTTTGATATGTGGACTGTGCTTTCAAAGATGTATGGTCGCAAGAAGAGACATCTGCGCACCTATCAGATTAAACGCAGTATTTACTCTCTGACACAGGGTGATTTGTCTGTTGCTGCCTTCTATGCTGCCCTGAAGACCAAATGGGAGGAGCTAGATTATCATGTGACTGATGAGTGGACGTGCGGTTCAGATCATTCCCTCTACTGGGAAAAGGAATGGATGGACCGTACGTTTCTGTTTCTGGGAGGCCTGCGGGATGAATTTGAGTCTATTCGTAGCCAGATTCTTAATGGTGATGAGATTCCGGGGATAGAGGAAGTATATGCTCGTGTTGAGTCTGAAGAACAATGTCGCCAGGTGATGCATCTTGACACCGGTCATGGCCCTTCTGCCTTTGTCAGCCGTGCCTCAGGGACTGGGCAGCGTCCTGCCCGACATTACACTCATTGCCACAAGTTGGGGCATTCGGTGGATTTCTGTTGGGATCTTCATCCCGAGAAGAGACTGGTCAGAGGTCGTCCTCCCTCTGGCAAGCGTAGCCCTACTGTGTCTGATTCCAGTCAGAGCAATTCTTCTAGTGGTGCAAAGTCCAAGTTGTCTCCTGCTCAACTCAAGGAGCTACAGGCGTACATCAGCCGTCTATCTACTACCCCTGAGGAGTCCTCCACGTCTGAAGGGGCTCAGCTAGCCCAAGCCCTCGTTGCCTCGACTGATCAAGGTAACCCTTCTCTTGGTGATTGGATTGTTGATAGTGGAGCCACTCACCACATGACAGGGGACTCTAAACTCTTTCAAGAATATCAACTTTCCTCTGGCAAGCAACGCGTGTCTATGGCAGATGGGTCTTCTATCTCTGTGGCTGGGAAAGGGAGCTTGTCCCTGCTGAACAAATACCATCTCCACAATGCCCTGCATGTTCCAAATATTCCTGTGAACTTACTCTCTGTCAGCAGTATTACTAAAGAATTAAACTGTAATCTAATTTTCTCTGCTGATCATTGTTCCCTGCAGGACTTGGTGACGGGGAAGAAGATTGGGATTGGTTCGGTTACTGATGGGCTCTACAGGCTGCCGGTACAAGTTGCTTCAGCGTTGATTTCTGCCACGAGTGGTCACTTGTCTGGTGTGAATGATAGATCTACTGTTCTGCGATGGCACGAGCGTCTTGGACATCTCCCCTTCCAGTTAATAAAGAAGTTGTTTCCTCATTTGTTTGCTTCTGTCTCCATTGACTCCTTCGCTTGTGAAGTGTGTCAATTGGCTAAACATGTCAGGGCTTCATACCCTATTTCTTTGAATAAATCCACTCATCCGTTTGCCTTAGTTCATTCCGATGTTTGGGGTCCTTCTGGAGTACCCACGTGTGGTGGTTGTCACTATTTTTTGACGCTTATTGATGATTACTCTAGATGTACGTTCGTGTACTTGTTGCGAGAACGTAGTGAGGTTCCAGCAGTTGTGAAAAACTTTGTTGCCTTTGTTGAGACTCAATTCCATACTACTGTTCAAGCTTTCCGTACGGATAATGCAAGAGAATATGTCTCCCAATCCCTTGATGAATTCTTGAAAGGAAAGGGTATTGTTCATGAAACCTCTTGTAGTTATACCCCTCCTCAGAATGGTATAGCTGAACGTAAAAATCGTCATCTATTGAATGTTACCCGGGTCATTATGTTCCAACGTCATGTCCCGAAGCGGTATTGGGGTGATGCACTTCTCACTAGTGCACATCTCATTAACCGTATGCCTACTAGAGTGCTGGATGGTCAGTCTCCTTATTCTACCCTGTGGCCTACTCAGAATCCGTGGCCTCTTACTCCTCGTGTCTTTGGGTGCAGTTGTTTTGTGCATAATCATAGCCCTACTCTCAAAAAACTTGATCCCCGGTCTATTAAAGGAGTTTTCTTGGGGTACTCTTCCACTCAGAAGGGGTATAAATGTGTGGATCCCACTACTTCCAAAGTATATGTTTCGAGGGATGTCACATTTCATGAACATGAGTCGTATTTTCCGGTGAATACTCTTCAGGGGGAGTGTCTTGGGAACATAGGGGGAAGAGTATTCCTCTAATCAGCTGATTCAGTTTATGGAGTTTTTGGATTACAAGGTTAGTCCCAGTGTGATTGACACGGTCACGGTCAGTAATGAGAAGGGCAGTCATATGGAAGGGGTCACGGTGGATGCTCAGCCCACTGTTGCCTGGGATCACTTGTTTGGCAAGGTTTATGTCAGAAAGGAGAAAGCTACTGTGGAAGATGTTGGTGATGAGGATAGAACCAATCCCAATCTTGTGATCTCCCCGGATGACCCAAGTCCATCGAATGAAGAGCTCCCTATTGCTTTGCGCAAAGGCACCAGGTCATGTACTTCTCACCCTATTCAGAGATTTGTTTCTTATGCTAAGCTCAGTACAAATTACAAATGTTTTATCACAACCTTATCCAAAGTTGTTATTCCCAGGTCGGTGGATGATGCTAAGGATGATCCCAAGTGGTTACATGCTATGACGGAGGAGATGGGTGCGTTAGCTAAGAACAAAACATGGGAAGTTGTTGATATCCCTAAAGGGACACACTTAGTTGGCTCTAAGTGGGTTTACAACGTGAAGTACAAACCTGATGGCACTGTAGATCGATATAAAGCTCGTCTGGTTGCAAAGGGGTTCAGCCAGAAGTATGGGATCGACTATCTTGAGACCTTTGCCCCTGTTGCAAAGTTGAAGACTGTGAGGGTTATTCTTGCTCTTGCTGTGCACAAGAAGTGGCGCATGGACCAGCTTGATGTTAAAAATGCGTTCTTGAACGGCCATCTGGAGGAAGAAGTCTATATGAGCATGCCTCCCGGGTATGTTCAAGAGGGAAAATGTTGTCACCTCAAGAAAGCTTTGTATGGCTTGAAGCAGTCGCCTAGAGCTTGGTTTGAGAGACTAAGGATCGTTATGAAGTCTACTGGGTACAAGCAAGGAAATGGAGATCATACCCTATTCATAAAGCAGAGAGATGGTCTGGTGAGTCTTCTCCTTGTCTACGTTGATGATATGATTGTCACGGGCAGTGATGAAGAAGAAAACAGAAAGATGAAAGAGAGATTAGCTAAAGAATTCGACCTCAAGGATCTGGGTAAGCTGAGATACTTTTTGGGGATAGAAATTGCTCGATCAGAGACAGGGCTGGTTATGAATCAAAGGAAGTACACTCTTGACTTACTAAAGGAGACAGGTAAACTTGGTTGTAGGCCCTATCTTACTCCTATGGAGTCGGGAACTAAGATAAGTATCAAGACGGGCACCACTCTGGATGAGGAAGGAAAAGGGCGATATCAGAGGCTAGTCGGTAAGCTTATCTATCTTACTCTAACTCGCCCTGATATCACGTATGCGGTAAATGTGCTAAGTCAATTTATGCATGCTCCCACGGATTGTCATTGGAAGAGTGCAGAACGAGTGTTGGGGTATCTAAAGAATGACCCAGGAAAAGGGCTGCTGTATACTCGACAAGACAAACTTACTATTGAGGGCTACTCAGATGCAGATTGGGCAGGTTGCACTGACACAAGGAGGTCTACTACAGGGTATTGTATCTTTCTTGGAGGTAACCTAGTTGTTTGGAGAAGTAAGAGGCAAGAAGTATGTTCGAGGTCTAGTGCTGAGGCTGAGTACAGGGCTGTTGCAATGGGGGTTACAGAGATGCTGTGGCTGAAGATTCTTTTGACTGATATTGGTGTGGAACTGGGAGATAAAATGAAGATGTACTGTGACAACAAGTCTGCGATTAATCTTGCCAATAATCCAGTTCTACATGACAGGACCAAACATGTGGAGATTGACCGTCATTTTATCCGAGAACGCATTGACTCAAAGGAGCTGATTCTGCCATATATGAAATCTGAAGATCAAGTTGCAGACGTCCTAACTAAAGGGCTTTGTACTTCTTCATTTGAAAAGAATGTTAGCAAGCTTGGCATGTTTGACATGTATGCCAAGCTTGAGGGGGAGTGTTAGAATATGTTGTTATGGGAACCGGGTCCATATCTGGACCCGGTTCTATGGGGCGCGGGTACCGAGGCGGGCTCGGTACCCTAGGCGGCTTCTCCTTTCTCCCTCTTTATATTGTCACTTGTGTTTAGTGTTGAATTAAGTGAAATATAATTTTCTCTCTCCTAGGGTTGCGGTGAGCCCCTAGGTCAGAGCCTCCCCGTGGTTTTTCACCTCTTTCTGAGGTTTTCCACGTAGATTGTGTGTTTGTTCTCCACTCTCTCTCTTTGTGGTTCGTGTTTCTACACCTTTGATATGCATCTCCAAGCATTTTGCCCATAGTGTGTTGTTGGTTCCATCAAGCTTGTACGGAGCATGATAACTTCCTCCTTCAATCGAGACTTTGGAGTCTTCCATAAGAGCAAGATTTTAAGTAACAATCTCCAAGAAAAACAAAGAGGAAGTCCTTCTAGAATTTTCACCAAACAGTTGCTGAGCAGCAACAAGAAGATCTTCAAGAAATGACGATCAGCAGCAATGACCTTGTCTGAAATTTTCTTCAACAGCCCAGTAGCATAAACAACAAAAAAACAGCTTCTAATAACTCTCCAACATGCAGCCCAATGGCTCTGATACCATATAAATGTGACTATAATAGTCCCTAAAGAAAAATATGATAGAAAAAGGCACTAAGGCCACTTGAAAAGATATAAATCTTATTGAATGAATACCAAATGACTGTGAAAAACAGCATGCCTAATTGGAGCACCCAGCACCATTCAGTGTATTCTTATATCTTCTCATTTGAATTTGCTAGACGGTGATCACTTTAGGCCTGCCTATTATGTTAACTTTTTATTGTTCAATTAAGCATTTTGGAACAAAGATGCAGAGTTGATAAACTTTCTCTTTCTGGATGATTCTTACATGTTTCGTCACTGTCCATTGACCAAGAATATTACCCTCAGTTCATTAACATCACTTAAGGTTTAAATTGCTGTATTCATGCAATTGCATTCCAGTCTTTCTGATTGGAGTATAGCAAATTATGCTAGAAAGAAATCGGTACCTTTTCCATGACGAGGGAAACAAATGTTTTCTTAAGTTAGAAATCGCCATTTGAGGAACTTCATATCTTTCTGATTGGAGTATAGCAAATTATGCTAGAAAGAAATCGGTACCTTTTCCATGACGAGGGAAACAAATGTTTTCTTAAGTTAGAAATCGCCATTTGAGGAACTTCATATTTACTATTTCCCTGTTCCAGCTGTCTATCTGCATAATGCCCCAGATTTCCCTTGGCATCAAAAAGAGCTCCTCAAGCATTTTTCCCTTTTAGTAAGGGATGCATACTTGAGCACATAAATCCTTCACATGTCCGAAAGTGACCTACCAATTGTTACCTGTTCAAATATAAATGTATTCTTTCCTTCTATATTAACTATATAATGTCCCAATCAATGAAGTAATTTAGTTATTCTTCCGTTTCCCAATTTTCTTGGTATGGTGCATTCTTATTGTGAGAAACGGCTCACTCACTCTCTCTCTCTCCCTCCCTCCACCACCCCAAAACTTAGGCTACAGTGTTCACTTCCTAACTAGCCAGTTAGTAGCCGTAGGTACTCGCAAACTGGCTAGTTCAACTAGTTACTTACTTACCACACCCCCCCCCCCCCAAAAAAAACTTAGGCTAACAGTGTTCACTTCCTAACTAGCCAGTTAGTAGCCGTAGGTACTCGCAAACTGGCTAGTTCAACTAGTTACTTACTTAGCAACCATCTAACTACATATACATGTACACACACACATATACATTGAACCTGCCAAACTCAGACCAGTTAGTCCCAACAAGCTTTGTCTAGCCTTTTGGAGCCTTGGCCAACTTGTGTTTTCTGGTTTTGACTGCTTGGATTCAATATATAAACAAACAATAACAAACCATATGTATTATATCTGTGAAGGTTTCCAAAATGGAAATAAAGAAATTCCAATTTCTTGACCAAGGAACCTTGTTTGAAATCCTAATGCTACCGTTGCTATAGAGTAAGCCAAATGATTTATCTAATTGTAACTGTCGTCTGGCTATCTTACTCCAAATTAACTAGTCTCAGTTCCATGAAATTTAAAGTAATTGCATGTTTTGCAGTATCAACATCCAATTGCTATCCATATCACTGTTACATCAAGCCTGGTATGATGATCATCAAAAATACATATTGATATAGATAATTCCAAGATAATATGAGGCGTCAATTCAAAATCATGTGTCCATAAGGCATTTCTGTTATATTACATGCATGAATGTGAACACACCAACAGACACATGCACATTCACACATACAGAGGTGTGGCAATGAAAATGAAAGAAAACTAAAAGTGTACCCTATGACTTAAAACCTACTATAAATGACTAGTAAGGCCTAGTTGACCCAGTCAGTCATCGAACATGTGACAGCCAACTAGATGGTCATGGACTAGTTGGTTGGTTGCCACTGGATTGGCTAGGCGACTAGTGATCTGACTAGTCATCTAGTTTGACAATGTAGATTGTGAATGAAGCAAAGTATGAAAATATGAATGTCTGCAGATAGGTCTTCAAACAGTTGTAGGCTAGTAGCTAGGTATCTTCGGCTGGAACTGCTCTAAAATGGCAGACATATTTCCTCTGAGACAATATAAAGATTTTTCTTTTTTTTTTCTGTAGGGATTTCACAAGATTGACCCAGAGCGGTGGGAATTTGCAAATGAAGATTTTCTAAAAGGTCACAAGCATTTGCTAAAGAAGATTCAGAGACGTAAGCCTGTTCATAGTCATAGTCAACTACTTTCACAAACATGCAATTCTTCGGTAAACAGTGAAAGGATAGCACTAGAAAAGGAAATTCAGAATCTTGGTAAAGACAAAAGTTCCCTTCTGGAGAAACTTGGTAGATACAGGCAGCAGCAGGATGGGACCAAAATCCAGCTTCAAGAGCTGGAGCCGTTGATTATTGAAATAGAGGAAAGACAACTGAAATTGATGCACTTCTTGGCAAAGGCTGTTAAAAACCAACACTTTCTGGACAGTCTTGTCTGTGAGTTGGAAAGGAGCATGCAGGTTATCACCATGAGTAAAAAGAGGCAGCGGCCAGACATATGTGAAGTTGTTGAAAATAACTTTACAGAAAATGAGGTTATACAGAAACTTATTTCCACCAGAGCTTCAGGACATGATATTGGACAGACTGATGACAGGGATTCTTCAAATAAATTAAGACTGGGACTATCACCTGTGCCTTCTATAAATTTAGTCTCTGACAGTAGGCAAGGTTCCTGTGAAAGTGGAGGGATCACGCAAAATATCCATTCCAGGGAATGGGTAAGAGGCATGACCATCAGACTAGAATCTTCAATTCTAACCGAGTCACTAGATCATCCTGTCCTCACTTCGGCTCCCACCAAGGGAACTTCCTCTTTGATGAAGCATTCATCTGAGGAAATTGATGGTCATGTCCCATGCTATTTGTGCTTAACCCTTTCTTCATCCCCATTATGGGCTAGTAAATTTAGAGATCCTGTTAGTGTTCATTCTGGAGTTATTGACAGGGATAAAGAGGCAAACAGGAAAGCTACTACACATAAGAGAAATTTTGGTGGTGATGTGAACTTCTCATCATCAAAAGAAGGTCGACTTACCGACCAGGCTTCTACTGCTTCTGTTGCAAGAATAAATGATGTATTCTGGGAACAGTTTCTGACAGAAAAGCCAGTCACGTCTGACAATGAAGAAGCATGCTCTAGTTTTAGAGAAACCCCTTGTGAGGATCAATAAGAAATGAAATTTGGGGTGGAAAAATCATGACTTGCACTACAATTATCTGGTTGTGATGTATGACTACTCAATAGTCCCTGCCACAACAGAAATAGTTCCATATCTGACTGCATATGGTCACGTGTAGAATGTAATTGGAGTTCGAGTGACGAGTCATATGCTGTATACAGTACATTACAGTCACCTGTAAATTCTATTGATGTTTGAATGAATAAACATCTTTTGTATATTGTACATTATATAAGGATGTAGAATCTAGTTTGATGACCCATTGTTAGGAAAACTGAGACGACTCACTCTATCTCCTTCCTCATTAATTACTCATTGTTGAGTGCAACTTATGAGGAAGGAGATGGAGAAAGTTGTTCCAGTTGTTTTGGGTTGGAGTTGTCAGCATTGTCTTCCGTAGTTTGAATTTGATGATGATGGTGCACTTTATATCATTGTGATGGGCACCTGCATTTTGCTCGGAAGGTTCCCGCTAGGTTTCCTCAGAAGTATAAAGGCTAATAGAATAACAATAAATTCATCATTAAGTTGTCAACTCCCTGCAAGTTGAACGTACGGCGTATGCATTTCTTTGATACGGGACTAAAGTTAAGGAGTCTGCTCAGTGCCCAACCTTAATCAAGTTTCTGTCAATGTGTTTTGAACTTGTCAAATGCCTTATACTCTTCTCTCGGTTCAAAAGCAAGGATCATATTTGGTAGACCTTGACAGTTTTACGTGAGGTGAGAGTATATGCTTACTGAACTTCATATACTAAAAATGGGTTATTTGGACTAGATCCCGTGGAGTACGTCCTCGATACTAAAGGGAAAGAAAAGAGTACTTCAAAATATTTAATTTCTTTAGCATATGCATTAAGCTGTCTTATTTAATAAGGAAAGGCGAAAACAAGATTTTTATGCATTGGCTGGGTCTAAGAAATGCGTTACAAAGCTTGATGGAAGTGGTTCATGTAAATTTTAATATTCCTGTCTTTTCCTCTCATCTTACAAGATCTCTATCAGATGAAGGGCAAGATATATAGTTGTGGAAAGGCTAGTTTTCACAGTCTTGACTTTTCAATTTTCTTAATAAAGTACGGCCTTAATGCTTATTTTTCTGGTCCTGCAAATGTTCCTTCATTTCTTGTCTCCGACAATTCCGTGCAGAAATTTGAACCTCTTTTACATTTTACTACTGCTTGCTTGGTTCTGTTTTTCCTGCTTCTGTCAACTAGAAGTTGGGATTTGCAAGGTATTCCAGGAAACCATAATGCATTTCTCATTGCCTATAACACCAAATTGAGCACCATACAAGGATTTGATTTGGATTCCAAGACCAGACCTGCTATCCTTTATAGGCCAGATCTGTAGAGCAGATATCTATATATTTGGGACATTATTCCATGCTTAGCTTTCATGTGATCTCTGTTTGCGTGGTGCCTGCTTGGAAGGTAGATTAGAGTCATTAGACATCTTGATTTTGGAACTGTTAGATTTTTATTTTATTTATTTTTAGTTGCCCAAATTGAACCTGTACAGAGACCTGCCTCTACCACTTTCAGGCAAATTGTTTGAGCTTGGATTTTTTTTATACAATTTTTGTCTTTGTGTCTACAAGTTGTGGTCCAGACTCGAGCTCATTTGGATATACGTCCAGATAAATTAAAATTGCTATGTGATATATTTACTATTTCTACAGAATTTGTTTGCAGAAACCCTGACAGTGACAGAACTATTTCAAGTTACTTATTTGTTTCTCTAGTTAGATAGCTTTGTTTTTCAATTTTCTTAGCTCCTGAGCGATCTACAGAACATGCAAGTTAGGTTTATAATATTTATTTTAATTTTTGTTGTAAGTTATGGAGATTTAGATATTTAAGGATAGAAGTGCTGCTTCTGCGTCTCTTACAATTTCTGCAAAATAGGCTTCAGACATCTCCTAAGATCTGTATAATTTGAGTTTTTCTTTATTTTAGGCCTTTCTAGAATTCTTGTCAGAGTCCAGTGTTTAGGAAAAATAAGTTTTGGTGCACCCAGATTCATATGGATTGGTTTTGGGACATGACAGAGGTATCTGTCCCAGTGTTGTCTGTATGGTATGGTTCGCTGTCGTGTCTTATGATATGTACTGCCGTGTTTTCGAAGCACGATAAGATATACCACTTGACAATACAGATGGTGTATCGTACCCGTATTGCATGTATACAGGACCCGTATCAGTGCGATATAGGACTAGTGTCGTCTGATCCATTTCATAAAATGGGGATCTATCCACATTTTTATTTGTTCGACAGGGTAGCTTCTATTCTTAGAAGCTAAGGTTACATTTGAATACATAGTACAAATATGCCCTGCATTAAAATGTCAGACATTTAGTATCCGGTAGTTGTTAGGTGGAACAAAAGGTCCAGGTTCCGCCTCCCTCATCTTGAGTGATGATCCGGATCTTCTGTTCCACCTATTCATATGGAACCCTATTGCTGGAACAAAAGTACCAGGACCCAGAAAAAACACCGGGATTAAAGTTTCATGTTTATTTCACCATCGAACTTTTCTGGAGTTTTTAGTCTTAGTTTAACTTCTACAGTGAGCTATCATGTATTCAAATGTGAGCTAAAGGGCTTTATAATTGGAATAGTGTTATTTGAGCCCTAGAAATTTGAGTTAAATCTTTCATGATTTTTTGGATTTGTAATTTCTATGTTATTATACTTTCTTGTCTATCATATTTCTGAATCACACGTACAGTTCTGCAGAAACTCTGTTTCTGTAGAGCAGAAGTTTGGTTTGTTTTGGGTTCATTTTATTGCTTTTAGTTCCTTTTTTTTTTCAACTTCTCCAAATGTACAATAACGTTTTTAATTTAAAATTTTAAATGACATTTTTTCTGACGTTTATTTGGAGAAATTTTGGTATTTTCCTTAAAATTTATTTTTCCTGCTATTGTGGGGGTGATTTTTGCTTATTTTTGTTGTCTGTTGTGTTCTCGTTGGTTTTCGGGTGTAGGTTGTGTGTGTCAACTGCTAGTCACCAAACCACGGACATGATGCAGTGAAGTTGAACCTCACTTGGAAATTGGACGTGGGACTTGGAGTGGCTAGGAGATTGAAACTAGGCTTAATTTAGGGCGTTAGACTTATTGTATAAACAAGCATTTTTTAGGTTGTGTTTGATAGTCTCAGATGGAAGTAAAAATTAAAAAGGTGTGTTTTGAGAAATCATGAGAATCTCAGTAGCATAGATTTTAAATCTATGCTACATGTTAAAAACCATGGATTTAAGGTCAGATTTTGGTGGGTGATCCAACCTTAAATCCATGGTTCTCGATCACCGCAGGTCTCAAGTCCATGATGAAACAAACACAACCTTAGTTAAAATAAGCGTAATAGGTAATAGGTCTAATTGACGTGTTTTATTTATACTTTAATTACTTAATAGCATTAACGAGTGTGTTTTGTTGGGAATTCTTAGATCTATTTTATACCGTTTGTTGGACTTGGTATTGTTCACTCTTCGTATGAGCTGGTTTTGAAAATTTAATGCACGATTTACACTTGGTTTCTATTGAAAATATCTTTTAAAAGTTTATTACAATATACTAAATTTTTTCGCACTGTTGTTAGGAATCAAATTAAGTCATACATGAGACCGGGAACCTTAAGGCAATCTCATTATCTCATACAAGATGTAATCTATCACATTCCTAAGAGACCCACAGGATAGAGGGTTTTTGAAATTATAGCTGGCAAATCCATTAATCGGGCTCAGATGGGCTGAGGATTAGGTGACCGGGTCCGTGAATTGACTCAGTGATTCAGCTAAGTTAGGCCATAAGTTTTTATAGTTCATTTTTTCTTTAAATAGACAAAGAAGGGTAAATCTGTCTGGACTTCACGTTTGCATTTTTCATCAACTAGAACTTGATAATAACATGTAATATGAGTATTTATGTATATCCAGTAAAGTTTGTGATACATAATTTAAAATGTACAAACTCCTACATTTAGCAACACATGATAAACAAGACCATATAATGACAACATGCACCAGTGGATTGGGATTTGTTTTGTTGGACCTACCATTTCACGAGTTCTACTTGGTCGACTTTTGAACTTGGGTTCGGACCATTATCTGATTTTCTGAAATAAAACTTGGCTCAACTAGCTTAACATCCTACCTTGGAATGTACAACGTAAACTGATCAGATTTCTTCTGAATATTCAAACATTCAGATACGGTGCAAAACCGTATGATTAGACGTATGATGAGCAGATTCTTTTATTTTTACCAGTCCCATTTAGAGCTTGCCCAACTTGACCACACATACTGCATGAGGAAACTACACCGTAACTTGTCAGTTTTTCTATTCACCTCTTACAAGAAAGAGAAAAGGAGTTGTGGTGTTGTTAGAGTGCATACCGAAAACTTCGGAATAGAAATTCCCCAGCATTACTTTTCCTCTCTTTTGACAGACTCATTGCTTTCACTAGACAAACTGGCGAACATGGCAAATTCTGGTTTAGATTTTTATCCCTGCCACTGCCTTCTTACAAATGTTTTGTATCTGAAATAGCGGGATGGCTTCAAAAACTTTACAATACGCACATAATTAATAAAGCTCCTTCACCAAAATTTCTAGGCTCTGGCACTGATAGAAAGTCAATTCCACAACGCGTTCAAAACACTAGATAAATGAACGGAAGTGAGAGGGAGATTATTTATCGCACTAGATAAATGAAGGGAAGGGGGATACAAGACGAGATACAGTTGAGGAGCATAAGCTACCTTCCCACATCTTTCAACATTTGAATGGGACTCAAAAGCATGTAAAGAAAAACAAAAAACTTCAATTTTGAGGAACCAGTATAATGCTAAAAAGGGAAATCAACCTACCAACGATGTGAAAATTGAGAAAACCTTGCCATAGATCAGGTCCATTAGTCCTTGTATTTCATCTCAGACATCAGGAACCCAGGCATGTCAAAAGATGCGGAAAACTTCTCAACTGCTGCCTTGAGGTCCTCAATGTCCTTGTTGTTCACCAAACCCTTGTTGAAATCCTTGAGGAGCTTCCCATGCTCCTTTTGAATCTTCAACGTGATGGTTACTGCCTGGTGAAGGAATTCTGCAATCTGCTCAAAGTCCTTTTCCACCAAACCCCTTGAGGTCATCGCTGGTGCACCTGGAATTAAGTTTTAAATTGTAGGTCAAATAACAAACTACGTCCCATGAACTGATAATCACCGAAAGTCGAGACCAAGTCTATTGTTCGTTCTGTTAAAAGGGCTCCTAATCTTCTATCAATCACAAAATAGATAGAAGTTCCCAATCCAATCATATAGTCTGAGGTTCTACAGAATTAATGGCAACACAGAATGAACGACCAAGAAAAGAGAACAAAGGGGACATGACATGAATGCAACTAAGACCGAACCAGAAAAGCCAAAACTCACCAATTCGAACACCTCCCGGAGCCAAAGCACTGCTGTCTCCAAAAACGGCATTCTTATTGACAGTGATGTTGCACAGGTCACATAGTTTCTCTACTTTGTTTCCTGTAAAACAAAAGACCAACTTGTTGAGCACCATCTGCCATGAAAGCATCCTTAGACGCTACAGAGGAACTATGCTCCTCTTACCAGTCAGTCCCAGAGGACGAAGATCCCACAACACAAGGTGGTTTTCAGTGCCACCAGTAACGAGCTTGTAGCCCTTGTTCATCAAATAGTTGCCAAGAGCAACTGCATTGGCCTTGACCTGCTTGGCATAGGCCTTGAATCCTGGTTGCAGTGCTTGCTTCAAGGCCACAGCCAGTGCAGCAATCTGATGATTATGGGGACCTCCTTGAAGCGATGGGAAAACAGCAAAGTTGATCTTCTCCTCAAAGTCATATTCAGCGCCTTCTGGCTGGCCCTTCTTCGGGGGCTTGGGGCCCTTCCTGTAGAAGATCATTCCAGATCTAGGACCCCTCAAGCTCTTATGGGTAGTTGTCGTGACAATGTCACAGTACTCAAATGGATTTGCAGCTTCCTGAGACAGTAAGTTGCAGAGATTCATATAGTTATCAAACAGAACATGAACTTCAAACAGCTAGAGAGCTAAACTGTTGTAACTGGAAGACATTATGATAAGTTATAAACGTACTGGCTGTTATTCACTGCCCCCAATTAAATAAACAGAAAACAAAACATCTCTGGATCTCAAACGCAAAAATCCTTGCATCAACTGATCATAAGATCAACAACCAATTCATTGACTAAATTTATGTCACCGCGGCTAAATGTATCAAATGAAAACCTCAATATCTCAGACATTTGGACGCCCAGAGACGCATTCTGAAGAAAAGAAAGTATAATTGGGCGGAATCATATCACTCTTATACCGTTTAAATTAGAGAACTTGACTAAGAAATGCAAGTAGTACAATGGCAGGGCATTTCTTTAAAAAGCAAGACAAAAAAAAAAAAACACAAAATCTATGCTCTGGACAAAATGCAATTCAACATCAGCAGCCAGATCTAGATTTCTAGAAGACCAAGTAGATCATAGAGTTCCTACTCGAACATCAGAAACTGAATACAAAACTAACAAACTACAATGTACATCTACCAGTTTAAAACAAACAAGAACACATAATTGTGACGATTTCAATCGAATCCACAAATCTAAATCAAACGGAAGAAAGTAAATCCGAAAAAGAAAAGTTAGAAAGTGACAAACAGATCTGCATCTCCAAAAGCCAGATCTCAAAGAAACCCATAAATTCGAGAACCAAAACCACTGAATACAGACAACTACTCAAGATCCAGAATTCCCAGCAAACAGATCTGCACCCCCAGTGCCCCAAAAACCGCTATGCAAGGTAAGAACGTCTCCAGAAGATCCCCAAAAGCAGGAAGAAGAATCTGTTATAAAGGAGTACCTGAGCGGCAACGAGGCCGCTGATGTGCGCCATATCGCAGAGGAGAAGCGCACCACACTTGTCAGCAATGGCCCTGAACCTCGCGTAGTCCCAGTCCCTGGGGTAAGCGCTACCTCCGCAAATGATGAGCTTCGGCCGGAAGTCCAAGGCCTTCTCCTCGAGCTTGTCGTAGTCGATGTATCCAGTGGTCGAGTCGACCTTGTACGGGAGGCTCTCGAAGTAGATGGAGGTAGCAGAGATCTTCTTGCCGCCGGAGGTATAGTAACCGTGGGTGAGGTGGCCGCCGGAGGGGAGATCGAGACCCATGATCCGATCGTGGGGGTTGAGCACAGCGGTGTATGCGGCGAAGTTGGCGGGGCTGCCAGAGTATGGCTGGACGTTCACGCCCCACTTAGAGGGATCGCAGTGGAAGACCTGGAGGGCGCGGGAGCGGCAGAGGTTCTCCAGCTCGTCGATGAACTCGTTGCCGCCGTAGTATCGGTTTCCGGGCATCCCCTCGGAGTACTTGTTGGTGAGGGCGCTGCCGAGAGCCTGGATGACGGCGAAGGAGGTGAAGTTCTCGGAGGCGATGAGCTCGATGCCATGACTTTGCCGGCGCTTCTCCTTCTCGATGAGGTCGAACACCTCCTCGTCCACCTCATTCAGGGGAGCGTTACCCCACTGGTTCACCGGCTCCATCTTTCTGGTCCCTCTTCTGATGGTAGCGAAAGCGGCAGAAATGCGGAGAGGGAGAGATCCAAAAGAGGTGGTGGTGAAGGCCGGGGTGGAAGGAGGACATTTATAGGACGGGAGGGAGAGAGGTGGGGTGGGTGGGTGGTTGATGACGAGAACAGAGGTGGGAGATTTTTTTTCACATCCCGGGTAAACAGGACGTTTGGTGCAACCCGGAACTACGGTTTTGCTTTCCATTATTCCACACGAATAGAGACATTCTTTTCCTACGAAAATTTTACTATTTTATTTTTCTAATATCAATTCTTTTTCTCTTGTTTGTTTGTTGTTTGCTTCATTTCTCTGGATCTAAGATGCTATTATTTAATCGTTCCTCTATGACTTTTTTAATAGTTTCTTTGGTTTTTCACATTTTTTCTTTTATATATATATATATATATATATATATATATATATAATTCAAACTTTTTGAATGTCAAACGCTGAATGTAATCAATATTGGTAGATGGATCCGGATCGCATTGCCCCGATGTCCTGGATGTGTAGTATCCGCATTCTTAATGTTAAAGGATCCCATACACCAAACATTTGATATTGGGTAATAGGGATGAGTCTCCTGACATGACTTGAGAACCAGATCAGTGAGTTCGGTTTGTATTGGATCCGGTTCGTCTATATCTGTCCAAGCGACGCCACTAGGGCTTGCTGGTCTGGACCTATGGTATCAATACCAGAAAAAGGAACCCAGATCCATGATTCAAGGAGAACCGTAATGTATATTTTTATGCTGTAAGCTTCATGACTTTTCCTTGATTCAAAATCGCCCTTATAGGACGTGCAACATATTTTTCATCTGCCTCTAAAGTAGATTTTAGGCTTCTTGATCCAAATTTGATTAGATCCAATGGGTTAATATCAATTTGATTGAGTATGGTAATGTTTTGAGATCGACCCAAAATCTGAACCGTTGGCATGCATTTCATTGTTCCAAATCGGATCCACTGCCCCCCAGATACTATATCTTTTTCAAACAACTAATCGGACACATGATAATGTATAGTATTTGAGAGTTGAGCTTGGATTCGGTTAGAGTTTCAGGACCCATGAACTTAATTTCTTATGCCTACATGTGGAAAAAAGCAGTGCTGTTAATATATTGTTCTTTATTATGAAATCATTTTTCTTATTGTTTGTCATGTTAAAAGTTCTCATATCTTAGAAAAACGGGTCGTTACCAGATTCCTTGTATACCAAACTTGATGGAAATTACATCAACCATCAATTCTAACTAAATCATATAGTGAAGATTAGGTTACAAATATATTAATCAAGTGTGCCTATAAGAATCCAAGATACTCTTCAAATAAAGAGAGAGAATCAAAAGAGATTGCTTAACCAAAGTCTCTTGTCGCCTTTGAGGGATATTTTTTATTCTTGAAAATATAGCTTTGTTTGTATATGTGCAATTTCCTTGGAAGCTAAATGTTTTCTCATATTCTTAATTAATTTAGATTTAAATAGGCTGGTTATGAATTTCCATGTCTATAAAGCTTCGGTCCAATAACGGATCAGTGCAAAATATCAGTACCGAAATTTGATTTGCAAATATTTCTTCAGATTTATCAAACCCGCCGAAGGTCTTTTAAGTCCAACCCGAGAGACCAAGTGGGCGGATCTCTGATTGGCTGGCGCTCGTGGCGTCATTTTAACGACATTTTTCTGTCACAACTGAGCCAAACTTTTTTATTTTTATGTGTTTACTTTTATTTTTCACACGTAGATTTGACACTGTGGCACAAAAAAAAAAAAAAAGGCAGACGGAAACCATTAGCCATTAAAGGTAATGGTAAGTTGTATGTTTTGGCTTCTTTTTCAAGAAAGTCCAAACACAACTTGTAATTCTGCAGGGCAACAACTTCTTAAAACCTCTTAATATTATATTATTTACATACCACAGATCTGATACTGATAGGACCTTGCTGCCGAGGCACTATCGCTATTCAAAATCACGCTCAGCAGGGCGGATTGGTCTCAGCTTTGTGATCTGCCACAGCTTCTCCTTCTATCGCAGATTCAAGAGAGGCATATGTTCCTTCAGCCGATTAGAGAGAAGACGAAAAGAGTATTGGAAACGGGAGGAGGATTGACGCTGTCGGATCGAAGAAAGACACCAGCCATCGTTGGTCAAGGGTGAGAAGAAATCAATCCGGCCACCGCCGAAAAGATGAGTAGACTTGATTGAGAAGAAGATGGGATGAGAGAGAGAGTGACGCCCAAAGTGAAAATTAATTCATTGTTCATTCAAGCGTAATCCAAAAAGCTCTAATTTCAAAGCTTATATACATGAGAAGCACCTCGGTTCACTTAGCTCCTAACCCGAGACGGTACAAAGAACTTAAAATAAAACGATTGTAACACGTCTCAAACCGAGACGGTACAAAATAGTAAATAAACATAGGCAAAATGGTCGCCAAGATTGGATCTAGTTGCACCCGCTCTCTCTACGAATTCGGACCCTGTGGGTCGTTTCTTGGGCTTGCGCCCATCCTTGGCCGTGCGTAGTGCTGCGGCCTGCTGCTCTCGGCAATCCCTGCCAAGGTTAATCTCACTAGAAAGAGAGGGTGTAGGCCGGTCATGTGGTAATCGGCGTGCCCAGCTACACCCTACTCCGCTCGTCCGTTCTACTCTATGACTCTCGGCCATGCCTTCGGTAGTCCTCGACTGTGCCAAAATTAGGCACGTATCAGATCCGCCCTCCTTAGATCAAGCTTGACCCCAAGCTCGTATGAGGCTATTTTCTTGGATGATTTGACCATGCCCTCCCTTTGTTCCCATGCTGCTATGTTTCGGCTCTGTTGGTCTATCCTCTAGACCCAAGGTTTTGGATCCCTTCCAAGGCGTTGAGACAAGTTCCTTCTTTATACAGCTTGGAATATCTTCGACCCGCTTTCCTTGGTCTCTTATTGAACTCATGAGTATCTCCCGTGTGCAACACTTTGTAGACTGTTCAACAAGCTTTTTGAAGTACCACTACCACCCTCCTTAGGCCTGACCATACACTGAGGAGTGAATGACCTTGGTAACAATGGTCCTCTCATGACTGTGGTGTCATTCTCAACCATCGAACTCATGGCAATCTCAGGCTTGCAGCCGGTCGATGGCCCCAATGATTTTTTTCACAAAGCTGCTGGATTGCTTGTGCTTTTTGGCTTTCCTTGTAAGACTCTTTTTGCTCCCGGCCATGACCTTCTTCTTCTTGGTCTGAGATCGAGGGTATCACCTCCAGCTTGTAGCACCTGTTTGAGTCTCCAACTTTGAGGATCTCGCCCGGGTAGAACGGCTTGGTGTGCGAGGGTCTTCTTACATACCCCAGCAACACTCAGCTTTCCCGTTAGTGTCACGTTTGTTACCCAAGCTCACCGGCTCACCTTGTTGACCTCGAGTTCAAAGTGGAACCCATGGCTGCTAGGGTGTTGGAACACCAAATCGCAATTATGGTTTCTTCCTGCTGTCCAGACCTTCATCCTCGGTTCTTGGTTGATCTCTGAACCCGGAATCAGCACTATATCTTGTAAGTGTTTATCCATCACGTAGACGCCAAGAACTAAGTCCATTACACTTTTGTTCTCTGTTAGCCGCTCCAAGGACCTTTGCTTCTTCAAAAATCGATATCTTCTCACAGGATGGTCCAAAATTCACGAAACTTGAACCAAAAAATAGAAGACATCTATAGGAATCCAACGCCTCCAAGATCGCTGTCAACGTTGTCAAAATTCATTGAGCCTCAAAATCACGTCTTTTCTGTTCGACCGCAGCTTGTATTCAGTTTCAAGAATCAGCTCAGAGTAGTCGGCACTCAAAAATTCACTGTGCCCTGATGTTAGCTCCAAGAAATCTAAAATTTGGTGGGCAGACAAAAGAGATGTAAACAATTGTAACGGATATCCTCTCGACCAAATCCGTGGCCGAAGTTAACAGCGCCGGGGATCCGAAGTGCCGCCTAATTGTGTTGAAAATCAACTTCAGCACAGTCGTAGGACGCCCTTCAAAACAGTCTTCAATAAAAAATGCACTGCGCCCGATTGTCTTTATCAAAAAATATGAAAATTTGTGAGCAGATAGCAAAGATGAAGACAATTCCAACGCATATTTGCTTGTCCCGAACGGAGGTCGAAGCTGAAAACGCCGGTGATTTGAAGTTGATGCAGATTCGGGCCTTTCCGCCGTCTGAGAATAAGGATTTCAGAAAAGAATCGGGCTTGGACACGGTCTCAGGATTGGGGGACACGTTGACAGGATGTCGCCCACATTGGTAAGCTGCTAGACTCGTGTGAAGCGGGACTCGGTGTCCGACGGGAACGCGGCAGTGCGGGATACGTTGCGGGACATGACGATGATGCAGGATGCTGTTGCATGAGACTCGACGAGACTCGCGTATCCCGATGATTCGCGGCTGCTATGGACAAGGAAACACGCGACACCACCGGGGACTGAAGATCATGGCACCAAAATTTATCGAGTTCGCCGGATTTCTTCTTCGAACACCGGAAAACGCCCTGTGAACTTCAAAATTCAATTCTGACTTCGTTTTTGGGCAAAATATGACGTTCTTGGGCTCGATTTGCTCGGAAATTCGTTAAGAATCCTTCCAGATGATCATCCACACGTTTGAATCAGCCATCTGCAGGAATCGATGCCGGAATGCTCGGTGGTCGTCGGAATTGGAGAAAACACCGCCTGAGAAGCTGCGCCTCTTCAAAATTTGATTTCTCGTCAACCGTAGCCCCAAAAATCCTGAAATTTTGCCTGAAGGTTCTTGAGACGTAGACGATTCTAATGGTCTACTGCTCCACCGGTGATTCCACTCAGAGAAAGAGCGCTGTATTCTGAGTTGCTGGTTTTTGTATGTTTTTCTGTAATGGCCTTACTTCGCTTGCAATTTCATGAATCGCCGCCGGTGAGCGTCCGCTCTGATACCAAATTGATAGGACCTCGCTGCCGAGGCGCTATCACTACCCAAGATCACGCTCAGCAGGGCAAATCGAATTCAACTTTGGGATCTGCCATCGCTTTTCTTTCTATCGCAGGATCAGGGGAGGCAGATGTTCATTTAGCTGATTGGGGAGAAGAAGAAGAGAGTATTGAGGACGGGAGGAGGATTGATGCAGTCAGATCGAAGAAAGACACCAGCCGTCGCTGGTCAATGGTGAGAAGAAATCAATCCGACCGCCGTCGGAAAGACGAGTAGACTTGGTTGAGAAGAAGATGGGATGAAAGAGAGAGAGTGACGCCCAAAGTGAAAATCAATTCATTCTTCATTCAAGCGTAATCCAAAAAGCCCTAATTTCAAAGCTTATATACATGAGAAGCGTCTCGGTTCACTTAGCTCCTAATCCGAGATAGTACAAAGAACTTAAAATAAAACGATTCTAACACATCTCAAACCAAGACGATACAAAAGAGCAAATAAACATAAACAAAAGGGCGTTTCGACCTTAGCTGCTCCACCCGCTCTTCCCACTGCAGCCATATAAGTAATGCCCAAGGGTTCTATTAGTATCGAACCCTGAACCATGCCAAGGTGTCGTGTGGTCCAACTCACTCGCGTGCACTTGGCCCTATGCACATAAGTGCTAGTGCCCAACCCTGCAAGTCGCTTCTTGGGCTTGCGCCCATCCTTGGCCGCGCGTAATGCTGCGGGCTGCTGCTCTTGGCACTCCCCGCCGAGTCTAACCTCACAAGGCAACGAGGACATAAGTCTGTCAGGTGGTAATCGGCGTGCCCAGCTCCTACTAACGCCGTTGGTCAGCTCCGCTCTTGCACCCTCGTCCAGGCCTTCGACTGTCCTCGATAGTGTCAAAATAAGGCACGTATACACACATATATATAGAATTTTTCGATTTTTCCATCTAGGTTTAAATGAAAAAATCCTTTGGTCGGTGTGTTTAATCAATGCCTGCATCGACCTGAGATCCTTTGGTCGGTGTGTTTAATCAATGCCTGCATCGACCTGAGATCCGGATGGCTGGACAATTTTACCTCCTTCTATATATATATATATATATATATATATATATATATGTCCCTCAAAACATTAAGGTTATGGATGAATTGGATTTATAGACAATATAAATTCATTAGTCCTCGCATTGGAATATCTTAACCTTGGACAAATCAGATATGTAAAAAGCATTATTCTAATTCACAATAATGCCCCTTGTCAACTCGACCCTATCATGTGCACAACCTGGATCCCAGACTCCCACGAACCGTTTTAACTTTAAAAAAACTTGTCATATCCTTCGAAGTTATTTGTAATCACCTCTTGTAAGAGAGTGTTTAATAAAATTATATATATTTTTTGTTCTCCGAAGATGTGTTTCTAAGACAATAATTTAAGGACAACATATTCTTGTTCCAGAAAACATGATCTAATTGTGGTGCTTGTTTTTAAATATAACAACCACAAGGCGGGCATGATCATGT
Source organism: Nymphaea colorata (assembly GCF_008831285.2). Classification (NCBI taxonomy): domain Eukaryota; kingdom Viridiplantae; phylum Streptophyta; class Magnoliopsida; order Nymphaeales; family Nymphaeaceae; genus Nymphaea; species Nymphaea colorata. The sequence goes on from NC_045139.1 coordinate 10,147,224, forward strand.
TATTATTCTTTGGATAATTATATTGTACTTTAGAAACTATACATAATGTTTAATGCTACTTTTGTTTAAGTGAATTAGAAGGTTAACAACCCACCCAGGCCTTTATGAAATATATAGACACTCGTGGAGTTCAAACCGGTGGCCGTCGGTGGCCTTCCGCCGTTATTAAGTGCAAGTTTTATAGTATCCACAAATCAAGAAGATATTTCTCGTATACATTAAAAGCAAAGCTGGAAAATGTCATTTTCACGTTAAGTGAGTATGATTTTTTTTTTTTTGCCTTCATCGCCGACGCTGCTGCAAGCTTAATCAATGCACATGGTATTTCATTAATGTTATTTTATGTTGTAAAATGCACAATTTATGATGACAATGACAGTGGGACAATGGGGGTGATGTGCGTGGGACAACGGGGGTGATGTGCGGATACTGTATCGGAACCAATTATTTATAATAACTTATTCCACCTAATACTATAAAATTATTTCACATATGGCCCAAAGTTTAGGGCAGATTTGTAAAGTAATTTAAAAAGTGTTTTATAAATCTTTTGACATAGATTTGTGTAACAATTACAAATTATTTTATTTACCAAATAAGCCAAATAAACCCGAAAGTGCTATTTGACATAAGAATACTCTGTGAATGTTTTAGGAATATGCCTCAAAACTTCATAAAGCACAAATATTTCATGAATCTATTCATATTTTAGATCAGATTCATAAAACATTCACTTCGCAATCCCAATGTCAAATGTCCGCTAACGTGTCGGTTGCCTGATCTAATACCCACCGATATTTGGTAAGGCGATCAATTAGGTGTCTTTATTTCTTGTTGAAAGATTAAAGCTTTAAGAGACATTTCAGCATGTAAAAGGGAGTACTCCAAGTCTAAGAGGGTGAGAATGTAAAGGGTCGGAGGATCTACTAAATTCCACTTAATCAAACCCTCTACAAACACTGGATTTAGATTTAGGAACATATTCGGATGCTATTTCATAAAACCTTAATGTTTGAAAGGGCACGTATATATATAAACAATCAAATATATGAAATTATTAACATAATAATAAGTAAAGTTTGTGACCAGTGGCTCTGCCACTGGATCCAGGCATTTAATCATGTGTGATTGGTCCGATTGATATCAGATCCTAGCGGGACATACAGATTAGACAATGAAACTGTCTACTAAATCTCAATTCAAATGTGTTTGTAATTGGATCTGCATTTCTTTACCAGATCCAACTAAACGGATCCAATGTCCAGAAGAAAGGGCAGCTAATTGTGTGGCTCTACCGGAAACTCAACGTGGAACGTCTCCGGCCTTCCAGCAGTCATCGGTGTAACCGTCGCAGATGTGGACCTTCGCCTAATTTCCCGTCAAGTTTGAACCCGCAACCGCCGTTGAAGGTTATCTCCCGTGTCACATCCGCCACCAACCCTGGTAGTCTGGGTTCCCAATCTTTGGACCGTTGCCCCACCAACCCATTTACCCTTTTAACGCTTTTCCATTTCTTTTTAATTAAATAATACGATATCTGAATGGCTAAAATAAGGCGACGTGATCTCCACCAACCCAAGTTCCAAATTTCCAATAATATCTTATTAATTATTATTACTTATATATATATATATATATATATATATATATATATATATATATATATATATATATATATATTGTCGACGAAAAGGTCAAGCCAGGATACCTTTTCCGTTTTCTTATTAAAGAAAAAAAATCTTGGTCGCCGTTGTCGCTCCCTTGAAAACATTTTTTTTGGGGTACTCCTTGTTTCAAATGCAAACTTCACGTTCTGATTTTCTATAACACAAACTAGCTTTGAATTACAGGTCCAAGGCTATTGAACATAGTCTAAGTGTCTTAATTTAATTGAGATTTAGTTTTGGTTATGCAAATTCTCGTAGAAAATTTGCCGTAATTAGCGAACCCTGTTTAAATATTCGATCAAAAAGCTTATAAAGTTTTGTTATGAGACCTCCATCATTAGATATAAAATTTAAAATTTTTAAGGAACCCTATTATGTAAATAAAAAAATTTACTCAAAACATCAATATAAAAATTTAAAAACAAATTAAGGTTAGTGTGAGCAATTGCCTATATGTAACCCAAACCTCGCTCTGTGTCAGTGAAAACATCAGCACAAATATTGAGCTCAGTACATAAAAGCTCTGTGCTTCTACTCTAAGCAAAGACGACCCTCCTACCAACACCGGTGGTTACAGATTTGGACCCATATTGTCCTTCATTTCCAGCAAAAAAAAAAAACCATGAATCACATTCATAACCGAAAACCAATTTTACCCATCAGATCTTAGCTGCCCTATCAATATGAACAGCTCCCCTTTCTATTCCAATATTTTGTTTGTTTGGTATGAGAGAGAGGAAGATTATACAAAGGAAAGAAATAGGGGTGAGAAAATGGGTAGGTATCAAACATCATATCTAAGAGCAGATGTTTGCTTGTAATTATAAATCTGCTTAGCCCTAAGGGGTGTAGCTCACTATAGTGAGAGCCTGGTCATCAGTTTGATTCCATAGATGTTACTCTTCTTAACCGTAAATTATAGTAAAGTCGAGAATGAAGTAACAGTATACCTGTAAAAGTGAGGCACCGATAGTCTACTCCGAAGCACCAACACTAAACTCTTAGGAGATGAGAAAGGGAGGCTTTGGCCTTCACTCCATCGGTGGGATTAAAAACATGGATTAGATCTGGATCCAGCTTTAAACTTTGTTTTCCAGCTATAGGTGCCCCAAAGTCATCCACCGACAGGTAAGGTCCAATTATTTGCATGCTGTTTGTCGCGCGCGATGCTGGATCTTGTCCCACGACATAATGATATTTTATTTCTGTCCGACTCAGGAATAACTCTCGTATCACCGACGGCCAAGATGCCAAGTGCTCTGGATCTGATTTCAGGGTGCTCTGGATCTGATTTCAGGATGCTGTTAGTTTTTAAATATTCACCGAGTCGAATCCCCATCTGACCTACCTATAGAGGATGCATTTAGTTTATCTGAATCGAATGTGAGCTCTGATCCCCATGAATTATGAGACCAACACCGTGAAAAAATTTGAAATTAGAATGACACGATTGAGTCTTGATCCTTAGTAAAGAAAAGTCCGAGTTGACAGAGCCTAAGGGTAGGCTGATCACGAGCCGAGTCGAGCTCCAGGTTAGCTTGACCCCTAAAATAAGCTTGACTTCGGCTGATAATGCATTTTTAGAGCTCAGCTTGATTTGATAAACTTGTTTGTTTGGTTTTCGTGCATCCAATCAAAACTTGTCGCCAACTTTATCTTATCAAGATAAAAAAACGTCGGCAATAATGGGTAAGAGTATAGATCGAATACAAAAGAGAGAGAGAGAGAGAGAGAGTATATAATTAATGTAGCGGTCTTAATTTTTTTCCATTTTATCTATCAGTCTCATAAAAAAAAAACGATGGAGGATGTACATGCTCGAGTGGAGTTTTATTGAATCGACTGCAAAAACTAGAATTCGACTCATTTGTGAAATGAATCAGCTCTAACTCATGCTCCAGACAAGCTTTACCGAGACAACTCTAAGCTAATCTAGTTAATGTTTAGGTCTATCTAAGGGGCATAACCTAGTTAGCCGACTACCGGTAGAGTGTAACTCTTGTCTTATTTCCTGGATTGCAACACTATTATAGGGTCAGGGCAATACATTAAATAATGTACTCTATATCCATAAACAACCGTAGACCTTAAAAGGCAAAAAGATTAAAGGTAGAAATCCTCTATCCTCCGAGATGAGCCTATTTTTTGAATGAGTGAGAAGCTAATCCAACTGTTTGAGTGAAAGCCGAAGCGCCCCCCTAACAAAAAGACATGTACAAGAGCGTTAGGCGCAAACTAAGATACCTAAAATGAATCTTATGTAATTGTTGTGAGCGGATTTAAATGTCATTTGCAAGAGATCGGCGCAGAATTTCATAGCTAGCGTCATGTAACTGGACCTAACTTTGGAACTTAACTTTTCTACAAAAAGTCAGACCTAAGGTCGAAGCCTTACTATTTTACATTATCAGTAGACGTTTTCTCAAAGTGAAAAGGGAAAAAGAGATCTAGACACTAGAATTGCGTCTCGTGATTTTAACTCCCTTGACTTATTTTGTGGCATTTTTATTGAAGTCATGGAACTGGACCTAACTTTGGGACTAGCTTTTCTACAAAAGGCCGAAGCCTCATTATTTGACATTATCAAAACTTTTAAACAAATGCATTCCAAGTGACTGAATCTTATGTCAATACAAAAGTAAACGTTTTTCTCAAAGTGAAAAGAGAAGTAGAAATTAGAATTGCATCTCGTGATTTTAACTCCTTTGACTTCATTTGTGGCATTATGTAGCGACTAATTGGTCTGTTTGAGTTTAGATTAGAGTGGGAGATAGATGGACATCTCATCAGCTTCCTCTAATTACGGTAAGACATGAGAAAATAAACCATGCCTTTTTTATTGCTATGATTTGTTTCAACAAGCCATTTAGCATGTTAAAAAGAACACATTTAGGGTCCAGAAATTATGATTTTAATTGTGATGCTGGAGATGAAAGATTTCCTGAGGCGTGAGAGGATTACGACCCACCACATAGAAAAAAGCAAAAAAAAAAACCCCAATTATGGTCCTTAGTGGCTGAAGTATTTCTTTGTTTAAACTTACTTGGAGAAACCCATTATATATATATATATATATATATATATATATATATATATATATATATATATATATATATATATATATATATATATTATGCGGATCCAATGACATTCCTAGATTTAATTCAATCCAATTTTCAGATGCATCGCTGTGATGTACTACTGTCAATCTACTTGATGCATGATGCAGCTCAAGGATGGAACTCGATTGGAACTCGAGATGACCAGAATATTTCACATCCTCATGTATATGTACGTTAATAGATGCTAGATACCTAAATGTTAGACAATAATTTCAGCTTTTAATATTTTTTAAATTGGTGGTTGAAAGAAAAACAATGAAAAAAAAGTGATGAAACATTTTCATTACCAATAACAACTCACTAATGAGGATCATCTGATATGTCATGATAAATCAGAAAAACAAAAAGTAATGAATATTTTTGTCATCTACATACTTTTTTTTCTTATTTTTCTTTGAACGATCAATCAGAATAAATTGAACTACATTGTGAGTGAAGTGTGAGATATATGACTCTGGATAGCGAGAATTACTATTATTTTTTTTTTCTTTACATAACACCCAATTGGATTTGAATTCAAATTTAGTTTTAAATAAATAGTTTATTAAATTCAGATTTAATAATTTGTTTTAAATAATTACCTATATATAATTTTTGTAAAGCATGAAGACAAACTCTATTAAAAAAGATAAAAATAAGTTTTTTCAGAATAGGACCTCTCTCGATTGTTTTCTCCGTCTCTCCATTTCTACCCTCCCGGTGGTAGGTATGTCATTTACGTCATTCTCGATGCCCTTGAGTGGGAAAAGTTAGCGAAAAAGATCTGGAGAACGATCCCGTGTCTATAAAATGGTCTCACCCCTCTCACTTCTTCCGCCTCTTACCCTAAGACACTCCGCGTCCTTCTCCTCCTTCCAGATCCGATTCAAAGGGGAGCGGTTCCTCTGCAGCTTGTTGCCCATCGGCCATGGCTCTCCTCGTGGAGAAGACGGTCTCCGGCAGGGAGTACAAGGTGAAGGACATGTCCCAGGCCGACTTCGGTCGCCTGGAGATCGAACTCGCCGAGGTGGAGATGCCCGGCCTCATGGCTTGTCGCCTTGAGTTCGGCCCTTCCCAGCCCTTCAAAGGCGCCAAGATCACCGGATCCCTCCACATGACAATCCAGACGGCCGTCCTCATCGAGACCCTCACCGCCCTCGGCGCCGAGGTCCGCTGGTGCTCCTGCAACATCTTCTCCACTCAGGACCACGCCGCCGCGGCCATCGCCCGGGACAGCGCCGCCGTGTTCGCCTGGAAGGGGGAGACCCTCCAGGAGTACTGGTGGTGCACCGAGCGCGCACTCGACTGGGGCCCTGGCGGTGGCCCTGACCTCATCGTCGACGACGGCGGCGACGCCACGCTCCTCATCCACGAGGGTGTCAAGGCCGAGGAGGAGTACGCCAAGTCGGGCAAGCTCCCGGACCCCGCATCCACCACGAACCAGGAGTTCCAGATCGTGCTCACCCTCATCCGCGATGGCCTTAAGACCGATCCCATGAAGTACCACAAGATGAAGGAGAGGCTGGTTGGTGTCTCAGAGGAGACCACCACCGGTGTCAAGCGGCTCTACCAAATGCAGGCCAACGGCACGCTTCTGTTCTCTGCCATCAACGTCAACGATTCCGTCACCAAGAGCAAGGTGAAGCAAGCTTCTTCTTCTTCTTCTTCCCGTTCTTGCTATCTACCTACTTGATCTGCCTTTTTTCTCACTGGATTTGTGCAGTTTGGCTCGACATCTCCTCTATTTCCTTAGATCTGTAAGTTTTAAGTAGATCTGACGCTTTCGTGGTCGTTTTCTCTAGCTGGAGTTGAGATCTATCGCAATTAGACGCAGAACAAGCCAGATCTGGACGGTCTAACTGTACATATGAGTGGATCTATACTTTATAGCTGCTTGAATTAGCTCAGTCAGCGGCACAATGGCTTGCTTAGTCCCGAGACAACAATTCAACTAGATCTGATATGGTCTCTCACTATACATCTGAGCGGTTCCTAGCTTCATAAATAGTTGAACTTGCTCATATAGTGACGTATTAGGCTCTATTTATGTAAAACCTCGCATAGCTATCTTCTGAAAGCATATATCATAGAAACAGCCAGATCTAGAACGTTGACCATGAGGCCAAGCTGACTGTAGTTGTTATATCTTCACTTTAGATCTTGTTCTCGTTAGCTGGACGTTCTAGCTCTGCCGAGCTTGGGTATGCCCTGCTAAAGGCTGGAAGAACTCAGATCTTTATTCGTTTTCTCCCAGAACTTGCTTGAACACAGTTTCGACCTTGCTGGTACATATGAGTTCTTTTATGTTGCAGTGAGATCTTTCATTAGATTTCTTAAAATGAAGATCCTTCTCTACCTTGTATTGTTTATAAAGCTGAATTTTTTTTCGTGGGACTCTAATAGCTGGCCTCTTCCTAGTAATTTGCTTTCTGTATGTCAATTTCCTTCATTGAAATCTCACATTTGGGTCGTTCTATTACATTTTCTACTTTTTGTTATCTTAATACTTGTACCTTTCTCTCATTATATCAGTTACCCTCACCCTCGATATCCGGATGACTCTATAAGCGCGAGTACATGGCTGGTTTGGGCATTCAAGGGGTGTTTTTCAGTTTTTCTCTGTTATGGGAAATCTATATATGTTTGGATTGCTGAGCAGGGGTCTGCAGCGCTTGGGCAGAGCCCTTTCTGTGCTTGTCCCTGTAAAGGTTCATGGGCTCCAAGCCTCCAAGAACTCTTGCTTTAGAATTTGACCGACTGTGTATAGGCGATGCTTGTAATACAAGTTGTTTTGCATTATTAAAAAATGTGCAGTTCAATATCAATGTTACAACGTTTAGGTGAAGGTGGATAATCTCACTTGGGGTATTCTGCATTTTGCCTGGCATCTATGTTACTTATTAATAAATTTGTTGCTTTTCTGCAGTTCGACAACTTGTATGGATGCAGACACTCGCTGCCTGATGGGTTGATGAGAGCTACGGATGTGATGATTGCCGGCAAGGTTGCCGTAGTCTGTGGCTACGGAGATGTTGGCAAGGGCTGTGCCGCTGCGCTTAAACAGGCCGGCGCTCGTGTTATCGTGACAGAGATTGACCCCATCTGTGCTCTCCAGGCGCTTATGGAGGGTCTCCAGGTGCTTACCCTCGAGGATGTTGTCGCTGAAGCTGATATCTTCGTTACCACCACTGGCAACAAGGACATCATCATGGTGAATCACATGAAGCAGATGAAGAACAACGCCATCGTCTGCAACATTGGTCACTTCGACAACGAAATCGATATGCTCGGACTGGAGACTTACCCAGGCGTCAAGCGTATTACCATCAAGCCCCAGACTGACCGCTGGGTCTTCCCCGAGACGAACACTGGCATCATCGTTCTGGCTGAGGGTCGTCTCATGAATCTTGGCTGCGCCACCGGACATCCCAGCTTTGTCATGTCCTGCTCCTTCACTAACCAGGTAACGTGAAGTTCCAAAGACCAAAATGCAGCAGTCTTAACTCTTTTGTAATGCAATTTCGGGTGAGCTGGGGGACAAATTTTTGCTGTGGTTCTCATCTTGTTAAACGTGCTTCGGTTCCTCGTGTGCAGGTGATAGCGCAGCTTGAGTTGTGGAAGGAGAAGGGCACTGGCAAATATGAGAAGAAGGTCTATGTGTTGCCGAAGCACCTAGATGAGAAGGTTGCAGCTTTGCACTTGGGCAAGCTCGGTGCTCGACTAACCAAGCTCACCCCCGAGCAGGCCGACTACATCAGCGTCCCTGTTGAGGGTCCCTACAAGCCACCGCACTACAGGTACTAGGCAGTCGCGGAGATGCTACTTATCGTTTATGTCTTACAATGGCAATTTCTGCTTTATCCTAGAGGCCTTTTTTGGGCCAGTTTGAGCTTTCTTTTTTACTTTTCTTTTCCGGTGGGAGGGGGATTTACTCTTTTTTGTGGATGATGTGGAGAGAGAGATAGAGAGAGAGTTCCCAATAAGAATGTGGAGAGGGATGATTTATTTGTTGCTGCAGATCTGCAACAGAGGTATTTGACTGTGAAATACAAGCATCATCTACTAAATTTCAGTGTTTGTTGTCTTATTTAAAAGTTATCTTTCTTCCTTTTGTGTTGCTTTTCTTCAAAAGGCCGCTTTGACTCGCATTTAAATTTCCTCTATTCGTCTCCTGCAACCCATTACTTTCGCCCAGTAAGCAGCACTAAGAGCAAGGACTTGTTCTGGTCTGGTAGGCACGAGCACCTTGAGTTAGAGAGCCATCTCATCTTCTATGATTCTATCAAGCTACATAGCTCCCTATGGTAAGCCATCGGCAGTGTTTCTTGTGAACAAGAGTACTGAGGGTGGAAAGGATTCTCCATCAAAGGATGTGGTATCCAACACCTCCTAGGGAGTTTGCTACGTGATGGCTTCTAATATGTTCAATATTTCGTAAAGGTCCCCTTAGGTGGGTCTCTTGTTGCTTTAATGAATGTAAGGATATTATCAAGAAAAGCTACTGCGATCGGCCCTTCAAAACAAATTGATACGTTAGTAGCCGTTATCCTACCGATACCCACATGGTGCCGCAAATTAGTTCAGTGTACAATTTCCATGGCAATCAGAAAGAGCAAGGGGAATATGGACTTCCTTTGCTGGAGTCCCTTAGTCATTGGGCTGTGATCCCCTACTTTGCATTCGCTACTATGGACACGAAGCCGGATCCATGATTGTCTTGATCATTGAAATGGCTGCCGCGATGCCAAGTTATGTCTAGTTTCATCCAATATGTCCAGATAACTTGATCATCTAGCCCGCCGCAGATAACTTGTTTGCCACCATCTCTTAATAGTCTTAGTGTTTGGAGAACCTGAACAAACTCCCAACCGTCTAAATGTGTCTTCCTTCGGGGGGTGGGAGGGGAGGGAACGACAACACTGTGGCTCGATCGATGTCATTCACTACAAGGCCTGCGAGCTCACATGAGGACCCATCGCTCCAACCCAACTACTATGATAGTATTTCCATTGGGTTTCAAAATAAAGTGCGTCTGAGTCGTTCTTGTTGACAGTCCTGGTGAAAGTGCTCTACTTGGTCTTCACTTTTCAAGAGGCCACAATCTTTTACGAGCTTGTTAGAAAGGCAAACTGGACCTATCACTCAGAGCATGCCTTGTTTTGTCACCTACACACTTGAAGCTTCATTGAGAACTTATTTGATCTATTCCTACTCTCACTCTCTCCACCTAATCTCATGCCGGATCTCGTCGGTCTACCGTTCTGATCTTTGGACTAGGTCTCTTTCAGGCAGCCTCACCTCTATACTAAGGGAGCTTCACTGAAATTTGTCTATGAAGTCTGCTTTCTGTTTCTGTTATTTACCTTTTTTGTTTCACTGCCCATGGCCCATTTCGGGAGCATTTGGAAACACGAACATTTGTTAAATATTCCATGAATCTGTCTCTAAGATTAAGACAGGTCTATGGAATACTGGTTCCCCAGAGTTTCATGAATTTGCTCTAATCTTTCTAATAAATTTATGAAATACTAATGCAATATTTCCATATTCTAATGTATCCAGAATGCTCCTTTTGCCAGTGTAGTAGGTGCGGGCTGTGCAGCCTTGCAAGGTCTCGTCTCTTCATCTCCTTCTGAAAGCTCATTGATAGTTGTCCTCTTTTCACATTTCCTTCTTTGGCAAAGTTTCATTCCAACTCTGCACTTCTCATTCAACACACTTTTACCGAATACTTTTTTTTTGCCTGAAAATGAGACAAAAGATTCTATCTCTAAAAGAACTCATCCCAAACTTGAGAAGTTTGTATGGGCAAATTTTTTCTTGCTGGAAAACTTTTCCCGTCAATCAGATTCCCCAGCATATTGAAGATAGCCATAGCTGAACATTATAAGAGTTCACAAAAGCTACAGGCTGCAATGTTTGTACACATGCTCTTCATGCCAACTAACCCCAGCTTGCTAATTCATAGCGATGTTAAGAATTAGTTCTAGTTTTTCAATAGCGAGAGATAATGGAGCAAAAGTTGTTGAATAACTACAAAGCTAGTTACCAAAATTAACGAGGTGAAGCAAATAAAGAATGTGGCAACCCAATTGCCAATGGAAAGGAGGAGAATGTGAGGATATTCTAATCACTTCAGCTTCTTATATTGTGATAAACAAATGAAAATGTGTTTTTACTTGTGTTATTTGTTAACATTGCAAAAGCTTAGATGTGCTTTAATTATTGTTGAAGCCCCAGAATTTTAGGCATATTATGACAAAAACTTGTGGTATATGACAATTAAGCCTGAGCACCGGGCCGGGCCACCGCCGGGTACCCGTACCCAGCCCGACTCGGGCCCAAACCCCAAAAAAACTGCCGGGTACCCATACCCAGCCCGACTCGGGCCCGAACCCCAAAAAAACTGCTTAATGGGCTGATTTTGTCAGGCTTTGGATTGTGAAAGTCGACGGCCTGAAAAGCCCGTCAACAACTTAAAAAAATTATGTATCTTTTTTGAGAAAAATTAACTTAGGGTTTTCGTTCTCCTCTAATCTTCCACTCCCTCTGTGCTTGCGGCTCTGCGAGAGGAGCGGGCTGCCTGCCTCCTCCGGTCCTCCCCATCAGCTGTCGCCGTCTCCCATCGGCTGCCTCCTCTAGTTATCTGCGCAGGCCGATTGTATGCTTTTGAAGAAGCTCACAGGTTGGATTCAACATCTGGTGGATGTGGTGTTCGTCAGTTTAAAACTGTGTTCTTCAACTTTTAGAAAGGGTAATGGGAAGAACACTGACGGTTCACGTGCTTCAAACTTGTGGCATTGTCATCTCAGATGTATCTAACCATCGAGCAAGGATCTAACAAAAGCCTAGGTGTCTGGAGATCGTCCCTACACAATTTCAAAATTTTTGAAGTTCATGGGAAGAATCTGTACATTTTTTTAGTACCGTCTGTCTTCAGGAAGCCGCTTGCGGACTGCTTCCCCATTCCTCTTCATATTTGGGAATTATTGCACCGGTGATTTTTTGAACATTATCCTTACTTTGTAACATGTGTGAACTCAATTAATATGTGAAATGCGTTATTCTTATTAATTGTGAGAGACGATCGGGTTGAAGAATCGCGTATCCTCTGTTGCGGAAGAACCAGGGAGCATCTGAAAGTTACAACGAGAAAGCCTGGCCCAGCCCCGACAATAATCCGAGGTCCGATAATACAAAAGCCCGGCCCGATATACCCAACTCTAATGACAATATGTTTTCTCGTATATTTCAACCTTGATTCTTTGGAAAAAGAATCCCACTGCCTGAGTGAGAGCCGAAGGCCCTCTTCCTCTGTTTCTACTGTAGACAAATGAACCACCTTAAGAGGTGGTTTGATTGTTGTCCATTGAGAGAGAACAGACAGGACGTCCTGTCCATTACACTACTGTCCCGTTCTCATGGACAACGATGTTCCTTATCCACTGTTTAATGATTTCAGGAACAGAACAATACGTTCATTCTGTCCGATGTTTGTTTCACATATGTCTGTTCTGTCCATCCTGTCTAATGTTTGTATCTTCTATGATCAGTTCTGTCTGTTCAGTCTGTCATATCTGGTGTTTGTTTAAGTTATATTTGAAATGTAATATACCCTCTATAGTTTCAAGAGTAAAACATCAATAGCTTCGCTTGTTTTTTCTTTATCAGTTTAGAAGTACAGTAGTAGATAAGAAAATTAGTTTAGAAGTACAGTAGTAGACAAGAAAATTTTAAGTAGTACAACCTGGTCGAATCATCCCAGCTCATAAATTGGGGAGTTGGGATATGCCCTGATCACGGTCTGATGAGAAGAATGCTGTTGGTGGTTTTCTACATGAATGTAAAATAGGGTAAATAGCCCATGCCCCAAAGTCTGACCCAGCATCCCCTAATTTTAATCATCATAGCCCAGTCTGATTGAAGAAGTTTGATAGATTAATCATCATCACCATCATCGCCATCTTGCTGATCACAGCTCCACCTTTTCCAACCATGCCATTCCCGTCTAAGCCTTCGCCTCAACCTTCATATATCATCCTCAAATTCTGCATTTTGCTGGTTCCCACCATATTGTTGATTCCTCCATTCTCTTTCCCGATCAACAAAATGGTCATGTGAAAATCGGTGTTCACCCTCTTCTACGCAACAAGAAAAAAAAAAAGCACGTTAGTTAAGGGAGGAATGACCTGGACAGGTCCACAACCTTTCTGATGTGATCAATTTGAAAAATGTAACGTTCTTCAGGGAGAAGGATCTCATCTTGGAATATAAATTATAATCCATCATGAATGTGAACAAAATGCCTCAATCCCAGAAGTGAAAAACGTGTTGATCTATAGATATAAGCAGTACTAGACTCTAGTGACTTCAAGCATGACATGAATGGTCATCCTTAAGTGCCGTTGCAACTAGACATAGATGATGGCTAAAGCTCACCAACAGTACATTCATCTGAATGGATGATGCAATGCGATCAATAAAGGCCTAAATATATGTGAAAGCGTCTTGGTTGTCTCTGTACGGGAGTCAAGAGTATCTGTCAGCCCTTTTGAACCTTTGATTCGTACGAATAATCAGCTACATCAGCGCCAAGCAAGCTATCTATAAGACCTAGCTAGTTAAATTCATTATTGGTTTGTCATCTTGGTCCTGTCTTTCGCAAAATATTGTGTGTTCATTAACTTAAGATTTATGATGATCAATTTATGATGATCATTAACAGAAAAAAATGTAGCAGGACCTCAGCATTGAGTTGAATCTGCAGTACCCACGAATTCATTCTGCTTTTATTTGGGCTGGCAAGGCAAATTAAGTTCGAAGCTTTGGGTTGAAAGAGATCTAAGGTTTAATACTTTATTGCGTGTTTTCTCTTTTTCATTCTTTTTTCTTTTACAAAAAGAAACAAAGTGATAACATCAAGACAGAGGGAAAAGAGAAAACACACAATAAAGTATTAAATCTTAGATCTCTTTCAACCCAAAGCTTCGAACTTAATTTGCCTTGCCAGCCCAAAGAAAAGCAGAATGAATTTCTGGGTACTGCAGATTCAACTCAATGCTGAGGTCCTGCTACATTTTTTTCTGTTAATGATCATCATAAATCGATCATCATAAATCTTAAGTTAATGAACACACAATATTTTGCGAATGACAAACCAATAATGAATTTAACTAGCTAGGTCTTATAGATGGCTTGCTTGGCGCTGATGTAGCTGATTATTCGTATGAATCAAAGGTTCAAAAGGGTTGACAGATACTCTTGACTCCCGTACAGAGACAACCAAGACGCTTTCACATATATTTAGGCCTTTATTGATCGCATTGCATCATCCATTCAGATGAATGTACTGTTGGTGAGCTTTAGCCATCATCTATGTCTAGTTGCAACGGCACTTAAGGATGACCATTCATGTCATGCTTGAAGTCACTAGAGTCTAGTACTGCTTATATCTATAGATCAACACGTTTTTCACTTCTGGGATTGAGGCATTTTGTTCACATTCATGATGGATTATAATTTATATTCCAAGATGAGATCCTTCTCCCTGAAGAACGTTACATTTTTCAAATTGATCACATCAGAAAGGTTGTGGACCTGTCCAGGTCATTCCTCCCTTAACTAACGTGCTTTTTTTTTTTTCTTGTTGCGTAGAAGAGGGTGAACACCGATTTTCACATGACCATTTTGTTGATCGGGAAAGAGAATGGAGGAATCAACAATACGGTGGGAACCAGCAAAATGCAGAATTTGAGGATGATATATGAAGGTTGAGGCGAAGGCTTAGACGGGAATGGCATGGTTGGAAAAGGTGGAGCTGTGATCAGCAAGATGGCGATGATGGTGATGATGATTAATCTATCAAACTTCTTCAATCAGACTGGGCTATGATGATTAAAATTAGGGGATGCTGGGTCAGACTTTGGGGCATGGGCTATTTACCGTATTTTACATTCACGTAGAAAACCACCAATAGCATTCTTCTCATCAGACCGTCATCAGGGCATATCCCAACTCCTCAATTTATGAGTTGGGATGATTCGACCAGGTTGTACTACTTAAAATTTTCTTGTCTACTACTGTACTTCTAAACTAATTTTCTTATATATTACTGTACTTCTAAACTGATAAAGAAAAAGCAAAAGAAGCTATTGATGTTTTACTCTTGAAACTATAGAGGGTATATTACATTTCAAATATAACTTAAACAAACACCAGACAAGACAGACTGAATAGATAGAACTGATAATGGAAGATACAAACGTTAGATAGGATGGACAAAATAGACATATCTGAAACAAACGTCGGCAAAAGGAAAAGGAACGTATTGTTTTGTTCCTGAAATCATTAAACAGTGGACAAGGAACATCATTGTCCACAAGGACAGGACAATAGTGTAATGGACAGGACGTTCTGTCTGTCCTGTCTCAATGGACAACAATCAAACGACTTCTAAAGGGAATATTATAGCTAGTCGAGCTAGGAGTCTGCAAAGATGCAAGTCACTAGTTCAATTTTTGCAAGTGCCATGCCTTTGCTTATTAAGTGGTGGGACACGATACCTCAGTTGAATGGTACATGTCACACGACTGCTCTTTCTTTCTTTTTTCTTTCAAAGAGCCGAGCACCATAGACCTTTCAAGGCCAAGTCTTTTCGTTCATTCAGGTAGTGTTTGATGGCAAGGAAACCTGGAATTGGAAATATATTTCTGGAAATATATTTCTTGGAATAAAGGAATGAGAAAATTTTTTCCGATTCTCATTTTGGTGTGTGTGTGATGACTGAGAAATATATTTCTAGAAATATATTTCTGTGTTTGATGATATAGAAACATATTTCCAGAAATATATTTATGTGTTTGATAATAAGGAAACATATTTCCATATTTACATAATCTTTATATAGTTTCTTAAACACATAGATAAATACAGTAACCATGTACGAACTCACGACCATCGATAAAATGAACATGATCTTTACTAAGCAAGAACTCCATTATCAAACTCAAATTTACTGACTGAGAATGTCATAATCAAGTGTCAACTTTCATGTTCAAACTAATAAAATTCATATCCCAAAACAGCATGATAGAAAGTTTAGTTGAACCTTCCAAAGCAGCTGATACACATGCAACTTGGCTACTCTCAGCCCCACTAGCAATATGGGTGGCGTCATTCTAAGAGTGGGCATCCCCGTACAAAATGTTAATTTACATATGATAGAAGCATCAACGTTAAATACATAGCACAGACAAAATGTAACTTTCATCATGTATATCATTTTAAACAAAAAGGTTCTTCCAAAATATGGTGATTGTATTTCTTCATATGTCCCTTGAACGACACTCGAACATGACATTGTCAGAGAGTCAGGGCTTCATCTCCGATTACCTATGAACATAAACATAAAGATCAGCGTGATCAACTCAAACTCTACATACAGTAACAAACATAAGTAAAATATAAATAAAATAAACATATGAATAACTAATAATCATCAACACAATTGTTTCCATGTGTCATAAGTTCCTATGCACCTACTGCAGCACTGGGTAGCACATACAAAAAAGTAACATTCGTCAAATCTAATCATACCATCTACAAATAATACATTCTAATATGCAAAGCGGAAAGGAATTAAGAGTCATAAAACGAACATGTATGTATCAAGTATAAAGCAATTTCAATAGCATATAAGTTAGAATGAACACAAACAAAGAATTATGAAGAAGTAAGAGAACATGTACTACTTACTATTCATGATTGAGATTAAGCAGCAACCAAGGAACACGTTCGATAGGCAGAAGTTTGAAGAAGATGGCTGGCTTATTTCCCTCCTCCATTAGCATGAGGGCTCTTAAGTGCAATTGATTATCAATCTCTCCTGAGTTGAGCATTTCACGCAATATGTCCAAGCATTGGTCTAGTTTTTGTCCTGATGATGTGTTTACTATTGTTCGAAAACTATCGGCTATGTCATGGAATATCGTTCGATATTCCTCATCGTTCGTACTTAATCTTGCTCTTTTGTTTGATGAATTTGTTGCCCTACTATCAGATGCAGCAGGTTGTGAATCTTGTTGAACATGTGCTGGTGATGGAAAAGTAGAGCAAATTAAGAGCAATTACGTGAAAATGAATAGAAGCATACTACCATCACAAGAACATAGATCAAAACAAAGTCAACAAAAAAGTATTCTCAACTCCATAGTTCATACCTGGCCAAGAAAGCTTACAGCCACCACAGCAGGAATGGAAAAGGCATTTCGTACAAACCTCTGTGCCAACAGGGAATGCAGCTATCCAACTGTAGCGACAGTTTATAATTCTCTAGTGACAGTTTCATGGTTGTTTTAGCTACTCATGTCAAATATTTAGCAATTCAATAAGATATGACAGTCGAATGATTTATATATATATATATATATATATATATATATATATATATATATATATATATATATATATATATATTAAACTAAAAAACATCAATTTGTCGCAACTTTTTTAGTGAGATCACGTAAATGATTTTAAATTTACAACCTCAGTTACAAAAGATGAGGCAATGAAATAGCCTGTAGCGTGCAATCAACTCGGAGATAAGGTTTTTCTGCTTCAAACTTTTCCAACAAAACTTCTTAATTTATAAGTAAAGTTGAAGGTTCTGCTGAAATACAAATCAGACTTGATGAGCTGACGGGTTCATCTCAGCTTAGAGCTGATGACACGACAAATGGTGCAGCAACTATTTTGTTTCACAGATTCTTGATGAAGTTGAAGCTGCTATATGATCACGATATTCGTTACAAGACAAGAAGAGGCATCAACATCAACTACTGTCATGCTTCTTAATGAATGCTTCTGATGAACACAGATTCAGATAAAATGAAGGCAAGTCTGCAGAACCGTGTGAAATAAGAGGCAGAAAACAAAACAACAAAAAGAAGCGAACAGATAAAAGGAAGGCAAGTCACGCACGCACGGACAGGAAACCAGAAAACAAAAAGAACAAAAATGGCAGAGCTAAATATCTGGAAAATCAACCAAAAAGTTTAAAGGGGGAGAGAAGGGAACTGACCTTGGTGAAGGTATGGGAGAATGAGAGAAGATGAAAAATAGGTGACGGAGCAGGAGGAGCAGGGGAGGGAAAAGCAATCTCCTCAGTTGTTCTTCTTCGTCTGTCAATCGACCCCAACTGCTTCAACGACAACAAAATCAGGCTATCTTCAACAACAGCAAAATCATGATTTCTACCCCAGCAAGGATTTTTAGGCCACGCCCTATGTTTCCTTTCGACATACAGCCCTCTATCCGTTCGCTGAGGAGGCGCAAGGAGGAGAATCAAGAATGTATCCTGAAAGCAGAGGGACCGTCAAACGCCTTCACTCGTATAGAATCTCAAAGGTTGCCAAATGAAAAGGTAGAAATCAGAGTGGAAGAAAAGGGGAAAACAAGGGGAACTCACCGTGATGGTCTGCAGCAAAATCAGGCGTTCACGCACAGGTAGGGAGGGACTCGGGAGGGAGCGACACGGCGTAGGGAGGGAGACAAGGGAGGCAGCGAGAGAGATATGAGGGTGAGTCTCCGGAGCAGGAGAATGAGAGTGCGTGGGACGACGAGGACGTAGCGGCTATGGCTGGGTGAGGAACTCGCGGTAGGGAAGAGGCAACGCGAGCTGCGAGCGCTGATGCAACGGTCCGAAAAATAACTCCGGAAACATTATTCCACCCCTCCGGGTGGAATAGTGTTTCCGGAAACATTATTCCGGAATCGACCTGAACGGTTGAAAATATAATTCCGCGTTTGATACGCTGGAATTTTTTTTCAAATTTGAATAATTATTCCGGTGCTACAGTAGAATACCAGGCTATCAAACACTACCTCAACTAAAGAATGGACTGCGCAATTGCTTTCCAGATACATTCACAAGGTCTGGCAGATGGCCTTTTATAAGTGCACCTATATTTACGACTTAACCAAATTTACAAGTGTATATAGAGAGAAGAAAGCATGGCACTTGGCCAACGACCACATGTTGTTGCTTCAGCCTGCTCACCTTTCATCGAAGGATTGATCCCGCCTTTTTCCACCCACATTTGAATTTCAAACATTGAAGTGGTTTAGCCATCCGAACAGCCCATATCTCTAGTGGGATTTGGGACGATCGTCTACAGCAGTCCAATCGTGTGTCACCCACTCCTCTCTGCACGGTTGGGCCAACCAACCAGTACAAGGCCTTTATCCTCTGAAACATGCTTGCCTGCTTGGATACTTTGAAGAGTCTCTGTCCCGAATATCCTCATGAAAGAACCTGTTTGAGCAGTTACCATAAGATCTTTGTCATTCATTGACTGCCCAATGGTTTAGCCAGTTCTTCCCGTCGTGCACCAACGAGTGCCTGCTTCGGATGTATGATGTTTGCTTAACTCAGGAATCACCCTGAGGTTAGACATAGGTAACTAACTCCGAATAGTAGCTTTAAACAATGCCACCAGCTATGTCTCGGCAAGCAAAGAGTTTTTCCTTGGCCAAGTTACATGCCTTCCCGACCTACTGTGTTCAAAGTCCCTATTGAACCAGCGAGGTAGTGTAGCACTTCATCCTCGAACTGTCAAAGGAAACTATCTCGTTACCAACTATTTTCACCATCCAGGAGGCCTTTCCATTTCACAAAAAACTCCTAGTAGTAGCTGGTCTTATGTGTTTTTTAGTTGATGGTCTAATATTCTTTCAATCTCACATTTGAACTACGTCCTTACACACGGAGGGGCTCGAATAGGGCTTCGGCCACTGAGCAACTTGCTCGCCCTTGTGGACGGGCTTGAAGAAGCTTATATGGAATACTGAGTGGGACTTGATTCGAGCTAGAAGCTTTAAATTATAAACATTACTGCCAACTCTTCGCACGATTTGGAATGACCCATCATACCGTGGGACTAAACCATGGTGCACCAGTTTTCAATTGATTTTCTTTCAAATCTGCAACGTCAACTTGAGCATCACCTCATCACTAACGTTGAACTTACTTCATGTGCTGGTCAACCATCTTCTTCATGAGATGGATGGCCTTGGCATTTTTGAGTTGCTCCTATTGCTCCTACATGACTCCAGTCATAGCTGGGCACTTGTCCTTCTTGGCCATTACTAGGTCAGTGGGAGTCAAGGGTTTCTGGCCATTGACTACCTCAAACGGGATGCTCTCCATTGCACTAGTTTTCTGCAGATTGAAGCAAAATTGGGTGACATATAGAAGAGAACACCAATTCTTCTAGTTTCCCGTCACGAAGTGCCGAAGGCACTCCTCAAATACAGTATTTACCTGCTCAATTTGACTATTACTTTGCGGATAATTGCTTGTGCTGAATTTGAGTTTTGTGCACAACAACCCAAATAGACTCATCCAGAACTGTCCAATGAAGAGTGTCTCAATTGTTGACAATGTCCTAGGGCGCTCCATAGGACTTGACAACGTCTTGCAGGAACAGTCTAGCTACCTTTTCCATGAGCAACGATGAGGCGCAAGAATGAAGGACCCGTAGTTGGGGAAGCGATCGACCACCACCAAGATCGAGGACATGTCGTCCACCTTTGATAGGCCAGTGATGAAGTCCATGGACACACTTTGTCATGAACACTTCAATAGAGGCAACGGGATGAGGCAAGTACGCACAAAGTGTTGTACATCACCCATCAACCTTAGCTAGAAGTAAGAATAGACAACCAATGCATAAGTTTGATCTTGCCCTGGATGCCCAGCCCACTTGGTGTCATGTAATTCTTGGAGTATTGTGTGCCTCAGGCCATCAACAGCTGAGACATAGGCCTGTGTCCCATGCCATCCACATATAGGACTCTTTCTCAGAGTTAAGAGCACGTCCCTGCTTGTACATATTCCACTATTTGCCTCGTCCCTTGGTCGGCTGAAGTGGTCCATATAAGGTATTTTAAATGATCATGCCGATCACGTCACCATGATGATCATGACCACATACTCCACCCTACTCAATGCATTTGTAGCGGCATTGGACTAGCCGGTCTGATGCATAATAGTGTAGTCAAACTCGGTTAAAAACTCCTACCACCTAGCTTGTTTTGGTGGTAGTCTTTTCTGAGAGGAAAAGTAACTGACTGCTAAGCTGTGTGTAATAGTCATGTCCAAAGCATTTATTTTCACTTCAATTGGTCAGCTAAAATTAAGAAGCCAAAGCATAGGTTCTTGGGCCAAAACATAATTCAACCAATTGAATACTTCATGCAATGGGTCGTTCACTTCCATAGCTATCCTTCTTCTACAACTCCATTAGGGGCGTCGCTATATGAGAATATGCTTGGATAAACCATCTGCCATATCTACATTCCTTTTTTCAACAAAATGCCCTAAAAAAGACACTCATTTCTATGTAAATATGCACTTGTCTCTCTTCAAGTATAGCTTATGTTCCTTATGTTGCTCGAAGACAAGCCGATAATATTTGCAGTGGTCTTTTAAAAGGTCGCTATATTTGCAGTGGTCTTTCAAAAGGTCACTGTAGACCGTTATCTCATCGAGATAAATGAATACAAAGTCATCAATGTATGGTTTGAATACATCATTCATTAGAGAACAGAAAGTTGTCGGACCATTGGTAATCTCAAACGACATTACATGAAATTCAAAAAAATCAGTTTAATCTCCTTAAGCTATACAGACCTAGTAATTCCTTGACTCCTCAAGTCCAGCTCTGTGAAGATAGTGGTCCGACTAAAATGATTAACTAGATCCTCCACCTGAGGGAGCAAGTGTTTGTTCTTGATCGCCAGCTTGTTCAGTGCCTTATAGTCGATACACATCTGTAGTGTGCCATCATTCATTTTCTGAAATAGCACGAGAGCTCCAAAAGGAGCCTTCCATGGCTAGATGAAGCCGACCTCCAACAATTCATTCAACTGTTTTCCGAGTTCTTCTAACTCTGGAGAGCCATCCAGTAAAGGGCTTGAGTAGGGGCCGAGATCTAGACAACTCAATGGCATAGTCAATGTCTGGGCGAAGAGGCAACACCTTAGGCTCACATCTTCGTGGTCTTGCATCAACTATGTTACTTCTTTGGGTATCTCCTGCTCTGAACATGTCCTGTTCACATTTTTAATGTAGACAAGGTATGTCATTTCCCATCGACAAAATCCATCTTTCAATTGGAGAGAAGACAGTAAAGGGGTTGATGACGACGGTTTGAAAACAAGGCCACATACCACTAAAATAGTGTAAAGTAATGACTCGTCCAAGAACATCAGCAGCCGTAAGTGACGAAACATAACTACTTTGGCTTGCACAAAGAACTCGGCTCCAAGGATGACGTCAAAGTTGTCAAAGACCACAACTGAGAACTTGTTCATTACAAGCCAGTCCCCCACCCAAGTTGGCACTCGCATCAGGTCACTTGTTGCATTTGGAGTAGCATTGATGGCCTTTACAAGATGCAACTCCTCGGACATCCTGGCATGTTGCTGCAGAATCACTCGCACGACCACAAAATTGTGGGTTGCACCAGTATTCAGCATTCAAGTTACCAGTATTCAACATTCAAGTTATCTCTTTGTCGTTGATGAGAGCTTGAATATAGAACAGCCCTGGCAATAGCTCAACGGGATGGCCCTGCAAAGTGTGAAGCATTTGCAAATGATTCAAGCATACCTCAACAATGGAAGAAGGCTCAGCCTACCCCTCTACGAAAGCAGTGTTCAAATCCTTTCGTTCGGGACAGTCATTTGCTCTATGGTGACCTTTACAGATAAAGCACCCTGTCAAAAAGCTAGAGTTCGTAGTAGAAGTAGCTTTGCTCTTATTGTTTTCCTCATCTTCTTGTTGGGTTGGGTCCAGCCTCAAGAGAGGACCCGACCCGGCCCGTCACTTAAGTGACGGGCGGGCGATAAAGGGGAGGGCACTCGATGGTGCCCCCTATTCCTTTCTCACGTGTCTCTCTCTTTTGGGTCCTCTCTTAGGGTTTCTTTTTGAGGAAAAGAAAGGGTGCTCTCTCTTGGTGGCTAGACAACAAAAGGAGAAGAGGAGAGGAGAGAAGGAGAAGAGGAGAGGAGAGAAGAAGAAGAGGAAAGCTAGAAAGAGAAGGTTGCGAGCTTGGCTTGAGCAAGATTCGATTCCAACGAGGAGGCGGAACGCATCTCCTCCCAATCCACGTTTTGGGCATTCCATCGGTGATATTTTCCCTTCTTTTCTCATATAGTTTTGATGAGATATTATTGTTTGAGGGTTGGCTTTGTGTAGCCCCTCGTGGGAAAACTTATATCATTGATTATAGTGGATTGAGTTTTGGGTCGTAGTACCCCGTGGTTTTTACCCTCATTGTTTAGAGGGGTTTTCCACGTAAAAATCTTCTTGTACAATTTGTGATTGTGATTGCTTTGTCGTTGATCCGTTGCTTATTGCATGATCGGTTTGGGCTATACTTCGTTGTTGAATCTTTTTTAGTAGATTCGTGTTTATCCGCATTTTTATCCCAACAAAGTGGTATCAGAGCCAACATGGTGGATAACAAAATTGATTTTGGTACTAACCGTATGATTAGTCTAAATGGGACTAATTATAGTCTATGGAAAAATAAGATGAAAGATCTCTTATATGTGAAGGCTATGCACCTCACAGTTTTTGCCAAAGAAAAGCCCGATTCTAAGTCTGATGAAGAATGAGAATTTGAACACGAACAAGTTTGTGGTTTCATTCGACAATTTGTGGATGAAAATGTTTATAACTATATCCAAGATGAAAATCATGCAAGTAGTTTGTGGGCAAAATTAGAAAATCTTTATGCCTCCAAGACAGGAAGTAGTAAATTATTTCTTCTGAAAAGATTGATGAATTTAAGATTCAGGGAGGGCAGTTCAATGTCAGATTTTCTAAATGATTTTCAGGGGGTCATTAGTCAGTTATCCAATATGGGCATTAAATTTGAAGATGAGATTTTGGGATTATTATTGCTTGCTACTTTGCCTGATTCGTGGGAGACATTTAGAGTCTCGCTTACTAACTCTGCAGCTAATGGGGTTGTTGCTTTAGAGACTATTAAGTCAGGTATTCTCAATGAGGAGATGAGAAGAAAATCCCAGGCTTGCTCTTCTCAGACGGAGGTTATTTTTACAGAGAACAGGGGGAGGAGTAAATTCAAGAGTGACAGGGGCAGAGATAAAAGTAGAAGCAAGTCCAAATCGAGATATAAGAATTTGGAATGCCACCACTGTGGAAAGAAAGGACACATAAAGAAGTACTGCTTCCAGCTGAAGAAGGAGAATAAAATTGGGGAGAAACAGGAGAAGAAAATGACCGAGATGACAATGTCGCAGCTACTGCACAACATGAAATGTTTGTTGTTTGTGATGCTAACATGATTAATGTTGCGAGAGACGATACTTGTTGGCTTGTTGATAGTGGTTCAACTCTTCATGTTACTTCCCATAAGGTTTTTTTCTCTTCATATATTTCTGGTGATTTTGGTACTTTGAAAATGGGTAATGGTTCTTTGTCTCAGGTTGTAGGCAAAGGCGACGTCATTCTGAATAATGCAAATGGAGCTCTATTGAAGCTGACAGATGTGAGGCATGCACCTGACATGCATCTGAACCTTATCTCTGCAGGAAGGCTCGATGAAGAAGAGTATCACAACACTTTTGGTGATGGCCAGTGGAAGTTTACTAGAGGTTCCTTGATTATTGCTCGAGGCAAGAGATGCAGCAATAATCTTTATACTATGCAAACATCGATTTCCAGAGACATGGTACATGTGACACAGGACGAGAAATCTATAGAGTTGTGGCACAGGAAGCTGAGACATATGAGTGACAAAAGACTGCAATTCTTGATCAAGAAGAATCTTCTACCAGATGTAAAGAAGGATAAACTTGATAAATGCAGTCATTGTTTTGTAGGGAAGCAGACACGAGTCTCTTTCAAGAGTCATCCACCTTCCAGAAAGTCAGAAGCACTTAAGCTGGTTCATACAGATGTATGTGGTCCTATGAAAGTAAGTTCACATGGTGGTGCACTTTATTTTGTCATATTTATTGATGATTTTTCCAGGAAAGTTTGGGTCTATTCTTTGAAGAGGAAAGACCAAGTCCTTGGTGTTTTCAAGGACTTTCATGCACTGGTTGAAAGGCAGTCTGAAAAGAAGCTGAAGTGTGTTCGCAACGATAATGGGGGAGAGTATATTGGTCCATTTGATGAGTATTGCAGATCTCATGGCATCAGGCACCAGAAGACTCCACCTAAGACTCCTCCATTGAATTGCGTGGCAGAAAAGATGAACAGGACACTCATGGGAGAGTTAGATGTCTCCTATCTGAAGCTAAGTTATCTGATTCTTTTTGGTGTGAAGCTTTACATACTGCTGCTTATATGATTAACTTGTCTCCACATGTTCCTTTGGATGGTGATATTCCTAACAGAGTTTGGTATGAGAAGGATGTATCCTATGAGCACTTACGTGTATTTGGGTGCAGGGCATTTGTGCATATACCAAAAGATGAGAGATCGGAGTTGGAATAAAAAAGCAGACAGTGCGTGTTTTTGGGTTATGGCCATGATGAATTTGGTTATAGATTGTATGATCCAGTTGAGAAGAAGCTTGTCAGAAGCATGAATGTTGTATTTGTTGAAGATCAGAATATTGAGGATATTCAGAAAGCAGTAAAGGATTCTTCTCATAACAGCTATTTGCCAGTTGATGTGGACCCTATTCCCTTGCAGAATACTTCAAGAGCAGTGTCAGATGATGCTGTTGGGCAGATACATGATAGAGAAGGACAAGTAGACATGCCATATATTCTTAATTCGGATGACGAAGGTGACGATCATAATTTGGAGGGTTCTTCCTCAAATGTAGATCGGCAGCGAAGATCCACGAGGGAGCGACGTCCCTCAACTAGATATCCCGCACATGACTATATTTTGTTGACTGACAGTGGTGAGCCTGAATGCTATGAAGAAGTTATGCATGATGTGCACAAGGAAAAGTGGATGGAAGCCATGAAAGATGAGATGCAGTCACTTTACGACAACCACACCTTCGTGCTTGTGGAGTTGCCCCAAGACAAGAGGGCATTGAGAAACAAATGGGTTTTTAGAGTGAAGCATGATGAAAGCTCTCTAAACCCAAGATACAAAGCTAGGTTGGTTGTGAAGGGGTTCAATCAGAGGCAAGGAGTTGACTTCGACGAGATATTCTCATCGGTGGTCAAGATGTCATCTATCAGAGTTGTTCTTCGTTTGGTAGCCAGTCTTGATTTGGAGATCGAGCAGATGGATGTGAAGACAGCTTTTCTTCATGGTGATCTTGATGAGGAAATTTACATGATGCAACCAGAAGGTTTTCTGGTGAAAGGTAAAGAAAACCATGTTTGTAGATTAAAGAAAAGCTTGTATGGTCTGAAGCAGACACCTAGGCAGTGGTATAAGAAGTTCGAGTCATTTATGGGGGAGTATGGCTACACCAAGACTACTTCAGATCACTGCGTCTTTGTGAAGAAATTCTCAGGTAATGATTTTGTCATTTTGTTGATTTATGTTGATGACATGCTTATTGTTGGCAATAATATATCGAGAATTTCAAGTTTGAAAAAGGAGTTGAGCAAGTCTTTTGCTGTGAAAGACTTGGGACCTGCTAGTCAGATTTTGGGTATGAAGATCACACGAGATAGGAAGTCGAAGAAGCTATGGCTATCTCAAGAGAAGTACATTGAGAAGATACTTCAAAGATTTCACATGGACAAGGCAAAGCCTGTTAGTACCCCTCTTGCAGCGCATTTCAAGTTAAGCACCAAGCAGAGTCTAATGACAGATTCAGAAAAGGAAGATATGGAGAAGATTCCCTATGCCTCAGTCACAGGTAGTCTGATGTATGCTATGGTATGTACTAGACCTGATATTGCTCATTCAGTTGGAGTTGTTAGTCGGTTTGTCTCAAATCCAGGAAAGAAACACTGGGAAGCAATTAAATGGATTTTGAGATACCTTCGTGGGACTAGCAGTTTTTCACTTTGTTTTGGGGTAGAAAAATTTATTCTTATTGGTTATACAGATTCAGACATGGCAGGAGACATTGACGGGAGAATATCTATATCTGGTTTTTTATTGACATATGCAGGTGGTGCAGTTTCTTGGCAATCCAGACTTCAAAAATGTGTAACATTATCTACTACTGAAGCAGAGTTTATTGCAGCTACAGAGGCGAGCAAGGAGCTTCTATGGATGAAGAGGTTCATGCAGGAACTTTAGTTCAGTCAAGACGAGTATGTGCTTTACTGTGACAGTCAGAGTGCTATTCACCTTGAAAAGAATTCTACTTTTCATGCAAGGTCAAAGCATGTAAACGTAAGGTATCATTGGAAACGTGATGTTCTAGAGTCGAAGCAGCTTGTTCTTGATAAGATCCATACAGATGATAATCATGCAGATATGATGACTAAGTCTCTACCTAAAGAGAAACATGATATGTGGAGAGACTTAGTTGGGATGACTGCCTTTAAGGCAGTTCATTAATTTTGTTCATTTTTTGCAGGTATGTTTCCTCACTTGAAGGTGGAGGGGGAGCTTGTTGGGTCGGGTCCAGCCTCAAGAGAGGACCCGACCCGGCCCGTCACTTAAGTGACGGGCGGGCGATAAAGGGGAGGGCACTCGATGGTGCCCCCTATTCCTTTCTCACGTCTCTCTCTCTTTTGGGTCCTCTTTTAGGGTTTCTTTTTGGGGAAAAGAAAGGGTGCTCTCTCTTGGTGGCTGGACAGCAAAAGGAGAAGAGGAGAGGAGAGAAGGAGAAGAGGAGAGGAGAGAAGAAGAAGAGAAAAGCTAGGAAGAGAAGGTTGCGAGTTTGGCTTGAGCAAGATTCGATTCCAACGAGGAGGCAGAACGCATCTCCTCCCAATCCACGTTTTGGGCATTCCATCAGTGATATTTTCCCTTCTTTTCTCATATAGTTTTGATGAGATATTATTGTTTAAGGGTTAGCTTTGTGTAGCTCCTCGTGGGAAAACTTATATCATTGATTATAGTGGATTAAGTTTTGGGTCGTAGTACCCCGTGGTTTTTACCCTCATTGTTTAGAGGAGTTTTCCACGTAAAAATCTTCTTGTACAGTTTGTGATTGTGATTGCTTTGTCGTTGATCTGTTGCTTATTACATGATCGGTTTGGGCTATACTTCGTTGTTGAATCTTTTTTAGTAGATTCGTGTTTATCCGCATTTTTATCCCAACACTTCTTAGGGGCCGCATTGCTCTTGACATGCCCCTTAGACTATTGTCTCTTGTTCTTTGATGTTTCGTTCAACGAGACAAAATGGAAGTCTACCAATCGCCCGGTCGTACCAAGAGCTGATGGCAAATTTCTAACTTTCTACCTCCACAGCTCGGCTTGGGCCAAGTTTTGCAGGTCAGACATGAAGTTGAAGTGCTTGTCCTCCTCTAACATGCTCGTGACTTCAAGCAAATGCCCAGAAAAGGCTTTGACATAGTTGCGAATGGAGCCAATTACTTCAATTGGTGGAGGAATTCATGTGCTTGCCGAACGACACTCACGAGCAAAAACCGACTTCTTAGTTCCCACTTCATGTCCTCCCAAAGAAAGATAGGAGGCCATTCTACGAGCGAGTCTTCCTCCATTTTGGTTCATCAAGAGAGCTTTGCATCACCATGAAAAATACATGTCGGCGACAGTCACTTGATCACCATCATGAGTATGGGTGGCCTTAAATACTGTTCCATATCCGAAAGGTAATTTTCAAGTTTGTTCAAGCTTCGGGTACCATGAAATCCCTTCAGTTCAGGTACCTTATGGCATCAAGGTTCTCCTCATGCTCCTGCACCAATAATTCATTTAAAAACAATAAAGTCCTCTTACAGAGACCGACAGGGATCTTGCAGGGCCTATAGTAGTCAATACATCTGTCTTGATGGTGGTAAAATGTGCCTCTATGTCAATACTAATGACACTTACCTAGGAGTCAATCGTTCCAATGCAAACCATGCCTTAGTAGCGTTCCACAACAACTCATCGATTTGGGTGGAGAAACCTTCAAGCAATTCATTCATCTGATCAACACGACACTGAGCTCCCAGATCATGGTCATCTCTCGGCTCTAATACCAACTATCATATAATTGCTCTTGTTTTCTTTCATAAAGCCAGTAGTGGCTTAAGGTTCTCAAACCTTAACAACCTTCAGACCTCCTGGACAATGAAGCTTCATAGATAGGATGCTGTAGAAGTGCTTGCAACAGTACTTCCACCAAGCAAAGGCGGGGCAATACTAGAGATCTTTCAAAGGTGATGCCCTTCTTTCATTCAACTAAACAATGGACTGTACAATTGCTTCCTAGATACCTTTGCAAGGTCTAGTAGACGACCTTTTATATATGTGCCTTTACATTATTTAAGACTTAACCAAATTTACAAGTGTACAAGGCTGAAAGGAAGCGTGACACTCGGCCAACAACCATGTGTCGCTGCTTCGGCCTGCTCACCTTTCGTCGAATGACCGATCTCGCCTTTTTCCACCCGTGTTCAAATTTCAAATGATGAAATGGTTTAGCCGTCCCAACTTTTGCAGTAGAGTCTGCATCACCGACGGGATCTAGAACGATTGACTGCGGCAGGCCAAGCATGTGCCATGCATGCCTCTCTGCACGGCTTGAGCCAGCTTGCCAATACAAGGCCTTTATCTTCTGTAACATGCTTGCCTAATTGGATACTTCTAAAAATCTCTACTCCCAATATCCTTGCGAAGGGACTTGTCCGAACTGTCACCATTGGATCTTTGTCATTCATTGACTGCCCAATGGTCTGGCCAATTCTTTCCGTCGCATGCCAACAAGTGCCTGTTTTGGATGTAGAAAAGTTTGCCTAACTCAGAGCTTAAGCAGCAGGTAACTAACTCTAAATAGCGGCTAAGTAACAAGGCCGCCAACTAGGCATCGGCAAGCAAAGAGCTTTGCCTTGGCCGAGCTCCTAGCCGTGTTATAGTATACCATTTCCCTTGTTGATGCCAACCAAGAAACTAGGAATCGAAAGGTGGAGGGAATGGAATGAGTGGGGAGGGGGCTGCCGGCCTCTTTGGTCCAAAGAGTGGGTTGTTAATCCCTCACTTTTACTCATTACCCAAAACCGCAGACAAGTGCTCCCTTGAAAAAATGGAGCTGAATTCTACAAAAGGACAAAAGAAGAATTTGCCCTGGATCTAACAGCCCATGCTCTTTTGAGTGTTTCATATGTGAAGAACCCCCATTTACCGATTGTCTAAAGCAAGACTCATTAATTGATGTACTAATGGGCTCATAATGTTTTAAGTTATAACATGTTTACAAGCCACTTTCAAGTTTTGTTTGTGATATGAAATCATGTCTCCTTTTTCATTTGTTTTCTTTTGGCTAATTGTTTTACGTGCGATTTAGGCATTGTTACGGAAGAAATCAAAAGACATCATTTTGTCACACTGCTGTAAAATATGATGCTTGTGTTATCAATTTTTCTTTTATCTGCACCAACAACTTGTCATCATTGTTCTATTAAACGAGAAAAAAGGGTTTCTGGGCTCCTTTTGCGCTCTTTACTTTATAGGAGGCAGGGGAGACTTTGAGATCTTATAGCAATGACTAACAGAGGTAGTTAACATTTGTGCTTATTATTTGAAAAACTAAAAGTCATTATCGTATCTTTCAACATCACAACGATAAGTATACCAAATAATAAGTATACCAAGATGTAAGAGGGTGTTTGATAAGAAGAATATCATGTTCTTGAAATGCGTTTTCTTAAAATGCATGTTCTATTGTATATATTTTAAAGAATCAGTAAACTTTTTTTTTTTTAAATAAAAAAAAAACAGGTTCTCAAAACTTTGGAAAAGGAAAAACCTGAGAAAAAAATTTCGATTGCATATAAACAGGCCTTCAAGAAAATATTGCGGCTGAGAACTGAATCATACTATAGCTATTTGAATGCTTTTTCATAACAGGATGATTAATATACACTGCCAAGATGTGCTTTGAATGGTAGATGAAACAGTCCTACACAGCTCTCGACATTACGGACATGGCGAAGGAGTCCCTTCCCGAGACACTCAACCAAATCACATCGAAACATGGAAAATTTTGTCTGAAGTGCCATAAAGTAACGAGAAGAAAAGGTCGTGCGATTTTGCATTTCCGGACATTCTTCACAGCATTCAAACGCACCTAGGAAATAGACGGATTGGCAAATAATATTTATGCTTGAAGCCTCTTTTAGTAGTCAATAATAAGCCTCTCGCAAAAAAAATTGCTTGACTTCTTTTTACATTGATTCTCTTCATTGAATAAGTATGTTAATATACCACTTGGCCCCGCCAAGAATTTTAGTTAAAAAAATTTTCTACAAAATTTTAGTGCTGTAAGCCTGTAACAAAAAACATAGTTGATTCGGATTTCTTTTGTTTAACCACTTATTTTGTATGTACTTTACTAATTTATGCCGTCAAATGAAAGAAATAAAAAATTAAACACCTTTCTATTGTTGTAGCCTCAAACTGGATTATGCTTTTGTAATTTTTTTTAATCATTTTATCAATAGCTTGTGAACGTCATCGAATTTAGCAAGAACGCAACAGCTTTTAGCTCCTTTGGCGCTTTTTATCTATAGGAGACAAAAGGAAAGTTTGGGATCCTATACCAATCAATGAGGAAGCAAATTTTGTCCTCAAGATTTTTTTTTTTTTTTTAGAACAAGATGTGATCAAGATATTACTCTCTAACACCACCAAAATATCCCGAGGGCTTCGACCACCAGATAAGATTTAAAGTGGCGGCTCAATCTATCGCTTTCCCATTTTTGTGAAATTTGTCGGCATGGGAAATGTCCAAGGCCATTGTGAGCCTTTTGAAGTATTCTAAAGGTGTTTACAAAAACACTCGCCACAAGTTTCAACTGTTGTTCTTTGGCTCACACGCAATCTAATGGGTTTGAATGTAACACTCGTGTATCGAAGATTATGAGGGATCTTCAAAAACTTATAAAGGAAGACCATTAATGAAATGATTGTTTTAGTTGCTAGCCTTTTTTAGGCTGAAGCCGAAACTGCTAGGAAGCGGGTTGTGATCTACCGAACCATGGGCTCGAGCCTGGGAGTGGGTCGAGTTGCTATCACTTGTCAATTTGTTAAATTCATTTGAGCCATCTAAGTTGAATTTATTATAGATCGATCCAAACCCCAAAACAAGTCAGAACCAGAAAAACATAAGGATAGCATTGGGGACTTTATGCGATGACAATTTCTACTAAATAAACATAAAAAAGATCTTAAATACAAAAAAACCAACTCCATTTGGGTAGATTTAATTAATTGGATCTGAATTCAATTTTGCACGTGACTTTTTGAAATCCAATCCAGATCCAACAAGGGTAGGTTCTGATTCAATTTGATATTTAAACAATTAAACGAAACTGATAATATTCAATTTGAAACTAAACAATTAAAAATAGATTGGAATTCAGATCCATTTTTCTTATGAAATCATATTAAATGGATCCCATTTCGTATTGATAATGAGATTTTACCAAACCCATGGACGGGCATAGGCCTTCTTAGCATAGAGTTTACCTTGAGTGCCGCAATAATCTTTTCAAGAATCAGTAGATACAAAAAGGGATACTTCATAAGTACACTAAAAGGGTGTTTGTTTACTTGATTACTTGGGATACGATATCCAAGGTGATTTGATCCTAGATCGTTGAGATCTTAGATCTGAAGATTTGGGATTAAATCCTGCTCCCCATATAACTTCAAATCTGAGGTTCTGACTAAATAAATGAGATATAAAATCCTTGTTTTTATATGGTGACGAAATTCGATGTTTGTTTATTCGGTGCGACTCAAACAGGAGTTAATTCATATCAGGCGTCGGATGTAAAATCCGAAGTTATCAAACATCGCCGGCCCGCTTATTGAATGGGAGGAAAGGCCAGAGAGTGAGCTGGCACGGGCACACATTCAAACGTTATCCGAAAAGGTGGGGCCCGCGGGCTCCTCCCCTCAACACCGGATTACCCTTTTTTTTTTTCTTTTCAGAAAAATCCGTTAACTGCCGTCATCCTGTTTTCCGTTTCTTCCTGTGGGCCGCCGTCCCTCTCTCTTTATCAGCCCTCCGCTTTCATCCCATAGGAGAAGCTCTGATCACTTCATCCAATTCTGAACCCTATCCTCTCTCTCTCACTCGGGAAGAAGATATTGGGGTCTCTGTTCTCAGAGGACTCTTCTAGACGATTGATGGACTGTTGCCTTCATGCTTCCCTAGCGAAGAACCCGGTCTTCGCTCGCCATAGTTCGGCCGTCGCCTTCGTTGATCGCGCCTTCTGTCGTCGATCGTTGGCTGGATCCCGATCGCCGAAGCTTGGTTCCGTCTCCTTCTCCGGGTTCTCGTCCTGCTTCCTGGTTCGTTTCCTCGATCGGCTTTCTCTTTTGTTCGGGGGAGTTGGCTTTTACTGTATGAACTGATCATGTTTGGATATGCTCTTGACATTGGAAACCGTTCACTTGTTCGCGATTTGTTCGTTAGTCCAGGTTTCTCGTCTGCGTTTCTGTAGATTCGACTCTGGTAGTGGTGCGGGGAGTAGTTTGAAAATTTGACTTCTGGTTTGACTTTTAATTGTAGGGTTTACTTTTGAGAGATGGGGCCGGACAGTGTGGCAGTAGAGTCAGATACGGGAATTCGACCTGTGTGATCCTTCCATTAGCAAGCGCTGGAGTCAATGAGCGCGAAACCGACGCGGTCACTACGCCGTTGGAGCTGACATCTCCTGCGGGCAAATTCCTGACTGGTATACTGCGGAACCAGCGGCATTTATTTGCCGCCGCCGTTGCCGAACAGTTGGAGCAATTGGCGGAAGATCGACATGGTGCTATCTCTCGCAAGCGGAGTAGCGCGGACACCGTTGAGTGGTTGCTTCACAGGCTAGTATTTCTTGCTTTGCTATCACTCATAGTTTCGTCTCCTTGGATATACCATTAAGAAATGGTAATGTGAACTAGACTAGTTGCAAGCGAGTGGTGAATTTGATTATTTTCTCCCCTGATTTGCTGTCTAACCGTCCTCTCGAATAGGAAGGATGAAAGGACGACTAATAGAATAAAAACGACTGTCTTTCAAAATTATCATGAAGAGGTCAGCATTTGATCTATATAGACGGTGATTTACAGACATATCATCGTCACTGATAAAAGGTGACTATTACACACAACAGATTCTATAATCTCGATAGGTACAGTAAGAGAACTCTTGGTAATTTAGGAAACTTCTATCTTCACGTCCTTTCTTTGTGCCATGACTGATTCTGCTGGGCGAGATTTGTGGCCATATCAGATATGGTCTTCATCCTTAACAAAGGTTTCACGTCAACTTGTTTATGGAAAAAAAAAAAGCAAGTCCTAGCGTGGATTAAGATCCTTTAGAACCTTCGTAAATGGAAGACCTGTGGCGACGTTAAGATTGAGATCCTATTGTGCAGCTTCCATGATAATGTGCGCAGGTATTGGACTGGCTTCAATGATATGATCTATAATTTGCTGCTTGTTCTGGATTTCTGCTATCACAAGATTAGGAGCTAAATTAAGATCGGAAACAAAAACTCAAGAGGATTGATGGTTTCTTTTTCTGCTTCCTCATCTGGCATTACGTCGATGTATGTAAACACCCAATTGGCAGTTCTTAGGAGTTTGAATCATCTGTGCGCACCTCTAGACTATTTTCAGCCTAGTTTTGGGATTGCCTTTCTGAGCTAAAGATGCTTAGCTGCTTAAGTCAGCTCATCAAATTAGAATGCTGATCTATAGAATCCAAAGCAGCTGGATGCATCTGTAACTATGGCAACCTGAAGGGTGCTCATTGAATATGTAACTAATTTAGTCATTATAGCTGATTTAGTCACTGGTTTACTGGCTAACGTGTGGGGATTAACTTGTCTAGCATCGAGCAAACAGCAGAAACAGGGTACATGAATATCAATTGTGATAACAATGAACTTCAATTGATACAGTATGTTCATGCCAATGATTTGCTCCTTTTGGGGGATCGTTACATTTGTGTCAAAGTGGCAAACAGGGTCCGTCTGGTTCTGCCCCATGATTTGGTTTGGTATTACTTGATTGAGCTATGATATCTATTAATATTATAGGATGGGTCAGTTTCGGATTTATTCAAGTTCCTCCGTAATTGGATTTTCCAAGTATATGGCAGAGATTTGGTTATGTCTTTACATGGAAGTGGGAGCACTGATTTAATCAGTCAACTAGAAACAGTATATATAACCAGCGCAGTACATATAGTGGAAAAAGCAAAACTATTGAAATAGTGGTATTTGTGGCATAGTCAATTTGAAGTTTCCAGAATTACTATGATCTTGGGAAGCAGGTGGGTGTTCTGCATTCTAC
This sequence comes from Nymphaea colorata, assembly GCF_008831285.2. Taxonomy (NCBI): domain Eukaryota; kingdom Viridiplantae; phylum Streptophyta; class Magnoliopsida; order Nymphaeales; family Nymphaeaceae; genus Nymphaea; species Nymphaea colorata. Next base: position 10,182,427 of record NC_045139.1, read on the forward strand.
TTGATGTTTGGTCTAACTTATTTGTAGGTCCAGATGCAGACTCTCATCAAACTTGTTCAAAATTTTTAAAGTTGTTACAGAAATTCATGACATTTTAAGAGCCGGTTTATTGATGGCCTGTTTATTTTCTTTAGGTTATTGCCCAGAAGGTATAATAACAAAGGTAGGTGGTGCCCTGGTGGGACTGAAATATTTGTCTATCTTGAATTCTTGGTGGAGTATTTTGTTCTCTCTTAACTGTATTTCAGAATTGGTCAATCTCCTGTGCAGTAACAGTGTTTGCAGTAAGGTTGGAGACAGAAGGGCTCTGGGCTTGAATTAACACACGTACACACCATATAAATATATATGTACCTAATTACATTAATTTGGACTAGAGACAACCTGACAAACATAGATGTATCGAAGATATGTCAATGCAACAGGCAGGAACTAGCGCAATCTAAAAGAAACATAATACCCATTCTAACTTGGCATGCTTGAAACACAAATTAAACTATTAAGATATATATAATACGTATAAACATTATCACAATGAAATGCATATTCGAAAGAAAGAACAAAAGTATAAAAGTTGACTAGAAGATTACAGCAGCATAGCCCTTATAAAATAAATTTAGAAAACCAAGAAGAAGAAAATGAAGAAAAGGGTCAGCAACAGAGAGAGAGCGAGAGAGCTTTTTTTTCTTTTCCAATAAAAGTTAAGTAGTTTGAGTGGATTCCTAAAGCAAATCCTCTTTTCCTAAATTACAAATATAGGCCAAGCAGGGCATTTAGTTTTCACTATGTTTTGTGAATTTTCTTAAACTAGTTATTTCGATTTTTTAATTTAGGAAGGATCATGACATCTTCATAAAAGCTCTGGGGCAAGACATAGTACGAGGAAACTATTGGGGAGGCATAATTTATTCTCCAAAAAGTTTTTATGAACAAAATTATACTTCTCTAAAATTCCAATGAGTGCCCAGCCTCCTGGGTATGTCCCTGGGCTTTTTTATTTTTTCCTTTAAATTTTAGAGCACACCTGGACATGATTGCTTATCACTAAAGGGCAGAAGATGATTGACCAACGTGATTGTACTCTGTTATTGTTCTTGAAGTACTATGAAAATCTTTCCACTGAACCAAGTTTTTGGTATAAGTAATTTAGGATACTCTGAAAGGAATATCCATGTAATAGATGGTCGTCCTGAATCAGGTGGTGGATAATAGGTATGTGCATGCATAACACAATGTTTTCTTGCATGCTTATGATGCTGTTGCAGCGGAGAAGAAGAGAGTGAGAGAGAGAAGCTGCCGTGAGATTGAACCTTGAGAACTCTCTATTACGATAACCCTCATCTCTCTTATAAAAGAGATTAGGGTAAAAAGGGATTTACAAAATAACTCAATGGAAAATAAGGAAAATATTAAAGAGATCTTATAACTCTTTAATATTACAAGGAACCTCTTAAAACATAAAACTTTTCTTGTTCAACACTCCCCCTCAAGCTGGAGCATACATATTAAACATGCTCAGCTTGTCACAACATCTAGAGAAATCACCAATAGGAAGAGCTTTGGTGAAGATATCTGCAGCTTGATCTTCTGAAGGAACATGAACAGTGGCAATGGTTCCTGCTTAGCTCCTAGCATCCCTGTGTCCTGCAATAAATCAAGAACATATTTTCGTTGAGAGAGAACAACACCCTCCCCATTGCGAGCAACTGCTATTCCCAAGAAGTATCGTAGAGGACCCAGATCTTTCGTCACAAAGTGTTTTTGAAGAAACAACTTTGCATCAGAAATTTCTTGATCAGAAGCACCCATCAGGATAATATCATCAACATAAACCACGAGAACAGTTATACCTCGGGAAGCCTTCTTGATAAACAAGGAATGATCAAGAGGAGATCTCACAAAGCCACACTGTGAGACTACCTCGGAAAACTTGTGAAACCACGCACGAGGACTCTGTTTGAGTCCATAAATAGCTTTCTTCAGCTTGCACACTTTTCCACACTCCCCCTGTCGTTCAAATCCCGGTGGTTGTTGCATATAGACAGTCTCATCAAGATCACCATACAAAAAGGCGTTTTTGACATCCAGTTGATACATGTGCCAGTCATGGTGGACAGCCACAGAAATAATAAGACGAATGGTTCCCAACCGAGCAACTGGAGAGAAGGTCTCAAAGAAATCCACACCGTAGGTCTGCGTGTAGCCCTTAGCAACCAATCGAGCTTTGTATCGTTCCAAAGAACCATCAGAATTATACTTAACTGTGAATACCCACTTTGAGCCAACAATATCACATCGAGGAGGAGGATCAACAAGTTCCCAAGTGCCCCTCTGCACTAAGGCATCCATCTCATCTTGCATAGCCCGTCTCCATTGGGTGTCTAATAAGGCCTGCTGGTGACACGTATGAACTGTATGAGCAGCCAAAGCATGAATGAATTGTTGCATATTTTTACTAACCCCATCAGTAGACACAAAATGAGATATAGGATGTAAAGTACATTGTCGTCTGCCTTTGCGAAGAGCAATAGGTAAGTCTTGACAAGGATCAGAATGAGTAGGACTATGCGCTTCAGATGTACTTACCTCCTGAGAAACGGCTGGCAAAAGATTATGAGAAGGGTCCTGTCGACGTGTGTAGACCAGCGGTGGATCACGAAACTTGGACACAACAGACGAAGGAGATTCAACAGGGAACGACTCCAAAGGAATAGGAGGAATAGGTAGTGGGTCTGGAGACCGTGGCATCTCAGTAGACATAGGAGTGAGGCTATAATAAGGTTGAGACTCAAAGAATGTGACATCCGCACTGATATACTCTTTTTGAGTCAAGGGAGCAAAGCATTTGTAGCCTTTATGGTTTCTGGAGTAGCCAATGAAAATGCATTTAATGGCTTGGGCTCCCAATTTGTCACGTGTGGGTCCAAGAATGTGAACAAAGTATGTGCAACCAAATACTTTGGGAGCCACTGGAAACAAGGATCTTTGTGGGTGCACAAGTTTAATGGGGATCTGGTTATCAATGGAGGATGAGGGTAAACGATTGGTTAAGTAGCAAGCAGTAAGAATAGCATCTCCCCAAAAATATGCAGGGAGATTAGTATGAAGCATAAGGGAACGAGCCACATTTAAAAGTTGACGATGTTTTCGCTCAACTATTCCATTTTGCTGGGAAGTATGGGGACATGTAAACTAAGGAGAAATGCCATTATCTGAGTAAAACTTCATTAAGGTAGATGCCTTAAACTCAAGAGCATTATCAGTGCGAATGTTTTTAACAAGAATACCAAACTGGGTCTTTATTTCAATAATAAGGTTTTTGAGAGTACATACGACTTCAGACCTTTCCTTCAAAAGAAGAACCCAGGTGACTCGAGAATAATCATCTACGATGACAAGAAAATAACAAAATCTTGACCTACTAGCAACTCTGCTAGGACCTCACACATCAACATGAAGAAGATCAAATAGTCCACAACTGGACGTACTAAGACTCGATGAATAACTACTACGAGTGTGTTTGCCAAGTTGACAAGCTTCACACTGGAACGACTCTGGTAAGGAGAGATGTGGAAGGAGATGACGGAGCTTGGAGACAGATGGATGACCAAGTCTGAGATGCCACTGGAACGAGGAGGACAACGATGTGATCGATGATGCTGCAATACCTACGGGATCCGACATGAAGTAGATGCCCCCTTTCTCATAGCCTCCACCAATCGTCTTCCCAGTTGGCAAGTCCTGAAATGAACATAAACCATAGTCAAACGTAACACGACAATGTAAATCATTAACCAATTGTCCAACAGATAACAAATTTGTGGGAAACTTAGGAGCATATAACACATTGGGAATAGTCATAGATTGAGAGAACTTGATATCTCCATATCCCATAATGGGTGACAATCTACCATCTGCAAGTCTCACCTGACGTATCTGAGGTAGTGAGTGTAGCACAGTAAACATAGAAGGCATACTACAAAAGTGCCTCGATGCCCCTGAATCAATAATCCAAGTAGTACCTGTATCATGTGAGATAGTGTCAACAGACATAGGGCTGTCAGTCATAACTGTGGAGGCCGATGGCTGAGTAGATCTGTGTGCTTGAAAGTCCTCATACTCTGACTTATTGATACTCACAGTCATTGTCTCAGGCTGAGAAGAAGATAAAGACCCATCTACTACTGATGACGCTGCTTGGGCCGCTCCAATAGAAGACTGTAAAGAGTTCTTCCCCAGCTTTGATGTAACATTTCTGCCTAAGAATGGCGCTGCAGTAGGGCGACCATGTTTATCCCAACATCTGTCTTCCAAATGACCTATTTTCCCACAATAAGTGCACTGAAATCTCCCCCGACCTCCTCCTGACCCACGGCCCATGCCTCTTCCCCTGAAGAAACCGCGTCCACGTCCTCCTGAAGCTGCTAAGGCAGAGGCATGGATATCACTGGCCAGTGAAGAGAGGGTCACAGCAAGACGACTAAGCCTGTTGTAGGCTTCAGCTAGATCAGGGATTTCTGCTCCAGTCAGCATCTGAGCCTTTGCTACTGCATATTCAGAGGAGAGACCCTGTAGGAATTTCGCAACCATAGACTGTTCACCATGGATCTTATAACATGTTGGACATGGAGGACGTAATGCTTTAAGTCGCTCAGAGATGGACTTAAGGGAAGCGAAGTACTGAGCAAGACTTTGGTCACCCTGTTGCAGATTAAGTAGTTCCTCCTCTACCTGCAATATTTTGCTAATATTCCTGTCATTCGAGTAAGTCTGTTTCAAGAAATCCCACATTTGCTTAGCCGAGGTGTAGTATGCAATAGTTGATGCAATTTGGGGTTGCACACTATTCATGATCCATGACATGACAATATTATTATCTCCCTTCCATGAACTATATTTTCCACTCTTTTCAACAGGTTCGTTTTCTTCTATAACATGCTCCTTTTGATGTCCAATCACAGAATCATAAACACACGAGACCAAATCTCATAGTTAGATCCATCTAACTTTACAGTAGAACCATACGAAAATGGATTTCCTCCACTTTTAACTTCATGAGAAAAATCAGATTTATTACTTTCAACCATCATAAATCTGTCCACAAGAAATCAACCACCAATAGCGAGAGAATATATATATATATATATATTTCTATTGAAAAAGAAACTGATCAACAAGAACAGACATCCCACACGGCAACGTTAGATGCGCAGAAACAATCAACCTGCTGTCCAACTGTTGACAGCAATACCACAACAAAGAAGACTGCAATCTGAAGACAGAAAAACGCTGCTACCAGCAAGCCCACAACTGAAAACGAATCCCCACTGTTTGTATTGTTTGCGCTGACCAACGACTTATCTATTTATGCATCTAACGCTGCTGTACCACAGTTTATCCTTCACAGATCATGAATAATGACAGCAAATAAAACCATCAACATAAACTTGCCATAGACGTCATAGATAGCAGTCCTCCACTTGGCTGCGTTGATCATATAACATATCAAATCATAGGCGATTAATCAGCGCAGACTCCCACACAGCTGCGATACTATATACACTTCTGAAAAATCCACGGCTGGAGTCTATTCACGCATCTCTCCTAGCGTGAATAGACTCCTCCACACTGTTCCGTTGCTGGAAAACAGCAACTAGAACAGGCGAGAGGTGAAGGAGAAAGAAAACGGAGGAAGTAGAAGAGATCAAGCCTGAAAGGGGACGGAGGATCGCCGACGGTGTGCGTCACGTCCGCGCGCTGGCTGTGTGCTTCAAGTCTCCAGTCACGTCCGTAGCTCTGATACCATGTTGCAGCGGAGAAGAAGAGAGTGAGAGAGAGAAGCTGCCGTGAGATTGAACCTTGAGAACTCTCTATTACGATAACCCTCATCTCTCTTATAAAAGAGATTAGGGTAAAAAGGGATTTACAAAATAACTCAATGGAAAATAAGGAAAATATTAAAGAGATCTTATAACTCTTTAATATTACAAGGAACCTCCTAAAACATAAAACTTTTCTTGTTCAACACTCCCCCTCAAGCAGGAGCATACATATTAAACATATATTAAACATGCTCAGCTTGTCACAGGAATATTTTGTTGGTTGTCACCTAAGATTGTGAGTTTTCTACAAGCATAAAGCAGAAATATTTAGGAGCTAACATTCATGTGTTGCTCCTGAACTGCAGTTTGTCTTGGTCAAATGACATGTCGTTATCCCTACATTCGTAAGTCTAAACCGTAGTATTTTAACAAATAAGAGCCAGTGGGAACATGGTCTTTGCACTTATCATTCACAAACTATCCTTCCCGTTGGGATATTGTTAGTTGTAGTGTTTACTTCTGGGGACAATGTAACTTTACATGCTTGTGTTTTGCTGCAGCGGACCATGAATTGGCACACTTTGTTGTTTTTTTGTTCCTGAAGTTGATCTGTTGGTCGTCACCTAACGATCTGATATTATGAACTATTTGCATCTGCTTTCTGAATAATTAGCCAGAGCTCCTTCCTTATTTCCGTTCAGATTTTCTGTTCAATATGTAGGAATATAGATATAGAGTAAATTGTACAGGAATAACAGCTAAATCCGTGATATACTAAAAGATTTTCTTGGTTTAAATTGCATGACCAATATGCAGTAGGATAGCAGAACTCAAGGAAGAAGAATGCAAGGTTGCTGTTGAGGAGGTCATGTACATGCTGGTTGTTCACAAATTTTTAGAGATTGATGTCCCCATGGTTCCAAGGCTCACTAGATGCACCTGCAATGGCAAACTTGGTACATGGCCTCTAAAGGACCACGAACTTGAATCAGTTCATGGAAGTGAGATTCTTGAGATGGTAGAAGAACATCTCTGCAGGGTCCTTGGTCAGAGAGGGAATGCTGTAGCCTCTGACAACTGGACTGCAACCAGGATTCGCAGGCTTCACCTGGGACGAGTGTATGCTGCTTCAATTTTGTATGGCTATTTTCTCAAGTCTGCCTGGCAGAAGCATTGCCTCGAAAAGAACTTCATCAATACAGATCGAGATTTCCCTGTCACCTGTACCATAAGGCTTCCACCTCCTGGCTTCTGGCCCGGAGCTTCAGATGAAGAAGTAATTGCCACCGCTGCAACAGCCAAGCTTCAACCATATTCTACTTGTGCTTCTCGTGCACAAATGCAAATGAAAAATGTGTATAGAAGCACCTTCAAGAAATACATTCTTTCATTTGATATGGAATCTTTTCAAACATGTGCAACACTGAAATCAAAGGAAGCAGTGAATCTGGTGGAGAAGCACTGTTGGGCACTGTTTGGTCGATCTGGAAATGCTGGCCTAGGTGAACTCCAGGATGATGAGATACTCACAGTGACATTTTCCAGCTTGAGGAGGTTATTATTGGAGGCTATTGCTTTTGGTTCTTTTCTCTGGGATGTGGAGAGCTATGTTGACTCTGTTTATAGATTAAATGAGTAGGAGCGGTTTTGTGCATCTCTCTTTCTGGTTTTAGGTCTTCCATTAGATTAGTTTCAGGAAGTTCTTAACAAGAGAACTTGAATTTGAATTTCATCGACCGGATGTACAGTGTAATTAAATCTATGTGAATAGAGATGAAGCGAGTGGTGTTCCTTTGCCCAGCCCTTGTTTCCTCTGAGCAATTCCGTTTCTTTAGTTCTTAATGTACCAAAGCTTTATAGAGCTTGTAATAATTGCATACAACTTAAAATTTTCTCTTTGGGAGTTAAAAGTTCCTTAAAACATCATGCTTCATCTGTATTTCGGTCATTTTCCAATTGAAATTCCTCTTAGTGCTTCCAATATTTTCTACAACTAGATTTTTCTCTGCTGGAGTGACAGTTACATGGATATCATGTTTCATCCGCTCATTTCAGTCCTGTTACCGCCAACTTAAATTCCTCAGGCTTTTTATAGTAATAGTTCGAAGGAATCCACGAGGAAGGAAGTCTTATCGATGATTATACACGATTTTAATAGATAAAACAAAGACAGTTAACTTCCAGAAAACTCTAGCTCCAGAGGGAGATATTTATGCTTAAGAAATAAAAATGATTATGATCCAACATCCAAATTTGAAACTCATGTAACTAACTAAACCAAAGTAACCTACAGTATTTCAGCAACTTTTAACATGGCAGATTATACCCTTAAGAGTTAAGACCAATATTCTTCCAGCGCATGGTCCAGCAACTACAAGATATCTCACTGTTTATTCTCTGCCCTTTTTATCATCCAGGTTCACCTGGAGGGGTCTGCTGACTATTTCTTCTGGATCTATAGCTCCATGAAAAAGTCATCTGAAAAGTTATGCACGGAAAAGCTCCTCGGTATGATTGTTAATGGTAAACGCTTATAAGCTTACGCTTTTGTCAACAATAACTTAGCATATCTGCATCTCAAAAACATAAGCTTCTTGAGAGAAAGTTCCCCCATGAACTGTTACTTGATTGTGCATTCATATGATCACAAAATGAAGATAATTGATGGTTTTGTGCAGGCAACATTGTCACAGAAGAACTAACAGCAAAATATTCTTTCTCGTGTGCAAATATAAGAGAGTTAAAAGGAAGGATGTCGATGCTTTAGTGCTGAAAACAAGCAAGCAAGAAGCAAAGCTCCAGAAACGATCTATCCAGGAGAACCAGAAAGAAGAAAATGAGGAAGATTAAACATGCTGCCTAGCCAGGAAACAAAAATGTGGTCGCCAAGTGGTGGAGAAATGAAGTCTTCCTCCGGCGTGGGGTAGTGGCTCTTTGTTGTAGAAGTTGTGGCCTTACTGGACCCGGGTCGGTGCCCCTGAGGGATGAGACCCGACCCAAGCTGCTTCATTTCCGTCCTTCCACAGCAAGCGAAAGAGCCCGAATCGTCTGTCTGTCCAACGAGCTTGACAAGTCGCATCGTCGCCTAATGGCAACCAGGGTCCCGCCGTCGCCCACCGGCAGCCCACCGTGTGAGTCTGTCTGTCTCTCTCTCTCCCGCCGTCGTCCAGCCAGATCCCGCCGTTGCCCACCAGCCGCAGGCCGCATGACTCTCTCCCTCTCTTCTTCTTCTTCTTCTTCTTCTTCTTCTTGATTTGGGGGATTTTCCTTTGGCCATTTTGGGCGCTTGGCCACTTTGGGGTTTGGATGTGTGGGGATTTTTTGTTGGTCCTGCTTCGTGCTCTTGATTTTTTTGTCTTTCACATTGTATTGGAGCTGTATATGTCTTTGTTTTATGCATCTGTTTACAGGGCACTTTTCAGTATAAATGCACGTACCTGTTGGTAGACATCTTTGTGGCATGATCGTGGGCCATAATCATTTCAAATGTCTAATTGATGTATTCTTTTTCATGAAACTTGGAGAATTTGATTTAACGGTGGTTTGACGCTTATGCTGATTACATTCCGCATTGATGATCATCAAATCATCAATTACTTGGGAGATTTTGTTTTACCTCTGTTTTAAATTTTTGATTGTCCTTATCTATTATTTGTAATTGTGTCTTGCTAATGATTGTATTTTTCTGTTGCAATTATCTTTGCATGCGCACCAGAGGCATGGTAAAACATGTTCTTTTTCACAGGCTTGTGTAAATGTTATTGGCTTGAATAACATTCTAAAGTAATTGGGAGGAGCTACTTTTTCTTGGTCTGCAAAAGTCACTGAGGGCGTGTTTGATTGCCTAGATAAAGTATCAGGGATGCTCTTGCTGTTTAGGCAAACGCAAAACTATAGGTGCTGAATTTGTTCTCTGGGTGTAAATTAACACTGAAAAGTGAAAACATACGGCTATTATGGATTCCAGTATCAAAAATTTGATTTTTCATCCGTACTTGTAAACTATGACATGGCAAGCGCTTCAGATTTTAGCAGGCATCCTGCTGTTCTAGTTACCCCTTATGTTCATTCTATCCATTTCAGGTGAGACCATTTAAATGCTTGAGATCAAGGATATAGCAGTGGCAGCCTGGCTGCATTCACGTCTATAATAATGTAAAGCAATGTCTCGTTGATGCACTAAATGCTTGCTTGCATTCTTGCATAACTTTAAGTATGTTTTATCTACTATGTTAGTGCTACTACTAAGCCAAAAATTTCTGGCTCTGCCACTTTGGGTGTCATGGTTATAGGCTAATTGTTTTTTTGTGCAACCATGGCTGGATTGCCATTCAGTCACCTGAAATTTAAACAAAAGTTTCCACTGTAATTGAGTGTTTATCCACCTCCCAATTAGTAACCTACTATGATCCTATTCTTTCCTCTTTAGAAAGTAAAGAAAAAGAATAGGTGTATTTGTTGTTCTCCCATAACCAAAGATAACCATGAATGGAATTTGTCAGGTCAGACTGCCTGTATGTCCAAGTCAATCTTGATGATGTGTGTGATTGGTACAACTTGACAGATGCATTATAGGTAAGAAACCTAAATTTGGTCCTAGCCATGCTCCAGTCTTCCCATTTGTGCCTGAGACTGCATGCAAAAATCATGAGAGTTAATAGGAACATTGTGACTTATGCTTCTTTGCGGAATTTTTCATCTACGTGCCATGTGTCTTTATGTTATTCTTTTGGTACTAATACTGGTGACAACATAACGTGAAAGATGCTTCATACTGCAAATATATATATCCAACTACAATCAAATTTGCAGTATGAAGCATCTTTCACGTTATGTTGTCACCAGTATATTAGTACCAAAAGAATAACATAAAGACACAAATGGCACGTAGATGAAAAATTCCGCAAAGAAGCATAAGTCACAATGTTCCTGTTAACTCTCATGATTTTTGCATGCAGAATATATATATATATATATATATATATATATATATATATATATATATATATATATATATATATATATATATATAGATATATATATATATATATATATATATATGTATGTATGTATGTATGTATGTATGTACAGAGAGAGAGAGAGAGAGAGAGAGAGAGAGAGAGAGAGAGAGATTAATTCTTGTGGAAAAGATTTGGAAACGATAAGAAAGTACATAAGACCATTTACACTAGTATCAATGATATTTTTTAATTTCGTCTTTATGGTTTTATTTAATTCTTCTCAATTTCCCCTGTCCTACATATAGATATCCCTCCTCCCTTGTGCAATATAAAATCTCCCGACTCCCATTTTAACTCCTAGTGTAGAGATGGATTTTGAGTTAGTTATGGTAATTATGGCTTAGTTGGTAACCTTGGTTTGTTTGGACGTGAGCCAGGAAAAGGAATGGGAATGAATTGGGAAATACTTGTATTAGGGAACAAAATTTTCTTCCACCTTATCCATTTTCCGTGTGTAAGTGGACACATCAAATGATCACTTAGTCTTGGGGCATATGATAAGCTGGAAACTGAGTAAACTGCTCTGAACTTGTTTTGCAAACTTTTTTTTTCTATCATGCTTTTGGATAGTGAGTGCAGGAAAAATTGTTAATGGATAGGTTGATATGTGTCGCTTCTGTTGCACCCTATCTTGCCCTCTGTTGGACAATCTTATCCAGCATAATCTAAGTTTCTTCAGAATTATGGACCTTGATGAAAATTTTGGTTTCTTCCTCACTTCAATAATGAGGGGAAGTGCTGAGTGCTTTGGATGCTAACCAGAAGGTGTGCGTTTATCTGTCTTGTTCTTGTTGTCTCCCAATGTAAAACTGCTAAGTATCCTTACTTGCCCATCAGAAACGTCTCCCAATTGTTTGGTTGATGACAAACAGCTCATTATGCAGATATTAAATTCTACAGCTCTTTCAACTTGGAGTTTTTAGACCAAGCCACCTACTGAGTGTATGGAGCCCTCATGGGTCTAGCTTAAACTTGACTTTTTTCTTGCATTATTTGTTCTGTTTGCTAAATTCCATGATAAAGTTTGTCAAATAAAGCTGCAAAAATCTGATCTGTTTTGGAAGGCGTTGTCCTTGTTGTGAGGGCTACTATTTGTTCAATTGTTCTCATTAATTGTGTATGCCGTTCAAATCACTTGTTCAATGCACTGCATTCCTTTTTGTTATTGAATGGTTTGGTCATGTAACTTTTTGGGCTCTACTTTTCTCTATCTTGTCTCAACATTAGGTCTGAAGGTGGTTTGTGGTTGTGCAGATGCTTCTATTGCACTGGGAGACTGAGAACATGGTTTCTTTTCTAGTTTGAGAATTCCAGTTTTCCGTTTGCTCTTACTGAGAGATGATGAGGAGGAGGTTTGATGTCAAGGAGGAGGCAGGAGAGGAGCTGCAGGAACTCCTCAAGGGAGATAGAACACACTCTGTTAGTCAGAAATCTATAGATAATCCTCCTCCTGTGATCAAGGTGTTCGGAATTTGTCTTGTCTTCAGAATTGCCAATGCCCTCCTTATTCATACCTACTTCAATCCTGATGAGCACTGGCAATCTCTCGAGGTTGCACATCGCATTGTCTTCGGGTATTGATTTTTCTTCTCTGTCCTTGACAATTTTGCATCCACTGTTTCTCACCAGCATTTTTGGATTCTTGCAGCTACGGTCACATGACGTGGGAATGGAGTGCAGGCATCCGCAGTTACTTGCATCCCTTGATCTTTGCCTTCTTCTATAAATTGCTTTGGTTCTTTAATTTGGACACTCCCTCCATGATGGTAAAATTTTGTATTTTCCTTTTCCTTTTGCATTTCTTGTTCTTTTTGAACCATTGTATGGACTCATGGTAATCAACATTCTTGAACTTGCAAATTCTTGCCCACCATGTACTACCTAACTACAAACGGACTTGCAGCCTTGTCTTTGAATTCTCATCATAACAAATCTCTAAATCATGGCTACAATAAAATGATTTTCTTTACTTAATATCTATGATGGAAGCAAAGATGCTGAAGAAAATTGCAGAAATATGGATGCACAAAAATCTGACTCTAAGTGACATGGGTACGTGGGATGGCCAGGCATGCCTATGTTGGTATGCCATTTTGTTGAGGTGGGTTATGCCTGATAATGTTATGTTTTGGATTGGGTCTGGGTCACACCTGATCCAAAAGATCGACTCGTTAAACTGAAAAAAGACACCATTGACTGCCCTTCCATTGACGCTTTGCTTGCGGTTCACTGCTCACAGTGAGACAGAGGGAGAGAGAGAGAGAGAGAGAGAGAGAGAGAGAGAGAGAGAGAGAGAGAGAGATTCCTGGCCCTACCTTCATACATTTTTGTTTCTACATTCCCATGTCTGAACCCGTATAACTGTATCTGCACCCATGTGACTTAGGTGCGACTCTTTAAATGGGGTATTGAAATAATGTCTTTGCATTGTGCTATAGGTGATGGCGCCACGGGTTTATCAGTCCTTTTTTGCTGCAATTGGTGATGCCTACTTTTATCGGCTTTCATATAGCATTTTTGATAAGCAAACTGCAGATTGGGCTGTATCCTTGTAATTATTATGGTTTTTTTTGTCAATATTCTTTTGTCCATGTTGAAGAAAACTTTCTTAATCTTTTTTTTTTTTCAACTGCTCTTCTTTGTGGACTTAATTCAATCCCAGCTGCTTTCACAATTGACGAATTGGTTTATGTTTTACTGCATCACACGAACTTTATCAAACAGTCTGGAAGCTGTGCTTACCATCATGGCCATATACTATTGGCCCTCTTTGAAGTGCTCACAGTCTCCACCTTATGAGCTTCGAAGAACTTCACGGAAGGTTGCTTTGGTGCTAGCTGCATTTGCTTGTGCTATTCGACCAACAAGTGCTGTAATATGGATATATCTTGGCACTTTGCACTTGTTTGAGACACGTGATAAAGTTAAATTTGTGTTCATGGAAGTAAGCCCAATAGGGTAAGTGTGAAAACTGGACTTCCTTTTTTTCTTTTCCTTTTTGTAATCAATCCACATGCGTTTATAAATTTTGGTATTTATATGACAAAAGTAGTTTTAGAATGGCAACAAGAGTGTAGCTTACCAACAATCAAAACTGTAAAGTAAAATAAAACTGAATGACAAAATATTAAACCATGTCCCTGAAGTATTTCAATTAGTGGATGAAAGTTGTTTTGGGAGCCAAAAAAACTCATTTTGAAGATTCTCCCAATTCCAATGGAATGAAACTCGACCTAGTCTAGTATGAATTGGCAATCAAAACATGTATGGATACAACATATAAAGTTACAATGGGTTCTAAAAAAATATGTAACTTCTTCTCGGCCTGCAAGGTTCACTAAGATTTTTATTGGTTGGACCTTCCCGTTATTTTGGTAGGAACCTGATATCCTCATTTCAATCTCCGTAAATAGTCTTTTCTTTTTCCACATGGGATCATAATGTGTTTCTACGCTATCATGGATCTATTCATTAGCTGCTATTTGTGGTGCACAATTTTGTGGAGTGTAGGTAGTGGTTATGACAAATTTGATAGAAAAGAAGAAATAGTGTGTATTTTTCGTTTGAAATTTCCTCGAAATAGTTGTTGCATCTTCTTTTGATTCTGTATAAGAGATATCTGTTCAATCAGAATAGAAGTTAAAGAGGGTCTTTTTCCAGGGTTTGCTGAAAAATTGGATCATATGAGGTGTGCTGTGCACACACTGAAATGTTTTAAAATCAGTCTAAAAATAGCATTTGAAAAGTTTTCATTTCATTGTTAAATCATCTTCGTACAATCCATGATGTGATATAAGTGAGATATGATGGTGCCAAGCAACTTGGAAGAGCAGGCTTAGGACTATTTATATGCAGGTCTGTCATTACTTAAAAACTCAGTTCCACCATAGTTCCTTATCAATATGAAGGTGAAATAAAGGCAGTGTTGGACCAAATTATAATTTTTGTGTCTACTTATATGGCTAGCTTATAACATATTTCTATAAATAATAATAATAATAATAATAAGAGGCGATGAAATTATTTGAAACATAAAATTAATTAATAATTAGCCTTTATTAATTTTTCGACCAAATTAAACATTTTATTTTAGGTGAAGTACTTGAACGTCTCTCTTTGTAGAGAAAAGTACCTTAAAATGCAAGGACTTCTTTTTCTCAATATATATATGTATATATGTGTGTGTGTGTGTATCGTATTTTATTTAAGCCTGGCCAGATGGATGAGTTTTAAAAATTTAGTTACACTTATGCATGCAGAATTATAAGTATCATTGTTAGTGCAGTCATGAGTTTGAGTCTTAAGGATGCCTAGTTCATGTGAGACATAGAAGGTAGCTGGCAATTTACTACGGTTTTACTTTGCTGTTCTTCGAACTTTTATGCTGTATTTACTTTTGCTGCTTTTATAGGTTTGTCCTTATTTTCTCACTTGTCTTGCAAATTCCTTACATTTGCTGATCTGAGAATTTTTTTGTAGATAATAGTCCCTATTTCCATGTTGTCTATCTTCTATTGTGAGAGTTATCATAATTAGATATGCTTTATTCATTGCAATATTAGCTGGTAACTTTAGATAGAAAGTAGGTGTTGTCCCATGCGCTTGCATGTGAAGCTGTGAGACCATTCACAAAGAGATTTGCACCTCCATCTAAATTTGTTATCAAGGACAAATAGAGAAAGGGATGTTCACAATTTGCCTAATTTAAGTCTTGAACCTGGCCTATGGTTATTAGGTGGTGCAAGACCAAAGCTGGATGGATTCGATAACCAGTACCTTGTTGAAGAAAATACTGAAAGTCAAAGTTATGATATCTTAATTAATGCTGAAGGCATGAGTCATTTGTTCATGCTTCTTGGGCAAAAGTGATGAGCATTTTGTTCATGCTTCTTGGGCAAAAGTGATGAGCATTAAAGAGGAACTTGTGAATTGTAAGATGGAGGGCAAGACTGTAAATCAGGCCCAAAGAAACAACCTCTTCAAGTAATATCAGCCTTGAAGCTTTCACCAACAAGTCAATCTCACAAACCCTCAAACAAGAGGTGAAGAAGAACTTAAATTAATCACACAAAGAGATACAAGAAGTAGGCTAAAAAGCCATGCCTAAAACAATGGGAGAGCTGCCCTATTTATAGAGGAGAGGGCCAAAGAGAAGAAGGAGGAGGCAGTCCCAACGGCTAGAAATCTAGCCGTTGGGACTAGTCTCCCTCTATGAAAAATAGAAAAAAGAGAGGGATAAAAGGGGAAAACAGAAAATAATACATAAAGAAAAAATACATAAAGAAAGTGAAAATTACATAGGTGTCCTAAGTACCCAAAATATAAAATATATATATATATATATAAAGCATATATTAGATGACTAATATATGTGATATATATAAATGTATATATGTATACATATGGGATACATACATTCTAACACCCCCCCTCAAACTTACGGTGTGATAACCGAAAGTTTGCCAAGGAGAAAATTAAATCTGGTAGCAACGAGAGCTTTAGTGAAGAAATCGCCAAGTTGATACTCTGATTGGACATAGGAGAGATCTATGTTTTTCTGAAGGAACTCTTCACGAACATAATGGCATTCCATCTCTATATGCTTTGTTCTTTCATGGAATGTGTGATTGCTAGCAATATAGATTGCACTTTTGTTGTCGCAACAAAGCTTGACAGGATTCGTAATATAAATTCCCATATCTTTCAGTAAGCTTTTGAGCCACACTATCTCCATTGTTGTAGTTGCCATTGCTCGATATTCAGCTTCTGTTGATGATAGCGATACCTTATTCTGTTTCTTGCATCGCCAGGAAATTAAGGAGTCACCTAAAAACACACAAAAACCAGTGGTGGAGTGCCTATTATTGGGATCTCCACCCCAATCAGCATCTGTATACGCAACTAATTCTAATATAGAAGAAGAAGACAGAAATAGTCCTTTGTTGATAGTGTTTTTCACATAACGGACAATCCGCATTGCCGCTCCCATATGTATTGAGGTGGGTCTTTGTTGAAATTGGCTTATCACATGCACAGCATGAGCAATGTCAGGTCTGGTGATGGAGAGATAAGAGAGAGCGCCAACTATTTGCCGAAAAGGAGTGGGATTCTCCAATATCTCTCCATCATCAATTTTCATTTTTACTCCCAGTGCTGCTGGAGTATCCACAATTTTGTCATCTGAGATACCTGTTCTGTCAACTAATTCACTAGCAAACTTCATTTGAGAAAGAAGATAACCTTGTTTGCTATAAGCAACTTCAATTCCAAGAAAATAAGTTAGTCTTCCCAAATCAGTCATTTGAAAGCAACATAGATCTCTCCTATGTCCAATCAGAGTATCAACTTGGCGATTTCTTCACTAAAGCTCTCGCTGCTACCAGATTTAATTTTCTCCTTGGCAAACTTTCGGTTATCACACCGTAAGTTTGAGGGGGGGTGTTAGAATGTATGTATCCCATATGTATACATATATACATTTATATATATCACATATATTAGTCATCTAATATATGCTTTATATATATATATATATATATTTTATATTTTGGGTACTTAGGACACCTATGTAATTTTCACTCATGAAAACTTCTTCTTGTAGGTGACCATTTAAGAAAGCATTTTTAACATCCATTTGAAAAATAGTCCAATGTTTAACAGAGGCAATGGCAATAAGGGTTCTAACAGAAGTCATGCGAGCAACAGGAGCAAAGGTTTCTTCATAATCAATCCCATATTCTTGAGCATATCCCTTGGCAACAAGTCTGGCCTTATATCTTTCTAAGGTTCCATCACTTCTAGTTTTGATTTTATAGATCCACCTACAACCAATAGTCTTTTTCCCCGTTGGTAGAGGCACAATATCCCAAGTTTCATTGCTTTCAAGAGCTTTAAGCTCAAGATTCATGGCTTCAATCCAATTGGGATCTTCTTTAGCTTCAAGGTAAGAAGATGGCTCATGAAAAGAATGATGTGCCATAATACAAACTCGAAATTTTGGAGAAAAAGACTCATAAGAGACAAATCTTTGAGGAGGCCTAATGTGCCTTTGGGATCTCCTAGGAAGAGATTGATTAGTTTCTTGATTTTGGGGGTCTCTTCTTCTATAAACTAAGATCTTTTTTGGAGGGATGATATGAGTAGAATTATCATTGTTGACTTCTTCAATTGGTACCTCTATACCTTTATCGGGTTCATCATCATCAATATCATCATCATCATCAATATCATTAGTCCAAAGAAAAGTATAATCTTCTAGTTTCTTGGGTTCATCTTTGAAACCATCTTCATTTTCTAAAAAGATCACATTTCTAGAAACATAAACTTTATCTTTTTTAATATCATAACATCTATAACCCTTTTGAGTTTCGGAATACCCAATAAAAACACAACAAATAGCTTTGGAGGAAAGCTTATCGTCTTTGTCACTTAACACAAAACATTTGCAACCAAAGACTTTAAGTCTATTGTAATTAGGTTTAACATGATGAAGTCTTTCAAAAGGAGAAATATGTTTCAAAAGTTTGGTAGGCATTCTATTAATTAAATAGGTTGAAGTCAAAACAGCCTCGGCCCAAAAGTTTTTGGGAACATTTTTAGATAAAAGAAGGGCTCTAGTAGTTTCAATAATGTGCCTATGTTTACGTTCGGCCACTCCGTTTTGTTGTGGAGTGTTAGGACAAGATCTTTGATGAACAATGCCTTTTTCTTTTAGAAATCGTTGAAATTCATTTGACATAAATTTTCCTCCCGAATCACTTCTAAAGACTTTGATATTTGAGCCAAATTGGGTATAGATCATGTTGTAGAAATTCTTA
Organism: Nymphaea colorata; assembly: GCF_008831285.2. Classification (NCBI taxonomy): domain Eukaryota; kingdom Viridiplantae; phylum Streptophyta; class Magnoliopsida; order Nymphaeales; family Nymphaeaceae; genus Nymphaea; species Nymphaea colorata. The sequence goes on from NC_045139.1 coordinate 10,201,087, forward strand.
AAGTTTGTGAATACTTCCGATTTGTGCTTGAGAAAATAAACCCAAGTATGCCTAGAATAATCATCAATAAAGATCACATAGTACAATAATCCTCCTTTTGACATAATAGGAGCGGGTCCCCACACATCCGAATGCACCAAATCAAAAGATTTTTGGGCAATAAAATTTCTATTATCAAAAGGTAAGGCTTTCATTTTAGCCCTAATACAATCATTACAATCAAAGTTCTTTTGACAAAAATTCTCCATGAATGGAAGATGAGACATTTTTTCTATATTGGAATGTCCAAGTCTTTGATGCCAAGTTTGAATGTCACATTCTTTGGAGATATTGCAAGATGGACTTGAAAGGTCCAAAAAGTCTATGTAGTAGAGATTATTTGTTCTAAAACCTTCCCCAATCATCTTCTTGGATATCCGATCCTGTATCAAACATTTGGATTGTGAGAAGATTACATCAAAACCAAGGTCGGCTATTTGAGAAACAGACAATAAATTTAAGTTTAATTTAGGAATATGTCTTACTTGAGGTACTTTTAAAATTTTGGATCCAAAAGCTAGGTCAAGATTTCCAATAAAATCAATTTCAAGAGAGGTACCATCCGCCGTTTTCACAAAGGAATAAGAATCATTTTTAGTGCATTCGGTGAGAAGGGATTCATAAGGAGTCATATGAAAAGATGCACCCGAATCAATAATTCAAGAGTACTTACTTGAAGAAGTAGATGCCACGGTCGCTCCCAAAGTCGAAGGTGTGCTTCCTCCTTTTAGAAAAGGTTGAAGAGCACTTATGAGTTGCTCAAGTTGGAATGAACTTGCTTCTTTCTTCTCTTCTTGAATTTGAGCCGCAACATTGCTTCTTTTATCAAAAATTATAAGTTTTGGACATCTTGGCTTGGTATGTCCTTCTTCTTGACAATGATAGCAAATAATTTTTCTCCTTGTTCCTTCATTTGTACGATTGAAGTGAGGAGGTCTATAAGGTCTCAAGTGGGCCCCCGGCCTAGATGTGGCAAGCACATTGTTGACTTTCTCTTTATCAAGACAAAGACGATTTTCCTCCATTTGAAGTTCCGCAATAGCCTCATTCATAGATGGTGTTTTAGAACGATGAAGTAAAGCGGTTTTGACACCATCAAATTCCGGTCTAAGACCTATGATAAACTTGTAAAACTTCTCACGTTGTATTTGCTTTTCTCTAAGAATAAGATCTTGTGTCCAATGTGGTTCAAAAATACTCAATTCATCATACAATTGATCCATTTCAGCCACATAATCTTTAATGGATCTATCTCCTTGTTGAAGATTGTGAATTTTGAGTTGAACATGATGCATATAAGCAACATCTCTCATGGTATGAGTTTTCTTTAGATATTCCCAAGCTTCTAGGGCAGAATTTAATTTAGAGATTTGCCCGCTAGTAGCATTGTCAACACAAGTCAAGATCCAAGTAATGATTTTGTGATGACCAACACTCCATTCTTCCCATTTTTTGTTGTATTCAGCCATTACCTTCTCTTTTTCGGTTGCATCCAATTCCATAGCCCTTCCATCAACAACTTTAGTAAGGACTAGTTGTGGTTCAAGTTTTGTCCCATCAACTAGTCCCCAAAGGCTTTTACTACGAATAAAGTGTTCCATAGTTCTAGCCCATTGTATGTAATTTGTTGATGAGAGTTTGGGAAAAGGAAGAGAAGAGACTTTGTCATCCATGGGCACAATCAACAAGGTAGATCCACTTACAAGTTATGAAGAAGATGGCAGCCACGTGAAAAGAAGTCCACGGCAAGGATAAAAACTCAACAATGATAGAAACCAGTCACCCTTTCAACAGCCACGAGCTCACCACCAAGGGAGCTAGATTTCGTCAAGAAATCACCAAAAAGAAGCCAGCAAAAACACTCTTCTTCTTGTGTAAAACTGTAGCAAGCAATATCTCGAACACTTGGAGTGCTTCACAGCTCTAACGCAAGAATAAAAACTGAACCTTCAATCTTGAATGGCAGCAAGACAAAGAGCCAAAGACGAGGCTCTGATACCATGTAAATCAGGCCCAAAGAAACAACCTCTTCAAGTAATATCAGCCTTGAAGCTTTCACCAACAAGTCAATCTCACAAACCCTCAAACAAGAGGTGAAGAAGAACTTAAATTAATCACACAAAGAGATACAAGAAGTAGGCTAAAAAGCCATGCCTAAAACAATGGGAGAGCTGCCCTATTTATAGAGGAGAGGGCCAAAGAGAAGAAGGAGGAGGCAGTCCCAACGGCTAGAAATCTAGCCGTTGGGACTAGTCTCCCTCTATGAAAAATAGAAAAAAGAGAGGGATAAAAGGGGAAAACAGAAAATAATACATAAAGAAAAAATACATAAAGAAAGTGAAAATTACATAGGTGTCCTAAGTACCCAAAATATAAAATATATATATATATATATATATATATAAAGCATATATTAGATGACTAATATATGTGATATATATAAATGTATATATGTATACATATGGGATACATACATTCTAACAAAGACACTCCCCTTGCAAAAATATAGAGAAGGAAAGTTTTTTGGAGTCTTGTGTTTCAAATGCCTCGTGGTGCAAATGGTTCAGATTGTGCTGCCTACTTTCTCCTCTTTTTATCGAGTTTGTTCTGTAAAAATTGCGTAATGCCTCTTGGATGGCATGTTTACTTTTTTCTAATCAATGGCATGTAAATGAGCTCTCCAACCTTGTGCTGTCAGACAGACTGAACTCAACCTCAGTTACAAGTTTCAATTGCTATAAGTTGATGATCCATTTTTATGCAGCATATCACATTAGCAGGCCTTTGTGTTTTTCTTCTTTCTTTCCCTTTTCTTTCCTTTTTTTTTGAGGTGGGGTGGGGGGTGTTGACTATGGGCGTACATTTGATTGCTTATGCCATACTGATTTTACCTGTTGCAGGGCTTCTGTACTTGCTTTGGCATGTCTTTTTGACCGATGGATGTATGGCTCTTGGGTTTTTGTTCCTCTTAACTTTGTTAAGTTCAACTTTTTCTCTTCTGGTGGAGATTATTATGGAACACACAAATGGCACTGGTACTTCTCGCAGGGCTTTCCGACAATGCTCTTCACCTTTGCACCATTTACAACAATTGGCATCTGGCAGTCTAAGGAGTGGAAGCTGTTTGGTCTTATTGCATGGGTTCTAGGAGTTTACAGCATCCTTGGGCACAAAGAATTCAGGTATCTTGTTGCCAAATTTAATATAAAATTAAATTTATGATCATTCCTGTAACTGCCAGTGAGAGATGGTCCTATTTGTGCCAGTAATAACCTACTAACCAAACCAAGTAACAGGTTCGTCTTACCAGTTCTTCCCATAGCTCTGTTGTTCTCCGGTTATACATTGGCCAAAATTGGGAAATGCCACTCGGTGGAATTAAATTGCAAGGGAATTGGAAGGACAAAACAAGCTCATGACTTCAAGAAAAAATGGGCCATCTTGTTTCTGCTGTTAAGCAATCTCCCGATGGCCTTCTACATGAGCATGATTCATCAGGTAAACTTTCTTGCTAAAAGATTAAGAGGTGCTGTTGCGTTCTTGTCTTTGTTTTCTCAATTATTTCAAGTTGCATTTGAAGTACCCTGCATTTAGTATTAGAATGAGTACTTAGCAAAAACTCTGCCAGACAGAGAGGAAGTGAAGATGCTATGGCTTTTTTGGCTAGAGAAGCTGCGATTGGAAAGGTCCACAGCGTCCTTTTCTTAATGCCTTGCCACTCTACTCCCTATTATTCAACTCTCCACCGAAACATATCCATGCGTTTTCTCGATTGCTCTCCAAGGTAGCATTTAAATTTTCCCTTAGGCTTCTAGCGTGTGTCTGCTGTGTCTAGAGTTGCACTCACATTTTTTGTTGCTTTAACAGTGCTGAGGAAGGTTATGTGGATGAGTCTGATAGTTTCTTATTGGACCCAGCGAAATTTACCTCGCTTATGGCATTAGACTGGAAACAGCCGAGTCATATTTTGTTGTTTGATTCTCAAGAACGACATCTGAAGGATTTCCTAACTTCACACTCTTACAAGGAGGTATTTGAAGTCTGGTTGTGATTCTGGCTAGATGTATGTCCTAAATTGTTAACTGTGCTGTTACAAGTAACTTTTTTCTCTTCCATTTTCCGTTATAGCAGATTAGAAGATTTTTCCATGCCCATTTTAAAGTTGATCGTGATCTTCAAGCAGCTGTTCTTGTATATGCTTTGGTGGAATGTTGAACTTGTTGCTTCGCAGGTCTGTCCTCTGCAATTGGTATTAATTGGCACCTTTACTGACTGCCCTTACTGACTGAAATCTTGCTCAGGTGGAAGGCTGGTTTTTGATAGAGCGGCATCCATTACATTGTTGTACAAACTAGTAAATTTTCATCGTGCAGTTTATTGGTGTTTGGTTGAAATGAAGCATCCATGACATACATTTTCTTCAATGACTACACGTTCTGCAACGTACTAATTTTCATACTTCATCTCCGATTATTTTATTGAAAATCATTGAACCCTCAAGAATCCATCTGGTGGTGGTTTGCATGTAGACTTTGATATTGCAGGTACATGGACCTCCTTGACAAGTGTCTGCATTCGGACTCCATGTTGGTACTTGAATTTGAGCATTTGTCACACCTGGGAAACCATATCGGTCAAAAGGCAGCGAATTTTTCTGTTGTAACGAGGAGTCAGGATCTGTCTAATCCTAACTTATCATTTTAAAAATAAAGATACAGAATCTACTAGGTGTAGGTGTCAATAGACCAGAGAATGTCTGTTCTCCCAAGGACCGGTGTGGACCTAGCTCCAACTTTAAGGTCATGCATGATGTCCAGATCTTGATGCACTGTCCTACCTTAGCAGAGCAGTTGTACACCATGAGTCACGACAGATCCGCAACTCGTAAAAGAATTATATACCATCTTTTAAAACGATCATACGTAAAAATTTGTCGAATTGAAAGGAGATTGATTTGCACATGGGCCTAACTATACAATCCAGAAACGTTTGTTTGATGGACCACTTACAGCTATAATTTCAAATATGTGCCCCACATTTCTTTTTTTTTCCTTAGTCAATCTGGCTCACTTTTACTGCCATTAATTGTCAAATAAGGTTCACCTTGGTCATTGTTCTTTAGCTTTTATTTTATTGAGAGGTACAAATGAACATAAAGGACTATCTGTTTATTATCAAAATGGGGACCGCGTTGTTCCTTTTCTCTTTTTAATTTTACATATCTATTTCTGTGTTTTGGCCAAGATCATGTACAGTATCGCTGCAAGTCAATGAAACAGCTTCTGCGTTTGGGGGTTTATCTTTAGATTGATAGCATGTAGGACGTAAGGCGATCGATCCACGGGGCTGCCGTGTTCATTCCTCACCATCTCTGTTGAATCAAGGTGGGATTCTTCCGATTCAGTTTTTCATTTCATTTCTCTTCCATCCCCATGGAAGACGCTGTAAGGAGATGGCAGCGTGCTGCCAAGCCCTTGGTGAAGAAGACTTGCTTCCGGGACCAGAGAAAAAAGGACTACAGTGGCAGATTGCTTACGTGCCGTGTGCGCGTGCCGGCACGTGAAATGAAGGTTGCGTGTTGACCAAGAGACGTCGTTTAAATGCTTCTGTATTATTATATAATATTTTTTCGAAGCCAGCCGCGTATGGGAGGGACATGATGACTGCGGGCAGACTTCCGGTGCAAGAAACGTCAGTTTATCCTCCTCCGGGTGTCAAGGTGCTATATAAGTTGGCTTGGGTACCCAATCAATGGGCGAAGCGAGTGTCTTTCTTCAGATTGGAGTAGAAAAGATCAAGGAAGGATATATCCACTCTCTCTCTCTCTCTTCCAAATATCTTCAAATAGTTAGGATCTTCTGAAAAGAGTTTTTTTGTTGCTCTGCTATGGCTTCATCCAGAGTCATGCATGCCGTCCAATACGATCATTATGGCGGTGGAGCATCAGCCTTAAAGGTCTATCTCTCTGTCTCTCTTAAGGAAGTGGTCTGGTTGTGCCTTTTGAAGCTGTGCTTTCTCCGTTGTTTTTTTTACTTTTATTGAATGGGATGACGATTGAATAGTCCAGTATTTAGTAGTTGACGTCTTGGAGATTCAAATTCTGCCTGTTTTCCTCGGGCTTTAGCCCGACAGGGTACGTTAGCGCCTTCCTAGAGATGGATTTTATGGCTGATTATCGTGACTACCCAGCTTAGCTTATTAGATGACTACCGGATTCTTGCGCTGGTCATGTTAGAATAAGTTAGAAAATTGCATATGTCTGAAGTGTTGGCGCAATGGACGAGTAAGGAGTCTTAGGTGGCTCATTTTTTGTTTCAGGCTACTTTGATATTAACTCTCTTCACTGCAAAAGAAAGAGAGGCATGGGGTAGGAAGGAGAAGGGTGCGAGGATGTAATATGTAAGTTAAAACATAATGAAGAGACCAATATGGTTTTGTATTGTATCAGTCTTTTAAATGGGCTTTCCATTGTTTGTTTAGTGAGAAACAAGCTATGTAGCAGTCGATGCAGATCTGTTCTTTGGTGCATTATGTCCTTGGTTGCCTGAATTTGGGTATTTATGATTTTGATATGAATTGCTTTACTAAGTATTTTGTTTGTTTGTTGTTTTCTTTTCCTCTTTACATGCCTCACTTGCGTCTTGCAAAAACCAGGCATTCAGTATATATCAACAAGTTTAGTTATGAAAGTTCCTGCATTGCCTTTATAACAAGTTCTGACCAGAATAAGGATTCTTCTTTTTTTTGAAGAGTATTCATGTTCTTAAAGGTATTCACCTGTGTGGCATTTCTTATGCAATATTTACGTTTCCTTGCAGCATGTTGAAGTTCCAGTACCTACTCCAAATAATGACGAAATTCTATTGAAGTTGGAAGCATCAAGCTTGAACCCGCTGGATTGTAAACTTCAGAAAGGGATGTGGAGACCATTTATTCCTCATAAATTTCCAGCCATTCCAGGTATCCTAACGATCATTAGTATTTAATTTGGTGTTCAACAACTGATGATGAAAAATGGAAGGAGCAGAAGGCCATTTTGTTTTAGCTCAATAACGTATGATCATGTCCATGAGTAGTTATACGGGCCATTCGGCATCGGTGATAGTATGTTACTGTTTCCTGTATTTGTCCCAAATATTAGGATAGATTTATAGAGCACTTAAAATACTATTCTATAGACCTTCAAAGAATAGACCTTCAATATTTGAGGTGAACATTAACATATTGTTACTGTTGCCAAAAAACCCTATATAGAGACGAACCTAAAAATGCAATCTAAAAGAAAGCCAAATTACCTACATGCGAAGCTTCTGAGCTATATTTGTAAGCGTCAGGACTTTGTCCACATGGGTTCATGATCATGTGGGTGCAGGTGGATGACGAAAAACTAAGTGTATCTACTCAAAATTCTTTAATAGCTTTGGTACAGTCAGATTTCTGAAAAATAGTAGGCACATGCGCTAGAGGCTCTGGGACCAGAAATGTAAATGGGTCAGATAAATCTGATTACCCGAACCCATTCGAAACAGTTGAAACAATTCTGGTAAAAGAATCCATATCCAGTTACTGATTGGATGCAGACTTTGTTGCAGTTTCGTAACCAAAACCGAGTTTGACATCCAACTGTGATCCGTTAAAAAATACCCAACCCGGTCAACGTCATTTGTTGTTCTAGTACAAATGTGGATCACTTAGAAAGGTCGGATTAGAATATCTGAATCCAGATCTAATTATGTCAAAATCTGATCTAAGTCGAATTCTGCAAATGCTAGATCTGAAATGAAGCTGAATTTCAACATCCTTTCCTTATAAACGATCCGGACGACAAAATATAATGGGGCATAAAAAAAGCAAAAGTAATCTTATTCATAAGTTCTTTAATTAAACATGTGTTCTTCTCCTGCCGTGTGTTGACTGAGCAATATTGTTTACCCACCCTATCTTCGTATATCAACTTTTCATATAAACGCTAGCATAAACAGAAGATTAAAAATAGGACCTAGCAGTCAAGCATAAAATGCAAAATTTTCAGCAACCAATTAACTAATAAATCTGTGACGTTATCACTCATTTAATAACTAAAGGTAACCGAGTCTACTGTTGTGTATACGTAGTTGGTTAATTGTACTTGCCATGGCAGATTGTTGAATTTATAGTTCGTTTTTCTTAACATAAAAAAATATACAAATGCTTGAACATCATATTAATTTTAATTGAATTAGTAAAAATTTATTCATACTGTCGGTAGGTAGATGTTTACGATTCAGTCTAAAGCATAAGCATGTCTCTTTTCATTTCATTAACTTTTCTCTGTCAGGTAATTTAATTTGAATATCCTGCACTGATATTGGTTACCAATTTGCTGTTTTCTTGTTGGAAAAAAAAAACAGTTTCTGATATATCTGGAGAGGTGGTTGACGTTGGTGCTGGCGTTCAGAACTTCAAAGTGGGAGACAAAGTGGTTAGCATGCTCAGTATGTTCGTAAGTTTACGCCACTAGACCTTTCTTCTGATTCTCAGCTAAATAAGTTGTTAGATTTTTTATTATCAATTTCAATTAACAACCTACCATCCAAAAAAGAGGTCTGAAAGTCTCTTTTTAGGGTGGAGTCAGAGAGCAGAATCAAAGTTTCTAAATTTTAATTATGGTTGAAATATTATTTTTTAAAATTTTGAGAGCAGAATCAAAGTTTTTAATATTTTTTTTTTAAATTTTTATATAAGCCAAGTGAATTTTTTTAAAATTTACATTTTTTAATAAAATAGAGCCAGGCCCATGCAGGCCCCGACCTTGACAATTAAAGTAGTTACATTATAAAAAAAAATGCAAGTGAAAGAGATTGATGAACATTCCTATAAATGAAGTTTAAAGCCACTGACGGTTGGCCCTTGTTTTCACCGTTATCTTTATGCAAACACAGCGAGGAGGTGGGCTGGCTGAATACGCAGTGGTAACATGTGACTGTACTGTTAAGAGACCACAAGAGGTGTCAGCAGCTGAAGGTGCGGCTCTTACCATGGCCGGCCTCACAGCTTTGCAGGCACTCGCCGAGGCTGGAATCAAGCTCGACAGCAGTGGCAGTCGCCGGCCTAAAGCCAACGTTCTCATAACTGCTGCCTCCGGCGGCGTCGGCCATTACGCGGTTCAGCTGGCCAAGCTCGGAAACGCGCACGTAACTGCAACTTGTGGGGCTCGCAACATCGACCTGATCAAGAGCTTGGGGGCCGACGAAGTGCTTGATTACAGGACACCGGAAGGGGAACTACTGAGGAGCCCCTCAGGGAAGAAGTACGATGCTGTTATTCACTGCGCAAGAGGGATACCATGGTCAGTGTTTGAGCCCAATCTCAGTGAAAGGGGAAAGGTGATCGACCTCACTCCTGATGCAGCGGCTCTGTGGACCTTCGTGGCCAAGAAGCTGACCTTTTCAAAGAAGTCGCTGGTGCCTTTGATCGTGTCGCGGAAGGGGGAGGACCTTGAAGTCTTGGTTCAGTTGGCGAAGGAAGGGAAACTCAGGACTTTGGTGGACTCGACGTTTCCTCTGGAGAAGGCTGAAGAAGCTTGGGCTAAGGTCATGGATGCACATGCTACTGGGAAGATCATTGTGGCCTCTGAGTAGATCTCAGGCTGCGACCTTCGCTGCTCGACACCCAATCATAGCCAGGTTTGCAAATGGGTTTATCTACCCCTTCGATTTTACGTTCAAGATGAAGTGTCTTTGAGTCATATTGGCTTGTCCTGTAAAGTATTATGAACACATCATTATCTTAATAAAGCTAGCATGTGATTCTGGTGCCATTTGTTTCCTTCCCTAAACTTGTGTTATGTGGTTCTTCTGGCTGGCAATTCCTTTCTCCACTCGGTTCTTCCTCCAGCAAAAGTGTTCTGTTCCTTTATGTTGCTGGTTCAGAGAAAGGCTGATATTTGTTGCTGGCACTGTTCAGCGTTCTGCTGATTGTTGGAAGGTTTATTTCTTTCTGATGCTGTTCCATCTTTTTGTGCTAATTGTTGGCCGGTGCATTCCTTCAAACAGTTTTTTATTTCTTTCTGTTCTTTGGTTCGGATTCTTAGCAGCAGCCGTTCTTCCCCCTTTTAATGCTCAGTGGAAGGCCATCTTTAGTTTCGTTTCTATAAAACTAGATCACACAAATGATTTGCATTGGAAATCACAATTGAATCTGTCATATTTGCAAAAACACTTATGTGGACGGGGACATCGTTGCTCCTCCCAAGTGTCACTGAAGACTCCAAAGTAAAAGACGTTCACTGTGCTGTCGGACCGGGTAACCGACAGGCTGAATGTATGTATGTACAAAATCCCAGCTGGTGGTTTCTGATATCAAAAACACCAGACATCGCCGGGAGGTTTCTATTTCAAAAACCTCTTTCTTTCAATAACGGGGATTTGTGCCCTCATTATTGCTAGTGCTTGTAAACAGTAAGTAGAGTCTCCAATTTTCTTTTTCTTCTTCCTTTTGACAACCAGCCATGCCTAAACAGGGAAAGGGACACCTGACTGGCTCTTGTTGGTTGTGTGGGCTGAAAAGTGTCATGGTGATGTTTATCACTTTGGAATCAAGTACACGCCGGAATCTCGATATGGAGTATATGAATAATCGATCAAATAAATACTGCAATCTGCATGAAACATGATTTATTGATCGAACCAATTTCCATTGAGCAATCAACAAAGATGATAAAGCAGCAACAACACCCACCCGTTGATCAAATGGTTGGGTTGATCACCTTGCTGTTTAGATTTTTGACCAGCCGGTGGTCCATCCAACCTGTGGGTTTTAATCCATGAATAATTTGTTGGCCTACAATATACTTGAATTTCAATAGAAGTTGAAGATGTGAGGCGCATAAAAAAGCCATCCGAAAAAACACTTGAATTTCAATAGAAGTTGACGACGTGAGCACATATAAGAACCATCCGAAGTATTCAATAGTTTAGAAAACAGAATCACATATGTGAATTAATTTGATAATCGTTACACTATGAGGATGCTCATAGCATGTTTTACAACCAAGGTTGTTGAAACATTTATAATAATAACAGAAGCAAGATGACAGTGCTTCTTTTCTCTTTGGGTGAAAAAGAAAAAAATCCCGGCAGGTTATTGAAAACATGAAAGAAAACACTGTTTTGAGAAAAAAAATAGGTTTTTAGAAACCCAGTTTCTTTTTATAAAAGTGAAAGTAAAAATTGTGAAATGAAATATATGCTGCTTTAAATTTTTTGTATAAAAGGCTCTATTTTAGGGAATGCATAACTCTTCCTTTTCCTTGTGACATTTCTACCTCGAAGTACCACAAGGCAGCCCTTTGGGTGATGAGGGAAAGAAGAAGACCTTCACTGAAACGTAAGGGTGGGCATCGGGCCGGTAAAGGCTGGCCCGATCCGGCCCGGGCCCAGCCCGATAGCATCTCGGCCCAGGCCCAGCCCGTTTAAAAATAAAAATAATTTTTTAATTATAAAATAATTTTTTAAATATAAAATATATTTATTAATAATAAATATATATTATTAAAACAAAAAAAAATAAAAAATATATATTTTTTAAACTTAAATGGGCCGAACCGGGCCGACCTATCGAGCCCAGAAAATCCTAGCCCAAGCCCAGGCCCAATCGGGCCGGGTCGGGCCGGCCCAGCGGCAGCCCGACCCGATGCCCACCCTTACTGAAACGGTGGGGTTGACCTCTCACTCACCCAAACCCAACCATTGTATCATAATATTGTTGCCTTCCACTCTTTTATTGACCCTTTCTTTTTCCTCCCATAAAGAAAACAATGGGCATTTGAACAGATCAATACCTCCATGACATCATAGATCATATGATTGGCTGATAAATAGTTTAAGTCTTTATCACCAATAAAGTCAATCGATTTGTGACCAACACAAATCTACAGCTTGTTCAACAGTGAAAATTAAGGCAGAAGTCGGCCGGGCATATTGAGTTTATGTGAACAAAACTTATTCACAATATATGGTTCTCATGAATATAATTCACCCTCTAGTTTGGTCGTTTATTTCTTTATCCCTTGATGTAAGAAAGAGACTCCAGCATCTTAAAACGGTGCTAATAAAATAAAAAAGAAAGAAGAAGAATCAAGGTAAATTACAGCTATTTGATCATCATGGAGCCTACCATCAATATTGAACGTCATTACTAATGTCACAATCTTCACCAAAGTCCTCCACCAATCCCCATGAGGTAAAAATAAATACCTTGAACAAGGTTCATTATAAAACATCTCCAACGATCATCTTTTCTTCTTCCTTAGATTGAGATCAGAACAGAAATGGTGTTCCTCGTCAGCTTCTTGGTGAGCGGCTTCTGCAGCCTGGTGGACCTCGTGTCCTTGTTCGTCTTCAAGTCGATAGCCATCGTCATGGTCCTGGTGATCCACGTTCTAAGAATTCCCGGCACTCTGATCGACGCCCTCCTCGAACAAGCTAAAGAAGCCGTGGTTTCTGCAAGTGTTTTCATCGTCGAATCCACGACAGATCTGGGAAAGTGGGCCGTCTCGAGCGCCGTCCAAATCCTGCATGGCTCGATCGAGGGTCCGGCCGGAATGGTCAGCTCCGGCGTGGCGGGGCTCGTGGAGATCGCCAAGAACGCAACCGAGAGCGCACCAGCCAAGGCCGGCGAGCTCATCCGGGACTTGTCGCAGCTCCTCGGTTCGATTAATACTCTGTGGAACAATCTTCGGGAAGCGGTTGCCTTTGCACAAGGAATGGCTTAAAGGGGAGTTCCCTTGGCCTAGTATTTCCGCCATTTTTTCCGTTCCATTGTTTGACGAACACTGACAGTGACAGATACGAAGATGTAGAAATCCGGAACATAATTACTTACGCCACATATTGAAAAATATGTCGAATATCTTGTCCTAAGTTAGTTTCAACGTTCATGATGATGAGAGGGGCGCAGTTTGTGTTCGATCGTGTAATGATAATGGCTATCACATGAAGCAAAAGTTATCTAGGAAACAGTACAATTAGTGCGTTTGACCTCTTATGAAGTGTATGGCCGGTGTTTTATTGCAAACGGTGGGATTTGATCCGGCTGAGCCCTGATTCATTGATCAGGTTATCTACTACTACTACTACTACTACTACTACTACTATATATATATATATATATATATATATATATATATATATATATATATATGTATATATATATACATATATATATATATATATATATATATATATATATATATATATATATATACATATATATATATATATATATATATATACATATATATACATATATATATATATATATATATATACACATGAGTGCTGTACCTCAATATCTTGGTGGCAAGCATGAAGTGATCGGGTTCATCAAATTCAAACAATTCACAAAAGCAGCGAAAGCTCATCTTAGACCTGCCTATTAAGAAGATTCTAACTTTAGCCATTGACCTAAGTGGATCTTTCACCCAACTTGGGTCCGCATCCTCTGCCCGTTCCTTTGGGGTGGTGACCACCATTCAAACTGCCTTGTGCAATAAAGTTGTTACTAAGCCAGGGCAGGGCATCAGCCGACCCGATAAGGAGCTGGGCTCGGGCCGGCCCAACACCCGAAACCTGGGCCCGGGGCCAGACCGACCATTAAAACCCGAGCTCGAGCCTGTGCTCGGCCCGGCCCGGGCTAAGCCAGATTAAATTAAAAAATATTTTTAACATAAAATAATATATAAATGTAATTAATCATAATAAAATATTATATTTATATATACAATTTAATAAAATAAATATAAAAAATTTTATCAGGCCCACCCAAGCTTATCGGGCTGCCCAGATGCCCCTTTTTTTCGAGCCTGGGCCCGAGTTGGGCCAGGTACCAGGTACCCACCGGCAACTTGGCCCGATGCCCAGTCTTAGTTGTTACTCGGCCTCGATGTCACAAAAATACTAAGATTCCTGTGTTTAGTCATAGCAATCTAGTTTTGCGGTTCTTCTGGTTATGGAGTTTTCAAGCCCAAGTCAGGCTGGGTACCGAGTACCCACCGGTGGCCCAACATGGTGCTTAGTCATAGTTGTTACTCGCCCTCGATGTCACAAAAATACCGGGATTCTTGAGCTTAGTCATAGCAATTTAGTTTTGCGGTCCTTCTGGTTATGGTGTTTGGCTTTTATTGGTTTTCCTTTATTTGTCTTCCTAATTCATTATGACGTCCCCGCCTTGGATGCTTGGTCACATTGTCCACCTCCCCACTTTGGGTACCCTTCATTAGCCCGTCATCTCTTCAGTTGGCTTCCCTATCAAGATCTCTGGTTTGCTGGACTTTTTCCTCGTACCACTGCTTTTGCTAGACTTGTCATTGCATGTCATATTAATACCTTAAGTGCATTGGCTTTCATCTTGCCAACCAATGCATCATCTATTGTTGGGCTGCTGAGTCACACATTCACCTTTTCACTTCTTGCCTTTTATTCTGCCACATCTTTTCTTTTGCTTGACCTTTCTTGCCACAACTGTTGCCTATCCCTCCCACTGCTTCCCTTCTTTTCTTGTTTACCACTTCGCCCTCCACCTTCTAACTTTGGCATTATACTTGACTATCATAGCTTATCAGTTGTCGATGGCAGATATGAGAGGAGTGCAACAACAGAGTGTTGAAAGATACAACCAGCAGACTACGTTAGCTACTTGGTGAAGGCTGATGTGCATCTTGCACTTTGCCTTGGCCAATAGTTGCGCTCGACTGCAGATTAACTATTCATTTTCCTTTTGTTCTCTATTCTTTCTTCTTTCTTTTATGGTTTCTTTGCTTACTTTGTTTTCCTTGTTTTTGGCCAACTTTTTGTTTTCTTTGTAACTATCCATCACCCAATTTTTTGTTAATGAATTCTCATCTTCTCGACTCTCTCACACTTTCTCTCTCATATGCTTTCTCTTTCCCTCTCTATATATAAAACATACATGTGACCCAATATCCATAGACAATGAAAGAAAGTACATGATGAAACATGTAAAGAAACATATGAGCAAAAAAAAGTACTACATCTAAACCATGTAAAACAAATATGAGCAAATAAAAAAAAAACTCTTTCTTTCACTAGCTACATATATAAATGACTTGAAAGACATACAATGAAATAAAATATCTAATACAGATATGAATGACCTAAAATCTCCATCGATGAAAAAAAAACACCTGATAAAACACGTCAAAAAATGTATGAACAAATAAAATATTATCTTTTTCTTGCTTTCTTGTTCTCGATTTTTCCCAGTCTACATATACAATTGTCTTAAAATGCACATACAACAAAATAACAAACCACATGACAAAACATATAAAAAAATATATGAGCCCATGAAAATACTCTTTCTTTGTTCCTCTCTATCTCTTGCTCCTTCCTTCTTATCTCCACCCATAAATACAATGTAACATCCACATATGACCTAGAATCCACATGTGGTGAAACCAAATATCAGATAAAACATGTAAAAAAACATATGCTAATAAAAATACTTTCACTGTACAAATACAACAGACTTAAAGTCCACGAAAAAAAAACACATTCATGATAAAAAAAAATACAAAAAAAAATAGCTAATAAAAATACTATATTCTTCTTCTCTCTCTCTCTCTTCATACACACACACACAATCAATTATACTCATTGCCACAAGGTGGTCTATCTATGACCAAGTGGTCCAATACTTGTTCTTTCTCTCAACACTGTTTAAAATTAACAATATTCATAGCTCAACGTGTTTGGTTTCTAACTGTCATGGCTCAACGTGTTTGATTTTTATGTTCTTGATCCTTGAGCTTTGCGATTTAAAGATGCACTTGCGCCATATTGGAGTTAACCCATGCCAGGCTCAAACATCTCATTGTAGGTTTGAAGTAATGTCTTCATAACTTCCATTTAACATGCATGTTCAAAGAAGATGCTATTGTCCCCAAAACAGATGAGCTTGCGGATCAGAAATGAAGCGCAAAACGCAGTAAGAGCTACTTGAATGGCAGGGCGGAGTCAAAGGGGGGCTGTAAGGGCCAAATTAAAAAAAAAACACGTAATGTTGGAAATTTTTATTTAGCTTATATAAAAATTTTGAAAAATTATATTTTGGTCATTATTAAAATTTGAAAAATATAGTTTGGTCACTTTAATGAAAAGTTCCTAACCCCTACTGAGCTGTATTAATGTATTAGTTATGCTTATCCAGAGAGAGAGAAGCGGTCATTCTAATAAAATAACTGACCTTTCACTGGATGACTGAATCTCCCTTACAGACTTACAGTTACCAACTAAAAATGAAATAGCTGACCACAGGATAAACGCACATGATAAACTAGTTCAGTTTCATTTTATATCATTCAAAAACAATAAATTGATCATTCAATTTGAAATGCAATCACTTCAGTCAGTAGAATATTCTTCAAGAGATAATACAACCGTTTTTTTGTTTTATGTAAAACTAGATGGCAAACCAAATACCATGATATATAAACCCATTTTGGATGAGGGGTTTATCCCTACCACCAGAGCAAGGCATGAAGGCTCTCATACCCCCTGCTTCTTTTGGGATCTAAATTGTGTTGTGTCTGTAATAGCATCAGTGCATCATTCAACTTAAATGACACGTCATATTAATGCCTATGAACGAAAGAAGCGAAACAATTGTGTATGGGAATCAAAAGTTCATAACAAATGAACAAATGATCAGTGCTAAATTACAGGCATGTCATTTGAAAATTGTCAACAAGAAAATCCATTCAAGTCAAGGCTCATGCAAATTAAATAATATAATAAAAATGATCAATTATTTTTTTTGTCTAAAAGTAATTTGAATTTGTCGATGCGAGCTAATGCGCGCCGATAAAAACAGTGCGTTAAATTATAGACATGTCATTTGAAAAATTGTTAATAAGATCCTGTGATCGTGAGACTAGGCACATACGTCGGCAACACGGTGTGTGTGTGCTTAGTAGTATTTTGTTTTTATATGTATCTTTCTCTCCTCATATAGGTCTTCTTAACAGCAAATCTGCTAGGCCATTTTTGTCGGTTGTTAATAACTCAGACAAGAGAAAAAGGAGATTCCCCACATGACAAAAAGGAGCTTCCAGATAAGAGAAAAAGGAGATTCCAGATAGATAAAAAGGAGATTCCAGACAAGATAAAAAGGAGAGATAAAAAGAATATTCTCAAATCAACTAAGAAAAAAAAAAAGATTCCACAAAGATCTATATAAAGGATGGAAAGCCACAAGCAGAGGACATGAGCTCCTTCTCGCCTCCTCCTATTCCGTTGTCTTGCTGCTCGCCTCCGCCTACCCCAAAGTGGTATCAGAGCCTTAGGCTTTGATGCTTTAGGGTAAGAAAGAAAGATACTAAGTTGAGTGAGATATTGTGTGAGATATACTAGATAGTGTTATGGAGTCTGATGCACAAATAGAGAGTGCCGGATGTGGCATGGATATCCCCAGCGATGTAATCTCCGTAAGTTATGTACTTATTATGTTAATGGAATAAATAACTATTCTTCTTGATTATCCTCTTTTCAATATCATAGAATCAGGTTTGTTTTGTTGGTATGGATGGTTATATTGTTTTACCTACTTTAAATACCGAAATATGATATACTTTTAATGGTAA
The DNA here is from genome assembly GCF_008831285.2 of Nymphaea colorata. Taxonomy (NCBI): domain Eukaryota; kingdom Viridiplantae; phylum Streptophyta; class Magnoliopsida; order Nymphaeales; family Nymphaeaceae; genus Nymphaea; species Nymphaea colorata. The sequence goes on from NC_045139.1 coordinate 10,218,767, forward strand.
GAAGGGAGATCTATTGATTTGACTGACACACAATAGGTACAAGTTGTTTATCCTTTACGGTAGGTACAAGTTGTGAAAGATTGTCAATAGACAAAAGGCAATCAGTGAGTACCCACTGAGGCAGAGGCTGAAAGGGGAAAACATTAATGTCATGTGGTGTGACAATCTGTAACAGAGGTGTACTGTGTGGATCACAGAGGTGTATTGTGTGAAGGAAAAGTAAATGGAAGAGCTTCAAGCCAGGACAAAGTATACTATATTAGGTTTATGAATTGTGTAGAATAGGAAAGCAAAACACACAACCGCACACACCAGATTGTTGGAAATTGAAAAAGGGATAGGAAGGAAAACGTTTAGAAACTTTTATAGAACATCCAATTCATACATGTTGTTAGAAAAAACTGATGGTATAAAAATAAATATTGAAAATATTTTAGAAAATCATAAAATGTTTTATGACATGATGTATGATACTTTAGTAAAAATAGATAACATATTAGAAAAGTTAGAACCAAAAGTAACATAATAGACCAGAAGTAAACAATAATAATAGATGAAAAAGATAAACAATCAGATTTAATTTTTAGTCCAAGATATAGTAAGAATACTAAAAGAGAAATATCATATAAAACAACACTTCATAATAATAAGTTAGTAATAGGAAGATATATTTATGAATCATTTGTATGAATTATAAAGAGCACATAGTTAAACAAAAATATTGTATATATCGAAACCAGAGAAAAAGTCTAATAAAAACAAATCTAGGCAGAAAATTTGTCTAAGTATATAAAGAAGACTGGAGACTAGTAAAACAAGTAAACCCATATATAATTGAAGGAGAATCTGAAAAAATGATAAGATTAAACAAAGGAAACGATAGAAGTAAACAAAAATAGAAGAATATAATAGAAGAAGAATATAACAAAAACATATATAGTTTTTTGTTCTAATATGTTACCTTATCCATTGAATCCTTTGATTAATAGTTTTGTTTTCTTTCCATTTTTCCTTAGGAAGACAATTATCTCTACAGAGATTTATCTGTGCACAATGTCTATAAAAGGGGTGTAGTATCTATTTTGGTATCCTTTTATTAGTATCTTAATTAAAATATATAAAAAGTTTTCTTTTTCTATTTTAGTTTGTGTTGTATTCATCGTACCATTCATCTATTTTCCTATTTATATCGTAAAAGTGTCCTTCTGTAAATAAGTATAGCTGTCTTTCTACCCATCTATCTATAACTAGTAGTGTTAAATTATCTATGAATTGTTTTACCTTGATTAAAATTTTGAATTTTTTGCATTTTTTCCTGGATTTTATTTATTTTATTTGTATGATATTTTGGGGTTATAGGACACATATATAATTATGGTTCTTTAATCTTCTTAGTCATATCCTAGGTATATTTATCTGCTTATTTGGGTTTCTATTTTTACTAGTTCCTTAGTTATAATGTAATCTTTCATTTTATTTAGCCATTTTGCCCTTAATATAACTTGTGTTTTGTTATCACTTCTTTGTCTTTGTATCTCAAAAGTTATTCTTATATCTTGTTGTCCTAAGATGACTAACTTACTTGCCAATCCAAGATAGTTTATAATGTTTCCTTGTATGTCTTTATACATATGACTACTTAGTAAGATCATGTCTAATTTTACCAAGTCTAGTGTAATATAATTTTCCTCGGATCCTATGTCGATTAGTATTTTTTGAATTTGTCTAACTATCAGACCTTGTATCATAAATTGTTGATTAGTTTTTCTAACTGATGGCTCTCCTACTGGGTCACATATGCTTAATCTTTTTTCAATGATTTCGAGTTCTTTGTTTTCGTTATTTTTCAAATAATATCGCTCTTTCCCTTCAATAACTGTGAGTAAATTTTGGAAAGGGTCTTCTATGCTTATGTTATCATTGTATTTTATTTTTGCTGAAATTTTGTGTTTATTGGTTATAACATATATACTTTTTGCCTTAACTGTCATGACTTTACTACCTTTTCCTAGTTCAATTCTTGATATTTCCAATATAATACTAAGCTTTTGTTTATATTTTCATCTATTAATGAGATAGTGTAGTTTTGTTTTATTATGAATTTTATCTTTTGATAAATCAAATTTCCTTTTAATTTGGCTATAATTATTTTATTTTACAAGTATTTTATTCTGTCATTAGCTAAATATAATTTCAATGGTGTATTTATTCTTTTTTAAATACAAGCTTTTATTAATATTTCAATTCCTCCAAAATATATATATTTCATAGGTTCTTTATGTTTTATATGTTTAAGTTCTCTTTTACACCTTCTTTGCTTATCAATGATACTTTAATTGTTCCTTTTGCTTGCATAATGTCTATTATATGTTCTCTACTATTATATACATAGTTTTCTTTTAATTTCTTTTTAGGATATTTTTTAGTATTTGAATTTTACTTAGTTTAGGTATCTTAAATATTTTGTCCGTGCAAATGTCAATGTCCTTGTTTTTTATTTTTTCAAAAAGTTTTTCATCAAATATTAATCTTTGATTTGTATAATTTTCTGTCCAATCTTCACGATATGGTATTTCTTCATGTTTTTCTAGTATTTTATCTGTCATTCTTCTTCGGATGTATTTTATATTTCACTATCTACTTCTGTATTATCACTTGAGTCTGTTTCTGCGTGAAATTCATATATTGTCTTATTATCTGATACATCTATCCCTAAGCTTTCTAATTGTTCTATTAATACTTTTTCTAAGAAGTTTATTGTTTTTGGGTTTCTAGTTGTCTTACATTCTTTAACTAGATGTCCATATTTTCCACAATTATAACATTTGCATGGTTTACCCTTTTTTGGGTATTGTCTTATGTATTGTTTTTTTTAATTTTTCTTAAACTTTCTTTTATAATTTTTATATTTTATTCACAATTTAATGTACTTCTTGTATCTTTTCTTTCTTTTATGATATTTATGTTCAGTACATCCAAAAGTTGGGATTTCATAGTCCGCACAACACTTGTATGGGTTTATATATTGTTTGAATTTCTTTTGCTCTATATATTTTCTGCATTGTTCTTTGTACCATATTCTTAAATATTCTATCCTAGATCCTAAACTGTCTTCTTCATGTGGATTTTTTTTAAATTCCTTAAAAATTTTATCTAAAATAGTCCTTGGCAATCTACTATAGAATATATCTAATGCAGCTTTCCTTTCTTCTTTTTTCAGTTTTGCCTTATAGTAGTTTTTACTGAAAGTTTGTATATAGTCATCTACGTAACACATATCACAAATAGTTATTTGTAAGAGTGCTTTTCTTGCTAATTCTTGTTGTTTTTTGGCATTTATTTTATCTATTCTTGTTATACGAAATTCTTTTTTTATTGTTTTTACATACTTGTTTAACATGACTATGGGTTGTAATGGTGTAATTCTATCATCCTCTGTTTGTTTTGGTAAAGTATTTTTTAAATCTGGTTTGATCTGTTCAAACCATAATTTTACATTGCCAACAAATGAGTTTTCAACATAGTTTGTTGTGTTTATAATGTCTATTTTGGCTTTATATGTTCTAACATTTCTATTTGCCATATTTCAATTATTTCCATTGTTTTAATTGCTCCATCTAGGTTTAACATTCTTTGTTCATGGGCTACTGTCTAAATATTTCTTTTTGTCTTGCTTCCCACAACTTTTTGTTTCTTTCAAGGTTTCTTGGATAATACAGTGGTTTTGAATGTTGGTTTATAAGGTCTCGAACTTCCTAGTTCTTCTTTTACTTTTACATCTTCTTTAAGGATTGTATTCATGTTAACCTCTTGTATATTGCTTATTAAATCTATATATGTTACTGAATCATTGTCACTCCCATCTTGTAAATCATTTATTTTATTTATTCCTAAGATTTCTACCTCATTTGAATATCAGACTTAATTTCATTTCTGTTTGCTCTTTTAGATCTATTTTGATTTCATAAATTTCTGTTCCTGTCTTGTTTATTTCGGACTTTAGATTCTTTATTGTTTTTAAATTATTAATGTCTTGTTGGACGATCTTTATTGTCTGCTTTAATTCTGTTTGGGAATTTTCTAGTTCTTCTTTTATCATTTGTCTTAGTTGTTCCAAGAGTATGGTATTTTGTTTATATTGTATTTCTTCTTCTTCTTCTTCTTCTTCTTCTTCTTCTTCTTCTTCTTTATTTAATAATGTTACATCTTCTTCTATTATATTGTTCTGTTTTTGTTTACTTCTATCGTTTTCTTTGTTTAATCTTACCATTTTTTCACATTCTCCTTTAATTATATATGGGTCTACTTGTTTTACTAGTCTCTAGTCTTCTTCATATACTTCGATAAATTTTCTGCCTAGATTTGTTTTTATTAGACATTTTCTCTAGTTTTGATATATACAATATTTGGTCTTCAGAAAGGAGCGAGTGATATTTTACCAATTAATAAAATGCTTTGCCTTGAATTCTATTTTATATGATGCAAAGCTTGGTGCTGGATCCTCCAATACCATGCTACACCTTTTGCTTGATAATCTAGAATTGCAAAATGCCTCTTTTTTTAGTGAAATTAATTGCACATATCACTTTATTATACTTGAAATAGTATCATCATATTGAAAATTTCTTGACCACCATAGATGTGTTTGCATCATGATCATTCACAACGACGACTTCTTACCTTTAGCATCAACAATAGAACTTTTAAGAGTTCCCTAAAGCTTCCATCTTAACATTAAATCTAATGGCTGAAATTTGGTTCTATTATGTGAGAATGGTCCCACTCGAACTGATGCTTGAACATATGACAACAAGGAAAAACAATTGAACTTCTATTATACTAATGTTTGTTGCCCAATCTATTACCAACAAGAACAATGTACCTGTTTTAGAAGATTTGCTTTAGACTTTCTAGTTAAGGATGATTGAGTTCAATATGTGGGCAGCCTATATTGGCATAATTCCACAATCAGTGCAACTTTAACTATGTTTTGATTGTTTTTTTCAGTACATATAATCTCATACTCCCACTAATGCTTGTTAATTGTATTTGCAGTACTCTTTTTTTCTATTTGTTCAACGTTTGAGCTGGCATGCGTTGTGCTTTATGCATTTGTCTTCCCCAAACTAGAAATTGTGAAGTATTATCGTTCAAAGGCAGCTTGTGAAGGATCAAAATCTATCTCAGCTGCTGCAGGATTACTGCAAGATACTGAGAGGTAAGTTTATGATTTCTATTTAGAAAACGTGTTTCCTTGTATTTCTGCAATTGAAGATTAAAGAAAATATGGTAGATTCCTTTGCTCACTTGAAATTTTGTCATGCCTTTTTAGGACTCAGATAATCTAAAGGACTTTCAACGCTTCAGCAACAAGCAACTCCTTATTCAGAATATAGACTATGCCATTGATTTGTATCTGATATATGTGTTGACATTATCCATATTTCCAGGATTACTGTATGAAAATACAGGGTCACGTAGCCTAGGTTCTTGGTATGGGCCTATTCTACTCTCTTCATGCTGAATTGATATGGTCATTTAGAGTCTTTTGTAGTATTTAACAGTTATATCTCATTGACTATGTGCAAAATATGTTGGTTTCATATTTCTTAAAGAAATGTTTACTACCTCTTATCTCCATTATCTATCAAATTTCACGACACAGTTGTCCTACTACTTTTACTTTATAATAAGAAAATCAATGAGAGGCATCACTCTAAATAAGCTCTTTATAGTGAAGAATGGTTTTTCAAAGTCTTAATGTTTTTGGAGAGTGACTGGATGTGCATATGCTAATTTTTTGAGTTGATTTGTTCAGGTATGGGTTGTTCTAGTTGCATCTTACAATGTTTTTGATCTGATTGGGAGATATACTTCTTTGATCAAAATGGTGAAGATAACTTCTACGTACTTCTTGACAATAGCATGCCTCTCACAGTTTCTGCTGATCCCTGCATTTTACTTTACGGCCAAGTATGGAGACCAAAGATGGATGATAATGTTGACATCAATCTTGGGGTTAACTAATGGTCACCTGACTGTCTCTGTCCTTACTGAAGCACCTGAAGGTCACAAGGTTTGTTTTCTTTTCTCTTACTAGCAGTAACTTTTCAACAGTTTTTGCATTCCCAAGTGCGTGATTTGATTAGAGTGCATATTCACGTAGAAGTGATCTTAAAAGCAAAATCTTGTACCATTTCTCTCCATTTGCTTCTTTCCTCTTCACTATTTTGGGTTCTCGTGGCTAGCAAGAAGATGAAACCAAATTTACCAACTAAAATGATTTTGGGGGTCTCATGATTTTATTGAAGACATGTCTAACTTTCAAAGTAGACCACATTTTGAAGATATTATCAATTGGAAAAGGTTCTTTTATGTTGTCATGTTAATGGCACGATGTATAATTATTTTATGCATTTGAATTCAGGCAGAGGCGAGCAGCAAGGCAGTAGAACAAGAGGAGGCAAGAAGGAGTTCATGCCCTCTACTTGTGACTTTCTATCCTTTATATAGATCTCTATGGAATCTTCTTTTTTTTTCTTAGTTGATTTGAGAATCTTCTTTTTATCTTGTCTGGAATCTTTTTTTTATCTTTTTTGAAATCGCCTTTTCATCTTGTCTAAAATCTCCTTTTTATCTTGTTTGGAATCTCTTGTTTGTAGTCTCTTTTTTATCTTGTCTGGAATCTCATTTTTCTCTTGTCTGCTTCTTTATATCTTGCCAGGAATCTCATTTTTCTCTTGTTTAGAATCTCCGTTTTATCTTGTTGAGAATCTATTCCAGTGGTTCTTTCAAGCATTCTCCACATCATGTTCTGAAGTATGTTTCATCATCTGACAATATTTCTTCAGACTTTCTGTTGTCATTATCTGACTTTTGATTGCTCTGGTTCTGGTAGCTTTATCTGGTTTGGCCAAAGATTTAAACCAATTTGATAATTCATGACGCTCATCTTTGTATTGAGTAGATTGTGAATATACTATTTGATAATTATCAGAATTGTAAATCCACATTTTCTTTTCTTGGAATTGTTGTAGTAGTTCTTCAAAAATAATATATAGTATCTGGCTCTTCTTTTGCCAAAAAATTCTGCTATTTTTTGTTGGAGTATCTCTGTGCCTGTGGCTCTGTTGGTATTATTCATTTGGTTAGTCCAATTTTAATACAATGGACTGGTGGGTATATGTTGTATCTAGTAACTTCTGTCATGGTTGAATATAATCTCACATATATCAAGTTTGCTTTGGTTATTCGAATGTATTGATGGGTATACTTGTATATCTTTGGTATTCCTTTTAATTCTGTGGCATCTGTCGTGTAAAAAGTATGTAACAATCCACAATTGTAAGCTGTTTGAATTAATTTAGAACTGGTTTTTAGGTATACATATAACTTGTTAAAACTTTGGAGGGGTAATCCATTCAGGTAGGCTCATGCAACTTTTTAAATAATACAATAATAATGATAAGTCATTTTGTAGTTAAAAAAGTAATTTGAATTTTGCCGACTCGAGCTAAAAGGCGCCGATGAAAACGGCGTCTCGAAAACACGATGAAAATAACGAAAGCGATAACTGACGCCTGAAGAAGTCGGTCCCACTTGCGCCTCCTTGCACTGCTGTCTGTCATCTACCATCCACAATCTTTGTGACGACGCCTACAGTGCCACGCCCGACGAGACTGTCCAGCCACAGAGCCGCTTCTCTCTTCTCAGAAGGGTTTCAGAGGATTCCGGACACCTTGGTCTCAGTCTTTAATTTCCTCTTCCTACTTCATTAGTACCTGAATCTATTTTGCGGGTCGCCATGGCTTCTCCGAGGGTCATGCACGCCGTCCAATACGATCATTACGGCGGTGGCGCTTCAGCTTTGAAGGTCTCTCTCTCTCTCTCGCTCTGTGTGTGTGTGTGTGTGAAGGAAAACCCAATTTGTTGTACCTCTCCAGAGCGTGCTATTCTAATTGGATTTTCCCCCTTTTCCTGTATCGTGGTGAAGCAGTTGATTAATCTTGGACCTTTGGACTCATTGGTCACGTTAGATGTGGACTTCCAGCGGCCCCGACTAGTGCCACCCTCCATCATCGTAGAGTAGTTAGGTAGTGTTGCTTGGGGCATAAGATAAGCAAGAAGTTGAGTAAATTGCACATAGCAGATTCTACTCTGGCTTCCTCTCCCTTTTTCGATTTTGAGGAGTAGTGTTACAGTTAGGTGGGTTCAGTTCCATGGCCTTCGTGAATCCCCCTTTTGGTTTACCTTGGTGGAATAGTAGTAAGTGCCTGACCTGGAGTGAATTCGAGCTCCATCTTGAATTTGCAGCTGCATTGTTCTGTTTGCTGAATCGCCAATGAAGTTTGTGGAACAAGATTTGAGAAATCTCATTTCTTTAGCAAGATATGATTACTATCCAAATAGTGGTTGTTGGTTCTCATTGACAAATATCTGCCGATCGGATCATCTTTTGTAGCTAGTGGCGTTCAATTTTGTTTGTGAGGAGTTGATTATTTCATGGGGAATGAGGGGAGTCTGGGAGCATGGTGTATATGTGGTCTTTGCTTTTGCTAGTATGCTACTGATTGCTGAAACTCATTTGAAATTTTTACCCGCATTGCATGTACATGCTAGAATTGATAACTCCTTAGGAGTTTCTCCTAGGTGTTTGACTATGATATTTGTTTGATAAAGAGCACCAATTTCCAAAGTTCTTGTTTTTCTATCCTGGAATTTTCCAAGGCAAGTGCATCATATAAGTCCCATGAGTTGTAAAATAATTATCTCATGCTAAAAGAAATAACAGATGATGGAAATGGGACTTTGTCACTGGTACTGCTTACTAAACTAAAAGCGTTATGCAGCACTGCCATTATCGGGACAATCTGCATTCTGTCATTCATCTGGAAGCTATGTCCATTAGGTATTTCCAGGGCCGATCCGATGCATACGAAACCAACTGCATCCATCATTATGAAGAAAATATTTTTATGGCCATTGGCCCATGCTTGTGACAGTGAAGCCTATAGTTCAAATGTTTAATTAATACCATTTGGTGGCTTGAACCTTTTATTATTCTGCTCCATTTGATGGCAAGAGCTGTATCCTGTTCCTCCAGCTGAAGAAAATGCCAACATGAAAGACCCTATTGTACACTATGCATCCCATTATTATCACTCTCTAAGACTTCAGAGACTTGGTGGTGTTTTATGTGATTTCCATTTGATTATTTAGTAATATCTTTAAATGGAGCATATTTGATTTTTGTATAATTGATATTGTGCTTAGGATATATAGTAAGTCCAATCATTGGAACAAAGATTTCAGTGTGATCTTTACTTGATTATTGGCTTAAGCCTTGATTTAAGCATGTTCTGGTTTATGCAAGTTGCTATGGTCTTTGCAAAAAAAATATGTCACGAAGTTGAAATTATGTTGTAGAGCTTCAACTGTGAGAAAGTTGCTGACCATACTGATGCAAATTTGGTTCATACAATTTGTTTGTTGTTGGGAATTTTCGCCTCTTCCCTCTTTTTCTCCTTCTTACATAGTTATCAAATACTCAACCTTTGCATGTGATATCACTTAATACTACCACTAGGCCAAAAGACAACTGGTTGGGAAATTCACGCTTCATTTTCAGATATTTCTTCTGTAACACCTTAAAGGAAGAAAGTGATGACTGGATCAGCAGTTCATTTTTGTGTAACAGTCTTCAAGAATAAATATAGAAAATAACTTTAATGAGTTATTCACAAAATCTGATATTTTGATTTTTTTTATTTAATTCTTACATATGGTTTATGCACTATTATGTTGCACTATTTTATATTGCAGCATGTTGAGGTTTCAGTTCCATCTCCAAAGAAAGATGAAATTTTATTGAAGTTGGAAGCATCGAGCTTGAACCCTATTGATTGGAAAATTCAGGAAGGTGTGATAAGACCATTTCTTCCACCTAAATTTCCATTTGTGCCAGGTAATGATGCTCTGTGCTGTTGCTATGTAATTTGGTCAGCGACTAATAATGAAAAAAGTTGGGCAGCAAAGTGGAAAATGGTTCATGATTTTAACCTCATTGGATATGTTCATATCCCTGTCAATTGTCTATTTTAGCAGCCAACATTCTTCCGAAAGGCATGAGAGAGATGAGTATTTTTCCTTTTTCCCTCTAGTAGTTACCCATAGATGAGACAGATTTGCTTTGCTCAATTCTATGTAATTTAGCATGTGCAAAGAACGCCTGCCGCTCAAAAAGGAAAGTGTTAGTAATGCAATGGACGCAAAATTTTTAGTACAAAAAGTATCCTTTTCTTTTTTATGCAACTTTCTGCATGCCAGATAAATTATTGTGAGAAATGTGTCTATATGCATCACGTCTACTTGGATGCAATAAATCTAGATTTGTTCATGGTCAGATCAATTAGTGAATAATTAGCAAAATAACTGAATGTTTTTCTTTTTTCATTTACTGTGACTTGTTGATATTTTACAATATGAAATCTTGAGTAATGTGAGGGGTGTGTGCATATGTGTGCATGCTGCAGGCATGTTCCAGTTGCTTATGATTCTTTGAAACAGTAAATTGCATTCCTAGATTAAAATATTCTGTTGGCAAAACGATTTGGTATCTGCTGACTTTAGTTGATCAGTTGAATATTAGTCACCATTATGTTGTTCAGTTGAAGTTTACTCTTCAATGTTATGCTTAACTACACTGGCTTTTGTATAGTGAGTTATTGTAATGGTATTTTTTGTGCGAGTGGGGAGAAACAGTTTCAGATGTTGCTGGGGAGGTTGTTGAGGTTGGTCCTGGTGTTCAGAACTTCAAAGTAGGGGACAAAGTGGTTAGCATGCTTAACACATTTGTAAGTTGTACCCTCCTGTTGATCACTTGATGTTGATCTTCATCTGCATTTCAGATTCTGTTTATTGTTGTTGGAATGGTTAAACTTTTAAAATAGAATAAAAAATGTGGGCGCAGGCCATATTATTGTTCCTTAGTTTCTATTGGCTCTGAAACTTAGTGTTGCATATTCTTTATTTATCCATAATTCTATTCCTGGCATTTCATCCTCCTTATCATCATTGTGATCCCATTTGAAATCAAAACGCAGAGGGGAGGCGGCCTGGCTGAATATGCAGTGGCAATGTCTAGATTGACTGTTAAGAGATCCCCAGAGATACCTGCAGAAGAAGGTGCATGTCTAAACATAGCTGCCCTTACAGCTCTGCAGGCACTCACCCAGGCTGCTGGAGTCAAGCTTGATCAAAGTGGGCCATCTACTAACCTTCTGATAACTGCTGCATCTGGTGGTGTTGGCCATTATGCGGTCCAGCTAGCAAAGCTTGGCAATGCTCATGTCACTGCCACTTGTGGGTCTCGCAACCTTGACCTGGTTAAGCGCTTAGGAGCTGATGAAGTGCTTGATTATAAGACACCAGAAGGGGCAGCTTTGAAGAGCCCTTCAGGCAAGAAGTACGACGCTGTTATCCACTGTGCAACAGGCATACCATGGTCAACGTTTGAGCCCAATCTGAGTGAAAAGGGTAAGGTGATCGACATTACTCCTGGGGCAACAGCTCTGATGACTTCCGTGATAAAGAAGCTGACCTTTTCAAAAAAGTCCCTGGTCCCTCTATTGTTGTTTCCTAAAGCTGAGAACCTGCAACTCTTGGTTAATTTGACGAAAGAAGGAAAGCTGAAGACCATAATAGACTCGAAATTTCCCTTGTCCAAGGCTGAAGAAGCCTGGGCTAAGATCATGGACGGTCATGCTACTGGAAAGATCATAGTGACCTCCGAATAGCAGGTGTAACTTTCCTGTCTGAGGCCATAGGCATGGGAAGTAATTCCATTTTCCTGCTTTTCTTTGATCTCTTCCTGAAACCGTGGTGTTCATAAGATGTAACTTTGGACAGGGACAAATACAGGATTGGTTTGTTCTCTTACTCATACATCCTTACCGTGGAGAACCTTCGTGCCTTCTTCTTTCATATGTGCTTCAGTTTATCTTCTCTAATCTTTTGAAAAAAAAGTACATGTAAAGTGTATCTTATAAGTTAGAAAAGTTACACAAGCCGAGCTAAGTCGAACTGTTTTGGTTGCATTTGAGTTGCTAATATTTGTTTGAGAGTTCGAATTAGATCTTGAAGTGGTGGACTTTAGCCTGACACTTTCACATCTCATTTTCTGGCCGTAAGTGTGGGGAAATTGAAATGCTTTCGTTATTGCTTGCCGATCGAGGCATACTCCATGCATGGTGAGCTCATGAAATCTTGGTCTCTCCAGGTGTATTTCGGCTGATCACAATATTGTCAGCTTTTCCCTGATAAGCTCGTGTATGAGAGGATTCTTATGTGCACACTGTTCAAGTTGGATGAAGCAGATGATTGGATTCATTTTAAACTTTACTTCTATATCCTTGAAGTGACATGAATATCGAGGAAAAGGCCATACCAAAAGCCGTTAATTTTGAAAGTTTACGGAGAGGTGCTCCCCAAGCAGCTTGCTGCACCGCTTCATGTACTCATTTCCAGGATATGACTCGTACATGTCTAGCACATGCTCTACCATCGGCAGATTGGCAGTGGCCAGTGGGAAGGTGCCCCTTAACACCTTAGTGCATGCTTCCTCCTGTGTCTTTAATCACAGCGTATCTCTCTCCCTTAAATTTGAATCTAGGGTATAGGCGTGCCTCTCACTATAAATATAGAAGCCAAGAGATCTCACTATAAATATAGAAGCCAAGAGATGTTGATCAACAATTTCATGTCATAGCGAAGGGACCCTGAAAAATCATGTTTCTATTGGCTCATATCTGTATGTCCATGCGGCAGGGCTGTTCACGAGCCAAGCTCCACCAGCTCGAACTTGGCTTGAATTCCTAAGGGCTCAACTCAAGCTCAGCTTGGCTTATGCTTAAGAAACTTGAACTTGACTGAGTTAAGCTTGAGCTTAGCCGAACCATTCATTAAAAAACATATATATACTTTTACCCCGAAGGAAGACTACCAGGTTGAAAGTAGCCTGGTCCTTGCTAGCAAGGAAGAACCCCATTGCAGCGCTTTGTTTTTTGTGATACTAATATGACACAATTTTTACAAATTGTATTTCCATGAAAGTTTAATGAGCCGAGCCTGCCCAACTCCGGCTCACCTTGTTTTGTTAACCAAGTTCATTTCTGAACTTGTATTTGACGCATTTATCAAATTAATCGAGCTCAAGTGAAGTTTAAACTAGTGAATTAGAGTCGAGCCTGAGTTGATTCCATTCCTGGAACATTCTTATCCATGTCGTCAACAAACTTATTCTTGCTCTAGGGTGCTGGCTGGGTGGAACTGGGATGCGATTCTACTTTAAAGAAATGTGAAATTCAGTTGGGTAACATGGGCACTCTCTGCCAATCACATTGGGAGTCAACTTAATTTATTACTCCACATTATCTCTCTCTCAAAGCGTGATGCGATGCACTCGCACATTATACTCTATAAAATGTAAAAAAGTAAACTTTTATTAAAGGTAATGCCCAAGGGAATCTGCTTGGGCAGCTTCCGCATAGTGGACGCGAAGGTGGGATCAGAGGAACCAGCAGCACAATAATTTTCATTGGTCTGAAATCTTCGTCTCTATCGTCTCCTGCAATTTGGATTTGACGAATGAAGTTTCGTTCACATTCAAGTATTAGAGCAATGGATAACTCGCGGAACCATTGAACGGAACAGAACAGAGACTGCCATTCTGCATATCAACTAGAGAAATCAAATGTGGGATGTGAAACACGTGTTCCTGCGTGCCGCAGAATGCTGTTTCGGCATTCGGAAGAAGGCCACGAGGCGCCGGAAAAGACACGCCGCTTTTAATGGGAGCCTCCATTCTTCGAGAATCAAATGCAGCCCCTTTGGAGGCCGTGTCATTTTTTGTGTTTTCTGGTGGTGTTCCAAGAAAAAGAACGGAACAACCGCAACCTATTCGACTAATCTGAACATGGTCTAATCAGATATGGAATTTGAATTTGAATTGAAAGACATGGAAGCTGGTGGTGTTCCAAGAACAAGAACGAAACACGCTTCTTTTCTACTAATCTGAAACGTTGTCTAATCAGATTCAGAATTCCTGAATTGGAATTAGCAGCGACAGATCACAGATGGCAGTTTGGATGATCTATTTTCTTATTTGGCTATTTGAATATTGTCTGATTTTATTTGGAGTCCAACTTGAATTCGCATGTGCGGAGGGCGAAGCTGAACTCAGATTCTTATCGGCTTGCTGTTGAAATCTGGATTTTCTTATCAAATTCCATTAAAAAAATTATATCAGAACCATTGACTTCCCTAACCTTACCATCTTGATGGCTCGGTCTTCTGTCCATGTCGATCGACTTCTCGTCATTAATATATTTTAATAAAACATTTCAGAAACTGCTAAAGTTTTGACAACAATAAAGAACACACTTAACCTTTGAGTGTCTTTCACATATATATTTGAGTTTTTCATCGCCAATAAAAAGATGTACAATATTATTTCCGCCAAGCTAACTATTTAATTAGTAAAAAAATTGTTATTTTGCCCTCTGAAAAATATAGAAAATATTAACATTAATATTGTGAATGCAACTAGGTTTACATGATTTCCTGCTACTAGTAAAAAAAAATCGCCTGACTAATTTATAGTTAACTTGAAGTACAATTAATTGTGTATTAATATGACTAGATATAGTTAAGGAGGATAGAACAAATTAATAAGCTTGAATCTCTTTTGTTTAATATTCCTGCATTAAACCAAACTAAAGGCAGTGATGCATCAACTATTGCCATTTTACCGGTTCGTGCATGAACTATTGGGTCTGTTATTTGAAAATTTGTCCTTTTAATAATATTCTTGTTAAATCTCGTGGCTGACCTCTTGCCGCCAATGTTGTATAATAAAAATTTCTCATTGTGTTGACGGTAGGAAGCGAATCTACTGTTACGACAGACCGGAACGAATGTCTATCTACTCCTCTGGGGAGACAGGAAAAGAGCGTAAGAACGCGTGAAGGCGTAATTACTTCCTCTTCCTCTTTGTTCTCCAACGAATATTTAAATAAAAAAAAAAATGAAGGGGAAGGAAGAAATGCTCCTACAAAGCCCGTGTCTCTTGTTCTTTATTTTTCGTCTTCTTTCCCTTCATTGGCACCTTTTCTGGGATCCATGGCCGCACCCAACGTCATGCATGCTGTGCAATACCACGGTTATGGTGGTGGCGCTTCTGCACTCAAGGTTGCTTCTCTTTTCAGTTCTTTTTTCCTGTTATCCTGTATATGTTCTTCATTTGGAATGTTATTGCTCTTCTCTGCTTCTGGACTCGAGGTTATTATTCTTCTCCTTTTTCGGTGCAATCACTGATCCATAAGATAATAGACGCAAATTAGAAAAAGCAGTTTCCAGTCCTGCATGTAGACATCAGTTCACGAACTAACTGGAAATCGCGAAGATCCCAAACTTCATTTTACTAATCAGAGAACAGGTAGTTTTACACGATACTGCTTATGAACCAATTAAACTGGAGAGTCTTTTTTGCTGTTTGTGAAATCAGAAGTTTCTCTATTTTGGTAGCAAAAGGTCTTAGACTCGTGTTTTATTATCGCCTATTAATAGTGAAATGGTGATACTTCTTTCGAGAAAATGGGTATTGGTTGCTTTGAAGGAAAATTGCTCTGCAATATGTAAAGGATCAAGAAATTAAGCAAGTGCTGCTTCATTAGTTGGCGAGAGCTATACTAACTTTCAAGGTCGAAATCCAGGGGCCTGTTTCTGCTGTTATGCGGGAGTTCATAACTTAAAATTTTTCATGGATGGCGTCAATATTGCCAGATGCAGTTTTTTTACCCCAATATCCGATTATCGTTTCCTGTGGCAGAATTTTTGGTCGTCTGTTCTTTATTTTCATCGGTAGATGCATCGGGCTTTCAACTAGAATGATTCTTGCTTCCTTTTGTAGTCTCTATCTGAGGATTTCTTAGAAGAAGATTGAGAAAGGTAACTTGGTGAATACGGCATCAGTAACTTCCATAATCTCTAGGTTGGAGGTGAGTGCAGAAACCATAGCAGTTTCAAATAAAACAAGTGTTCGGTATTGGGGAAAACAGGAAAATTTTCTTTTCTGTTTTACTTGAAGTAATACAAATTGGCTTTCTTCCTACAAAATTTCGTTTGTTGCTACTATGCTGTCGTGGTCTCCATCTCAAGTCAGTCAGTAATTAAGCTCCATAAACCCATTTCATGTTCAAATATTAAACTTTTGCACCTTTGTCTTTTGAGATATTTGCTGCTTGCCTGGAAGTGGGTCTAGATTCAACCGTTTGAGAAAATGAACATTTACAATCCTCTGTTTTTGGTGGCGACAGCTAGAACCTAGCAATGTGAAAAGTTGTTAACTGCAACTTATGCGGAGGTTTTTCCTAACCGTTATTTTTTCTTTTCCAAAATAACCTCTTTGGAATACATCCAAAAAACCTAAGGAGTTTTAGAATATGACAAGTATAGAAAATAAAAAGAAAGGTAATGTGACAATAGGTTTTCTACTAGTTTTCTTGAATAACCATAGGGAGACACTGAGGAAAACCTTCTGGAAACACAAAAGAGAAACGATACATGCTCAAGAATATTCAAAAGGGACTTGTTTAAAGTTTCAAGAAAGTATTGTAGTATCTCCTATGTAATATAATGATATTTCCGTTTTTGGCAGTAAATAGCAGGAAATATTTGTCACTATGGTCTTATGTTTTTCATTATCTTAAAAGACTACTGATGACAAGCTTGAATGAGGAAATGACAAAATCTGTCAGATCCTCGAGTTTTGATCTAGGTCGACATTGAGGAAACCTTGATGACAAACATCTTGGTCATTCTCATGCACATTGTAATGTTAACTTAATTTGTCTTGATTAAAGTTCGTGTAAGGGGTTCCCAGATTGACTTGTCTAAATGGAAGTACCCTTGATAAATTTGGTAAGCCTTCTGTCACTGCCTAATTGAAGTGGTTCCTTTATATTTTGAGTGTTTGCAGATTTTACGTATCGTTCTGAAAATGTTTTCTGAATGAGGCTAGGTGAAAGATGTATTTAGACAGAAATGAAGGATTTTTTTTTTTAACATGTGGTTCTTTGATATGGTGTATAATGAACCTTTAGTCAAAGCACTATCTGTTATTCTGGTGGCAGTTTGAGAGAAGGTGCTTCATCCAATGAACTCGTATGCTAAGCTACAGGCAGATAAAATCTCCTGTCCCTTATGTGGGGTATTCTTGTTTTTCCTTGTTATAAGTGTGGTGAGATGGACACTGGTGAGGTTGTCATGTTATATAGAAGTCGCTCTCTAGTTTCTATATATATATATATATATATATATATATATATGCACACATACATGCACACACTATATCCTCATTTACATATGTTCCCATACCTGGCTGCACAAGTGAACATTGTTATTCTGACGGTCTTGATTAGTAAGGTGCCAGAAAACTTATCTGTATATGTAGGAAACACAAGACTTTGTAGACAGAAAACTCTATTATTCCAGAATCAAATGTGACCAAGAATTTCAAGCGTGCATGCAAAAGGAAATTAAAGAATTGAAGGGTTTGCAAACCTATCTTGAAGCCAAAGGCAGAAAGCTTCCACGACAAGCTTGATGGTGTGCATATTACATATTCTCTTTCTAAAAGTTGCTCTTTGCTACAGTGTTATTATATTATCTCTACATTACTAGAACATGTCTTTGTTCAAAAAGATTGACTATAATATGAAGTGACAAGAATCACAACATTTGTTATGGCACCTTAGGGACTCGGGATAATGATGAAACCGAGTGAACACCTTCTGTTTCAAAGTCAACACTTTAGAATTCATTGTATCATTAAGAGGTTTATTATGCTTCACAGATGACCTAACCCATTCCAAGCATTCCCTGGAGCAGCAGACCTTTAAGCTGATCTTTTAGTAAACATAGAAAGTCCTTTGCTTCTCTATTTAATGCTGAATGAACCTGAAAGAATTTTCATGAGGAACATATTAGGGATGAATAAATAGTAACTATCAGCTAATATTTTTCTTACCTTTATGTGCTGTTTTTTCATGATGATGATTTACAAGGGGTTCGTTATTTTAATTTGTGATTGCAGTTTGTCGAGTTTTTATTTACACATAATATCTTGCATCTCCAGCGGAAGCACTTGATGTGATGTGATTTTTCGTAGACATATCTGTATCTTGCATCACCAGTGGAAGCACTTGATGTGATGTCATTTTTCATGGATATGTCTGTCGCTCATCTTTTTGGTTTTATTTTATTGGTGAAACATACTTATCTTTGTTGTTGCACGTTTCCAAGTCAGCATGTTGAGGTTCCAATACCTACACCAAAGAAAGATGAAATTTTGTTAAAGTTGGAAGCATCAAGTTTGAACCCAGCTGATTGGAAAATTCAGAAAGGAATGATTCGTCCATTTCTGCCTTCCAGATTCCCATTTGTCCCAGGTCAGGGGTACTATCCTTTCCTATTCAAACATCTAGGCAACATTCAAGAACTTGGAATTGTGATTTAGGAACGAAGAAGAAAAAAAATCAAAGTGCTTTTCATTTGCAGTTAGTCATAACATGGGATATGATCCTCTCAGATTGTTTATTTATATTCATATGCATGAGGACTCAACAGAATGCTTGAGCCATGAGCAATGTGAAGCGTCAGAGTATATAGGTGGTGACTTGTTGGCTTCACGCTTGGAAAACCTGCTTCTTGCTTCAGCTAAATGCTTTGTCATACGAGTCAATTTTTAGAAAGCACTACCTGCATTTTGTGCGTGCACGTGTGTGTGCATATATACTCACATTTCTGCTTTCAATATGATAAGTCTTGCAGGTGGAATAATTTTTCTGCTTCTTATGTTTCTGTTGTTGTGTAATAATTCATTCTGTCACTATAGATGCAGTAATCCACTTGTATGGCCGTGGTAAAAGACTGTCATATAAGTGAAACATCTTTCTTCACATTACCTACTTAGTATTGAATGTTGTGCAAAATAATTTCTGAATCCTGATAAAGTTCTGGACAGTCTTTTAGCCTTATTCTTTCACCATGGTTGGTTATCTTTCTGGCTTTTTTTATTTTTGGAAACAGTTACCGATGTAGCTGGAGAGGTGGTTGAGATTGGCCCTGGAGTTCAGGGTTTCAAAGTTGGCGACAAAGTAGTTAGCAAGCTCAAATTGTTGGTAATCCCAAAGCCATTTTTCACTTGGATTCTCATTCTCACACTAACATGGATGTAAACAAGTAAAATTGTGTAAAATGTTGTTTGTTGCTCCTGGAATTATCTTGGAGCTCTTAGGTTGATAAATTTTTAACAAAATGTTTTTTGTTTTCACAGTGATAAACAAATCTGGCAGTTTATTGATGATATTTTCGGAAAGCCTGCGATTCTGTGTTTTAGATTTAATTTTCTGGTTGAGTTATATGCTTATACCCATCTCAATTTTTTCTTTTGGATTTTTATATTCATGCCATGTGAATGAGAACACAGAGAGGAGGCGGACTTGCTGAATATGCAGTGGCTACAACAGAATTAACTGTGAAGAGGCCCCCAGAGGTGACATCAGCCGAAGCTGCGGGCATACCAATTGCTGGTCTTACAGCTCTAAGAGCACTTACCAAAGCTGGAATCAAGCTGGATGGAAGTGGCCCGTCTGCTGACATTCTGATAACTGCGGCTTCTGGTGGTGTTGGCCATTATGCAGTGCAGTTAGCAAAGCTTGGGAACGCACACGTCACTGCTACATGTGGGGCACGGAATATCAACCTAGTCAAAAGCTTGGGGGCAGATGAGGTGCTTGATTACAAGACACCAGAAGGAGAATCTCTGAAGAGCCCGTCTGGCCGGAAGTACGATTATATTATCCATTGCGCAACCGGCATAAGATGGTCCACGTTTGAGGCATGCCTCAGTGAAAGAGGTAAGGTGATTGATATTACGAGCCCTACAGCTATGCTAACCTCTGTTATAAAGAAGATGACCTTTTCAAAGAAGTCTCTGGTGCCTCTGGTGCTGAACCCTAAGGGTGGGGACCTAGAATTCATGGTGGAACTGTTCAAAGAAGGAAAGCTTAGGACTGTAATTGACTCGATATTCCCTCTGGCGAAGGCCGAAGAAGCTTGGGCTAAAAGCATGGATGGGCATGCTACTGGGAAGATCATTGTGACCCTCGAGTAGCAGCATTACCTTCGATATTGGAGTCTGAGCTTATGGTTGGCTTCATATATGTAAATTTTACACTTTACTGTTCTTTATAGTTGTTTAAATGATGGTGCTTGTAAGTTGAGTGCATGCAAACTTGAATTTGGGCTTCTGCTTTTAGTAATAAGAAGAGAGTGGTTTTCTTTAGCCTTTTCTTAAATCAGCCAAATTATATATAAAGAAATAAAGTTAAATTTTCTTGTGATCTTAATAGACTGAAATCAGGCGAACGGACTGCTTCCTCCACCTGTTTAGAGGGTTGAACTTAGGACCTTCAACCTGGGTAACATATTCTGGTAAGAGCAGATCGTGGAGAACAGTAACCATTATTTACAGCGACAGTTTACCTGTGGCAGATCTGTTACCAAATGTAGAGATTCAACTTCTGATATGGTTCATGAGGAGACGAGTCCCGCACCTAAGGAAGCTTATCACCTAAGTTAATTTGTTGTTCTAAGTTGAGAGGACGGTTATTCCCACCACTCGAGTGAAGGCAGAAGCTTCCCTTTCTCCCCTCATCCTCTAGAGTCTAAGGCTAAGGCTGCTTTTAATGCAGCAGGGTAACGTCTAGAGTCTAAGGCTGCTTTTAATGCAGCAGGGCAACGTTCTTGTTATGCTTGGCGTCCCTCACAGAGGGTTGAACCATTGCGCCAACCCCTTTTGGGATCAGGTCAATGTTGTTATCAGCTAGATTTACTGCTTTGGATATCAAATGCCTCTAATATGTCCTGCATCTCAAAATGTAATATCTCTATGATAGCAATTGATCAATTGCGTTCTTAACTCGCACTGAGCAAAAGCTGAATGCCTTTCACGTAAAGGACATCGTGTTCACTGCTAATTAGCTCTGGTTATTCTTTTGACGGATAGATTATCTGCCTTAAAATGAAACTGAAACTTACGGTGTAAAGTTCTACCTGGTACAAGGCAAACTTTTTACAATTAATTAGTAGGCACACTTTTACACGGCGGTCCTGTCTAAATATAATGCTTTGAATTAAAGTCCGTAGTTAATGATTCTCACTAAAAGTCTACCTGATGCAATAAAATATTAACTTACTGTATAATTTAGCTTAATAAAAGTCTGCCCCATTTATTTAGTTTCAAAATTCAAAGCACAATCGACTTCTGGGTGGAGAAACTTTTGCAAGTCCCAATAGAATAGGCTTCAAGATCTGTTTCACCAATTAAAGCTGCAAGAAGAAGGAATCACGATGAAACTTGTGAGCTTTTCTTTTCTCCCTTTTTTAATTTTGACAGTTTGGAGGAGAACTCAAACTGCACCTTCGTGGAAGTAAGCATTTGTATACATTGGCTTGCTCAAGGACCGACACTCATGTCAGCACTTACTGCACTCTGCATACATTTTATATTAATAAGAACGTTTTATTTGACTTAAATATAAATGGTTGGGTTTGGGATGCGTGTAGGATTCGGCGGTTCTCATTAGGGTTGAAATCCAGGACGGAACGAGAATGATTATCTAAGTTTAAATACAACTACAAGCCCAATACGTACCATGTTCAGCGAAGGGGGCATCTATAATAAGAATCAGACCTATGATCAACACTTAAAATCCTCAACCTTCCACATGGACTGGTATGTGCACGCAGGAAAGCTGCCACGGAAGGCCGAAGATTAGGCTACCATATTTCAAGTTCCAAAAACGGCTTCTCTGTTATTAGACAGAAAACCATTGACGTTTAAATTGGAAATTGGACAAGTTTCACTAACGGTACTCAAAACCTGTCACACAGGTGCTGGGTGAAGGTGCAGGTGTGGGTGTCAGTATCGATGCGGTGTGGGTGTCAGTATCGATGCGGCACATCTTCAAAAATTTAAGTGTAGCGATGCCACGAAAATATTTATTTGTTATTATTAGTTTATTATTATGATACATATATTGTTATTATTAATTATATATATATATATATATATTACATATACATATAAGAAGAATTAAGAAATTTGAGTATACACTATAACCTAGACACTCTCCACTACACACTTTATACACTTTATGGATAAATTATATATGAATATTATATAGTACATACTTATAAATTATAATGTATTATGTATATGAATGTAACATATTAAGCATTATTACAAAGTACAAACATTAAACAAGTAAATAAAAAACAACATAATCAGAACACAAAAATTGAAAAAAAATGTTAAACCTTTATTTTAACGTTAAAAATTTTTAAAATAAAAAAATAAAAAAAAATGAAAAATAAGTTTGATGAGGTTTGACTGCACACGACTCGAGTCAAACGAGAGTCCAATGGGTGTCCAAAATGTTTGGACAAAAATAATCGGGTCCAAAATGTTTGGACAAAAATAATCGGGTGCGGTCAGTTACGCCCAACCCTTGTTGACCCGAATGAGAGTGGGAAGTGCGAATCTGAGCTACACCGGCACCCGAGTCATGTCCATTGCAGCGTGTAACTTAGCTGAAAATAAACGTGCGTTCGACAACACATTTATTGACTGCTGTACAATGACTTGATTAGAAGAAAGGAGAGAAAATTTGTTTGGCAGGAGACAAGCACGGCTTATATGTCTCTCATTTACATATCGGTATCTTTTCGTTTGTAAAACAAGAGAATTGATGCCACGAACAATCGAAACAAAAATTGACCCCCAAGGGACTCAACTTGACCTCGCCGGAAATTACGAGGATGTAAACTTAAACGAAGTTTGTGGTGCATAATACATTTAAAGCCAATTTAAGCGCATCAACGACCAACAAACATAAGGCTTCAGGAAAGGATAAGGAAAAAAAAAAAAAAAAAAGTGACTCGCTGGCGATCAAGAAAACAAGCGAAGATAGATCAAAGCAAAGAAAAGGATGCTTGCTGCACATATAAGGACTGGCAAGAAGGAAGAAGTAAATTTTGCTGCTTTAATGGCTTCAGTCCCAGCCTGTGGCGTTGAGACCAACTTCCTGAGTTGGGCTACGAAGTTGAGGCTGTACTCTTGCTGGGCAGCCTCGTCGAGCAGGAACTCCTTAAACTTGGCATGGTTGGCTCTCATCGCCTTCATCTCTTCGGTCTGTTCATCCTCTTTCATCATCATCGTCTTCACTGCCTTGCACACGCCATTCCTGGTAAACCACCCGTCGCTGTAACGCCTCTCCAATCTCACTCCTATCTTCAGCTCCTCCGCCATGAGCTTTCCATTAAGAAACTGGTCTGCCTTGAGGGGCATCAGCACCACTTGGCAGTCGGCGACGACGGCCTCCACCAACGAGCTGAACCCACAATGGCTGACGAACCCGCCGACGGAGGGGTGCCTCAGGATTAGCGGCTGCTGAATCCATCCACTTTGCACCATCCCTCTCCCTCCCATCTTCTCCCCTAACAGTTGTTCTGCCGTTGCCAGCTCCTCTTCCTCCTTGGAAGGAAAGTTGAGGACCAAAAGGAACGGCGAGCCGCTCATCTCCAACCCGGCGACGAGCTCTCGCATCTGCTCGACGGGCAAGCACGTCTCGCTCCCGAACGCGCAGAAAACGACCGACCTCGGTGGGAACCTTGACAGCCATTGGTCACACCTGGCCTCCAGCTCCCCGGACGGCGGCTTCGGCACCAGTAAGCCCGTCAGGAGCACGGGCTTTTTCCAGAGGGAGGAGTACCACTTGACATAGCGGCTCTCCGTCTCCAAGGCGCTCCTCACGGCGTTGGCGGAGCTCAGCATCATGGTGGTGACCATGCGGCCGTACATGGAGAGAGTCGAGCCGTGGTGCATTTTCAAGTAGTAGCCGGCGTCCCGAGCCTCGTAGAGCTGCAGCCCGGCCAGCGCAGCGTGTACGCGCGGCGGGATGACCCGCAGGGCAGCTAGAATGAAGTCCTTTCCGGGCCATAGCATGGCCGGGGCGGCGGAGTGGGCCATAGCTATGGCAATGAAGATGGAAAAGTAGACGGACTTGATGCCTAAGGAGTCGGCGAGAGGTGGGATCCAGTGGTAGGCAAAGTCGAAGATGACAACGTCCGGCGAGAGTTGACAGAGGAGCTTGGCAATCTGAGGCCGCACTTGGTCGGCGGCCTGAAGGAAAAGCTCCATGATAGTCGGAGCTCCGAAGGTGGATTCGACGCCGGCGGGGATACCCTTGACTGCCGGAAGATGGTAATTGAGGATGGGAATGTTGGGGTCAAGAGCGGTTCGGATCTTGGTGACAAGGGAAGGAGGAGAAAGGAAGGTGATGTCGATGCCATTGGCGTGGAGTCTGTTGGAGAGTTGGACGAAGGGGAAGATGTGGCCGAAGCCCAACCAGGGGAACATGACCACGCGAAGAGGGGAACGAGCATCATCGTTCGTGGCCATGGCCATGGATCCACTCTGCTTCTCACTCACCTTTTCCTTCTTCGTAGAGTTGTGCAGTGTGGTATTTATTGAAAGAGCATTTTTTATGACACTCCCCACCTTAAGATAATTCTTTGATATGTATCCTTTTGGTTCCCCAAATTCTAGAACGATAGCTTATAAAGTAGGCACTATTATGGGAAGAACTTATTTATAAAATGTGATGTACATGATTCAAATCGCGATAAAAAAGATGAAGGTTATTCCGATGTCTCTAACAGAGTTATTAATTAGTTGGGAACCTGTTAGTGAAATTAAAAAAATACATCGGGGACTAGGAAGTGGTTAATTTCTGTTTCCAGCTCCCAAAGTGTCAACTTCTTGTAATACACATATATATAATTCCTTCTTTTCATCTAAAGAAATATAATGAGGTAGCAGATCGACTTGCTTAAATATATTTTTATGAAATTAAATTGCTTGTTCACGGAGTCCTCATTTAATCAATTAACTTGAACTTAGTCCCAATTGAAAAAAATAGTCGCTAGCTGCAACTTGGTGTTATATATATATATATATATATATATATATATATATATATATAATTTATTATTTTTTATACTATTAATAACTCAGAGGCTTTTCAGGTTTCCATATTCCGAATGAATCATGGGGGCGAATTTGATCAGCTTAAAATTCAGATATATATGAAATTGACTGTGTAAGGATGAGCTACCTGATCACCGCCATATTTCGAATACAGGACAACATGATGGAAAAGTTCAGATAATAGGTAGGGTTAAAATTTGACCATGGGGGCGAGGCCATCACAGAAATGTCTTTGCTTTTCCAATAATTTATTGAATTCTTATAAATATTTTTGAAATTAAAGAAAAAAGTTCCAATATCTATCGGCCATAGTCAAATTCCCTAGATCCAATCTCCTTCCCGGCTGTATTATATAAATGAAAAAATACGGATTCGATTTGAAATTCAAGTTAGATACAATATGGTATTCCAAGTCAATAATTGCTGCATTAACTGGCCAGATCCATAAGCCTGACAACAACGCTGAACCTACAGATAGGTGGCGCCAGTTAAATACGAAGTAGTTAACATGGTTTCAGATGATGCTACCAGATCCACAAAGGCAGCAGGGCGATGTAAACGCTAATCAGGAGGAAGTGCGGATTCCTACTTTCGGTTCAGGTTTCTGCAGAGGGATTCATAAAATTAAAAGAGATCAGATTCAGAAGTTACAGTTTTATGATATGAACTTTTTTTTTCTTATGAGAATCAGCTTATTTACTTAACTTTTCAAAGAACTAATGGACACAAAAATATTTTATTTTATGAATCCAAGGGGCGCAAATAGAATATAGTTTTTTTTTTGCCGACACCCCTTAACTTGAGAGAAGACATTTTTTTTTTCTCTCCATCCCTCTAACAACAATTGTTGTCAAAAGAATATATAAATTGTGTTAAAATGCTATATATATGAAATTAAAAGCTGTTAAGGTTGGACACCCGGCCGGGCTGCCAGCGGGTGCTGGACTCTGGCTGGCCCGGGGCAGGGAAAATGGCCACTTCACCAGCCCGATTCTTTATTGGGTCGGTTCGGTTGGGCCCAATAAGTTCAAGTGGACTCGATAATTTTTTATATCTATTTTATTAATATATATAATATCTTATTACTATTAATTACATTTATATATTATTTTATATTAAAATATATATTTTTAATTTAATTTGGCTTAGCTCGAACTTGGTTTTAAATGTTTGGATAGAACCTGAGTCCTAAGCCCAATGCCAAGCTTAAAAGCAGTAAAATTATTGAGGCGCATTGACATTGCCTTGTTTAGTAACACCATTTTGTAGGAAAGACATATTTTCGAACTCGAGATCCATTAGAGGTCGTTTGATTGCTGTCCATCGAGACAGGATAGACAGGACGTCCTGTCCATTACACTACTGTCCTGTTTTCATGGACAATGATGTTCTTTGTCCACCGTTTAATGATTTTAAGAACAGAACACTACGTTCTTCTTGTCCGGCGTTTGTTTCATGTGTGTCTGTTCTGTCTGTCCTGTCTGACGTTTGTTTTTGTCCTGTCCGATCTATTCGTATTGTCCGATGTTTGTGTTTTACATGGTTAGTTCTGTCTAATGTTTGTTTATGTTCTGTTCAAACTGTCTGTTTTATCCGGTGTTCAAACAAACCACAAATGCATGTCTGCAGCTTTCTTGAGAGCAACTTCTATGGGGTGGTGAATCGTAGACTAAAAACATCTTAGCATTTTTTTTTCAACAAATACTTCACAAATATGAGAGTTGACCGACCATTCTGCACTTCTCGTGTGTGTGTGTGTGTTTGTGAGAGAGAGAGAGAGAGAGAACGAGTTAGTTGTCGAGACAGTGAGAAATTTTACCATGAAATAGGATGAAAGAAAGTCAATCGACTGCAGCTGTTATATCAACAATACTCATACAACTAAGACATATATCCTCCAGCTTGCAGACCTTAACTGAGTTGTATGTGCCAACTATTCAAACAACCAAAACATAAGACCCAAAACAGCTTGTTTTTTCTTTAATGAAGAAAGTTGACAAGCAAGCTAAAACCAGTTAGCCATGTTGAACCAGAAGTGGTGCATCTAAGATTTCGATAGTAGTTTTTTCTGACAATATCAAGGAGATGTATGAATAGTATATTATTCAATATTTGAAGCCCTTCTTTCTACAAAAATGCCCTTGTCTACAAAGATCAATCTTTATAAATTTCAATGTTCGGCCATCCTTGTTCAGCCTACGACTTCACAAACATGGCTAGGAGTTGTATTTCATCATCTTGCAGCCTAGCTCCGAATGTACACTGACCTCTTGACCTGCATTTCTCACCAAATCCCTGCAATAAAAAGCAACAACCTTACTTAAATATCACACCCTAGAGAGAGAAAAACTTGTAAAAGCAAACAGTCAGTGTAGTCACCGGCATGCTTCCCTTTCCATAGTATGTGATTTCATATATGCTCTCTTCAGTTGACACACCATTCATGGAATAATAAAGTTCGAAAGGAATTGCTCGATTGGTATCTCCTTTTTCAGCCTGGCCTGCAAAGGAAGAAAGTGTGATGCTAATATAAACTACTAATTTGTTACCTCTCTAGATCATTATTGAAGAGTGTCGCACCCTGCATGCATACAAGAGAACGAGGGGTTCCAAGCATGAGAATTCAAAAACTGAAAGGTAAAGTATGCATCAGAAAATACTCGTTAACAAGATTGATTGGATGCTTTGAGAACCACTTACAGGTTGCATTATGTTCCCATCATCATGGCATCCAATGCAGTATTTCACTTATTTGGGTTTTGTCTCCATGCTCTATGAACACAAGTTGGAAAAGAGATTCATCTGAAAAAGGTCTTGAAATTATTAGGAAATCAAAGAAGAAAAAAGAGAAAGGGATGATGAAGGAGGATCCTGGATCTGGACCTGATATGCCAGTTGATAATGCATCTAACAATGCTTCTAATTCTCAAGATCAAAGTGGACTAGAGCATGGTGTTGGGGATGGTGAACATGGTAACACTGCCGTGTGAGTACTCAAATGGAGAAGTCAAATGATACAGGTTAGGCACTGACCTGGCATGGGTTTAACTAACCGTTAGTCCTTTATTCGGAGCAGTTCCAAGAGTGCAGTGGACTGCAGTGTTTTGGAAGTTGAAGAGGCTAATAAAAAGAAGAAAAAAATAGTGCTGAAACTGATCAAAACATAGATATCGACCATGTCTCAATGTTAATGGCATTGTCACCAGATTCACATGGGCAGATTCAATTCAATTTGACAATACTATGGCTCAGTTTTCCTGAATATTAAGATGCCACTGCCTGCCACAAGTAGAACTAGTAAGGCAATAATTTGAGCTCCAAATGAGCAATAGAAATTTTTTAAATACCACTCAGACAATTGAAGCCAGACCTTTAACAACCCACCTCTAAGGCAAGAATTTTATCTAGGCATGAATTAAGGGATCTATGAAATCTCCACATGCCAAAAAGAATAGCAGCACCTACAGTAATATGGCGAATGTTTAGCTGTTTGGTAGGAATGAGAGCAACGACACTGATAGTGACTGAACAACTCAGAAACAGGAAAATCATGGACATTAGTGAACAACCTCTTTAAGCTTTCGGTCTCCCTCTCCCTCTCCTTCTTATGCACTTACACAAATAGGAAAAAGAAAAAAAATGGAAATTGTAGTCCAGCAATACTTCCAAATTTGAAGCTTAGAAACCAGCAAGAGTAGATAAAAAAACTAAGAGTAAACCTAGACAAAAGATATAGATAAGCCAAAGATGAGCAAGGACCTTTTGGTGATTTTTATATGTTCAGGAACTTTGTCTCACAAGTTCATGGTGCTCTTGATGCCTATTCAGCTGCAAGCACTAAACTTTCAACATAGACACCTATATGATTAGGATGTATGTCGATCAGGGTCCTAATAAACAAGGCAAGATGAATGAGATCAAAATCAGCTCAGACCAAGTCCACTGCCTCCAAGCTGCACCTAGTTCATTCAGTTTAATATCTACACTCTATAGCAATACAATAACTGTCCAAATTACATGACCACGATCATTTTATGCTGGATTCAGAAAAATGCTTTAGCTTAACCAATATAGCTAAGCCAAATTGTCCTTGAACAAGAAGAAAAGTAACTGAACAAAAAATAAGAAATTGATGTGGCCTTTGTCATCCACAAATTTGTATACTGTTCGAGTGAAAGGGCTATGCCTGATGAGGCTAGATTAGGCTTCCGGCCAAGTTCACATGATCAAGCAATCAGCAGTTCAATCTGGATTTTACCATCAAAGAAGAGACTTACAAATTCAGTTGGTATTTTGATCATTGCTCACCCTTGTGCATGGTTTTTAGTGTATAAGAATGTGCACATAACCAGCTACGTTCTTTGCACAAGTTTATTTTTTGCACACTGACATTGGAGGTACAATCACCTGTATAACCTAGCAATCAGCGTAATATGGAAGAAATTGCTATTCAGAAGCTACACAAAACACAACGTAATTCAGTAGGATATCAAATTACAATGGCTCACTAATATTTCAGACAGAATTAGGCTTGTACAGTTGGTTTTCTGCTGATACCAATGGCTGATTTTCTGCTACTAAGGAGACGATTGAAAAAAGTATTATTTTTCTATGTTCAAATTTTCAACATAATGGATTTGGCCCTTCACCGGGTGAAGATGGGGAGACTTGTCGGTTGACTAGGATGAACATCGTTTCGCACTCGCTTAAATGTAGGGAGCCGATCTAATGACCCGCACCGCCTGCGCGAGGGAACCTGGATCCCATCCCTTACAGGTTCCAGCCGAGCCAACTACTGGTGGTGCTGGAACCAACATAACACAAGAACACCAAAAAGAAGAGGGAACCACGCCGATATCATCGGATCTCGGACATGAGAGAGAGAGAGAGAGAGAGAGAGAGAGAGAGAGAAATGTCCGACCATGGAGGTAAGCAGCGAGGATCCCAAGATGAGCAAGCGGTATTGAACCAGGACCTCCTGGTGAGCGTGGCGCAGGCATTGGCGATGGCGAGGGGCCAGATGAAGAACAGCTCATGCCAAACCAGCCCCACGAAGAAGAAGGGACGCTCCGAGGCGAGGTAGTCGCCGAACCGATCTTTGTACCAGGAAGCAATATGAAGCAGGGAATCCGAGAAGAGGGTGGAAGGAAGCGCGGCCAGCACGTCCAGGAGAGGAGCGCAGACGATGAGGACGAGGAAAAAGGTGAAGAGGATTACGTCCAAAACCAGAGAGGAGAGGAGCGCAGACGATGAGGACGAGGAAAAAGGCGAAGAGGATTACGTCCAAAACCTGAGAGGGAGGAGAAAGGCAGTTCGGGGACGAGACAGAGGAGGAGAGAAAGGCAACAGGGTCGGGGGTGGGAGGCGGGCTGTCCTATCTGTTCCGAGGGTTAGCTCGGAACAGAATGGGACAAAAAAATTATTTATACCCTCGTCCAGTCGTCCGTCCTGTTTGATGAAAAAATCAACTAAACAGAACAGGCGTGTCCGATTCTACGTGTCCTGTGGCCATCAAACGACCTCTTAAGTTTCTGGCAGGATGGGCCTCGTTCGTTTCAAAATAATATTAGAAAACATCAACTGTTGCTATCAGACTACATTTTATTGCATAGGTGCCTTCGCTAACCATTTTTAATATATAAAGTCAAATTAATTGACCGGGGTTTTGAGCAGGTCATAAATTGACTGCTTAGACCAACTTGTTTTGAATTTTGGACGACAAATGGATGTTAGGTTCATGTTAATTTGAATATAGAAAAAATTTGATCCAATTTGTCAAAAGGAGGATTTGGATATATGCATGTAGGAAACATTAACTTATAAAAACCTGTGTAAAAGATCTAACAAATCAGACGATCACTCAAATGATAGGCGCATGTAAGCTGATGTGGGCATGCAGTTGCCTACACAAGCCCATTAAAATTGTCTTCGACGTCTCTTTACCTTTTACTTATTTATATATGAGTGTTTCCGAAAACTTAAAGTTTAAGGGGGTATTTTGAAGATACAAAATGGGCTTGAGAAAAACTTGGTTTTGACCAAAACTTAGTTTTGCAATAGGAAGTGAAAAAACCTGAACCAGGTTTTAGCTATGTCACCCAAACACACCCAAACAAATAAACAAAGTTTTCAAAGTTCATTAAAAAGCTTAGATTTCATAAGACAGGTTTTACAGAACTAGTAGATGACAGTCGTTCAAATGCCCTCCTTAGACAAAGTTCCTTGTTTCACCCACTTGTGTTGGAACTTGGAAAAACAAGAATTAGAAATCGTCCGTACCTTATGAATGGTGTAAGTGTGCAGGGACCCCGAATTTTGGCTTCTAGCTAGAAACATGATGTTCCAAAGGGTTATATCATAGTTGGCAAACACTGGCGATCTGACTTGAAACTGCTCAAGTTGGATCGGGATCGTTCACTTACTGCATCACGAGTTAGGACCCAACCGATTCACACCAAGACTCGGTTGGCTCGGATAAGACGGCTGTTTCAG
Organism: Nymphaea colorata; assembly: GCF_008831285.2. Classification (NCBI taxonomy): domain Eukaryota; kingdom Viridiplantae; phylum Streptophyta; class Magnoliopsida; order Nymphaeales; family Nymphaeaceae; genus Nymphaea; species Nymphaea colorata. Next base: position 10,250,430 of record NC_045139.1, read on the forward strand.
CCAAGTCAGGCACAATATGAGTTTTGGTGATATTAATACTAAATTAATGAATTGATTTTGATCCAGTTTTTTTTTTTTTTTTTTTTTTTTTTTTTTTTTTTTTTGAATCTGTATGGGAAGACCCCAAAAAAAAAGAGGAAGAGGGGAGAGGAGCTGAATTGGTTGGTTGGTTCTCTCTCTCTCTTTGATGCCCCAAGTGGTTGGTCGGATCATCAGTGACCTCCCATAGATGCATTTGGATCCAGATTCGGATTTCTATACATGAGAATTGGGCGATATTCGCGCCCGAATAAGGTCCAAAACCCGATTTGGTTGGAACCGGTCCCATAAGAGACTGGCCCAAATGGGCCAAATCGTTAGATAGAGGCAGAATGGGGAAACCACCGAAGGAGGGTGGGGTGCCCACTGCCTACCACCGTTGATTATGGTGGGTGAGCAGCAGATTGAAGTGTTTGAAGTCCAAAAATCCTTGAAGGTTGTTGTAAAGTTATCATCAAATGTTTGAGAAAGGCTAAATATAGAATGTTTAAAAAATTTATGGTGATTACACTCGTGTAAGAAATGAAGGAAAGAACACAAAGACTGATTCTTTGGTTCTCAGTTTAAAGTTTTCATTAAGGATTGTTTTTAGGTAGTTACTTAGATATCTTCATTGTGGTGAGTTTTGCAGCCTTACATTTAATAGAACAAAATCAACAAGTTTTGCACACCTAATCAGTTGAAGTCTGATTGCGTTCTGGACATAGAATGACTCAAATGACATATTGAGAAATTCGATGTTTGACATGATGAACATTGAAAAACTTATCTTTGAAATATTCTTATAAGTGAACTGATGATTTTCTTCTTTGAAGTTTCTTGGCATCCTTGTGTAGATTACCTGATGATTATTTTTCGTCTATGTTTGTTTTTTGTTCTCTTTGTTTGTGTTTCAAGAGATTTGTTTGAAAAGCTTACATTCTACATTCAATTTCATTGCTGGTGTGTAGCACCATTTTCTGCTAAAAAAAGGTTAGAACTTAAAAAGCATATGCCATTTTCTAGTGTACTATATCTAAATCAGTTCCAGGCTCTTTAACATATGTTGTGTTTGAATTGTTACAGGAGCATCAACAACCAACTACGGGTAGGGATGTCAATGGATCAGATTTGGATCGAATATACCTTTAACTATGTCCAATTTTTCGGATATTCATATATTCGGATTCAGACTTGGATTTGAATTCAGATGAAAAAAATTTATACCATATCCAAATCCAACTTTAAAATCTACATCCGAATCTGATTTTAAGTTATATTTGAATCCGATCCGAATTTGAATTTTAAGTTATATCTGAATCCGATTCAAATCCAGCTTTTAAGTTATATCCAAATCTGATCTGAATATGACTTTTAAGTTATATCCGAATCCGATTTATGACTTTTAAGCAATATGCAAATCTGATTTATGTACGAAAAATATATAATAAACACCAAATGAACTATGAAAATCCAATTTTAACATCACACTAGCCCAAACTTGACTGGTGATAATTTTCAAGCTTATTAAGAGAGAGAGAGAGAGAGAGAGAGAGAGAGAGAGAGAGAGAAAGAGAGATAATATATATATATATATATATACACACACACACACACTACATCATCAAACTTCATTTTCTAGAGCATACAAATTTAAATTTCTAAAAGTTGTACTTGGTTGTTGTTCATTGATGCAATAAGAGACTAGATGAGTCATCATTGGCAACTTGAAAAAAAAAACATTTCACCATATAGTATAAGCTTACAAAATTTTTCTTTCAATGCCTTCATTTGCCACGACGTATATGTTATTTCTATTTGGATATATACTTCAACTATGTTGACACTATATTGAGGTCTTGAGGATAATGCTATTAAATTAACCTGCATTTTGCAAACAAAAATTTTAATTAAACAAACATCTTAGGCACAAATAACTGGAGGTTTTAATTGATGTAAAGAAAGCAGATAAGTACAAACGAATATATACTTCTAGTTTATGATTCAGTTTCAATGTATGCAGATGTAAATGGTGCTTCCTCTTCAGGCAAAGATGTAGGCAAATCAGAATAATCTAACAAAAGAATAAAATAAACAACACAAAAATATGCTTTAAAGCATTAATAATAAGTAAATTACCTTCAGCCTCTGATCTCACAACCAATCTTGTTCACAAATCAAAGCCTCCACGATCTTTATACCTAATCTACTTTCGTATAAATCAAGAATACATTCACATGTGCTAAATGTTGACTTTGATGCAACAGTTGATATAGGAATAGTAAAAAAAAATATCACATACTATATTAGGTAACACTGGGTATTTAGGTGCATTGACCTTCCACCATGTCAAAATGTCAATTGGATTGTTTTTGGTTAAATAGGTTCTTCCAAATGCAACTCCAAATCTGATTTTGTGCGTTGGCTTTGTGATGATTCTTCAATAAAGTCATTTAGTGCACTTATTTTAGGCTTCTCAGGAAAAATAAATTCAATTAAAGAAGTAAAACTAGATGCATCACTCTCATTCTCAACAACAACACTATAACTAGTACAAGTAGAGAATGTCTTCAACATCACTATCATTCTTTATATCGTAAAGTTATATCAAGCATAAGAAATGTTGAGTTTCATTTAGTTGGAACATCAAGACATAACTTTTTTTCATAAGTAACTTTGACATGACGCACGCTTGATCAAAAATTTCACGTCAAGCAGGAGATGCCTTGATATATTTTATGTTTTCTATGATCTTATCAATCAAATCACTTATTTTTTTGACACCATCTTGCACAATCAAGTTAAGAATATGAACAGCACATATAACCTGAAAAAATTTTCTGTTACAAACAAGTGCATCCTTTTCAAGAAGCCACTCTATCAATTTTGTACCTACGACATCATTTGTCAAACAATTATCTAATGTAATTGAAAATAACTTGCAATCCATGTTCAATTTTAATAAACAATCTTTAATGACTGATGCAAGTTTTTCTCCCGTATGAGGTGTTTCAATTGTAATAAAGTTGAGATTTTTTTTAAAAAAATTCTCAACTATTATCAATATGATGTGCAGTCAAACATAAATAACCACATTTATGTCAAATGTAAAACTAATTCTCCTATTAGTCTTCTCCAAAATATTACGTAATTTTATCATTTCATTTTGATAAATGTGTATGCAATCTGATCTGACAGTGTTATGTGACAATAACTTGAACTGTGATCGTAATAATTTAATAAGCTTCTGAAAGTCTGAATGACTAACTATACAAAATGGATAATCATGAAGAATAATCATATTGGCTAAATCAAGTCAGCTTTTATTTGAATCAAACTTTACCAACAATATATTTTCTATCATTAGTCTTTTCACCAATGACAAGACGTTGTTGACCTAATTCTAAGTTAGGTCTTTTAGGATATGTCTTCAAACAATTCTTTAAAGATGTGGTGCCATCTTACTATTACAATGTTGACAAACAACATGCTGAATATTTGATTCACTTTATGTACAGCTAATCTTAGTGACTTGGCTTTTATAAGAAACATGTTAGTTTCTATATTGTTAGCAGAAACAGAACTAGAAACATTGACACCAGATGTTGAAGAATCCATAAGCTGCATATATAAAAAATAGAAAACTTTGACTAAACCACTAACGATATATGGCCTCACTAGACCACTGTTATCACCCCAAATTTTTTCGAAAAGACTGCATTCTTTTTACCCAAAAACAATTCAAAACTCAACTCTAATTTAAATTTAAAATCCAACTTCGAATCCAAATAAGATTCAAAACCCAAGTCTTGATCCGAATTCGTTATTCCAAACTCAAAATCTAAAACTGAAATCACGACAACAAAGATTGAACATATAAGAATTGCACGCACGCACACAGACCATCCCTCGAATCCAAATAAGATTCAAAACCCAAGTCTTGATCCGAATTCATTATTCCAAACTCAAAATCTAAAACTGAAATCACGACAACAAAAATTGAACGTATAAGCATTCCACGCACGCGCACAGACCATCCCTTTGTTTATGCTTCGTTCTCGCACCAAAATGTCTTTTTAAGCCTTAGTCGTGCGCTAGAATGCGTCAGCAAAAAATTGAACCAAATCCGGATTTAAAACGAGTCTTGAGTCACTCGAAACAGAGTCGACTGCCCATTTGGAACAAAAACAGAGCCACGCGCTGCTCGCTGACAAGCGCCTGGAGCGCAACTATGGCTGAGCCAGGGCCTGCAAACGGCACAGGCCCCATTTCAATGACAAAAACCGCCCCCGAAGGGCGGTTTTGGGAATGTTGGGTGGGCATTAGCCTGCCCATACTCCAAAAGAGTTTTTGCAGGGCTAATGACCAATCCCACTTAGTCAAAATCTATTTAAAAAAAATAAAAAAATATTCAAAAATACTTAAAATTCGCATGAAAATGTTATGAAATTAAAGAAAAATTCAAATTTTGAGTTTTGGCTCTAAAACTCTCTATAAATATCCCTACAATCTTCTTTTTTGGGTATGAACTAGCATTTGGGGAACCTCTAGTGCATTCTCACTTGAAGACTTAGAGTTTTCCCTTAGCTCTTTTTTTCTATTTCTCTCATATTCTTTCCTTCCAATTCCTCTTCTTTTCGAACCTTGGGAGCAAACTTCTCCAAATTTCAATTCTTCAAAAGAGCACAAGGAGATCTCTTGGAGCAATATCTTCTTCATTTTAAAGCTTCACTCAAGGCGAATATAGGACCATCCAAATAAAGGGTATTCATTTTTCTAAAATAATTATTGTTAGAGGTATGTAACCAACATCCCAATCCTTTTTCTTTTCCTAATCTTTCTCTTCTTCATCTCCTCATTACCATATAAGATAGCTCTCAAACCTTCACTTCGGAGTTAAGAGCTATCCTTGAGTGCACCGGAAGCATAGGAAGTTGAAATGATATTTCATTTTATACTTGGAACATGTTCTTTCTTTTCTTGAATATTGCTTTATTTTAGTTTCGTTACTTGCTCTCTTCTTCATCTCCTCATGTCCATATAAGATAGCTTTCAAATCTCCTTTTCGGAGTCAAGAAGCTATTCTTGAGTACACCAGAAGCATGAGAAGATGAGATGATATATCATTTTATGATTGGAACATCTTCTCTCTTTTCTAGAATGTTGCTTTGTTTCAGAATATTATTCATGCATAGTTGATTGATTTTTCCATTTATATATGAATGAACGGTGAAAATGAATGTTTGGGTTGGCATTCTTCTCTATTGTTATGTTGATGTTTGAGTTTGGGATTTATCCAACCCAAAAAAACCCTCACAAATATGTACATGTTAATATGCATTTTCATATTATTCTTACGTTTAGGTTCTTTCTTAATCTTTCAATTAGAAACCCTAATGAGTGTCCTATTATGTTGCTTGATTTTCTTCCATACCCAACGGTGGAAGAAACATATTTCTTTGTAACAAACGAAATATTTATGTTTTATATGCACATATAAAACTGTTTGAGGTCGTGCACTTCAAAAGAATTTCAAAAGCAAAAACCCTCTCTAAAGAGGCTTTGGAGGCCTAACTTAGGCTCTTGCATGAGCTCAAGTCCCTTTCAGGCCTACATAAAAATTGAAGTCGAATATTTTAAGTTATTTCTTGATTTTTAATTCTCATGAAGACACATACGTATATACATGTTATATAAATATATGTGCACATGATGATGTTCTTCATATTTTTCTCTTTATGTTTCCATATTTTATTTTACAAATTTTTATATACACATGAATGAATATATATATATATATATGTGTGTTTTATTTTTTCTCTCTAAAATCTTTTATTTCTCTTTTCAAGTCAAATGTCTTCTCCTAAAAATTATATATATATATATATATATACATATATATATATATATATATATATATATATTTCTTTTCTTCTAAAATCTCTCTTTCTCTTCAAATCAATATCCTGTTTTGTAAACTTTCATATATCTGTACACACGTATATGTGCATCTCTCTCTCTTTCTCTCTTTTAAGAACTTGTTTTTCTTCTCTATTTAAGTTAATATTTCATTTTTAAAAGCTTTTACATACATACATGTACATATATGTAAAAAAAATACATATGTACATGTACGTATATACGTACATATAGAGATACGTATCTCTTCCTCTTTTAAAACCTTTCATTTAGTGATCGTTGAATTTTTTTTCTCTCTTTCTTTTTATGGGAGTATTTCATATTTTCCATTCTTTGAGTTATTTTTCTCCAAAAATCTAATCTTTTAATTGTTGACTTTATCATCACAAAAAAATCAAGTAATGGCCCAATATTGGAATCATGCTTGATGGTCTACAACTCCATTCCATTTTCAAAAAGTTTTCTCTTTTCATAACAATATTTATAACAATCTTATAAATAAAAATAAAAATTTTAGATGTATGTAATGATAAGATTGTTTGTAGATGAATGTTGTGGTAGGAATGCATTATTATCTTCTAATAATGTAGGATCAATGCATTCATGCATTTATACTCACTTAATATCACTTATAATCACAAGCAGCTCTCCAAAAGAGCATAAGCAAGATGAGATGAAGCTATAACTAGGTGGTAATTGAATTAGAGCAAAGTTTCAAACCTACTTAATTTCTTAAGAGAATACTAAAGTTACTTCAAAAATCAATCTCCAAAGTTTTTCAAATGATATTTGTAAAACTCTTCCAATTCAAGATTTTACTCAAAATCAAAGCAAATGACTCTGCAAAAAATTTTTACAATAATTTAAAATATCAAGTCTTTAATATTTTCTCAAACACCGCACCACATTTAGAATGAAAATGATGTTTAAGTTAAAACAAAATGCATCAATGATAAACATAGCCCTTGGATTGATTACTCCCGGTAAAAGCACCGGGAAGGATTGATCCTCATACTGACGGACGAGTCCCTTTCTCTCTCATTCAAAATAAATTCTCATTTTTCTAGAGCACTTCAAACCAATATTTTTTTGGGGATGTGAACCGATTTAGATCGTGATGGGACACATCATCGTTTGGCTACGATTATCATTGATGCATTTCTACTAACTTGAACATCTCATATACTGCCGATGATAAAGCATGTCCTCTTTTTTGGCCTTGACCCTATTGGCATCATTATATTGCTTGATAATTATATTGCTTTCTTGCATATAAGACTAATTTAGGAGGATCAATCATGTTTACTTAGATTTAAGATCAAATACAATCCTCCTCAATTTAAGGTTTGATTGAAAACAATGTTTGCTCTTCTACTTATTTTAATCACCATCTTAGACAATATTGCATTAGAGACATCCGATTTTGCATGCTTGCTCATATTTCAAAACTTCTAATACTTATTTGTCTCGGTCATCATGTTGCTCGGTTTGGTCTTAGGCGGCAGAACAAAACTAAGCCATACAACTAAACCACACATTGGGCGGGAAAACTCCATCGTTAGTACCATGAGTGGTAACTTGTGGTATATCGATGAGTGAAAAAAAAATTGATAAATCCTACTCTTAGTTGCGAAAGAAAGAATCTATGCTAGTACTAAGCCATTCGGCTAAAGTATATAAGCATAACTTGACATTGGATTATCGTGACACAAAATTATCTCAATTAGGTCCCTACACCCATTTTTTCTTCAAAATTATTTTACATGATGTTGATGTACATAAAACCTTATGTGACAATTTACAATTTCATTATATACCACCACTTCATATTGTCTTTGTCAACCTAGTCAATCTTTCCCACTAATTTAATCTCTACCATTCATAGTCATCATTCAAAATGTATTTTTTCCAACATAGTGTCACCTTCCCTTATGATCACATCCTCTTCGATGAAAGACCCGAATGGTCTACTTACATCTCTCTTGAGTCTAAATCTTTGGCTCCCGAATGGTATTGGTCTTGGCATTCAACCTTATCTTGGATGTTTCCTTTCTACTTTGAAGAATGTGGGATAGTGACAGTAGCAGCCGAAGGATTGCAATCAGTAGATGGGAATTTGGTGCATGCAATTGCCGAATGATGGAACCCAAGGACGTCCTCTTTTTGGTTGCCATGAGGAGAAATGACAATATTATTGGATGAATTTACTGAAATACTAGACCTCTCCACCCCGACTTGTAATGATCTATTAGGGAAACAATTCCTCATGAACCCGACTAAGATTAATGCAAATGACCTTATTGCTCACTTTACTAGACAAAAAACTTGGCCCCTAGTAGACAACCATGAGAGCCACAACATCAACTTGAAAAATTTGTACGAAGAATTGAAGCCTATGTTGAACCGTCCACTTTACCTCGAAAAGCCATAGAAAGAATTAAACATTACATGATGCTATGCATAGTGGGAGTGACCATTTTCACTGATGGAAGTGACCTCCTAAATGTTCGTATTACCAAATTTTTCAGATATGGGGACATAGTAGGACCCGACACTTGTCAGTAGCAATGACAGCCTTGGCTTTTCTCTACTGAGGACTCACCCGCTTCACCATTGAAGATACCGACTTCACAAAAGGATGCACATATGCTTTGCAATAGTGGTTTCTCAGGCACGCAGGACCCCAAGCCAGTCTATTCAGAAAACACTAACGGAGTATTGACGGTCTTGGAACAATACCGCCGTTTGATCGAGCAGTTGGATGAAGATGAAATCATTTGGGACTATTGTGATCGTCGTCAAAATCTGCCTCGATACGCTCACCATTATCATGGGCGTACCATACTCCTATGCCCTTATTTCATAATTAATTATTGTGCTGATAGATGCATGAGACAATTCTCTGAGAGGTAGAAGATGGTTTCTATGAATGCACCAATTGGAGCTATTCCTGAATTCAACCTCAGCTCTCTTCAATGGGCATCATCATTATTCGCAGTAGCTCGACAAGAGTGGAAGACACAAATATCGTACACTTGGTTCGCATGCCCAATGGTAAAGAAGAAACACGTTCAGTGGTGGGATGCCAACCGACCACCATCCATCATTCCTTAAAAGTTTATGTTGTCAATCTTGTACTCCATATATCATCTTCAGTTGTTGTCATCTTTGTTAGTGTTTTCTTTGGATGTAACTTTTGAAAACTCTTAATGCAATGAGAACCTTCATTTTGTCATCATTTCTCTCCAACGACTCTCATTTTCTTGTCTCATAAGGTGAATACTTGAAAGCTAACAAGATGGTTGATACCAGAACACAAGCTAAGCAGACTCCTCAGAACGAAGCTTCATCTTCTGATGCTTTGCCAGATACACTTGGCTTCCCAGAAATTGAACCAGAATGCTACCATATGTTTCAGTTGTTCATGGAGCGATTCATGAGGGAGCAAGAAGAACAAAAGGCCCTGATGGTTACTCCAAAACCAGAGACTGAAAAGCTTGTCAAGCATAAGAGAAAGAAGAAAAACAACAAATCTTCTCATACAGATCAAGATGAAGACCATCTAGATTCAGATTCAGCAACTAGTAAGGAGGAAAAGCCCAAACTGCTTCATCTCAAAAAGAAAAATATAACAATAAAAACAAAAAAAAGATAAGAAATTATAGAAGAAAGCAACTCACTTATCCCTATCACCACCGAAACCTTAGAGGAGAAACCCAAAAGAAAGAAAAAGCCTGCCAAGAAAAGAAAAAAGACAAAGAAGTACATCTCAAGCAGTAGCTCGGACAGCAAGAGATCTAAAGAGAAATCAGTGGTCAAGGGCAAAAAGAAAAAACAAAGCCAAAATTAGTCAAATCAAGTGACGATGAAAGTCCACCTATGCACAAGTTTTATGAAATGGAGAAAAGAATGAGCAACATCGAGCTTTGAGAGAAAGGAAAATGCTCATACTCATGCTTGATTACTACCTCGGCATTGAAGGAGACAAGGACGTGAAAGGTTTGCCCAAGGAGTTCGTCCAATGTGATGGAACCACCTGCCCACATGTTCACCTTTCAACATTCCTCAATGATTGCTACAAGACTTGGGCAAATAACAGAGCTTTGTTTCACTACTTTGCAAGAAGTCTTGAAGGCATCGCTGCACAATGGTACAAAGAAAATGTCAACCCAGTTGAACTGAATGAATTTGATAAATTTGTTAACATGTTTGTCAAGAGATTTGAGCAAAATGTTGTCATTGCTCCAACCCTCAGTACCATTTGTAGTCTCCACGAGAAACAAGGAGAAAAGTCTCGAGAATTCATAAAAAAATAGAGAATCCAATGCAACAAGATGAAGGAGCCCATTTCTAAAACACAAGCTTTGTCACTTATTGGGAAAAATCTCGCCCAACCCTTGAAAAGTCTCATCTGCAATGCTCCAATCAAGACCTTTGCTGAGTTGATTGAACAAGCAGATTCAATAGAGGAAGGTGATTTTGACGGAATCATTGCTCCCAAGTACAAAGAAGAGAGCAAGAAAGGAGGAAGGCCAGAATTACCATACTTCATAGCAAATGCCGACATTTGAAAGGACAACGACAACAACTATAAGCATGATAAAGAAGCCAACCACAGGAAGAAGACACGGTTGTCTAAAGAAAATGATGAAGGGAAAAACAAGCACCTAGGTTGGAGTTATGTCCGACATTTCACTCTTCTCAGTCAATCTCGTGAGAAGATCCTAGAATACCTCTTCGCCAAAGGAACTATCCTCTTGCCAAAAATGTCACAGCCTCCTAAAATGATGGAATGTAATAAAGAAAAACTATATAAGTTTCATCGTGCCCTTAGTCATATGACACTGATGATTTTTTTGTCCTCAAAAACATTATCAAAGATTTCATCAACAAGGATCTCAAGGTTGATGATGATAGCATTCTTGAAGTGTTAAAGAATCCATTTCCTGATCACGAGAAGGCGGCAGTAGCCACGATCACCATAGGTACTCCACTTCCATATCATTCACAGGAGTACTTCTAACCTTGTGATGAAAGCAGTTCACACAAAGTCATAATGACAGATTAAGGTGAGGAGCCTCTAGATTTTATTGCTATGATGAACAACAAGGCAGAAAGTTCATCAAAAAAACTTGTCATAATTCCAAAGACTTTTATCCTACAAGGCGGCAATGATGAATCATCATATGACTCCTTGAACGAGGATCCATGCTACTTGGATGATGTCCTCCCCTTGAAAGAACGTATGGTTAAGGGAGATTGGATTCGAGCCTCTAAGGACAAGTCAATTACCTTTTTAGAAAAGGACCTCTTAAAATGGAGATATTACCATGAAAATGCTCTTTACATCGTCGTCCAGGTCAATGGGACGACTATGTCACATGTATTAATCGATGGAGGAAGTGGCTTAAATATTTGTCCTGATCTCACGGCCAAAGCTTTAGGATTTTGTGAAGACAAATATTGCTCTAATGATATCAAAATCTACGGATACGACGACTGAGGTATGAACATCAAATGTACCATCAACATGAACGTGATCATAGAAAACACTAGTCATTGCATTATATTCCTTGTGGTAGACGTACCACCATCATACAACTTACTCTTGGGACGACCTTGGATCCATTAAGTACGAGGAATCCCGTCCACTCTTCTTCAATGCCTCAAATGAAATTTTGGCCCATCAGTCATTACCGGATCTGGTTTATATGTTGGTGCAACCAATGCCCCCTTGATTCGGTGGATATACCCAACATAATAACAATGAAGGAATGACATTTGAAAGAATGGATGCAAAACATGAAGATAGGCTGTTTGCATCCCAAAATTTTTGGTTGGTTTTGAAGTGCTCCAGAAAAATGAGGTTTTGTTTTGAAATAGGAAAGAAATGGACTAGTCCGTCTGTACGAGGATCGGCCGTTCCCAGTGCCTTTACTGGGGGTAATCAATCCAAGGGCTATGTTCTTCATTGATGCATTTCATTTTAACTTAAACATCATTTTGAAGAGGTGCTTGTGATCATAAGTGAAATTAAGTGGGTGAGAATGCGTGAATGCATTGATCGTATATGATTGGAAAGAAAAATCATTCATTCCTACCATAACATTCATCTAAGAGCATTCATACCATAACATTCATCTAAGATTTTTGTTTTGATAAATAACATATATAAGAAGGAAATGTTTTTGAAAATAGATTGAGGTTGTAGACCATTAAGCATGAATCCAATATTGGGTCTTTACTTGATTTTTGGTCTTAGTGAAGTCGCTAAATAAAAGATCATGAAAAAATGTTTAAAGGAATGGAGGATATTCAACATTTTTATAAAAAGAAAGAGAGAGAGAGAGAAAAAGACTTCAAAGATCATTGGATGAAAGATTTTAAAATAAAAGGAGATATATATTCTCCATATGTATGTATAAATATTTGTATAAGCTTTTAAAAATGAAGTCTTTAACTTAAATAGAGAGGGAAAGAAAGATATATATATATATATATATAAGAAATGTATAGGATAAGACATTTATCTTGAAAAGATGAACAAAAGGTTCTAGAGAGAAAAAATAGAACACATGTATATATGCATTTATATGTATATGAAAATTTGTAAAATAAAGTATGAAAAGATAAAAAGAGAAAAGAAAATCTTCATGTATACATATATGTTTATAACATGTATATACATACAGGTCTTTATGAGATTAAAAATCAAAAAATGAAAAATAACCGACTTCAAATTTTGATGTGGGCTGGAGGGGAGCTTGGACTCATGCAAGAGCATAAGCTAATTCTCCAGAGCCACATTAGAGATGGTATTTGCTTTTAAAAATCTTTTGTAAAATATGATTTATATACAGGCATAAAATGTTATTATTTGGTTTATTACAAGGAAAAATCTTCCACCGTTGGGTATAAAAAAAAATCAAACAACATAACGAGACACTCGTTAGGGTTTCTAATTGGGTGATTAAGAAGGAAACTATATGCAATGACATGAGAATGCATTTTTAACATGTACATATTCGTGAAGGTTTTTCCGGGTTGGACAAGTCCCAACCTGAAAAATTAATATGAAGATAAAAATAAAGAACCTCAAACCACACTCTCATTCTCATCATGCATTCACATATAAATGGAGAACCAAACAACTATGCATAGGTAATACATAGACAATATTCAAGGAAGGAAAGATAGAGAGAGAGAGAAAGGATGATGGAAAAAGAAAGATTCAACTAAGAAGGAGAGCATGATGTAACTATGAAATGAAGGATCATATCATCTTTCCATGCTCCTGGTGCACTTGAGCATAACCTCTTGTCTCTAAGAAGAGATTGAATGCTATCTTTTTTGGCCATGAGGAGATGAAGATGATAAGAAAATAAAGAAATAAAGACAATGCTATATTCAATAAAAGAGAAAACATGATTTAATCATGAAATGAAAGATCATCTCATCTTTTCATGCTCCCGGTACACTTGAGCATAGCCTCTTGTCTCTAAAAAGTAGTTGAGTGCTATCTCCTTTGGCCATGGGGAGATGAAAATGAGAGGAAAATGAAGAGAGAAGTGAGAGGGAAGATGAAGAGGAAAATGAAGAGAAAATGATGATTACATACCTCTAGTGAGAAATGTCCTAGGGAAGATGAACACCTTCACTTGAAGATCCCTTTGAGTGAAGCTCCAAGATGATGCCTCCAAGAGAATTGTTGCTTGCTCCAAGTTGGAGATGAAGAGGAGAAATGGAAAGAAGAAGAGGGAGAGAGAGAGAGAGAGAGCTCAAGAGATACTGTAAGACTTCAAGTGAGAATACTCTACGGTTTCTCCCAAGGGCCAATCTTACCCAAGAGGGGGGGATTGGGGGTATTCAAGTGAGAAGACTTCAAGTAATCTTCTGTTATCAATTTCAATTTTGTTCAATTTTTCCTTTATCATCCTCTTTACAGGATGTCAGAACTCAATATGTCTCAGTTTCTTCTTTTTTCTCAAAGTTCCCACAGAAAGCATTTATCAAACAAGTAGTCGGTGAAGTTGAACCTACGACAATACTCGAGTCATAATTACTGGAATTCGCTCAGATTCGAAGAGAAGAACATTCATTGCCCTTAGCTAATGATCCGATTGAAGAGATTAATATTGAAATCAGTGAGAATCCTAAGATCCTTCAAATTGGCACTACTTTGACAGTAGACGAGAAGGAAAAATTGGTGGACTTTCTTATAAGCCACCAAAAAGTTTTCACATAGACCTATGAGGATATGCCGGTTTTAGACCCCTAGTTGGTTGAACATCATTTGCCCCTTAGCCCTAATTGCAAACTAATTAAACAAAAATTACACAAGCTTGATCATCAACTAGAAGGGCCCGTAAAAGAAGGATTAGAAGATCTACTAAAGGCAATATTTATTCGTGCCATGATTACTCCGAATGGTTAGCTAATATCATAGTGGTCCCCAAGAAAAATGGCAAAGTAAGATTGTGCATCGACTTTCGAGACCTAAACAAAGCTATGCCGAAAGATGATTATCCACTTCCAAACATTGATTTATTGGTAGAGAGTACTACAGAACATGCCATGTTCTCTTTTACGAATGAATAGTCGGGATATAACCAAATCAAATTAGCAGTCAAGGATCAACGTAAGACCACTTTTACTACATCCTGAGGTACTTTTTGTTCTATGGTGATGCTATTTAGGTTAAAGAAAGCTGGAGCAACTTATCATAGAGCCATGACCACTATCTTCCATGACCAGAAGCACAAAATCATGGATGCATATATCGATGACATATTGATTAAATCTAAGGTAAAAGAAGACTACATTGAAACCCTCACTCAGATGCTTGAGAGACTATTACAGTGCAAGCTTCATTTGAATCCTTAAAAATGTATGCTTGGGGTTGACTCGGGTAAACTTTTAGGTTTCATAGTCAGTAAAAGGGGAATCAAAATAGATCTTACCAAAGCTAAAGCAATAATCGATATGCCACCCCCTACCAATATCAAGGAACTGTGAAGTTTGCAAAGGTGAATCCAGTCCATTAGACGATTCATTTCCCATCTAGACATGAGATGCGGACCATTCAACCAGCTGCTGAAGAAAGGCGTCAAGTTTGAATAGGGTTTTGACTGCCAACAGTCATTTGAAAAGATCAAGAGATACTTTCTAAATCCACTAATCTTGAAACCCCTGGTGCTGGGTAGACCATTGTTGCTTTATTTCAGAGTGAATAAGTCAGGATGTGGCTGCTTTTTGGCACAATACGATGAAGGAAGTCGCATCAAACATGCAATTTATTACATTAGCAAAACTTTTGTCCAATATGATAAGAAATACTCTCCGATGGAAAAAACTTGTCTAGCATTGGTTTGGATATGTCAGAAACTGAGACATTATTTATTAGCTTGTGAGGTCAAGATATTCTCCAAGCTAAGTCTTCTTAAATACATCTTGGAACAGCCATTCCTTAATGTGTGCATTGTCAAATGGCAAGTTTTGCTGATGTAATATGATCTTGAATATGTGTCCAAGAAGTCAATAAAAGGACAAACAATTGCAGATCAGTTAGCGAACTTTCTCTAATACGAAGAAATCAGAACGAACGATGAGTTTTCAGACGAACACATGTCAAGATTGGAAACAGTTTCGATATTGAAGATGTACTTTGATGGACCGAGAAACGAGATGGGAACTGGTATAGGCATTTTGCTTATCACTCCGAAAGATGAAATGATCTCGTAGTCTTTGAAACTCGACTTTTCATGTACCCATAACATGGCTGAATATGAAGTCCTCATACAAGGACTTCGTTCTTTACAAAGTTTTCAAGTGAAAATGGCGCAAGCCTTTGGCGACTCTTAGCTTATCATCAATCAAGTGAATGGAGAATGGAAAGTCAAAGATGAAAAGTTGGTGCCATATCAAGAGATCGCCACCACCTTGATACGTCAGTTTGAAGAAGTACAACTAGCTCACATAAAAAGAGAAGACAACCCTATTGCGGATGGCCTCGCAAGTTTAGGATCTACTATCTCTTTTCAAACCAACAAATCAATCCGTTCTTCTAAGATTGGAAGATTAGAACACCCTGCTTTTGAAGAGGTGAAGCATATTCATCATATCCAAGAAGGGAATACGCCTTGGTATCATGACATTAAAATATATATTGAAAGCAAAGAATTTCCAACTGGAATGCTAAAAAATGAACAAAAAGCAATTTAATGTATGTCAGCGAAGTGCTTTATTATTGCAGGAGTGCTATATAGACGTGGATTTAACACTGAATACTTTCGGTGCCTTGATGAAGATGAGGCCAAGGAAGTCATCGAAGAGTCACATTGAGTTGACTGTGGGGGCCATGTTGGTTACCAAACTCTCACCAAACAGATAATTCGAGCAGGATATTATTGACCTACTATGCAAAAGGATTATTACTAGTTTGTCAAAAGATGTAAAGAATGTCAACTGCATGCTCCAATGATCCATACACCAGCTTCTTACTTGCATTCTGTAACATCTCCTTGGCCGTTTGCAATGTGGACATTTGACGTAGTCGGACCCATATCTTCTGCAGCTTCAAATGACCATAAGTATTTTCTTGCTGCAACAGACTATTTTACTAAATGGATAAAAGTCATCACATTCAAAACGGTAGTAGGGCATCACGTGTTGTCCTTCATTCACAAAAATCTTCTTTGCAGATTTGGAGTACCTCATGATATAGTATTTGATAACAAGACTCATTTAAAAAATGAAAAGATGAGACAGTTGTGCAACAAATACCATATCATACATCATCTTTCAGCTCTTTATTATCCCCAAGGTAATGGGCAAGTGAAGGCCACCAACAAGATCCTGATCTGTATCTTGGAGCAGACAGTAGAAATCGAAAGAGACTGGCATGAAAAGATGCATAACGCTCTATGGGCATATCGCACCACTATGAGAACTCTGACAAATGCTACTCCAACAGAGTTAGTCTATAGAATTGAAGTGGTTCTACCATTACATGTACTAAAACCCGCTTTGAAGTTTCACTTCTCTCATAGAGCTTCCCCTAAATCAATATCAGCAAAAAAAAACTAATGCAGCTCGATTTGCTAGATAAAAAGAGGCTAAAAGCAGCTAAGCACAATAAAGCTTATCGTCAGAGGGTGAATAAACAATTTGCCAAGTTAGTTATCGAAAGACAGTTCAAAGCAAATGACTTAGTCCTACGATCTGTGGTATACCTCAGAGACAAGCACGTGGTAAGTGGATACCAAATTGGGAAGACCCATATGTTATTAAGGAAATATTGCCCCGTAATTCATATCGATTGATTGATACTAATGGGGTGGAACTTGCCGATCATATTAATGTTCTTTATCTCAAGAAATTCTACACCTAGTCCTTTTGTATTCACTTTCCAATTAATGACAAATATTTATGTTTCTCACATCCAATCTGCTATTCATTTTGGATTCTTCTCAGTCGAAAAACATAACGATTGCATTGGAGAATTTTTTTTATATTATCGATCAAGACTTGAGAGCAACCCATGCAGGTAAGGGGTTAAACTAGCAATGTAAGGCAACCCATGCAGGTAAGGGGTAAACCTGCAATGCAAGGCAACCCACTCAGGTAAGGGGTCAAACCAGAACTCAATCTTACCCAAACCCACTCATGTAAGGGGTCAAACCTCTAACTCAAATAACTCATTCAGGTAAGGGGTTAAACTTGAGGCATCACTCCAAACATATTTTGTTTGAAAAATTTGGAGTGCTTATCTTTGTCACTAAGTACGGTTAGCACCAGCTTAGTAACAAAGTTGGGCATTTGTTATCACTTCAATTTTTTTTGGAAAAGTCTACATTCTTTTTACCCAAACACAAATTCAAAACTCATCTTTAGACGTGAGATCTAAATCCAAAATCTAACTCTCGAATCGAAATAAGATCTAAAATCCAAGTCTAGATCTAAATTCATTATTTCAAACTCAAAATTCAAAACTGAAATCACGACAACAAAGTTTGAACTTATGAGCGTTGGGCACGCGCACACGGACCTTCCCTTTGGTTATGCTTTGTTTTCATGCCAAAATGTGTTTTTAACCCTTAGTCGCATGCTAGAATGCGTCGGTGAACAATTAAACCTAATTCGGATTTAAAACCAGTCTGGAGTTATTCGAAAAAGAGTCGACCGCCCATTTGAAACAAAAACCAATTTTACACACACTTTAAATAAAAAGGGGGGTTTTGTGCTTTTTTTATGAAAACCGATTTCTATTTATTTATTTACTCATTTTATCTTATTTTATTTCACTTTATTTCATATTATTTAATTTAAAGAAAAATGTAAAAAAAAAAGCACACGCGACAAGATGTCTTGTGCCCGCGCGATATGAAATCATGCGCAAACGCGCCATGCAACGCATGACTGCAAAGATGTAAAGAGTGCGAACACCGAGCAACGAACACAAACCGAACACCGAGCGACTTGTGATTGCATGTGAGACCGCATGTGGCCTAGCCAAGGCCTGCAAACGGCGTAGACCCCATTTCAATGATAAAAACTACCTCCCAAGGGCGGTTTTGGGCCTGTTGGGTGGGCATTAGCCGTGCCCCAACATCACCTGGGTGTACCTTTTTTGGCCTCCCACCCGCATCGAGGCGATCGCGAGTCCGGGTGCACTCCAGATGCGCACCCAAGCTAGTCAAACAAGAGTCGGGTGCTGTCAGCCGCACCCGACTAAAATCGTCTTTTTCAGACTCGCACTCGCCGCATTTGACGCGAGTCAGGTGCGGTCAAAGGAGAGTCAGTCTAATATTGTCCAATTTTTAGGTTTTTCTTTTTTTTTTTAATTTGAACAAAAGCAAAGTCGATTCTGCATCTCCTCTCCCCTTTGCCCGTTTGCTGCAGCCTGTTGCTTTACTCCTTTCCCTTTGCCGTTGTTCCTCTCGTCTGCGATTTTCTCTTCCACCGGCAACTTCGGGCTTCCTCTCCAATCTCTTTCAATCGAACGGCGTCTGTGGCTTCATCTCCGGCCGACAGCATCAGGTTTCCTTCTTTCCCTTTGTTTTCTTACCCTAAAACCCCCTTTCCCTACATGCTTCTCTTTTTTTTGCTGTTGTTCGTGCAATTTTAGGGTTTTTTGTTTTTCGTTGTCTCGTCTGCTTCTCTTTTGTTGTATTTGTACGTTTTCTTTTCCCTTTTCTTATTTGGATTAATTGATTCGATTTCTTGTGTTAGCATTAACGAGTAACAACATTTTGATGAATGATTCTGGTGTATCATCTGAATTTCAAATCTTAGTGGATACCTCTTTAGGCACCAAGCCCTGTGGTCCCATTTGCTGATGGCCTAGGAACACTGCAAATATGCTCAAGTATGTTCTGTTAACCTAACAAATGATCTCTAATGGCTCCATCGTATGCATGTTTGTGTAGGATAGACTACTATACTAATCTAGTAATTTTTGTGTGTTTTAGATTATCTATGGGAGATTATAGGACCTCGGTTTTGCTATTTTGTATGTTCATGTTCATTGAAATGGTAAAATGAAAGCTAAGCAGACAAAGTAAAATGGCTGCAAAAAGGGTACTCTGTCTCATCTACAAAATTTCACTGCTTGCTTGTGTTGAGCAGTGCTGAAGAAGCCTTCATTTGTATATAGCTGTGAACAGCCTTTCACATGAAAGTCTTGGAAATGGGTTGTTAGAAGACTTGACCTGTTATATAATTAAGTTCTTAAAAAAATTATCAAATTAAAAATCCTGTGGGCTTTAAAAAGGGTGCTATTGTGGTGCAAGGTGACTAGAACACCCCTGATTTGTAAAAATGGTGCAACCGGGCCGCTCTAAATAATACCTATTTTGCCTATCAAGTGTGGTTGTGGTATGTGACGACAACTTTGAGAAGTTTATGGATGGAGACTAAGAACTAAAAGATTTGCCATAAGCACTTGTCCAAGTTCAATTATAGGGTTCTTGGGTGGTTTGAATGGTTATGGTGTGTTTCTCTGCTAATGCAAAAAGCAAAGATAATACTTGCATTTCTTTTTCCTAGTTGTAGAAGTAGGGGCATCTCTATGGAGCTAGATCTCGGAGTTCAATGGATGATTAATTTAACTGAAATATTAGGGTAGACCATATCATTCTTTTCAGAAATCGTCATAGTAGCAAGTACAATCCTCAAAATAGGCATCTAGCCAAGGGTCCAGAGATGGGTCTAATAGTGGTAGAAGGCTTCCATCCATGTTAAGTGTTTCTGTGATATTTGTGCTTCATTATGTCGATGCATCACTATTCTTTGTGTTTATTGGGGATAATCTTGTTGAAAGGGATCTGAGGGGGGATGTTTTGTACAAATAAGTGGGCTGGCACTAATTTGGAATTTATGTTTGAAAGATCATGTGATCGTATATTAATCTTATATCTCTCCCCATTTCTTGGATTGAACTTGATACACTTATTTATAGGCATTCATTGCTAGATGTGAACTTCCATTTCACGTCTGAAATCTGACTAAAAGTGATTCAGTGAACTATGCAAACTATCTATTCTTAAATTTGTTATATTTGAACTTTTCTATTTTGAACTTTGAAGGTAAAACCATAAAAGATGGCAAATAGAACGAAAGGAAAAGAAGTTGTTTCAGATTCTCCTGCAATAGGTTCTTCATCTAATGTGAATGTGGATGAAGGTGATGTTTCAAAGTTTTCTACAATACCTAGTGAAGCATTTGCATATGAAGAACTAATGATTGATAATGATATCATGATTAGCAAATTTTAATTTTGATCTTGTAATTTAATAATTTTGTGGTATATAGACAATTTTTTATCATATATATTATATACATATTATTATTATTATTATAAATTAATAATAATAATAATAAAATACTCTCACCGCACCGCCGCACCTAAATTTTTTGAGATGTACCGTGCCCGCACCCACACCGGCACCCGCTCCCCTCACTCAGGTGACATAGCCCTGCCCACACCCCCAAAGAGTATTTGCAGGGCTAATGGCAAATCCCACTTAGTCAAAACCTATTAAAAAAATAAAAATAATTCAAAATTACTTAGAATTTGCATCAAAATGTTATGAAATTAAAAAAAATTCAAATTTTGAGTTTTGGTTCCAAAACTCTCTATAAATATCCCCACAATCATCTCTCTTGGGCATGAGCCAGACTTTGGGGAACCTATAGTGCATTCTCACATGAAGACTTAGAGTTTTCTCTTAGCTCTCTTTCTCCATTTCTCTCATCTTCTTTCCTTCCCATTCCTCTTCTCTTTGAACCTTGGGAGCAAACTTCTCCAAATTCCAATTCTTCAAGAGAGCACAAGGAGATTTCTTGGAGCAATATCTTCTTCATTTTGGAGTTTCACTCAAGGCGAATCTAGGATCATCCAAAGAAAGGGTATTCATTTTCCTAAAATTATTCTTGTTTGAGGTATGTAACCAACATCTGAATCCTTTTTTTTTTCCTACTCTTTCTCTTCTTCACCTCCCCATCGCCATATAAGATAACACTCAAACATTCACTTTGGAGTTAAGAGCTATTCTTGACTACACTGGGAGCATAAGAAGTTGGAATGATATTTCATTTTATGATTGAAACATGTTCTTTCTTTTCTTGAATGTTGCTTTATTTTGGTTTCGTTACTTGCTCTCTTGTTCATCTCCCCATGGCCATATAAGATAGCACTCAAATCTCATTTTTGGAGTCAAGAAACTATTCTTGAGTACACCGAGAATATGAGAAGACAAGATGATATTTTAATTTATGTTTGGAACATGTTCTCTCTTTCCTAGAATGTTGCTTTGTTTTGGATTATTATCCATGCATAGTTGATTGATTTTTTCATTCATATATGAATGAACATGAGAATGAGTGCTTGGGTTGAGATTCTTCTCTATTATTATGTTGATGTTTGAGGTTGAGATTTGTCCAACCTGGGAAAACCCTCACGAATATGTACATGTTAATATATATTTTCATATCATTCTTACATTTAGTTTTCTTCTTAATCACCTAATTAGGAACCCTAATGAGTGTCTTATTATGTTGCTTGATTTTCTTCCATATCCAACGATAGAAGAAACATATTCCTTTATAACAAATGAAATAATTATGTTTTATGTTCACATATAAAAATGTTTGAAGTTGTGCACTTCAAAAGAATTTCAAAAGCAAAAACCCTCTCTAAAGAGGCTTTGGAGGCCTAGCTTAGGCTCTTGCATGAGCCTAAGTTCCTCTTCGGCCTACATAAAAATTGAAGTCAAATATTTTAAGTTATTTCTTGATTTTTAAATTTCATGAAGACACATACGTATACATGTTATATACGTATATGTGCACATGATGGTGTTCTTCATCATTCTCTCTCTAGGTTTCCATATTTTATTTTACAAATTTACATATACACATGAATGCATATATATATGTGTTCTATTTTCTCTCTCTAGAATCTTTTATTTCTATTTTCAAGTTAAATGTCATCTCCTAAAAATTTCTTATATATATATATATATATATATATATATATATATATATATGTATGTATGTATATATATATTCTTTATTTCTTTTCCTCTAAAATCTCTCTTTTTCTTCAAATCAATATCATTTTTTATAAACTTTCATATATCTGTACACGTATATGGGCATCTCTATCTCTTTTATGAACTTCTTTTTCCTCTCTATTTAAGTTAATACTTCATTTTCAAAAGCTTTCACAGACATATATATATATATATACGTACATACATACATATAGAGATACATATCTCCCCATCTTTTAAAACCTTTCGTTTAGTGATCTTTGATTTTTTTTTCACTCTTTCTTTCGATGGAAGTATTTCATCTTTTCTATTATTTTGGATATTTTTCTCCAAAAGATCTAAGGTTTTAATTGTCGACTTTATTAAGACCAAAAAATCAAGTAATGACTCAATATTAGAATCATGCTTGATAGTGTACAATCTCATTCTATTTTCAAAAACTTTTCTCTTTTCATAACAGTATTTATAACAATCTTATAAATAAAAAAAAGAAATTTAGATGTATGTAATGATAAGAATGTTTCTAGATGAATGTTGTCGTATGAATGAATTATTCTCTTCTAATAATGTAGGATCAATGCATTCACACTCACTTAACATCACTTATGATCACAAGCACCTCTCCAAAAGAGCTTAAGCAAGATAAGACGGAGCTCTAACTAAATAGTAACTGAATTAGAGCAAAGTCTCAAACCTACTTAACTTCTTAAGAGAACACTAAAGTGATTTCAAAAAGAGATCTTCAATGTTTTTTAAATGATATTTGTAAAAATCTTCCAATTCAGGATTTTACTCAAAATCAAAGCAAATGACTCATCAAAAAACATTGTCAATAATTTGAAATATAAAGTCTTCAATATTTTCTCAAACACCTGACCACATTCAGAATGAAAATGATGTATAAGCCAAAACGAAATGCATCAAAGATAAGCATAACCCTTGGATTGATTACCCCCGATAAAGGCGCGGGGAACGGTTGATCATCGTACCGACGGGCCAGTCCCTTTCTCTCTCATTTTCAAAATAAAATCTCATTTTTCTAAAGCACTCCAAAACAAAAAATTTGTTGAGGATGCGAACAACCATTAATGATGTGTTCTAGCTGAAACAATAGTACATATGAATTTCTCTTTCACACCATACTATGCATACCTAGCTCACACTTGTGATCATCAAGCATTTCAATATCCAACTGAGCATGCTTTAACTGCAATAAAGATAAGTTGTTAGCTAAAGCAAGAATACAACCCAAATGACTTTCTATCATGAAGTTGGCAACCTAGTGATGTACAAAACTTTGACCATCATGTAATCCACTAAGAAATTATAGTAGCCAGTGGAAGACTTTGACCAATCCGTCCATATGCACTTTGTAGGCTGTGCATTTACACAAACTTGTATGGGAAGAAAATCTGGCATATTTTGTTTCCCTTGATTAGAGCTTGATTTTCTTTATTTTCTAGACTAATTCACTTTACATGTGTTTTGCATTTGAGAAATTAGTGTGGGATACATTAACATGTCGACATATCACACAAATAAAATGAGACAAAGTCTATAAAAGATGATATGAAGCTTCGTACACCTGCTGCAAACGAGCAAGCGCTGGCCGATTGCAATTGGCTTGTTGCAATCCCGATGCTGTCACATACACGGTGCTAATAGATTCACTTGGTAAAACTGATCAGATATTATAAGCTGCAGATGTGCTGCTAGAGATGATTGATTTAGGAGTGAAGCCGACATTACACTATATTTAATGCATTGCTTTGTGGGTATGCAAAGGCCGGGATGCATGAGGAAGCTAAGAGAACTTTCGAGCGGATGGTGAGCTATGGAATAAAGCCTGATTCATTAGCCTATTCAGTCGTGTTGGATGTAATATTGAGGTCCAATGATACTGCAAAAGCTTTGATTATGTATCAGCGAATGCTTAGAGATGGTTTCAGGCCAGACATATACATTCATGATACAGATGTTTGCCAAAGAAAACAAACATAGAGATGTGGAGAGAATGATCCAGCATTTCATGGAAATTCATAGTATTGATCCAAATGAAATCTGTACCATTCTTGTTAATACACAATGCTATGATCGCACCTTTGAATTCTTGAAGATTGCTGTAAGACGGGGCACGGAGCCTGGTCAGAATAACTTGTTATCTATCTTGAATTCACATCTTTCATTGAACAGACACACGGATGGAGAAGAACTCATTAATTTTCTAAAAGAGAAAGCACCAGCCACTTACTCTTTAGTGCGTGAGGCATTGATCCTTGTGCACAGTAAATCTCATTGTTTGGAAGCTGCTATGGAAGAGTATTATCAACTTCGTGGCATTGGTGATGTTAGCGTTGCTGTTTATGAATGTCTGATCATATACCCATGCAAAAGAAACCATATAAACTTTACCAAAAATAACACTCTCAACTTTAATATGTTAATGCTAGTCAATTTCACATACAACCAGGATAGCTAAAGCCTAGAGCCAATCGCAAGCAAACACACGGAAAATTTGGCAGTTCAAAATTTCAGCTGCTAAGGGCATGAACCAAATTCCCAGAAAACCTCAGATACCAATTCCGACAAAACCACAGAGCACACAGCCAACATAATACAATTTCCTCAATTAAATGCAATTAAGACAAGCACCAATTTTTCAAATGCCTTCTTGACCACCTCCACCAAGTCTACCCGACATCATAAACTTTTAGCTGGGTTCTTCAGTGGAAAACAAGTTTTCATCAAATCCAAACTGCCAAACATCATATGTTAATTCTGGCTTTCTTTTATCATCTAATAAATGATGCAGACACTAGCAAAATTTTTTGGAGGGCAGTGGATAAGGTTGTGGTTGAAAGAGATAAAGAGAAAGAGGAAGGAAGAAACTAGACTCCGAAAAGCAGAGGTGCATGCGGCTATATCAGTTGGAGGTGTGGCGGCAATACTTGCAGCAGTTGCGGCAGAAAACATCAGAAAGAGTAACTGTGATCAGCGTCAACAGAAACGGCAGGGCAAAGATGATGAGGAAGAGACCAACAATGCCAGAGATGCAGTTCTGGCCTCTGCTGCTGCTCTTGTCGCAGCTCAGTGCATGGAAGTGTTTCAGACCATGGGTGCCAAAAAAGACCAACTGGGATCAGCAATAGGATCTGCATTAACAGCTAAAGATGTTGGCAACATCATTACTCTCACTGCAGCAGCTGCTACATGTAATGAAAATCAAAAGCATTTCACGTTTTGCAGGACACTAACACTCAAACAGGCAATTAACATGATCAAATCAGACAAAGGGAGGATAGTTCCCATTCCTAAAATGAGGCACTCCATTACCATCTCAATGGCATCAAACATATAATACATAAAAGTATGCACCCTTCACACAACAACAAGGAAAACATGGAAAAAAATTTCACATCCGTACATGGAGAAGACAAGAAAGTGTGAAGAACAATAGAGTGTATAGCTTTTAAGGGAAAAAGATAGAGGACCTTAGCATTAAGACAATGGACTGTCTAGAAAATCAAAGTTTAACATTCAGACAATGATTGCCTACCAGGATGAATTCCACAGATGAATTTGCAGAAGCAACCAAAATGAAACCTGCCGCTGAAGCAAGATAATAGAGAAAGCTAAGCCTCAAACGATTCAAATGCTTCTCAAGGATTCATGAACAATAAAAACAAACTAAGAACTATTGAAGCATAGAGAAGGGGCTTGAATGGGTGAACACCACGGAGAGCCTCAAAGATGTGATAAAGAGGCATTACCCGAAGATTACAGAAACATGGCTGAACGACTCTAGTGCAAGGTTTTAGACCATTCAGGTCCCCCTGTTGTGAAGGTGGAGAAGGATCTGTGATGGATAAAACGAGAGAAAGATGGATGTAGACAAACCTTAGCACTCACACCATCCGTGAATCCCTGGAGACGCTTGGAAGTTTTTGGCTGCCGTGCAGGTTTCAGGCCAGTTGCCCATTTTTTCTCTTGTTTGAAACCTAAAAAATCATTGTTTGGTGTTGGGTAGTGTAGGGAAGACGTGTTTGAGGAAGAAACGAGAGAGAGACAGGCAAACAACCAATAATATCCAATAACGTACCAATAACATACATGAAACACCAATAGAAAGAATTTTTTTTTAGAAACAAAGGGGAATGGGCGGGAACCTTCTTCATCTCCATTTTTACATTTTTTTAACATATGCTTGATTTCTTAATATTTTTCAAATTATTTTTTATAATCAAAATACATTTTAAATTAGGAACAGTTGGGCCCATTTCAACGTACATGATGATCTCTTATTGAGAATTATCAAATCAGATGACCCATATTATTTCTCATTTTAAAAAAACATTATTTATTATTTTTTCTCATTTAATTGAGTTAATTAAAATAATTTGTGTTACATCAAAGAGTGTTCAATGATATATCAGATAATTTATTAGTCCTCTTAGCTTTATCAAAATAGGTGTTTTTTTACACAAAATTGTCTGTTTAATCTAATGATATATCATATAATTTATTAAATCGAACAATTTGTTGTTTTCCTACTAGTTAAATGTTTTTGTTTTCAAATTTGTGAATTATGTGTTATATATCAAATAATTAAGACATTTGGATAAATTTTATGATTATACAAAATAATTTACTTTATTGATTAAATACGTAATTGATAAATTTGATAAATAAAACTTTTTTATGAGTTCAGTAGTTTTTTCATATTAAATATATTTATTTGATATTATGCACAGTGAAGATGCTTTCAACTTAAAATGAATATCATAATGCATTTAAGATTTTCTATTTATTATAAAATATTTTTTTTAAGTTGGTTTTAAAAAAAGTATATTTTTTGCTATCAACTTTTTTTTTTAATTTTCATAAGAAACATTGATTAACATATCACATTTACAAGCTCAAATTGCACAAACATAATTATACTAATTAAAGTGCATTGTTTGGTACTTTTGTTCAAGAAGTAACTTGTTTGGTTTCTTTCAAATTCTGACTTTATGAGTCTCGAAAATTCGAAATTGGTCCACTGCTAGATAACTAAAAAAAGCACCATAAGCTTATGCTAGAGTCACCAAACCATGGCTTTGCGATAATTGTCACTAATGCTTTGTGGCAAGGTATTTTTAGGGGTAGTCTTTTAAACAAATTTGTCATCAGACAATATTTGGTGGCCGACTGATTTCAATTCCTCGAGGTCTCTCATACATCAATGCCAATAATTTTTTTGAAACCTGCCATTTTTCAAATATATAATATAGCTATTTTTGAAACCAATTTGACATAACGGCCCATTAAAAAATTTATAGCTCTAAAAGTGTCTTTTTCATATTTTTAAAAATGTCCATTTTGTTGAATTTCTTGATTGAAGTTTTCTTTATTATTTCTAATTAAATAAATAAATTATTTAAGATATCCTGCTTAGTTGATGCCTTAACTATAATAGTTTGCTTGATTACAAAAAAATGTTTAATTAAATACAATATTAATTAATTAATTAGTTTTATATGATATAGTTTTAAATATTTTAAGTTAAATGGTGTATATGATAACTATAGGGTAATAGGGCTATTGTTATATGCAACTCCATGGACATCATTAGCTCTTAGTTAGATTATACCTTCATATAAAATTAATGTTCTTCTTGTGTCATGATGTTAAGTTAGTGTCTTTGACTAAACCTTTTGCCTAAACATCATATCATTGTCATATGTCGCAACTTCAAAAACTACGTCACCAACTCAAGCTCTCACGGTTCGGATTCGGATATTAGGCGATTTGGATTTCAGCTCTCGATGTTCGAATTCAAATATCGAGTTATAATTCAGATTCAAATATCAACGCATGGTTCGGATTCAGATATTAGGTTATAGTTCAGATTTGGATGTCAGGATATAGTTCAAATTCAGATATACTTGTTGAGAGAGTTAGTATCCGATCATATATTTATTTAAAACCGAATCCGAATCCGCATCCAATTGGATGTTATTTCTTAAATCTGAATCTGATTTTTTTAATTGGATGTTAAATTGCTTACCATATTCGATTTTTTAAAAGCAATTCGAGCAAATATGCCGCAGGTTGTAATCATAAAGGGGCTGTTTGATGGCAGGAAATTTAGAAATGGAAAAAAATTTCCAGAAAAAAATTTCTGGAAATGATGAATAGGAAATAAAATTCCAATGTCCAAACCCACCTTCTGTTTGTTACACAGGAATTATTTTTCTGAAAAAAATTTTCTTTGTTTGATGAAAAAAAATTGGAAAAGAAGGAAGAGGAAGACGACGACGGTTCTGTGCCTGAGGAGAGGCAGAGGACGACTGTGTGCCTGAGGAGAGAAAGATGACGACTGTGTGCCGGAGGAGAGGTGCTGGGTGAGGACGATGCCCTTTCCTTCTTTCTTCCTCTTTTCCCTTTCTTCCCTTTCCCCTTCTTTCTTCCTCTTTCCCCTTTCTTCCCTTTTCCCTTCTTTCTTCCTCTTTCCCCTTTCTTCCCTTCTTCCTCTTTCCCTTTTCTTCCCTTTCCCCTTCTTTCTTCCTCTTTCCCCTTTCTTCCTCTTTCCGCGATGGCCTTCTCCTCTTCCGTTACCTCTGTGTTGGGCCCTGGCGGCGACGACGACTCGCTGCCGGAGAGGGAGAGGTTGGAGAAGGCGGTGGTGGGGGAGAGAAGGAGCTGCTGAGATAGAGGGGAAGGGTGGGGCGGCCGGAGCGCCGCGATGCTGAGCTTGATATCGAGCTTCCTTAAGCCCTGCCGCCTCTCGTGGAGCTTGAAGGCCGGCCGTCGGGGGCCGACATCACCGGGCGCCGCCGCCGAAACTTGAAGAAGGGGAGAGCGAGAGAGCAGCTGGAGAGAGCGAGAGGAAGAGGAGGCTGCGGGGAGCGGGCGAGAGAAAGACACGGGCGAGAGGAAGCGAGAGTGCCCTAACGGGCAAAAAAATTTTTCTGGAAAAAAATTTCCACCCCTCCGGGTGGAAATTTTTTTCTAGAAAAAATTTTCGAAATCGACCGTAACGGTCGATTTTTTTTTTCCGCGTTTGATAAACCGGAAAAATTTTTAAGATTTGATTTTTTTTTTCTGTTGCTACAGTATATTTTCGGCGTATCAAACGCCCCCAAAGTGAATTTTCCCGACATTGATTGCATGCCTTCCAAAGTCATTACCTAGGAGAAGGGCAGGTGGTGGCTGAGAACTTCCTTTCCTGACATTTATGAAAAGTTGGCAAAGGCGATGTTCGACTACTTACCCACCGCCCACTGCCATTTGTGATATTTATTTAGATCATGTAATAGTGCCTCTTCGTTAATGTGCATGTTTGGTGTAAGTAATTCATTTAACACTGCTTTCACTTACATTTTTTATTTCTGTAGTAGTCGCATCATTGAAAACTTCATTCATGCTTCTTCTTTCTTTAATGTTGCTTTTTTGCGATACTAAGAGGTCAATATATTGCCCTCACTGGAGGTACATATTAATTGTTTATTCACTTTACTGACAATTCAATGCTCCAATTGAGTTATTGCCATCTTGGACAAAATAATTTATGTAATATATTGTCCTCAAAATTCAAGGTCCAATTGGTTAGTGGTACCTTAGCTTCAGTTATTTTAGAATAAGAAAAATAAGTAAACATGATAACAGGATAGTGATAATATGTTAGTCCTTGTCCCGAGTGATGCCTAATTGGGATTAAAAGGTTCATTATAATGGATAAACAGCCAACAGACAATATGCCATTTTGAGAGAGAGGAACATGTCTAAGGACTAGTATTAAATATTCAGATTAAGGCTTTTCAAATGTATCTAATAGAATTGGAACGATACGGAGAAGATTAGCATGGCCCTTGTGCAAGGATGACATGCACAAATTAAAGAATGGTCCAAATTTTTGTTCATTATTTTGAATAAAAGGTGAGGTCCAAACTCCTAGCAGCCTCGCATCACAAATGGCATATATATCAGGGAATAGTGGTGAATATTCTAGCTATCACAATCTCGACGTAAGGGAGGGGAGGTTGGGCAGATGGCTGAGATACTAATTACTGGCTTTTTTTATTATATGTGCATGAATGATTTGATGAGATAGAGATCATGCACAAGTCTTCTCTTCTACGGAGTATGAGGCGACCCTAATTACGAAGCTGAATGAAGAGGCAAAATCTCTTTGTTCCTTATTTATTTTGGTTAATTTGCTTTTCCAAAGCAAATGCACTTTTGAACTGGGCAATTGCAGGACATTAAAGGCCCGCGAATAAGCTCTTTGCCAGAAAACTTGAGGTGTTTAAACCATCATGAACATAATGGAAAGCTGTTTTAGTCATAAAATAAAATGAAAGGCTTGGGTCAACTTATTAAAGTTTCATGTAAAAGCAAAGTTTGGAGTTCAATGTCCAGAGAATGCATCCTTGCATAAAGGTTGAAGTGACACAGAGGCTTTTCTCGATCATATTCAAGCCCCAGTGAAATGAAAAACAAGTTGCTTTTAGCCAAATAGCTGGCCTGGAAAGAAACAAATTGGCAAGCCTTAGAACATGGATAATACAGTACCTCTAACTAAGTTGAGCCTTTGCTTTCTTTCATGTAGATATGAGGTAAAACACATTTTAGCTGAACACAAGGTTAACAAGCTATCAGCTGGAAAAGATACAAAGGCCCTCCTATTGTCCTTGCTTCCAGGGTCCTGGAGCTGTGTTGGGACTTGGGTGGGATATAGTATGTCCATCAAATAAAGTATCATGCTCCTGCTTCCACCATTTATGATATGGGGGAGTATCACCCATAGGATGGAAGAGGCAAGGTGCCTCCTACACTCCTGTTTGCTCGACCAACTATGCTCTGCCGTTTGAGGCAAGCGAAAACATTAAAAAAAAATTCTGCTATATATTCCTTTAATCTCCATCTAAGATCAAGATCTTCCGAAAACATGACAAATTACTTGCAAACTCATCTAGAATTGAGGCTTGGTGAAAGGGAACATTGCCAATCTTCAATATCAGGTTTGTTAAGAGGTTGGATGCTCCATTCATGAAACCACTACGCTACTAATGAGGGGTCTGGATGGTAACGGAACTCCCACTTTCTAATGCCTATAATTACCACGAAGCTGAAGCAGCTAATAAGCAGCACAAGCAGCCCACAGTTCCATAAACTTGAAAATCATGCTTTGCTAATGCATGGATTCAGCCATATGTGTAACAATAAGAACAAAATTCATTCACTTGCAATAGACCAAGTGCATTGTGTCATCCTTTTGAGTAATATATTTGCAAATGCCAGGTGTTTTCTTCTTTTATCAAAACCATTTCGGACACAGGTCGTACATTGCTTCGTCTTATCTTCAAGCATTTGTCATTAGTTCTTGTTTACTGTTATCGCTTCCAAACCAAACATGTCTTTTGTGATGCATTTTCAGATTCCTTTTGTGCTTTCTTCTTCATCTTGTTCTTCACTCTAGGCAGGACATGCTTGGTGATTGTTACTTTATAAGACAGTGCATAGTGCATCTAGGAATGTCCAACAAGAGAGCTAGAGCTCAATTTGTTTAAGCTTGTGTCACTTGGTTCATACAATTTTTTTTTACTTTAAATTAAAGTTGAAAACTACAAGAGGTGTGTTAAAATTGTCAAAAATTATTGACATGTCCCTAAATATTAACAAACAAGGAAGACATGAGCAGGCTCAATTTTAAACATGCCGAGCTCATCAAGCTCGAACTGGACTCATTTATTAAATGAGTCGAGCTTACACGTACGAGTTTGATTCAAGCCTAAGTTCGCTTGACTCATTTAACCCATAATTGTATGGATCTATCACGTAACCTGACCATTTGGCGATCCAGGTGCATCCCCCTTGGGGACGCCAAGGCTGCACGTGACTTTCAGCATTTTTGTTTCTGAAAGCATCCTGTCCAAGATATAGACGAGTCCAGCTGCACAAGTAGGTGGGAAATGGAAAAGTCAAAGCACATATATAGATGATCATGGACCGGGTCCACTGGGATTCCATAATTCCCATTAATTTGTCGATTCATCCCACCAAGATTCACCGTTTTCATTTCAATATCCAACAGCTCGGGCCCGGGCCTTGAAGATATCCTGTACTACACGAAGCCATGATCAAGCTCCATTCAACTCCAAGAAACTCAACTATATATTTTCATAACCTCTCTATGCGTTTACTCGCAGAAAGTGTGGTTAGATGCGTTGCTCTGGGCTGCATCAATGGCACATGAGTCCAAACTTGAAGATCAAAGAGCGCGAGCTTTGATAGCTATGTCACATCTCGTGCAAATCACCATCGTTGACAAAGGATTTGATTCAGAGTATTCCACGGTAAAAAAATACCAGCATTAATTTAGTAATGAATGATCTGAGTGTGGCGCATTTATGTTCGTGTTGACCGGATGTATGCAATACGAAGGCTCACATTAAACAACTTAGATTGTATATTGCAAAAAGCTGGCACAGATGTTTCTTTGCACAAATACCGTAATGTGGAAACGTTGAGAAGTGTTGATCTTGAGATTAAGGGTGTATGTCCTTTGTTCGAGTCTTAGAGGATGGTATTGAGAAATGTTGATCTTGAGATTAAGGGTGTCATGGTGGAGGCCAAGTGAACAGGTTCAAGGCAACATTAGAGTTTTGTTTTCAAATCCCACTCTTGAGATTAAGGGTGCCATGGTGGAGGCCAAGTGAACAGGTTCAAGGCAACATTAGAGTTTTCAAATCCCACTTGACCTCGAGTTTTATTTGTCTGTGTCCCGAAATCAATTCTTGTGTCCCTCTATGCATGGAATAGCACCCAAGGCTTGAGGTATTGAGTGGAGATTGGCTTCACAAAGGCGTTCTTTGTTAACCATTGGCTTAATAAATACAAACATTTGAACGAACAAGATGGATTTACATACAACATACACACACATGTTACTGTGCAGCATCTGCACGAATTGAAGCAACGAGACATTAACTTGCTTGATTGATAAATGTGAAAAGGGAACATAAAAGAAAATTAACATGTATAAGGAAATGGTAAACAGGATAAATCAAGACCAAAAGTTATATATATATCCATTAACACTTTCCACATTCTCTTTAAAAGTGATAGCAATTGCTATCCACCAGAATTCAAATCGATAAAAGCATATGGCGCCATCACTCTTATGGGATGATGTAGAAACCGTTGAATGGGAGAGGTAGATATGTCAACCTAATCTCAAGGTCAACTCCCACATGAAAGCAGCCGTAGGAATTATTAAATCCATCGAACAGACTCACAAAAATTACCTTACTGCTCTTCAACTTTGTTTTAAAAAAATTTACATAAGAGACATCATCTTCCCCGGCCTAGAGAGCATGAAACTGTCAAGGCCATCCTCTTGGGATTGAGTTGCGTGCAGCACTCAACAAATATACACCAAAAAGGTAGACAAAGGTACTTTTGAAATCTTTTCATAAAGTAGAACACATTTTAGATTTTTTTCTCTTTTTTTTTCACAATTCTTGTTTACCCTTATAAAAAGTTTTTTTTCAGTGTTTTAATGGGGATATTTTCGTCATTGCATACCCCTGTGGGTGAAAAAATCATGAAACAGGGGTGGTGTATAGAACCTGTTTCGCATAATCCCACCCTCAACACTTGTGCTACCGATGGATGCCCTTGAGATTTGAACCAGGGATCTACCAGCCATATGGCTGACCGAATGAGGTGTGCCAAACTCTTCGGAGCAATTTGATTACATATAAAATATTAATGGAGATTAAAAACTCAGTGGACCATGCGTTTCATAACTAATATTGACTGAGAGGATCTCAAGAGAATGATTTATTTTGACTTGTTTTCTTACCACTTTCCTTTAGTGAAAGTGAGCATATTTGCCTAGATTACTACATGCTGGGACTTGTGGAATACAAATATGGCAACCTAAATGTTTTTCCCTTTCATTTGACAAGAACAGGATGACTTGCAGGAGGGAGTTAGAAATTTTTTGTTAAGAAAGTAAACTAGTTTCAAAATTTTGCCAGAGACAATATATATATATATATATATATTGAAACCGGCCTGTCCCCCTTGACTTAGCCCTTGGTTTTAGGTTCCTAAATAGGTTCCCCATGCCTTCTTAGTGATGACATTCGACCGTTGTCCAAGCTGGTCCGGCTTTCTCTATAGATATCTTGTCAATCAATCCTCCAAAGAAAATGGGTCCATCGCGTTTAATTTCTCTCTCCCTTCACAGGGGCTACCTCAACTCATACAAGCACATAAAACAATATGAAACTATTGAGAGTTTGGTTGATTGTAAGGTTGTATTTGATTACCGTCGAGAGAAGATCCACGATGATGTGAGATCACAGCGGAGGGGATCTCTGGTACGCCATTTTGAAGTCTGACTGCCTCCCGCCTCCCGATGAGACCTCAATTCCAGGTTTTTTGACAACATAGTGTAGATTTGAGATCCATGATGATCGGAGTTCATGTTGAAATCTACAGTCAGTTGAAATTGTGGATTTCTGCTATGTTGATTGTAGATTTCTGTTGTAAAGTATTTTTTATCAGGAACCACTTTTTTTCCTTTAGTTTTTCCAAAGCCGGTCCTCTTTCTTTTTTTGAATCCTTCATTCTATGCAGTATCCGATCGGTAAAAATTCTACTTCGTTTCACAGTTTACCTATTAACAGATAACGAGCTAATTCAGTTCCTCGTCAATGGGAGTTATTTTCATAAAAATAGCCATATATTCGAGCTCTTAATTTGTGTCAAGAAATTTAGAAAAGGATACAAATTCACATACATAATCTTTAGGATGTTTCTTAGGTTCTCACCCTCATTCTCTTTCAAAAACGTTCTCTTCCAAAATTGTTCTTAAGAGGTCATTTGGTAGTTGGAACATTTTATGAGTGTTTCATAAATTTTACCTAAAGATTGAAGCAGATTTATAAAATAGTAGAACTGAGTGCCTATGAATCTATCTCAATTTTAAGTCTAATTCATAGATCACTTACAAAGTGTGTTTCATTTGGCACATAACCTTTACGAGTAAACCTGTTGACTTTGCTTTGTAAATTAAGTAATGGAGGCTGAATTCTCTAAACTTTAAAAGACAAATTTAGAAATTAAATAGCTAATTAAGGACCATTACGTACATAGCCACTTTTTGAGTTGAAGTTCAAAACTGGGAGAGTGCATTACATGAGGCTGACCATTAATGTTCGAAAGGAACAAATATTGATTGAAAGTACAGCGATTCCCTTGTTTTTCCAGAATAAATTACTTTCGCACTTAAATTAAGAGAAAATATGGCGATCATGAAAAAAGAAAAAAACAAATTTAAAGGAGCTTGTGATGGTTCATTTGTAGGCTCATAAAAAGCTTATATACACTCAAGGGAAACATTTTTTGTTATTTGAAGAAAATTCATACGTTAAAGATGTAGTCTTATTTGTTAGAAAGTGGTCAAAGATAAAATGTGTTCTTTTTTTCTTTGCTAACCAATTACTTAATCTCTCACTTATAATAGACTCTTCATCATGGCGGTAGAACAAATATGGAAGTTCAGTTGAAGATAGAGTTCAAAATTTTAAATGGATGGAGGAAATGCATCCAACATCTAATTGGGAGGCTCATACGTTAAAAATAAAGAAAGAAAGAAATTCCAAAGACTTGTTTATAGTATTTTCACTTTTGTTGAAAAGTCAGTGCCTAATAGAAATATTAGTGGAAAAGAAATGAAAATTAACCACTATATTCCAGCAGAAAATTAGGTGAACCTAATATCAATGGGGTTGATTTATTTATCGACATATAAAACAGATATTTAGCGTAAATAGGAATGTCTTTTCCTCTCTCTCACTGTCATAAAAGATTATGTGAAGTCTATCTGAAAGGCTCACCAATGGATGATGATGGATGCCGTGAGATCCAAATGAGCTTTATCGGGTAAGGTATAATTATATAATGGTGTTCACAATTTCACTTATAATATAACATATCTTTTTTTTTTTTTGGTTAGGTTGACTTTTAAACTGTGTCAAGTAGACACTACATGAAAAAAAATAGGTTGCAAACTGTGGCAAACTGTGGCAAGTAGGATACTCCACATGAATAAATAGGTTGCAAACTGTGGCAAGTGCGACACTCGACATGAAGAAATAGGTTGCAAACTATGGTAAGTGCAACACTAGATATGAAAAAATAGGTTGTAAACTGTGGCAAGTGCAACAGTAGATATGAAAAAATAGATTGCAAACTGTGGCAAATACGATACTAGAGATGAAGAATGTAACATACATCCACCCAAGCCCCATAACAAGCTCAAGTCTTAAAAGCATAACACCCGCAACTTTTTCCATGTAAATATTAACAAAATTAAAAAAAATACCCATTATCGATTGAAAAAAAAAAAAGAAAATTGTGCGTCACGTCTACCGATATTTTTTTATATATATTGAGCACCGGATTGGGTAAAAATGACATCTAGTCGTAAGATTCTAGGAAGGACTATGTGAACATCAAAAAATTGAAAAAATTGAAAAGAACGACCATTGTCGATCGAGAAAACGGAAAATTATAAGTCACCATCGATATTTTTTTACATATCTTAAGAACCAGATAATTTTCCACTTGGGTGAAAATGTCAGTATCCACATAATAACATGCGCATTATATTCAGTTCAATGTGTTACCAGAAGCAGCATTGCACCGGCTGGGCCGTGATTTCATCCGAACATGGGCTAATGGAGTTGTATAAATATCACATAGGGTTTGCACAAAACCCATCAGGCATACTAGTAGCTTCTTCCTCATACTAGTGTTCAGTACTTAGCACGAGAAGGAGAATGCAAATGGGGAGTCTCGCATTGGAGGGCGACAACCACGACCAGCCACTTCAGGTGGTCATGTTCCCATTTCTAGCCTTCGGCCACATCTTCCCTTTTGTCCATCTCTCGAACGCCCTTGCTGTTAATGGCGTCAAAGTCACCTTCCTCACCCTTCCCTCCCTCGTCCCCAAGATTCGCCTCTCCCTCGACTCTAACGTCCCCATCCTCAGCTACAAACTTGCCCCCATCGACGGCCTTCCCTCCGACGTCTGCACCACGAACGGCTGCAGCGAGGTGCTGGCCGAGCTACTGAGGCAGGCAATGGACGCGACGCGACCACAGATTGCTAAAATACTCGCCAAACTCTCCCCTCAGGTCGTTGTCTTTGACGCCATCCAATGCTGGGTGCCGGAGGTGGCGGAGTTGCTCGGTATCAAGTCCGTCTACT
Source organism: Nymphaea colorata (assembly GCF_008831285.2). Lineage (NCBI taxonomy): Eukaryota > Viridiplantae > Streptophyta > Magnoliopsida > Nymphaeales > Nymphaeaceae > Nymphaea > Nymphaea colorata. The sequence continues at coordinate 10,288,190 of NC_045139.1, forward strand.
TTTCTATCTTCAATGCCATCACCGTTGCTAGCACCATCCTCTTCGGCTTGACACCTCACCAGAAACCATCGCTCTGGAGGCTGAGGCTGCCGCCGAGAGAGCTGATCTCCGTGTACCTGAGGGTGAAGCCTTATGAGGTACGTGGCATGCTCTCCAATGCCCACGGCTCTGGCTCGGAGGCCTCCAACTTCAGCCGCCTGGTCTCCTCCGTGGCTCGCAGCGATGCCATTGCCGTGAGGAGCACCTACGAGGTGGAGGCGCCTTCGATTAAGTACCTGTCTTCTCAATGCCGGAAGCCGGTGCTGCCCACCGGCGTGCTCCTGCCGAAGGGCCCAGCTGGAGACCTAGAGCCGAAGCTGGCCGAGTGGCTCAACAAGTTCCCAAAGGGCACAGTTGTTTTCTGCTCTTTTGGAAGCGAGTCGTATCTGTCGGTGAAGCAGATGAAAGAGCTGGTTGTGGGGCTCGAGATGACCAGATTCCCGTTTTTGGCTGTGCTGAACACTACCGCCGACACGCCTAAGGTGAAGAAGCAAGAGTTGGAGGCGGAGATAGGAGAGAAGGCAGGAGGAAGGGGGATGGTGTGCAGCGGGTGGGTAAACCAGCCACTCATCATGAGGCATCCGGCGGTCGGCTGCTCCATCAACCATGGTGGCTGGAGTTCTATAGTGGAAGCGGCGGAGGGAGGGTGCCAGTTGGTGATGTTACCGGTGAAGGGAGACCAGTACCCGAACACGAAGCTGATGGTCATGCAGCTTAGGGCAGCAGTGCAGATCAACAGGAGAGCTTGGGATGGGTGGTTCACCAGGAAGGCCGTAAGGAAAGCAGTGAGGGCCGTAATGGTTGAAGGTTCGAAGAAGGGGAAGGTGGTGAGAGCCAACAACTCCAAGTTGAGGGAGATCCTTCAGCAGGAGGGGTTGCAGGAAGACTATACGAAGGGCTTCATAACCATGCTTACGGAGTTGGTAGCTTCACCATGAAGATGGTCAAGTTCCCATCACGTCCATGCATGCATGGGATCTCTCTCTCTCTCTCTCTCTCTCTCTATATATATATATATATATATATATATATATATATATATATATATATAGCCCTGTAATGTTGAGTATGCTATTTCTCTCGCTGTCTCACTTTCTCTCTTTGTAAAACAGGTGTCAATTCCCATGCACGCAAGTGTGTAGTGTTTTCAAGTGTATCAGTGGTAACAACAGTGCTGTCGTTAAATTTCTTTACTGCATTTAGTTCTGTGTTTTTCCCACTGTAATTTGACGGCTTTCAACAAAAGTTGGCTACTTGGCTTCACACAAAGTCTTAAAGTGAACCAGAAATGCAACATCAATTCCCTGTTGCCTTTACCAAAGTTGGCTAATTATTGATCAGTTTCGAGTCAGTTGGAAAAAATTACAGTCTATTTACTAATGTGGCGTGCTATTGCTGATGTGGTAAAATATCTATAGTAAAATTCATACTTATTAAACTAGAAATTTGAGGTCAGACTTAAGATCTATCCTTAAGATTTTTATCTTACTTCTTTGCATTGCTAAATTATGGGACTTAAAATCGGAGGGGGGAGGGTCCGACCGTAAAATTTTTGTTCTTAAATCCCGAGGTTTTCTAATTTGAGGCTATCAAACACCGCTGAAGGTCAGCATGATACAAATTGAAAACCAATGTGTATATGCAAAGTTGGCGATGAAACAAAGTCCAATAACCAACGATATGTGAGGAGAAGTTAGAATAAGAATTTATCTGTATGCAACCGACATCTCAATACATGTTAAATTGACATAGAGTCCGACTTTGGATTTTGGCCTTAAAGAATTCCGTCAGATCGTTTACATAGATTAGAATCTAGTAAGTGCAACTTGATAACGCCTAGTTCTTCCAGCACCAACTCACAATCGAAAAACTTCTAGGAGCCATCTGGCTAAATTTCTTGCCATAATCTAGAAGAACAGATCCTATGCTTTTGCCAACAACTTCAATGGATTTTTACCTTTACACAAGAAACGGACATGCATATATTACTGCTACTGCACCTAAATTGACTTATAATCTCTGCACCAGTATTAATCGAGCGTAAAGGCCTATGCCCAGTGAAAAACATAAATATGTGGCCAGCTTTCAGGATTATGGCTAAAACTTCCCTCTTAAGATCGTTCCATTGTAATTTACCCTAATTGACTTCCATCAGACCCATCTAATGTCTGTCACATTAGTCAGATCAAATTATGATAAGTGGATGCATCGATTGAATTTCGTCAACCGTAGATAAAATATTGCATGGATTGGTCCAATTCAGTTTAATAGCCTGGGTGAGACCCTAGTTGAACCACAAAAATACAACTTTTTTTCTGTCAATTTTTACAATACCCTTTTTTTGAGTCAGTAAAAGCCCGACCCCCTTTTTTGTGGTGTTGTTCATAGTTGAGAGGTGTTTTTCCACTTTAAATTTTTTCTACATTTTCTTTTTTTTTTTTTTGGTTTCAAATAAGTCTTCAGCCTCCAAATAAGTCATCCGCACTACATGAATGTTGATCTTCAATGGCATTCATCAAGTGTCACCGAAAGTATTTACTTTGAAAAAAGCTATGCCAGAAAAAATGCCACTGAAAGATGCCACTGAGAGAGACGTGATTCTTATTGGCACATTGTTTACGTATGCCATAGACGTAGACCTTCTGTTGAAAAGAAAATGAGCCACTAACAACCTTTAAGTGACACTTGAAAAATGTTATTGTAGATTTTTTTATAGCTGCCATAGCATGTCATTGAAGTAACTTTCAGCGGCATTTTTAAACACCATAGTTGGGTGTACATTGACATTAAAAAAGTGCCATTAAATAGTTTTCTATGACAAGAAATAAACGCCACTGAAACGTGCCAATTACACATTTAATATATCATTATCAACAATTTATGAGACATAAAAAGCACCACTGACGGCTCTTCAGTGAGACATTGAATGCCATTGTTATTATTTGATGGCATATCGAAAATGCCACTATAGACTTTTCAGTGGCACACATTTGTGTGAGAGAGAGAGAGAGATGTATGGAGGTGCATTAATTTAAAAGATTGCAATGTTATTATCCTTAAACTTTTATTTAGACAAATAAAAATTAAAAACATACATATACTAGACTTTTTCTCTCCAAGAGAAAAAAATCCGTCTCAATCAAAATTTTCCCAATGTTTGTGGATTGATATGTGACTCATTTTTGAGTCCTCTCATCCTTGCATGCCTCAAAGCCATCATGCCTGTGGGGCTCCTTGACCAATGTTATATAGAGATTGGCATCATCCTTGGTTACAAATAGTTCTGTCTGCATTATCCTTGGTTATATACATAGGTCTTATCCATTTGCTACTCCCTGTGTACTCTTGCTTTTACTCCTCATTGAAATCCAATACGAAAGCTATACTGCAAGGTAGGATAATTGCATCAATTAAGATTTTATAAGATTCTACTGAATTTAAGTCATCTACAATGCCCAATTTTTTCTCTTGTAATTGAGGTTAGTATGGACACATGTTTTCAAGCTTAAAAAGCCAAACAATCCATGTGTTTTCATCCTAAAATTGCTTTGGTTTCTATGTTTGCATCAGAAAAATGTGTTTTATCTTTGAAAATAGAGATAAAAGGACTCACCCATCGATATGAGGGTAAGCCATTTCCAATGTCTTTATTAGGGTTAACTAGACCAAGAACTAGCCAATTCTCTTTGCACATTACAACATTTTCAAGTGTTTGCATACATTCTATATATATGTGTGCTTAAGGTAAATAAAATTTTCAAAAGATTTAAAAAGACTTTGAAAACATTAAATGATGTTTGGTTTCAAATACAATGCCCTTAGGGTAGAAATCCAGCGATTAAATCTACAAATATTTCATGTTAAACTTACCTTGTATATTTGAAGCCCTACCAAGTTAAGAGGGTTGAACTAGACTAGAGTAGCATTACTTTAGCACTTATGAGAAAACAAATGACATGCACCTAATTGCATACATTAATCACATAAAAAATGCACTATGCAGCTTAAACTAACAAGTAATTTGGATATTTGTCTGTTTGAACTTGAACTTTTTGAATAACATCAGATTCATGTGCAAAGTCTTTTCAGAGATGAATTAATTCATCTACATATCAAAAGTAATTGATAGGATCAGCCACATAAGCTGTTTGGTATAAATGGATAAAATGTTAGATTTTCATGCCAAAGAACCAACCATCCTCTCGAACCTTTTGGACACTACCGTAACCTATGGTTCTTTTACATAAATAAGTGATATATAGTTATAAACATACCAAGCGAAGATGTAAGCACATCATATTGGTGGAAATGCAACAAATGAGATATGAGCTTGAAAAGAAAAGGGGTATGCCTTTGTTTGACAAGAAAATAAATGAGGTTGATACTTTACTTACCAATTTTCATAATTAAAGTTATGTTAGGTATAAAAAACTATGCTATCTTCATTGCATCTACATGGCACAAACAAGCAAAATTTTTCATAGTCAAAGTCATCACCATTTGCAATCACAGACACTGATAATTTGGCATTTGCAATCACAAAAACCGACAATACTACTAGTGGTTACATTGGAAAATCCTGAGAAACCATGTTAACATAAAGTATCACCAAGAAATTCAAAAAAACATGATAAATTACATGAACAAAGAGAAAATTTATGGCATACCAGTACAAAAAACCCACCATGTGTGATCCTAGCCATCACTAATTGTAAGAGTTGAAGAACTCTATAGGCTTCTTACTTTGCTTCATACTAAGATTGGATGCCATCAATGCTTCTTTGTCCCTCACGACTGGAAGGAAGGAGTGAGGCTGCGGGTTGACAGTGGGCTTAATTGGAATAACCAGAAACGAACTTCTTAAATTCCGAAAGCCTTTCCAAATGGCCTATAGAGTATATCAAAGACATGGTTAAGAGGATTATAGATAATCAAATGAACAGCAATGTACAACAGTTAGAAAAGGAATATTGCAACCCACAGCAAATTGAACATCTCACACAAACAAGTAGAGAAAATATTGTTGAACAACAATTTATGATTCAAAAATCCCAAAATTTGAAAGTCTAGTGATTATGGTGTCACAATTTTTTATTAGGTTCAAACTGAATGCCGCTTTGGCAAAGGAACCTATGTCATACTGATATAAGGGTATTCCTGATCTAATGGAAGCTTACAAGCACCGTCTTTTTCTCATTTTTCTCAAGAGCTCGTAGAGAACTGCAAATCAAGAGCTTCGTATTGCCTTGATGCTTAGAACAGTGAAAATTAGGAATCAACTTCTTTTCAAATGCCACAAAGCCGAGCACAATCGATATGCATGAATCTTGTCGTGCAGATGATAAGGAAAAAGCAGAGAAAAGGAAAGAAAATGTAGCAATTTAGGAATATAAAAAATAATACCACGACAATATCAAGCGTCTCAACAAGAACATGACGTACCAAGAATTTCTAGCCTCCAAAGTAGTCACTTGAACTTCTACACTCACCTGACCTTTACTTAGGTCATCCGAGAAATTCCTCCCTTGTACAGACCCTCAGTTGCATGTCTTTACATTAGGTAAGGAACAGAAATTGCTGAAAATAGGGACTCAGGCGGCCGGCGTGGGTAGCAGCGAGTCAGGGAGACACAGGCGACCCGCCTGGCGGGTGGCGATCCGGTGGCACTGTAGCGGTGGGTAGCAGTCAGGGACTCAGACTCAAGCGGCCGGCAGGCTGAGGGCTGGGTTTTGTGGGTTGAATCCGGGTTCAGATCGATAGGGGCCAATTTAAACCTGGGTCGGGCCAAACTAAGAATTTTTAATTATTTTAATCTTTTTTTTTTTTCAATTGCCTGGAGTGGAGCAACGGCCCTTTGAGTCTCTCACCCTTTGTTCATTTTTTCTGTGCTCAATTTTATCATAATAAAGATGGGAGCATCAATTCCTGCGGGTGTGAAGGACGCAAGAGAATTCATGGATGTGGTGGGCTGTAGAGGAGATGAATGTTCTAAAAGGCCATAAAGCAAAGGGACGAGCTTTGCATCTTCTGAGTCACAAAAAACGCCGTTTTTTAAAAAAAAACACCGTTTTCTTAAAATAAACGCCGTTTTAAAAAAAAAAAACACGTATTTAACGTCAAAAATAGTTCTGCCGTATAATACCCGTACTATTCCCGTTTTTTTTAAAAAAACATCAAAAAACAAAAAACACGTATAATACCCATTTTTTACCGTTATTTTCCGTTATTTTCCCGTTTTTTGCCGTTTTTTTATTAATTATTATTTTTTATAATTTTTAAGATGTATTAAATGTTTAATTTTTAAAAAAAATTTGCCGAACTTTTCCCGTTTTATTTCCGATATATAAAACTTTGCCGTATTATACCTGTTTTTTTTCTCGCCGTTTAATACCCGTCCCCATTTTTTGTGACAATGTGAATCTGAGGCGAAGTCGAGTTGATTGACACGTTAGCTTCATGGCTGTGAATTATATACTATTTTTTATAAAATATAAAAAGAAAATTAAAAAAAAAACAAAAATGACAAGTTTAGCAATAAAAAATAATATACAGATTCAAAAAGGCTTCAACTATTCAACAAGCTAACTTATATAAAGAATCTAATAAAACTAGCCTAGACCATGCAATGATGCAAATAAATTCTCAAACGGTAATTTAACATATAAATTGACTAAATTATAACTCAAGTGCAGTGAAACTAAAGATAAACCAACACAATCAATAATATTATAATTGAGAAGTTAAACAAAGTAACTAGTTAACAAAACCATGAACCAAAAAAACGTGGCCATGGCCGGTTGGCAGCAATCAATCGGTTAATAACAAAAAAAAACAAACGCAAATGTATGCACATTCTGTTTAGATTGCTATGTAAATGAAAAGTTTGACGGAAAAAAATAAATGCATTTCTGAAAAAGCGACAACCTGATACCCAAGAAGTTATATCAGTCAAGTAACTTCCATCAAGGTAGACCCACCGTGCATGCTTCGAAGGTAAGTTAACTAAAGAATTTAATGAGCAAAAGTATAATTGGCGAGGGCAAGGCAGGGGTGCTCGTAGACACAGCTCCTATTGAAGCTTCCTGATTCAATCGTTTTTTTGTTGTAGGCGAGCAGGGGAAGTCCTCAATCAGTTAATGATGGAGACAAAAAATAAAAAAATAAAGGGGGACAGGAATGAAGGAATAGAGCACCTGATCAGAAATAACAGCTCAAGAAGAGAGCAAAAACCTTTTTAAGATTCAGAGCAAACCAAAAAGAAAAAAAAAAAAAAAACCAGAAACTGAGTGAACAGTCGAAACAAGATGCTCCACCAACAAAAAAATAATCTCACAAAATGGGTTTATATCAGGGGGAATTTATAGGGACACAACGACCGCTCGCCATGACCCATCTCTCTGCCTACACACACACACACACACACACACACACACACAGAGAGAGAGAGAGAGAGAGAGAGAGACCTAACGGCGGGCAGCGGCGGCAGTGCCCATCTTCCGGCAGCAGTGCCCTTCTTCTGGCAGCAGCGGGCAGCCAGCGGCGGTGGCCTTCCTCTGACAGCAGAAAGTGGCCAGTGACAAGCGATTTTTCCCCTCTTCCCTCTTTCGAACTTCGGAATAGGGTGACAAAAGGGCAAAAGCCCTCGGCTCGGGCCCCTTTCTTACTGCTTCTCAATCTGTTGAATATTCAAATTGGTTCCTGGATTTCTCGTGCAATGCACCGTATCACTAACTAATAATCTCAAGTCTTTCTGATTCCACTCTCCATATGAAGGGACGAACACCGTCAAGATAGGGAGTGGATCAGATTTGCAAGTTAAAAATTTTGGCTATTTCCGGTCTCAAAAGCTTACTCAAATTTTAATCTTTCAAAAATATTGCATCTTAAAAATATTATGTAAAACTTACATCATTTCCGTTGTGATGACAATGTTTCTTTTGAATTCCATTCAAGTGGATGTGTCATAAAGGATTGGTAACCAGCCTCATCCTTAATATACATAAGCCAAATTAAGATTGCATATGTGACCCTCTTCCAAATTGAATTTCAAGTAACTGTGTACCTTGGCTAAGATATTGTCTCCTGGCACCATAGAATGTCAATATCATTCCAATAAGATGACAAAAACATTGTACCACTGCACTCAAGTTGGTATTCAATTACCTCAACATGATATCATTAATTGCCATACGCAATTTGATAATCTGTTGACACATTTATCGTTTTGAAGATGCCATTGACCGTGGTCTGTTGGGGCTCGAACATGTTTGGAGTGCTCGGGATGACATAAATACCCAAAAAAAAAAAAAAAGGAAAACCCAAACAAAAGTGATACCACCTCAAAATGGAAAAAAGACACATAATCTTTCCATTTTCTCCAACACCCTAGTTTGTCTGTGGTGTGTTCTGACTCTTAAACACGCACCATGAAAGCAGAGATATTTGAACATGGTTACATGCACCATAGTGGTTGGTTTATGAATTTTCGTACATCAGTATGGTTAATGATTAAAATACCTTTACTTTAATACTGAAAAAAAATAATTTTGTATAGACAAAATGAAAATAAAAAAAGTAAAAAAAAACTATAGAAAACATTTCTTTTTAATAAATTACCAAAATGTCATTTCTTCCTTTACTGTGCCTATTTTCTTTCAAAGTTATCACCCTCGTAGAGCAGCAGCAAATGTGACAACCGTTTAACTGTATGTGTTCAAATAAAATATTCCCTACCTAAAGGGGAACAAGGGAAGGAAGAGAAGGGTCTTAGGTCTCTTCCGGATAACCCTTGTTTTCATGAAACTGGCTATACAAACACCGTAGCAAGTATTATTGGCTTTTCTCTTGTCTTTTTTGCAATTTTGCTTTCAAAAATCCACAAAACTGTATATATGGAGAAGGTAGATTAATATAAAATTTTCATTCATTCTCTTGCGTTGAGCCCACCGTCTGTTCTATGGATAGGAGAAATTATTGGGACCGTCTCCTCTTTGTCTGTGCTCCGGTCAAATATATTGTTTATGTGATTGACCCTTCTAACAAGAGGCGACCTCGCTTCTTATAGGCCCATGAGAAAAAACATTATTTTTTTTAATTATTATATCTTCATGATGGCATATATTTTTTCATGGAAACTGACCTTTTTTGGGAATTTTTTTTCAATTCTCAATACGATCCCAAAGAAGTAGCTGACCTCTCCAACTTAATACTCACCTTTAGAACAATTCTCTTCAACTAGTTTTCCCTTAAATAAGGTGGAAGTAGGGGTGTTCAATGGATCCAGTCAATTTGGGCTCCACTTGAACTCACCCGGTTAAACTCCACTCAAATTAAACTTTTTTAATAAACTAGTCGAGTTAAAATCGAGTTGGGTAGGTTTGGCTTGATTAAACTCGATTGAGCTTGCAGAAAAAAAAATATATGTAAAGGTGTTTCACGTTATTATCACAAGTGAAAGATTACTAATTGGTTTCTTTGTGGTTCACAACTCTGATATCCAAACTTCAGACCTCGGTTTCTCCATGTACTAAAAAACAGTTCTTCAGTAAACAGCTCCGCTGAGCTCCAGCCAGAGCTCAGTTGAGTTCAAGCTTCTTAAGCTCATGCCAGGTCGAGCTTGGGCCAGTCAACTAGAGCTCAAGCTACGCTTGAGCTTGTGCCAACTTTCAAATCTTAGAGTCTCCATGTACGCTAAAAAAAAACCATTTTTTAATAAACTGCTCGATTGAGCTCAAGCTAGACCTCAACTGAGTTCAAGCTTCTTAAGCTCAAGCCAGGTTGAGCTCGAGCTAGTCGACTCTAGCTCGAGCCAAGCTCAAGTTCGTGGGTTTGGCACTCGAGCTGGGTTCCAACGACCCAGTTCAGCTAGCACTCAACCCATGAGCAGCCTCAATGGGAAGTTTATCCCAACCATCGAGTAAGAGGAAAGACTCCTTTTGCCCACCCTCTATCATCTAGGGTATGGGGCCGCATCAGTACTGGAGTTGGAGTCTGCGCTGCACTTGAGGACCGAGGTCGTGCTGCACTCGAGATTGATCATACAAGATGAATATTTCACACCATGTTGAATGTTGGAAGGAACAAAGGGGTGCATAACTCGTGACATTTTGAGATTTTTCATAACTTGATCAGCATGTTCTTTTTTACTGAAAATATTTTAGGGAGGGATGTGAATGGATGTTTGATAGGAAGGAACACAACCCCCTATTATTACCAGATAAGCTTTCGGCAGAATGCGAGCGAACCCCTAATTTATTTTAAATATATATGTACCACATAGTATTGCAGAAAATGTTCATATATTTGAAATTTTACCAGTTTCATTTTCTGATTTCACTGTCTTTGGGCCTCACTTTAGAAGACAACCAAAAAAAGAAGGGAAAAAGGAGAACCTCAATTTAAGTCGGGTTAGGTTATGGAAACTGAAATTTTATGCTTCCAAATCACAGACACAAAGTAAGACAAGGAGGAAGGGTAGATTCGTGGATTTGCCGGTGGTGATGGTTTCAATGGAAGTCATTCTTTGTGTATTTTGCCAAGCCGGTAGGCACATGGTGCTTCTTTCAGGATTCATTTGTAAATAAATTATATATTTTATAGGATTTGAACAAGTTGTCCAAAAAGTAATTTAAAGTTAGATTTCCCTAAAAAGTTAAAGTACCACTACTACTACAAAGAAAAAAAAAGATAAATTCACCGACATGTGGGAAAGTGAACCAATGAAAGGTTACTTTTACCAATGTATGACTCTAAATGTTGGTGAAGATTAATTTTTACTAATGACCAGAATGGGACGTCGATGAAAATAGTCGTCCCAAATGCGTGCCGCTAGGATGTCATTGAAGTTGGGCTTTTACCGATGTTTAGGGTGCCAACATCTCTTTCTGATGTCTGGAACAAAACATCAGTGAAAAGTAGCCTTCCCTGACACATGTCATTAGGATGTTGAAGTTGAAATTTTACTAACATCCAGCTCAAAAACAGCGTTAAACATATACTGTTACCAACATCTAGAAGGGAACATTGGTAAAAACCATTCTACCAACGTCTGTTTCACAGGCGTTGATAAAAATGAATTTAGTTTTACCGACACGTGGACATGCTCACATCAGTGTAATTGTTTTCTGACAAAGAATTACCGACATCCACACACGCATTGCTAAAGTCTCTTTCAACGAAATGCATCAAATGTCGGTAAAAGTTACCACATAAATTTTACCGACACTTTTTTATTACGACCTTTACCGATGCCTCCCACGTGTCGGTAAAGGCTTCCTCGACTTTATAACTTTGCCTCATTTTTTCTTCTTCTCTCTTTTGCTTTCTCCTCCATCTTTTTTGCACCGGCATTTACCAAAGTTTTTGCTATTTGTGAATGTTTTTAGGTTATGTTATTGTTATAGGGTAATGATTTTAGGTTTTTTGCTTCAAGTTTTCAATGACACACTTGTATTTTTGCATTCCACATATACGACCTATGGGGTTTGACGTTTGTTAGCAAATATCAGCTTTTGAGTGGCCAAAACCATCCGCATGACAAGGTCTTTCATTGATTCATTTGCTTATAGTCTGCATTTTTTGTCATCTTTAACTAAGATTGCATAGATTGCATGATATATAATGTTATATAATATTACAGTGTTATAGTATTGTATAATGTTACCATACTATATAGTGTTATATAGTGTTGTAATATTATATAGTATTATACGGTGTTATAGTATTACATTGGGTTGTTATGTTACATAGTGTTATAGTATTATATAGTGTTGTAGTTTTGTATAATGTTATATAATGTTATAGTGTTATAGAGTGTTATAGAGTTATATATTGTTATAGTGTTATAGTGTATAGTGTTACAGTGATATATAATGTTAAATATTGTTAAATATTATAATAATATATAAATGTTATATAGTATTATATACCGTTATAGTGTTATATAATGTTATAGTGTCATATATTGTTATATAGTGTTATAGTGTTATATAGACTTATAGTTTTATAGAATGTTATCATAGTGTTAATAGTGTTATAGTATTATATAGTTTGATATATCCTTATATAGTGTTATAGTGACATAATGTTATTTAGTGTTATGTTGCTACATAGTGTTATTGTGTTATATAGTGTTATAAAGTTATAGTGTTACATAGTGTTATACAATGTCATATTATTATTTAGTATTATTGTGTTTGATAGTGTTACAGTGTTATAGTGTTATATAGTATTATATTGTTAGTGTTATAGTATTATATTACATCAAATAGTGTTATAGTATTACACATTGTTATATTGTGTTATACTGTTATATAATGTTATATAGTGTTATAGTTTTATATAGTGTTTATATTGTTATATAGTGTTATAGTGTATTTGTGTTGTAGTGTGATAGTGTTAGAGTGTTAAAGTGTTGCACAATGTCACAGAATGTTACATTGTTGTATAGTGTTAGACAGTGTTATAATATTATATAGTGTAATATAATGTGTAAACACTATATAACACTATAATACTATATAACACTATATAATAGTGTAACACTATATAACACTAGAACACGCTAACAATATACAATACTATAAAACACTATAATACTATAAAACACTATAACACTATATCACACTATAACACTATATGTCATAATAATACTATAAAACTTTATAAAACTATAACACTGTACAACACTATATACTGAATGTGAGACTGTTGTTAAGGATTACCCATGGGCATTACACCATTAGGTAGGGACTAAGGGTGAAGTCATGTGTGAGCCCTCCACCCCCACCTTCCCCTTCTCTCTCTTTTCTTAATTCTTTCTTCCGGTATGAACATTAAATTTTCACCATTGATTGTTCTGGTCGATCCTTTGATTTGTAGGTTTTGTCATTTGTGGGTTTCAAACTTTCTGCTTTAGAGCTAATAGTATATTATGTAGTAGAATTTTCCCTAAATGAGTTAGAATCTAGTATTGCAATTTGATGTGATCCTTATATGATGTAATTGCCATTCTATTAATGTCTCATAAATGATTAATTCAGTATTTTGATCTATTTAGTCTCTTTAAATACATGTTTTTGTTTTCTATGTTTGAACAACTCCATCTTTGTTACTAATGAACTTCACATTGAATACTTATTTCTGGGATGTATTTACTTCAATTTTTAAAATGTTAAAATGGAAATGAACATGTAGAAGATCAGCTTCAATATGAATTGGAAAGTTACTAATAGGATTCAATTAACAGTTAAGATCTTTGGTGTTTGACGTTAGCTAGCAAAGTTCAATTTTTGAGTGGCCAAAACCGTTCGCATGACCAGGTCTTTTATTGATTCATTTACTTATGGTCTATATTTTTGTCATCTTTAACTATGATTACAAGATGCAAAGTTATGTGCTGAATGTGAGGCTAGGATTACCCACCCTTCAGGGAAGCCAAGAAGAAAAGGGGAATAGAAGGCATAGATCTTGTTATGGTGGATTGATGGTATGATAGTAGATACTTGCTTATTTCTTTTGACTGAGTCATTTTCTCTTATAGATTTTATCCTATTTGTATTTATGACAATCCTTTGCTGGTGTGCTGGTTATCATAGTGAAGCAGATTCCCCTAGCCGCCAACTTGGAAAGTCACTTATTTTCTACAAAATTGAGAGTGACTGCCTAATGGAGATTGGATATGCACACCCAGTTGAAGGCATACATGTACTTATTGACATGCAAAATATGGAGGTTATTGATTTTGAAGATGACAAACTTGTTCTCTTAAGAAAGTACTCTTAATTCAGCATGCACTTCTTAATTAATTACTGATTTAGTGTGTTGCATATTGTTGCATTCAGCAATCAAGTAGAGGTTGATATTATTAATTTACCATGTAGGGTTGTGACTGTTTGGGGTATATCAAGTTTTACAAAATTTAGTAGCAGTGTGGAGAGAGTCGAGAATTGTGTCTGCTTGCATGAGGAATATTTTGGAATTTTGTGGAAGCATCAAGACTAGAGGACATGATTAGCTAAAGTCAGGCATTCGTGGATTAAAAAAGAAAACCTTCACTGAAGAATGAAAATGCATCGATAAATATATTACCGACATTCACATGTATGCAGATAAAAAGTTTTATCGATGCCCATCACGTTTCATGTTTCGGTAAAAGTATTATTGTTGACGTCTGAGGAGGACGTCAGTAATAATTTTATTTACCTATGCACATGCCTAGAATGTCAATAATAGTTTTTATTGACATTTTCATCATCATCGACCGCCTAGGTTGTTGGTAAAACTTTTACTGATGCGTCTCTATGTTTTAATGATGTTTTCCAGCCATCCGTGCATCCTCAAATTTTTTGTAGTAGACAAGTAACCTATATTGCTAGCTAAACAAGAATGCATGCCACATTAGATTGCTTGATTATTTCATTGTCTTGCAAATTATATTCAAATTGATTTATGACTTTAAAATTAGTGTTAGATAATGGATCTCGAAGAAAGACTAAGCTGAATGGTTGCTTAGAGTCTCCACACTATGTTTAAGTGCGAGTTCAAGATATTCAAATGCTATGAATACTATTTATGTTATATAATTGTAGCAATACAGTTGTGATTTAATAATTATAGAAATTTATTTCACAATAAGTTTTGACAGGCAAAAGTATTCTGGAACTTTTGAGAGATTGAACAAACTAAACTATTACTTTCAAGAAAACTGATTTGTGGTTTGTTCATAAAAGTTCATCAAAGTAAATCTTATTTTCAAATCCGACTAGATTCTGTTTTCAGACAGACATCGATAGAAAATTTATTTCTCCAAATTTACAAGTAAAAAATTAATAAGATCTAGAAGATTGATACCTAACATATTCATACACATTCTCCTAAAAAATTCCAATAATGGTTTACAATAGAGATAAAATTCTGTCGTGTAAATTCTGCTCTGTCTTCAATAGCGTTGAGTTGCTGAAATAAATTATTACCCAAAATCCTTCACTCTTTTCTAAGGCTCACGTCTAACAATGACTAAGTCTGAACTATGATCAAAACATGACTTTTGCTTAAAGATATTTTTTTATGTTTTTTATTGTAAATGTGTGATTGATGAACATAGTATATGTAGAGATCCAAAAACCCATATATTGCTTAGAAAGAATGCTTATGTGCAAAGATATTTGAGCACAAAATGGGTATTTGACCATATGGTTATATTAGAATAGATGAAAGAAAAAATACAACAATGGTGTTATTTTGAGAAAAAACACTTGCAGTGTTTGAGTATGTTACCATTGTTTAAAGTTTTATAATGATTGTTATTTGTTTACACACCTTCAAATTTTGAACACTTGAACCAAAGAATGGTTGATCGGCTTGCTTGGGGTGTGGGTGGTACAAATGGTCAGGGACCATCATTATATATTTTGCTGAGTAAGACATCTCCTTTTGGTCCTAGCTAGGGGACCAAGTCCTAGCTAGGAGACCAGACCTAACATGAGTCCTTGGTGGTATAGTCTTAAACTTCTCGAGTAAGTGGTGACATCTCATAATGTTGTAAGGCAAGTTAACAGGACACTCCTTGATCAATGATCGTCCCTACCTTAAAATGAAAATTCAACCTTTCCTACCTATATTTATTGATTGATTGGTTTGATTATAAATACTTGCAATCACGGGCAGAGCCAAGATAGGGATGGCCCTGGCCCCACTTCATTTTTTTTTAAATTTATATGTAAATTTTAAAAAAAATCACTTATTCTATATAAAAATTTTGAAAAAATGATATTTTGGTACTAGTTAAAATTTAAAAACTTAATTCGGCCTGTCTCACGAAATTTTTTTGGCTCCGCTGCTGGTTGCAATGTATTTAATGCTCCCACAAGTTTTTCTTCTTTATGTGACATTGTTCTATTACGATATGGATCAGATCGGGGGCTGACGATCTAGATTATCACATCTATTGGATATTGGTTTCTGGGAATGCTTTGTTTTCTATTTGGATGAATCTTGTCGTAAAAGAAAAGTCTCTAAAATGAATAAAGGAAGGAAACTTTGTTTTATAACACTCCACACTCTTTTATTTTGAGAATTTTGAGAAAAAAGAGGTGTTACACCTATGAATTCAACAATTTGATTGTTTCGATAACAAATAATTCTCTTGTTTAATTTCTTGATAGTTCAAAGAACTACCAGCTTAAGAATTCAGTGGCAAAACTCCATTAACTTGCCGAAATCTTAATGCACCGAAGCCAAATTAAGGCTGCAGTTGTAACCCTCTTTCAAAATCGTTCACTTTAATTTTGGCTCCGCCACTGGAAGAATTGTGTCCACGCCACCATAGAATGTCAATATCATTCGAATAAGATGAGAAAAGCATTCCACTGCATTCAAGTTGGTATTCAATTGCCTCAACATGATCTCATTAATGTACATTCATGGAATGATAGGGACGCAATTTGATACTCTGTTGACACTTTAATTTTCCCAAGAGGGGGTGGGGACTGATAAAACAATTTCTTGATTACTTGCTTGATTAGTTACATCAAGCAATTAAGAATGGAAGCACGTCCAAATTAGTAGTCATAACAAAATAAAAAAGTTAGAAAAGCCAGGTTTTATTGTTGGCAAACATTTTTGTGGTGCTCGAAATGACATAAATACCCTCATAAAACCCAAAAAAGAAAGGCAATTTAACTTCCCATTTTGTCCTCTGAATGGCCAACATGGTGGGTCTGAATGGCCAACTTGATCTAACACCATGTGTTCGACCCCAAAACAAGCACCACGGAATCGAAGTTATCACTTTTATATGGAGCAGCAAGAGTGACAATGATTTAACTGCATGCGTTCAACTAAAATATTCCCTGCGCATGGAACACACCATAGCAAGAATAATTGGCCTTTTTTTTTCGATTATTCTTGCAAAAATCAATAAAACTGTATGTATAGTTGCTATGTTGGAGAAGGTAGATTAATATAAAGTTTCATTCATTCTGTTGCATTAAAGACCATGTGGGTCTAAATTTTTTATGGAACCCACCACATGTTGTGTCCTATAGAGAGGAGAAATTACTGTGGGTGTCTGCTCCTAGCTAGTCAGTGTTCTGGGTCAAATACAATGTTCATCTGGTTGGCTCCTCTACCAAGGGGCAACCTCGCTTTTGGTGGGTCCATGAAAAACAGCTTTACTTTTTTTTTTGGGTTGTTCTTATTATCTTCATGGTGACAGACCTCAGCTGAGTTAAAGCTCCTTAAGCTCAAGTCAGGATAGTCAACTCGAGACAAGTTGGAGTTTGTGGCTTTGCTACTTGAGCCGGGTTCCAGCTGGCCCAGCTCGTGAACAGGCTCACGGGGAAGTTTATCCCACCTATAGAGTAAGAGTAAAACCCTCTTTTTCCCATGCTCTAGGGTCTGGGGCTGCATCAATACCTTATTCCACCGCTTGAGGGGTGGTTGATATAAGGGGAGAGCGCTCATGCAACTCAAACTAGAGACGAAAAGCCAATTGGTCACCAAACCTAACTAGCCGCACCACAAATATCGAGCCAGGTTCAGGGCATACGTAACGAGGGACGTGGGTTCATTGTTCAACATAATTAGACTATGGTGCATGCGTTGAACAAATAATTGTTACTCATTGTTGTTAGATCTCTTTCCATTTATCATTTTTTTCAATATTTTTGCATGGTTATATATTGGTTATTGAGGATGACATCAAACTGCTTCATTGGCGAAATAATAGCGACATTGTAAGCGAGAGCGTTCTAAAATGCATCCTTTCAAATTGTTGTTATTTAATTTTCTTCATAACATGAAAAATGGAATGAAGAACAGAGTATAGAACTCATGACGTTTAGGTTGCCTTTGATAGTCTTGATCTTAGATTGCGGGTTGCATTAAAAGTATGTTTTGGAAGACCTTTCAGTTTAACTTAGTAACATAGATCTTAAATTCACTCGATTTAAGTTAGAAGGAGAAGGAAGGGGAGCTGACCTTAAATCCGCAGACCTGAGGTCCTAGTGATGTAGGACCTTTAAGGATCTAAATCTGAGGCAAAACAGACACAACCTTAGAAATTTTAAAACTGAGCTCTTGTTTACTGAAAGTAGTTTAGCTTTCTGTTTTGCCTGATTGGCAGAATTTGAGCGAAGCCCGAATCTCGTTTAAGTATATATGTATAACATAGTAATGCACATAATGTTCATATATTTGAAATATTACCAGCAGTTTCATTTTTCTGATTTCACTATGGGCGTCACTTTCAAAGACAAAGATATTACCAGCAGTTTCATTTTTCTGATTTCACTGTCATGGTCCTCACTTTCGAAGACAACCACCGAAAAAGGGAAAGAAAAAAAAGGTACCTCAATTTAAGTCGGGTTAGGTTATGGAAACTGAAATGTCATGTTTCTCAACATGAACGCTTTTCGCAGTTTTTCAGCGAAGGAGGAAAAAAATATCCGCATGGTTCTTTCATTTCTCAACGTTTAATGTATTCATAAAACCATCTGAATTTCGAAAAATTATAAATAACTGCCCAAATAATTTTACCAATTAAATTACAAACACAAGTGACAAACGTCAAAACATGTTAAAAAGTAAATTTCTCATAGAGCGTGAGAGGTGAAATTTTGAATAAATTGACTTATTTTTCTTTTTGAAAGAAAATGAGTTTGTTATTAAGGGTAAAATAGTCATTTTAAGTATGTGCGAATGTTTTCCACTCAATTCGCATGCATGTATAAATTACATTACGAATCTAGGCGTATTTTCAAATTAAATATGGAAAAATAGATGTATAAAACATGGATCGACACAAGGGAAAGCCTCCCATCGTGTAACTCTTGATTCCTAACAACTCAAAAGAAAAAAAAAAAAAAAAGGAAGAGGAAGAAGAGTTGAGATTCAGCTACACGCATAGATATTATTCAATATCTCGTTTTGTTATTACATTTTTGGAAGATATATCACCATTATCCAGTCTCCTAGAATCCGGCAAATTTGATTTTACAAGATAACAATGGCATCATAGGGTACTTTTAAACAATTTTTATCAATGGTAGGTATATACTTATTTATTTTCATCACGTGTGCCTTTCCATCTTTATCACCTTATATCTTGTTTGCACACACACACACACACACACATATATATATATATATATATATATATATATTAGGTTAGTCATTTTTTACTTTAATAACATTTTTTAATAATAAAAAACAAATGGCTCTTATAACATCAACATCTTGATAGTAGAAAAATAATTTTTTTACAAAAATAACATGAACTAAAATATGATTTATAATGAATTAGAATGTACAAGTACGTTAGGATATTCCTTGTAATATTTTCCTCGTAATATTTTTAACATAATATATATATATATATATATATATATATACTGTTCCGTTTGATGAAAGCCATGAAACCAGTGGGAATTGAAAGACAGAACTAAATTCAAAGCAGAAAGTTAAAGACAACATTATTCTGGCTACGCCATACACTTGAAAACACTACACAGTTGCGTGCATGGGAGTTGACGCATGTTTTACAAAGAGAGAGAGAGATCTCATGCATGGACATGATGGAAGCATGACCATCTTCATGGCGAAGCCACCAACTCCTTGAGCTTGGTTATGAAGCCCTTGGTATAGTCTTCCTGCAACCCCTCCTGCAGAAGGATCTCCCTCAACTTGGCGTTGTTGGCTCTCACCACCTTCCCCTTCTTCGACCCCTCCACCATTACAGTCCTCACAGCTTTCCCTACGGCCTCTCTGGTGAACCACCCATCCCAAGCTCTCCTGTTGATATTCACTGCTGCCCTGAGCTCCACGACCATCAGCTTCATGTTCATGTACTGGTCTCCTTTCAGCGGTGCCATCACCAACTGGCACCCGCCCTCCACCGCCTCCATTATAGAGCTGTAGCCAGCATGATTGACGTAGCAGCCCACGGCTGGATGCCTCAAGATGAGCTGCTGGTTTACCCACCCGCTGCGCACGATCCCCCTTCCTTCTGCCTTCTCCCCAAATATCTCGGCCTCCAACTCTTGTCTCTTCCCCTTCGGCACGTCGGCGGGAGTGTTCAGCACAGCCAGAAACGGGAACCCGCTCAACTCGAGGCCCACGACCAGCTCCTTCATCTGCTTCCCCGACAGATACGACTCGCTTCCGAATGAGCAGAAAACAACTGTGCCCTTTGGAAACTTGTTCAGCCACTGGGTGAGCTTCGGCTCGATATCTCCGGCCGGGGCCTTCGGCAGAAGGACGCCGGTTGGGAGGACCGGCTTCCTGCACCGAGTAGACAGGTACTTAATGACAGACGCCTCCATCTCGTAGACGCTCTTCAGAGCAATGGCATCGCAGCGAGCCATGCAGGAGACCAGGCGGCTGAAGTTCGAAGGCGCTGGACCGGAGCCGTTGGTGTTGGAGAGCATGCCACGTACTTCATAAGGTTTCATGCTCAGGTACGACGAGAGCAGCGGTCTCGGCGGCAGCCGCAGCCGGCTCAGCGACGGCCTCTGGTGAGGTGTCAGGCCGAAGAGGATGGTGCTGGCAGCGGTGATGGCAGTGAAGACACAAAAGTAGACGGACTTGATGCCCAGCGACTCCGCCACCTCCGGCACCCAGCCTTGGATGGAGTCGAAGACGACGACTTGAGGGGCGAGCTTGCCAAGTATGGTAGCAATCTGCGGCCGAGTCGCGTCGAGCGCCTGGCTCAGTAGGTCGGCCAGCACCTGGCCGGAGCCGGCCGTGCTGTCGACGTCGGATGGGAGGCCGTCGATGGCCGGAAGTTTGTAATTGAGGATGGGGATGGTAGGGTCGAGGGCGAGGCGAATCTTGGGGACAAGGGAGGGAAGGGTGAGGAAGGTGATCTTGATGCCATTAGCAGCAAGGGCGTTGGAGAGATGTATGAAAGGGAAGATGTGGCCGAAGCCTAGAGATGGGAACATGACCACCTGAAGTGGCTGGTCATGGTCGCCGCCTTCCATGGCGAGACTCCCCATTTGCTTTCTCCTTCACTTGCTAAGTACTGAACACTAGTATGAGGAAGCTAGCTAGCTACTAGTGTGCCTGATGGGTTTGGTGCAAACCCCCTGTGATATTTATAGAACTCCATTAAGATCTTACTGTTAGGTAAAAGACCTCAGACACTATGTTGTCTATATCTCTGTATGAATGGATACGTAAAGAATATCATTACCATGTTGCTTATATATTTCCCATCCCTCAAGGTGATTGTTAATTGGGATCGATGTTCTGGATGAAATCAAGGCGCCAACCTGTGCATGGCTGCTTGGGGTAGCCCACACCTTGAAGTGAATATAGTGTTGATTATGACAATGACATTTTACCTATGTGGGAAACTATCTACTTTTGAAAATATATAAAAAAAGTTTATCTTTAATTTTTGTTGTCAATTTCAGTAAGGGAGAGGATTATGATCTACTGCCTGCAAAAGAGAGAACCTAGTTATATGTGCCATATTGGTGCATAATAATGACTAAAATACCCGCAATTCACACTAGAAAAAAGAAACCTTTTTGCCAAGATAAAAACAGAAATCACAAAAAGTAAAACCACTATAAAGTACTTTTTTTTTTTGAAAAATTACTAAAATGTTTCATCTGCTCTTAGGTGCATATAAATCGCGTGCTCAACAACACACACAACTCACTCTCACAAAAGAGTTTTGTGCCAATGCACTCCCCCTTCTTCTTCTTGTATGGAGTCTGTTCGTGTCTGAATCAATGTCCCGAGAGGAGATAGTCATAGTTTTTATGTTGGCCAATTCATCACTGATTAAGTTGAATGAATGCCTGACCTTTAGTTTTCTATTAATTCAAGTATTAAAATAATTTATTAAGGGAAAGGGAAGATGTTCTACTTCCAATAAATACTGGTTCCTTTTTAAACTTCAAAGACCAACCTCATTCATGCATTTTCTATTTATGGACCACAACTCAAAACTAGTTATGTTCATAATGGTCCTTACCTTATTAATGAGCTATGTGATTTCTAAATTTGTCCTTTAAAGCGTTGAGAAATCAGCCTTCATTATTTTAGAAGCAGTTACCGTTAACGGGCAATTGATTGCTTCTGTGCTAAATTCATCAGACTTTCAGAATCATGAATTTATGAATTTTAGATCAGACGCTCTCTTCCCATATCTTAAATCTCACATATTTTCAATGGAAAAAGGAAAAATAAGGATTTTACGTGATATTTTAAGTTTGACTTAAAGATCCTTAATTATGCCACATCAGATTGGTATATTTTAAATTTGAAGTAATCATGTGACTTCTTAAAGAGGATCTTGAAGGAGGTCGAGAGAAAGAACCTAAGAATCAACCCAAAGAGTGTATATGTGTGCTTCTATTATATATATGGATAGGATCACATGCCGACGTAAAATTCAATGGCCCAATTTTTTTCACTTAAAACGTATTTATAGTTAAACAGAAAAATACATTTTATATCCTTACTTTACTAAAATTTTTGACATAAATTAAGAACTCATATATATGCCTACTTTTATGAAAGTAACTCCTGGAGACAAGAAACTTAACTAGTGTGTAATCGGTTAATAGGTAAAGCGTGAAACGAAATATACTTCTTACCATTGCGTGTTTCAACTGCTGAACGTAACTACAAAGGAAGGATTCAAAAGGAAAAAAAAAAAGATTCCTGAAATTACCTAAAAATATACTTATAACAACTTTTTACCTACATGCATGCCTGCTTGCAATGGGGCACCACCTTAATTTGAAGGGCGAGGGAAATTGAGCCATACGGACCCATCTTCTGTGCAAATATTTATACTTGCTAAGGTATCCGATAGAGAAAGTGGAACCCCAACCTCGTGTAGTGCCCAATATCATAATGAAGCAGCATCAGCAAGAGGCGATCTAATTGATATGGTAGACGATTGAAAGACAAATCAGGAGAAACAGGTGATGAGTATTTTTATCATGTAATAATAGTTTACACTTTTTTCTTATTGTTTTTCTCTCAACTGCTCATGACAATAGATTGAACAACCATTATGAGTAAGTTGAGTGACTTTAGATAGCTAGAGTCACCATTCATTCACTCGTATATAATAATGTCCTTGAAAGTTTTATGCTCCAAGCGAGTTGACGAAGCATCTCTCATGTAAATTTCTTAAAACAAATGTGCTTTCCATTACAGGAATTGACATTGAGTATAGGTTGACATGTCTACTTGTCTCATCCCTTCCAGAAGAGAGACGGAATATGCTTTCATCATTTTTAATCTGGTAGGTAGCACTTGCTATCACATTTAAAGGAGTTTCGTTATCATAGGAGGAGTCCATGTGAAAGGTGTCAAGTCAAAAGTACTGGAAATTGGCCTTGATTAGGGCCCAAGGCATGCGCTATGTTGCTAATTGCCCATACAGATGCAACAAAAATGTTTATTTTCATAGTGATATTTAACTTAATCATTTTCATTTTTATATTGGTGTCCTTGAAACTTTAAGCATTTTATAACTAGTGTTCTTTAATCAAAACTTGCTTAATCCACCGCTTCCTCGGTGTTGGCCATTTCCTTGTACATAGTTCTCTTTTCTTTTCCCTTTTACATGCATAATGTACCGTCGAATTGCTGCCACACAGTAACATACACATGCACATCTTAATTTATTGTTTAGTTACGGTGCTCTGTACACCTGTGGTACGTATGCCAAGGAATCATTTAACTCAGTAAATGATCGTGTATCCAGAAAAATTTTTTGGAGGGGCACCCTTCATCTAGGAAAGAATAACAGACTTAATATTTGAAAATATTAATTAAAAATAAGAAAACTATTGAGGGGCTGGTGTGGGCACCAGCCCATACGTAGCTCTGCCTCTGGCTTCAATATTTCGGCTTCATTCCATAAATTTACAATACATCTGCAGTCTTCATCAAATATCTGTGCAACCTAATATCTGTAAAAACTCAAATAAGAGAAGGAAACTAAAAAAAAAAAAAACCAACTTCAGGAATCGAAAGAAGAAGGCACAAACGAACAAGAGAAGGACTACAAATTCTTCCAAACATGGAAGCTACTTTCGCCGCATTAGATCAAAATGTCAGCTTAAATCTCAAGTCAAAGGGTACATATATATATGTATCACGCATTCTATAGATTAGAGACATCCTCCTTGATATTGCACTTCAAGCTTGGGATCTAGCCTTATATTTCCCATCTTCGTGCAATGTTCCTCATTTAATCTTTACAACTTTACTGTCATCTAAACATGCGTTCGTGTAAAATTAGTGACACATTTTAGATTTTGCTTTGTGTTTTCTTTTTCTTCTTCTCACTTTATGTAGGACATTAGCTTGGGGGTTGTTAGTGCGTAGAAATCAGTATTGTATATGTGGAACTGGCACCTCGCCCCGTTCTCCCTTTGATCACTATAAAGAACTCTGACAATGGTACCACTGTGCCATTAGTGCAGCCAATCTTATCCTCACCTCCTCATGTGATTCCCCGGCCCATGTGTGAATGGCGAAGGAGATTTTTCTAGGCATTGCACCAAGTGAACTGCCCTCAGGTTGCCCCTCCTCTATGACTTAGTCTAGAGGTGGTTATGAGTACACAGCCGGGGTGCTCGGCCCACTTCTAGGAGATAAGTGTCATGCACATGGACCTATGCAAGATGCACATAATCACCTTTAATTTACATTGGCCTATTTATTGCCCTTGATACACCCCTCTTGGTACCTAGTAATGCCTTATCTGACCTGGCCAGCTTGCCTATGGGAAACAAGTGGAACAAAAATTTATGAAGTAAGAGGAGAAAAGAAGAGCAAGTGGCTGCTCGTAACTTTCAGCATTTGTCTGAAAGCATATAAGCAGCTGAGAAATCACTTTCCAAGATATAAAAGGAATTAAAAACGGTCGAGACCACCTGCACAAGTAGGTGGGAAAAGGAAAGTCAAAGCACTTATATAGATCATGGACTGGATCCACTTGGATCCGGCCATAACTGACGTTAATATAATATCTCGATCTTTTTCATTTCAATGCACAGCTCGGGCCCGGACCTTGTAGATCTCCAGTACCACACGAAGCCATGATCAAGCTTCAGCTAAGTACAAGAAAGTTTACTGTATATTTTCATAGCCTTTGTATGCGTTTACTGGCAGAAAGTTTGGTTAGACGCATTGATCTGGGCTGCATCAATGGCACATGAGTCCAAAACTCGAAGATCAAAACGCGGGTGCTCTGGTAGGTGATCTCTCATGCAAATCACTGTCATTGAGAAAGGGAATTCGTTCAGATTGTAAGGGGGAAAATCGTCCAACATTAATTTAGTCATAAATGAGAGTGAGTGTGGCGCATTTATGTGCCGTTCACTTCACTTCCCCGTTCAGTCATGTTCCTAAGCATGCAATATCAAGCTCACATCAAAGTTTTAAATAACTTCCAAAAGCTGAGATAGATGGCTCCCGCTTCATCTGCTTAGTGGTATGATCCACAAGGAGGACTGCTTGCTAGAGACAACTCTCTCTCTCTCTCTTTCTCTCTCTCTCTCTCGCTGAACCGGGGAAGATTGTATGCTATTAGGGAACACACAGAGGCGAACTGATCTTACTTCTGGCGAGAAGGAACTGGGGATGGTATGTTGTTGCATTTGCCGCATCTCTAGCCAAAGACGTTAATAAAATCACCACTTAACCAATTTGGAGGCCACCATTATGTTGATGTGATTGATGTTCTCGTTGGCATACAGTTACCAAGAGAGACAGCTAGCTGAAAATGAGAAGAACTTCAAATTAGCCAACACTAGAGTTTTGTATTCAGCTCCCACTGGACATCGATTTTGATGTGTCTCAGTGTCCAAAATTGATCCTTTTGAGGTCGTTTGGCACCAGAAATAAATTGTCATTGTTTTATGAATCTGCCTCAAAGAAGCTTTGTCATGGTTTCATAAATCTGCCTCAAAAGATACTTTGTGAGAATTTTTTGAGGAAGATTTATAACACAATGACAAAGTGTTCCTCGTGCCAAACAATACCTTTGTGTCCTTTATACATGCAACAGCAGCCAAGGCTTGATATACTGAGTAGAGATTGGCTTCACCAAGGCATTTTTGGTGGACCATTGGTTTCAATAAGTAGAGATATGGCTTAATCCATGCATTAGCAAAGCATAATTTTCAAAATTATGGAACTGTGGGCTGCTTTGCTTATTAGCAACTTTGGTTTCGCTGTGATTATAACAAAAAGGTATCGCCTTTTCATTCAGCCTCTTAATTAAATTAGGGTAGCCTCTTACTCTATAGAAGAGAAGACTTGTCCATGATCCCCTTCTCATCAGATAGTTCTTGCACGCTTAATAAAAAAGCCATTATTCCCCACAACATAGAAAGACCTTCCATCTCAATCCATCTGTCCAACCTTCCCTCCCTTCCCTCCCTTACCTCGATATTATGACAGCAAGATCCACCCCTAATCCTTGCTACAATTTGAAAAGCATTAATCTTAAAATATAGCACTAAGACTTAAAGATGTTCCTCTCTCTCAAAATGGCAACCAAATAGGTGTCACATTGGACAAGGCCAGAGCTAACGTATTACCACTAACGTGTTATCATGTTTACTTATTGTAAACTAGCTAAAGCTACGACAACACTAACCAATTGGTATGTTGAATTTTGAGGATGTAATCACCCCAAATTTTTGCAAATTTTTTGAAGATCCAAATTATATCCAAAATCCAAGTTCAGGTCCAAATCGAGCATTTCAGACCCAAAATTCGAATCGCGTTTGAAACGACAAAATTTGAGCATCACGCGTTCGAAACAACCCTTATTTACTTTATACCATTTTATTTAAATTTAATTAAAAAAAAAGCATCATGAGGTCGCGCGTCGGCGTGCCTATGTCGCCCGACCGCGCGGTCTCTCAAGCGACCCTTCGCACGTGTGGCCGGGGCCTACCTTGTGTGCAGGCCCCATCTTTCTTCAAAATTTGGTCCATTAGGGGCATTTTTACCATTTTAGGTGCGCATTAGCCTGCCTAAAACTCAAAAAGTGATTTGCAGGCCTAATGGCCAATCATATTATGTGAAAACCTATTTCTTTTTCAAAAAAATTGAAAATAATTCAAAATTATTTAATATTCGGATGAAAATGTTGTGAAATTCAAAAATATTCAAATTTTGAGTTTTGGCTTCAAAACTCTTTATAAAAACCTCCATTATCCTCCCTCTTGAGCATGAACTAGCCCTTTGAGAAACTCTTGTGTATTATCAGTTGGAGACTTAGAGTTTTTCCCTTAGCTCCCTCTCTCACTCTTCCTCTTTCCATTTCTTTCATCTTCTCCAACTTGGAATGAGCTACAACTCTTCATGGCATCACCAAAGATTTCTGGGAGACCTCCTCTTCATCATCTTGGAGATTCATTTAAGGTGAGTCTCAGATCATTTCAAGCATGATTCTTCATTTTCCCTAAGTCATTTCTCATTAGAGGTATGTAATCATCATCCCTCTCATTTCTCTCCTATTTTCTTTCATTTCTTCTTCATCTCCCTGTGGCCATATGAGATAGCTCTCACTTTCTATTTTAGAGTTAAGAAGCTATACTCGAGTGCACCGAGAGCATGAAAAGATGAGATGATATTTTATTTTATGATTAAATCATGTTCTTTCATTTTTTGAATATATTCTTGTTGTTGTTGTTCTTTCTCTTTATGAATATATTGTTGTTATTATTGTTCTTTCCTTTCTTAAATATATTCTTGTTGTTGTTGTTCTTTCTCTTTATGAATATATTCTTGTTGTTATTGCTCTTTCCTTTCTTGAATATATTCTTGTTATTGTTGTTCTTTCTCTTCATTAATATATTTTTGTTCTAATTCCTATTTATTTTCTTAAATATAGTCTTGTTGTTGTTTTATTATTTTCTCCATTCTTCATCTCTTCATGACCATACAAGATAGCCCTAAAATATCTCTTTTAGAGTCAAAAGGTTATTTTTAAGTGCACCGAAAACATGAGAATGTGAAGTAATGTTTTATTTTACGATTAAATCATGCTCTTTCTTTTCTTGAATATAGTCTTGTTCTTGTTACTTTATTTCCTCTATTCTTCCTCTCCTCATGACCATATGAGATAACTTTCACTCTCTATTTTAGAGTCAATAGGTTATGCTCGATTGCACGGGGAGCATGAGATGAGATGTTATTTCATTTTATGTTTGCATCATGTTTTATCTTTTCATGAATATAGTCTTGTTGTGATGTTTTTCTTTTTTCTCATTTTCATTTCCCCATAGCAATATGAGATAGACCTCAATCTCTATTTTAGAGTCAAGAGGCTATGCTAGAGTGCACCGGGAGCATGAAAAAATGAAATGATCTTTTACTTTCATGTTTGAGTCATGTTATTTCATTTCTTGAAAATAGTTTTATTTTGCTTCCTCCTTTCTCCCTTTCTCATTTGCCCATGGCCAAAGGAGATAGCTCTCAATCTCTATTTTAGAGTCAAGAGGCTATGCTCAAGTGCACTAAGAGCATGAAAAGATGAGATGGTATATCATTTTATAGTTACATCATGCCATTTCTCCTAATTGAACAGTTTTTTTTTTTTCTCTCTCTCTCTCTCTCTCTCTTTTCTTCATTGAATATTGTCCATATATTGTTCATGCATAGTTGCTTGGTTTTTCATTTAAACGTGAATGAATAGTGAGAATGAGAGTGTGGTTTGGGATTCTTTATCTTTATCTTCATATTAATATTTGAGGTTGGGACTTGTCCAACCCGAGGAAAACCCTCACGAATATGTACATGTTAATATACTTTTTCATATCATTTAGCGCTAGTTTCCTTTTTAATCACCTTATTAGGAACCCTAATGAGCATCTTATCGTGTGATTTGATCTTCTTCCATACCCAACGGTGGATGAAACATATTCCCTTGTAACAAACCAAATAATAACATTCTATGTTTATATATAAATCATATTTTACAAAAGATTTTCGAAAGCAAATACGTTCTCTAATGTGGCTTTGGAGACTTGGCTTAGACTCTTGCATGAGTCCAAGCTCCCCTTCGGCCTACATCAAACTTGAAGTCAGTTGTTTTAAGTCATTTCTTCATTATAATCTCATGAAGACACATATGTATATACTTGTTATATATATATATGTGCACATGATGATTCTCTTTATCTTTCCCTCTCTATGTTTCTATATTCTATTTTATAAATTTTCATATACATATGAATGCCTATATACATGTGTTGTATTTTCTCTCTCTAAAACCTTTTGTTTATCTCTTCAAGATAAATGTCTTCTCCTACAAATTTCTTATATATATATATATATATATATATATATAAATATATATATATATAAATATATATATATATATATATATATATAAATATATATATATATAAATATGTATATATATCTTTTTCTTTGCCTCTTTATTTAAGTTAAGACTTCATTTTCAAAAGCTTATACAAATATGTATATATACATATAGAAAATATGTATCTCCTCCTATTTCAAAATCTTGCATTTAAAGATCTTTGAAATCTCTTTCTCTATCTCTCTTTCTTTCTAAGAGAATATTTCTTCTTCTCCATCTTTTGAAATATTTTTTCTCATGGTTTAAGATCATTTTCATTTACTGACTTTATTAAGACCAAAAAATCAAGTAATGACCTAGATGTATGTTGTAGTAGAAATGTTTTTAAATGAATGTTATGGTAGGAATGAATGATTTCATTTTCCAATCATATAGGATCAATGCATTCATGCATCCACAATCACTTAATATCACTTATGATCACAAATACCTCTCCAAAAGAATTTAAACAAGATGAGATGGAGCTCTAAGTAGGTAGTAACCGAATTAGAGCAAAATCTCAAACCTACTTAAAGCCTTAAGAGAACACTAAAATGACTTCAAAATGATTTCCCAAGCTTTCTAAACGATATTTATAAAGATTTTCTAATTCTAGTTTTTCCCTAAAATATTTCACATTCTCAAGTAATTCTTCAAAAACCTTTTCAAAAGTTTGAAATATCAAACTTTCAATATTTTTTTACACCGCATATGGAAAGAGATGTTTAAGTCAAGATGAAATGCATCAATAATAAACATAGTTATTGGCTCAATTTCCCCTGGTAAAGTTCTGCTCATGCAATATGATCTTGAATATATGTCCTAGAAGTCGATCAATGGACAAGAAATTGCGAGTCAGTTAGCAGATTTTCCCTAGTACAAAGAAATCAGAACAAACGACGAGTTTTGAGGCGAACACGTACTTAGATTGGAAATAGTGCCGATATGAAAAATATACTTTGATGGATCTAAAAACGTGATGGAAGCTGGTATAGGCATTTTACTCATCACTCTAGAAGATGAAATGATCCCATATTCTTTGAAACTCGACTTTCCATGTACCCATAACATGGCAGAATATGAAGCCCTCATACAAGGACTTCGTTCTTTATTGAGTTTTCAAGTGAAGAGGGTACATGGCTTTGGCGACCCTCAGCTTATCATAAATCAAGTGAATGGAGAATGGCAAGTCAAAGACAAAAAGTTGGTGCCATAGCAAAAGATCGCTACCTTTTTGATCCGTCAGTTTGAATAAATACAACTGGTTCACATAAAAGGAGAAGGCAACCCCATTGCGGATGGTCTCGCGAGTCTAGGGTCCACCATCTCCTTTCGAACCAATGAAACAATCTGTTCTTTTGATATTGGAACACCTTGATTTTGAAACATTGACGCATGTTCATCATATCCAAGAGGGAAATAGGCCTTGGTATCATAATATCAAAAAATACATTGAAAGTGGAGAATTTGCAACTGGAATGCTTAAAAATGAACAAAAAGTAATCAACGTACGTCAGCGAGGTATTTTGTTCTTGCAGGGGTGCTATATAGACGTAGATTTAGTACTGAATATTCTCGGTGCCTTGATGAAGATGAGGCAAAAGAAGTCATCGAAGAATCACATCAAGGAGACCGTGGGTGCCATATTGGTTACCAAACCCTCGGTAAGCAGATAATTCGAGCAACATATTACTAGCCTACTATGCAAAAAGATTGTCACCAATTCGTTAAAAGATGTAAACAATGTCAACTGCATGCTCCAGTGATCCATGCCCCAGCCTCTCACTTGCATTTTGTCACATCTCCTTGGTCATTTTCAATGTGGGCATTTGACGTAGTCGGACTGATATCCCTTGCAGCTTCTAATGGCCATAAGTATTTTTTTGCTGCAACAGACTATTTTACCAAATGGGTAGAAGTTGTCACACTAAGAACAATGGAAGGACGTCATGTAGTATCCTTCATTCACAAAAATCTTCTTTGCAGATTCGGAGTCCCTCATGATATAGTATCTGACAACGAGACTCATTTCAAAAATGAAAAGATGAGGCAATTGTGCAGCAAGTACCGTATCATGCATCATTTTTCAGCTCCTTATTACCCCCAAGGCAATGGGCAAGTAGAGGCCACCAACAAGATCCTGATCCATATCTTAGAATGGACAGTAGAAACTGGAAGAGACTGACATGAAAAGATGCATAACACTCTATGAATATATCGCATCACTATGAGAACTCCAACAAATACTACAGCAGAGCTAGTCTATGGAACAAAAGTGGTTCTGCCATTACATGTGCTGAAACTCGCTTTGAAGTTTACTTCTTTCATAGAGTTTCTCTAAATCAATATCAGCAAAAGAGGCTAATGCAGCTCGATTTGCTAGACAAAAAAAGGCTAAAAGTGGTTGAGCACGCTGAAGCTTATCATCGAAGAGTGGCTAGACAGTTTGCCAAATCAGTTATCGAAAGACAGTTCAAGGTGAACGACTTAGTCCTACGATCTACAGTGTACCTTAGAGGATGGCTACGTGGTAAGTGGGCACTAAACTGGGATCCATATGTAATTAGGGAAACCTTGCCCCGAAATTCATACCGTATGATTAATGCTGATGGGGTGGAACTTGCCGATCCTGTTAATGGCCTTCACCTCAAGAAATTCTCTGCCTAGTCCTCTTGTACTCATTTTCTAATCAATGTCAAATATTTATGTTTTCACATTTAATCTACCATTCCATCTGGATTCATCCCAGTCCTAAAACATGACAATTACACTGGAGCATTTTTTTTGAATTACTTTTGTGACACACGTCTTTCTTTCACAATGGTCATTATCAATCAAGAAGAGGGTCATATCCCAATCAAATCAACTTAGCGATTAAGCTAAAAGATTTGATCAAGCGCGATCCGACCGCTAGGTTCGAAGCTTTTTAAAGCTAGCTCAACCATGTCATTAGACAAGGGAATCTTATGGAGCAAGCACAACTTGGCCATTTGGCCAAGGGCTTTCCGGAGTGACCCATGCAGGTAAATGGCAAAACCCGCAATATGAGGGCAACCCGCATAAGTAAGGGGTCAAACCTACAATGCTAGCCAAGGCAACCCATTTCAGGGGGGTTAAACCCAAATTTAATATTGGCAAACCCTGCAGGTAAAGGGTTAAACCCGTAATTTAAGCTCAAACAACCCATTGATGTGAGAGGATAAGTTTGAAACATCACTTTGCACATATTTTGTTTGAAAAATTTGTGGTGCTCATCTTTGTCACTAAGCACGGCTAACACCGGCTTAGTAACAAAGAGAGACATCTGTAATCACCCTAATTTTTTTCAAAATTTTTGAACATCCAAAACCCAAGTTCAGGTCGAAATTGAGCATTTCAGACCCAAAATTCAAATTTCATTCGAAAAGACAAAATTTGAGCGTCACGCATGCATGGACCTTCCGTTTGTTTTAAAAACTCATTTCTCCCGCCAAAACGTGTTTTTAAACCCAAGTCGCATGCTTGAACGAGTTGACAACCGACAAAACCAAAATCGGATTTAGAGCGAGTTCGGAGTCGCTCAAAATGGAGTCGTCCACCCATTTGTAACAAAAAAAAACATTTTTAATAACAAAATAATAATTTTATTTTATAAACAGCCCTTATTTACTTTATACCATTTTATTTAAATTTAATTAAATAAAAGAAGCATCATGCAGTTGCGCGTCGCTCGACCGCACGACCGCTCGGTCGCGCGGCGTGCCTGGGTCGCCTGACTGCGCGGTCGCGCAAGCGGCCCTTCGCACGTGTGGCCGGGGCCTGCCTTGTGCACAGGCCCCAACTTTGTTCCAAATTTGGTCAATTAGGGGAATTTTTGACCATTTTAGGTGGGCATTAGCCCTCCCTACACCTCAAAAAGTGATTTGCAAGCCTAATGGCCAACCATATTAAGTCAAAACCTATTTTTCTTTCAAAAAATTGAAAATAATTTAAAATTAATTGAAATTCAAATGAAAATGTTGTGAAATTAAAAAAAATCAAATTTTGAGTTTTGGCTACAAAACTCTCTTATAAAAACCCCCATTATGTTCCCTCTTGGGCATCCGCTAGCCCTTTGAGAAACTCTTGTGTATTATCACTTTAAGACTTCGAGTTTTTCCCTTAGCTCTCTCTCTCCCTCTCCCTCTCCCTCTTTCCATTTCTCTCTACTTATCAAACTTGGAGCAAACTACAACTCTTTAAGGGAGCACCAAAGATTTCTTGAAGGCCTCCTCTTCATCGTCTTGGAGATTCATTTAAGGTGAGTCTAAGATCATTTCAAGCATGATTGTTTATTTACCCTAAGTCATTTCTCATTAGAGGTATGTAATCATCATCCCCTTTATTTCTCTCATATTTTCTTTCATTTCTTCTTCATCTCCCTATGACCATATGAGATAGCTCTCACTCTCTATTTTAAAGTCAAGAGGTTATGCTCGAGTGCACCAGGAGCATGAGAAGATGAGATGATATTTTATTTTATGATTAAATCATGTTTTTTCCTTTCTTGAATATATTCTTGTTGTTGTTGTTCTTTCTCTTCATGAATATATTCTTGTTGTTATTGTTCTTTCCTTTTTTGAATATATTCTTGTTGTTGTTGTTCTTTATCTTCATGAATATATTCTTGTTGTTATTGTTTTTTCCATTCTTGAATATATTCTTGTTGTTGTTGTTCTTTCTCTTCATGAATATATTCCTATTGTTATTGCTCTTTCCTTTCTGGAATATATTCTTGTTGTTATTGTTCTTTCCTTTCTAGAATATATTCTTGTTGTTGTTGTTGTTTCTCTTCATAAATATATTCTTGTCGTTATTGTTCTTTCCTTTTCTTGAATATATTATTGTTGTTGTCATTATTTCTCTTCATGAATATATTCTTGTTGTTATTGGTATTTCTTTTCTTGAATATAGTCTTGTTGTTATTCTATTATTCTCTCTTCTTCATCTCCCCATGGCCATATCAGATTGCCCTAAAATCTCTAGTTTAGAGTCAAAAGGTTATTTTTAAGTGCTCCGGGAGCATGAGAAGGTGAAGTAATCTTTCATTTTATGATTAAATCATGCTCTTTCTTTTCTTCAATATAGTCTTGTTCTTGTTACTTTATTTCCTCTATCCTTCATCTCCCCATGGCCACATGAAATAGCTTTCACTCTCTATTTTAGAGTCAAGAGGCTATGCTTGAGTGCACTAGGAGCATGAAATGAAATGTTATTTCATTTTATGATTGCATCATGTTCTATCATTTCTTGAATATAGCATTATTGTGATGTTTTTCTTTTCTCTCATTTTCATCTCTCCATGGCCATATGAGATAGCCTTCAATCTCGATTTCCTCAATCTCTATTTTAGAGTCAAGAGGCTATATTCGAGTGCACCAGAAGCATGAGAAAATGAAATGATATTTTATTTTCATGCTTGAGTCATGTTATTTCATTTCTTGAAAATAGTCTTGTTTTGCTTCCCCCTTTCTCTCTTCCTCATTTCCCCATGGCCAAAGAAAATTGCTTTCAATCTTTGTTTTAGAGTCAAGAGGCTATGCTCAAGTGCTACTGGGGGCATAGGAAGATGAGATGGTATATCATTTCATCATAGTTACATCATGCCCATGCTCCTAGTTGAACCTCTCTCTCTCTCTCTCTCTCTCTCTCTCTCTCTCTCTCTCTCTCTTTTTCGTTGAATATTGTCTATATATTATTCATGCATAGTTGTTTGGTTTTCCATTTATATGTGAATGAATGGTGAGAATGAGAGTGTGATTTGGGATTCTTTATCTTTATCTTCATATTAATTTTTGAGGTTGAGACTTGTCCAACTCAGGAAAAACCCTCACGAATATGTACATGTTAATATGCATTTTCATGTCATTTGACAAAAGTTTCCTTTTTAATCATTTTATTAGGAACCCTAATGAACATCTTATTGTGTGGTTTGATTTTCTTCCATACCCAACGGTAGAAGAAACATATTCCCTTCTAACAAACCAAATAATAACATTCTACGTTTATATATAAATCATATTTTATAAAAGATTTTCAAAAGCAAATACCCTCTTCAATGTGGCTTTGGAGACTTAGCTTAGGCTCTTGCATGAGTCCAAGCTCCCCTCTGACCTACATCAAACTTGAAGTCAGTTGATTTAAGTCATTTCTTCATTTCTAATCTCATGAAGACCCATTTATATACATGTTATATACATATATATGCACATGATGATTCCTTTTATCTTTCCCTCTTTACGTTTCTACATTCTATTTTACAAATTTTCATATACATATGAATGCATATATACATGTGTTCTATCTTTTCTCTTTAGAACCTTTTGTTTATCTCTTCAAGATAACTGTCTTCTCCTAGAAATTTCTTATATATATATATATATATATATATATATATATATATATCCTTTTCTTTTCCTCTCTATTTAAGTTAAGACTTCATTTTCAAAAGCTTATACAAATATGTATACAAACATTTAGAGAGTATGTATCTCCTCCTATTTCAAAATCTTCCATTTAAAGATCATTGAAATCTCTTTCTCTATCTCTCTTTCTTCCTCTAAGAATATTTCATCTTTTCCATTCTTTCAAATATTTTCTCTCATGGTTAAGATCATTTTCATTTACTGACATCACTAAGACCAAAAAATCAAGTAATGACCTAATATTGGATTCATGTTTGATGGTCTACAACTCCAATCCATTTTGAAAAATTTTTCCTTCTTATATATCATAGT
Source organism: Nymphaea colorata (assembly GCF_008831285.2). Classification (NCBI taxonomy): domain Eukaryota; kingdom Viridiplantae; phylum Streptophyta; class Magnoliopsida; order Nymphaeales; family Nymphaeaceae; genus Nymphaea; species Nymphaea colorata. The sequence goes on from NC_045139.1 coordinate 10,324,343, forward strand.
TATCAAAACAAAAATCTTAGATGTATGTTGTGGTAGGAATGAATGATTTCACTTTCCAATCATATAGGATCAATGCATTCATGCATCCGCAATCACTTAATATCACTTATGATCACAAGCACCTCTCCAAAAGAGTTTAAGCAAGATGAGATGGAGCTCTAACTAGGTAGTAACCGAATTAGAACAAAATCTTAAACCTACTTAAAGTCTTAAGAGAGCACTAAATTGACTTCAAAATGATTTCCCAAGCTTTCCAAACGATATTTATAAAGATTTTCTAATTCTAGTTTTTTCCTGAAATGTTTCACATTCTCAAGTAATTCTTCAAGAACCTTTTCAAAAGTTTGAAACAACAAACTTTGAATATTTTTTGTACACCGCATATGGAAAGAGAACTTTAAGCCAAGATGAAATGCATCAATAATAAGCATAGCCCTTGGGTTGATTACCCCCAGTAAAGGCGGAACAGTTGATCCTCGTTCTGACAGGCGAGTCCCTTTCTCTCTTATTTTCAAAATAAAAACTCATTTTTCTTGAGCACTCCAAAACCAACCAAAAATTTTGGGGATGCGAATAGAGGACAATAGATTAAATTACATAAAATTATTTTATATAATACATGTTACTACACCAGTAGTTGGCTGTTTCTATTCCTGCAGATTCAAATGCAATACATGTCAATACAAAAAAAAAAGTTATTATGCTGGCGTGTCAATGCTGGATATGATCTGTGTTATCGGTAACGAGAAAGCTATATCTATGAAAAATTCACTGGTATAGATAATATCACTGCTTAAGGCCATCTCGCCGCTGTACATATTCTTTAAGGCGTTAACATGATTTGGGTTTTGAAATGGGGGTCATTCTCCAGCGTGGTAGGGGGCATTTTCAAGCAAATTTCTGCTCGTCATCACAACAGTGTCTGCTCGATCACTGCTTCGCCAACACCAATGCCTCGCTCATCGCTAGTGGCAGCACCCTGCATGATCATCATTCGAGCTCTGCTTGATCATAGTTGGAGATCCCTGCTTTATCCATATATAAAAAGAATACCGTTATATTCTTAAGAATATTCTGGTCATTATGCAGGGTGAAGCACAACATGTTTTTGTAAACCAGAAGATACTCTTGGAGAACCAACTCATGTCATGAAGGATGGTGATACCTATAAGGCAAACAAATGTACTGCCAAGAAATCAGACGATGTTGCCATAAAATCTATTGACAAGAGAGGATGCTGTCGTAAAATCATAAGAAAAGAATATCATCCAAATCTCTTTATCTAAGAAAAGAGATAAAATAGGCATCACAAGTGGAGATGATTTCTTGAACGAAACAAATTGTAAAAATCAACTTCATCATTTTAGGAGTTCAAGTTGTAATTAATGTTCTTTAAATAGTGGAACCTCTATCTCTCATTACTATGTTGAGAAGAGAATAGAGAGTGTTGAGGACGTAGGTGATTTCAGCACCGAACATCGTTAATTGCTTTCTTTGTTCGTTTTTCTATTATGGTATTAGAGCTGCATGGTTGATCATTTGGCTTCATCCATTGGTATCTATGGCAGCATCTTCTTCATCGTTGACCTCTTCAATGTTGAATAGATTTATGAGCACCAACTTCAACTTTGACTAGGTGCCATCAAACTTCTTTCAGTTTCTCTCAATCAAACTTACAACAGATAATTATATATTTTGGGCTACTCAATTCAAACTCATCTTGATTACTTACGGGCTCATGGGTGATATTGATGGAACAAACCACTGTCCGTCCAAAACTATTGGAAACTCTAATGATGTAAATCCTGATTACATCTTATGGTTGAAGCATGATCAGATTGTTTTGAGTTGGATTATTACCTCGTTAAGTGAAAATGTCTTGAGTCAAGTTATTGGTTTGGAAACCGCATATGAAGTCTGATCATCATTGAAGAAATCATATGCAGAAATATTCGTTCATGCATAATTCATCTTAGAGGCCAACTTCAGGATTTGAAAAAGGGAAACAAGATAGTGGATGAACATTTTATGCAAAATCTATTGCACATCAATTAACTATTTTCTCTAAACCTATTGATGATGATGATCTTGTCATGCATTTGTTGAAAGGATTGCCAAATAAGTATCGTGCCTTCAAGGATTCAATGGAGACCCAATCTACACCAGTGATGTTAGAAGAGCTTCATGGTCTACTCTTGACGCAAGAATGTAACATACTATAAGGGTTTGGTGTTGAATCCGATCAGCTGAATACTTCTATTAATTTGACAAACAAGACTAATTTCACTTCTCAAAATCAAAATCATGGAGGATCACTTTATCATGGTGGAAGAAGAAATCATAGCAATTTTAGAAGTCGTGCAGGCAGATCTCAAAATGATAGACCTCATATTACTTGCCAAATCTATGAAAAACCTAGCCACTCTGCATGCACCTGCTATCAACTTGTCTCATATGCTAAAAACAATCATTCATTGGCACCAAAAGCATATCATGTGGCCCCTCACCAGAGTTCCACCAATGATCAAAATTGGTATTCAGATTTCGGGGCTTCACATCATGTGACCAGCGACTTGAACAATTTATCTCTGCACTCGGAATGTCAAGGCAATGACAATGTTCATATTGGAGACGGATCAGGTTTGGCTATTAACCTCATGTCAGTGCACAAATTTGCTAAGGATAATAATATTTTCTTTGAATTTCACCCCTCTGGTTGTTATGTTAAGGATCTTACCTCAAAGAAAGTGCTGCTCCAAGGACGAAGAGAGGAAGGTTTATACAAGTTGATGCTGAACAAGAAAAAACGTACATTCTTTACCACTAGAGATATTGGCATCAAGGACTTGTTTGACACTTGGTATAGACGCTTTGGCCATTCCTCTTTAAAAACTGTTATGAACATATTGAATAATTTTGGTTTGCCTTATGATGATTTTCTACAACATAAAGTGTGTGAAGCCTGTCAAAAGCGTAAGAGTCATCGTCTACCTTTTAACCAGACTTCTACACCAGCACATGAATTCTTAGATATTGTTTATTTCTGATGTTTGGAGCCCTGCACCTATGACTAGTATCGATGGATATAGATACTATGCTCTATTTGTTGATGCCTATTCAAAATATTCTAAGATATATCTTCTCAAGAACAAATTAGACTTATATGAAGTTTTCCAAAAGTTTAAATTGCATGATGAGTTTGTTACAAGTGCAAAAATAAAATTTCTGCATTTAGATTAGGGTGGAGAATATCAAGGCCTTACTGGTATTCTTGAATCAAATGGAATTGGACATAGGATTTCTTGTCCTCACACTTCAAAACAAAATGGGGCAGTAGAAAGACGTCGCCGCCATGTTGTTGAAACAAGTCTCACTATGTTGGCTGATGCTTGCATACCAAACAAGTATTGGTCTTATGCTTTTCATACAACTACATATCTGATAAATAGAGTTTCCACCAAAAATCTTGAAGGAGTTAGCCAGTTTGAAGTTATGTTCAAAGCCAAACCAAATTACAATTTCTTAAAATTTTTGGATGCACATGTTTCCCATGCCTGCAGCCGTACATGAAAAATAAATTGGAGCATAAATATGAAAAATGCATATTTTTAGGTTATGCTCCAAAGCATCATGGATATTTGCCTCAATCCCAAAAATAGGAAGTCTTTATATCACGTCAACTTGTTTTTGATGAAAGCTGTTTCCCTTTCAAAAAAAAATGAAGAGAGACATGTCCAGGAAAATTACAAAAAGGAAAGCCATGACAATTAGATTGTCACTATTCAATATCCATTCTCTCAAAATAGCATTAATGACAATATTGAGAGAGCACATGGTACTCCTACTTGTGTTAATCAATCTAGTGGCTAAGGTGAGAATCCAAAAAGTGAGGCTTGCCAAGGTGAGAATGCAGATCAAAGCATGACTCTGTCATCCCAGCATGATGAAAATTACTCTGTTCAAGGTAACGCACCGATTCTCACAAGTACTCACTGTCTAACAACTAGATTCCAAGATGGCACGTTGAAACCAAAACCTTACTCAACAAAACATTCTCTTCCACAAACATTTTTAGCCAAGCTCTCTCACGACAGAGATAATATACTATTTGAAGAAGCAAGCAAATATCCAAATTGGATCACCGCTATGAAAACTGAAATTACTACTTTGAAGAAAAGTCATACTTGGATGTTTGCTCTGTGTTCAGATGAGCAACAAATTGTGGGATGCAATTGGATTTATAAGATAAAGCGCAAAGCAGATGGAAGTCTAGAAAGGTACAAAACAAGGTTGGTTGTGAAAGGATATAGCCAGCAAGAAGGAATAGATTAGTACGAGACTTTTAGTCTTGTGGTGAAACAAACCACAATCAAAACTATTATTTCTATTGCTATCACACAAGATTGGTACATAAGGTAGATTGACGTATAAAATGCTTTCCTCCATGGACATATTAATGAGAATGTACGAAACAGCCACAAGTATTTGAAGATCCAAAATTTCCAAACTACGTTTTCAAGCTACAACAAGCAGTCTATGGGCTCAAGCAAGCGCCACGACCAAGGTTTTCTAGACTCAGTCTTTTTCTTCAGCAAATGGGACTGAAAGGTGTGCAAACTGACAATTCTCTCTTCATTTTAAGACGAGAATTCTATGGTCTATATTCTTATATATGTAGATGATACCATTATAACCGAGAATTCTCCAAGACAAGTGCAAGATCTTATGCATAAGCTTGGGCAAGAATTCACCTTAAAAGACCTCGGAGACTTGTATTTTTTTTTTGGCATTGAAGTTGAAAAACATAAGCAAGGATTCTATTATCCCAACAAAGTATATTGGAGATTTATTGAAAAGAACAAAATTACTTGATGTCAAAATTGCCAACTATCCCATGGTTGTCTCTCCACCACTGCATGTCCACCCTGGTACAATCTTTCAAGACCCAAGTATCTATCATTGTGGGAGCACTTTCGTACGCTACTCTTACTAGACCTGACGTCTCCTTTGCAGTAAACAAAATCTATCAATTCATGCATGTTCTGACTAACGAACATTGGAAAGTAGTCAAGAGAATTCTATGATGCTTAAAGGGAACTATTGATTATGGGTTTGTTATACAAAGCGGTCAAGATTATTCCATAAATGCCTATTCTAATGCAGACTGGGTAGGAGATCCGAATGATCGAAAGTCCACTATAGGCTATGCTATTTTCATTAGACCAAATCTTATATCTTGGAGTGCAAAAAAGCAATCCATGGGTTCAAGTTCTAGCACAAAATCTGAATATGGTGCCCTGGCAAACGTTGTTGCATAAATAGCTTGGCTAAAATATCTATTCAAAGAACTTGATGTACCCAATTATGGCACACCAAATATATGATGCGACAATATTGGAGCCACTTGCCTCGCATCACATACAGTGTTTCATAACAAAAGCAAACACATAGAGATAGACTTACATTTTGTTTGAGATAAACTAGCAAAGAAGGAACTCACAGTCAGCTACATTTCAACTCCATATCATATTGCAGATATATTCACTAAGCCCTTAGCCAAAGATCGTCATGCTTTCATTATACCAAGCTCAACATTGAAAACCGTGCATTGATCTTGAGGAGGGCTGTTAGAGAACCAACTCATGCCATGCAAGATGGCCATACTTGTAAGGCAAACAAATCTATTGCCAAGAAATCAGAGGATGTTGTTGTAAAATCAGAAGAAAAGAATATCATCAAATCTCTTTATCTAAGGAAAGAGATAAAATAGGCATCACAAGTGGAGACGATTTCTTGAACAAAACAAATTGTAAAAATCAACTCCATCATTTTAGGAGTTCAAGTTGTAATTAATGTTCTTTAAATAGTGAAACCTCTATCTCTGGTTACTATGTTGAAAGATAATAGAGAGCATTGAGGACAGTTGATTTCAGCACCGAACCTCGTTAATTGCTTTCTTTGCTAGTTTTTATATTAGATACATATAACCAGCTTCACCCTTTGATCAAAGGAAGTGCTCATGTTACTTCAACCAGTAACTAACAGCCCACTAGCCACCGACGCAAGCCAATGACACTACATCCCTCAGAAGCAGTCTGAGATTCCGATTGGTGTCTAATTTCAATATCCACCAATTATCATGGCATAGATATATAATGAGGGATGTACACATGTCGATGCAGATCTTACTACCTTTCAAGTTAAGTGTTGCATCTCAAAGGATGTTCGATTTTTGCCGATTAAATGTTATTGCACAAAGTACAATATTCAATGGCAAGGGAAAGCATGTGTGCCATTGAAAAATGAAAACCGTCCTCCTCTATAATGGAGGGTCAATCGCCATTGTTTGAATAGTGTCCGCCACATTGCTAAACATCCAGGGTGGTCTAGCTGCAATCGCCATTGAAGAGAGGATTGAAAAAAGAAGTGATCTGGCATTGCCTGTCACCAGCGAAGCGGTAGAAAAGGGAAATGATTCATGCTGTTTATATCGGCCCAAAAAATGCTTGCGGTCTTCTTTCCTTAGCATCCCTCCTATGTAGGTCACTTGGCCAATAGGATGAGGTGTAGTTGATTCCTTGCATGGAGACTCTTAGCCACCATGATGAAGACAGACCAATTCCTTGTGTGCAGAGCCTCAGCTGCCGGGATGATGGCAGGGAGAGAGGAGCTATTCTGTTATCCAACAGTTAGAGCAATTTCTCCTTCCCCTCCTCCTCCTCTTCTCATATCAATTTATGCTCTTGCATCTCATTCACAACCTAGGAATCCGTCTCTTGCTTGCCATTGGTGTTGTTGGAGAAGTAATGCACAAATTCCTTCGTGTTGCTAATTAAATATGAGATTTGATTGGTAACTATAGATGTTAAATTAAATTGTATTTTTTTAATGAATTCTTAGCAGTTCTAAAGGGTTTTGTCTGTATTCTCTAAGGGGACGTTTGATCGGTCGGGAATTTTGATTCTCCAATGAAAATTTTTAAAGCAAAATTCCACCTGAAAATGAAATTGAAAATTTCCGTCAAATTTCAACTTCCACTTGTGTTTGATAACTTAGAATCTTCATTCCAGAATTGAAAATTCCTTGTTTCATTGAAATAGAAATAAAATTTTAGAATTCAGAGACCATTGAATTCAAATTAGCCACTGCCGCCTTTTATGTTAAAAAGCAACTCTGCTGGAAGTACTCAAAAAAAAAAAGCTGTCATGAAAAATAATTGAAAAATAATCTTACAGCCCACAGTAGTGACTGAATTAGCTATTCTTTCTTTGAGTTGAAGTCAACTACTTGAACAACAAAACGAAACCAAAGGTGTGCCCCAACAAGAAGATAAACCTGGAGTACTCGTTTTTCTTGCTAATCTTCTCATTTTCTTAGGCTTGGACAGAGTCTCAACCAATTCATCAACGAGCACCAGCAGATGGAAAAAACCATCGCAATAGGCACCTACCAGGACTGTTAGCTTGACAAGTTTTTTAAGGACTGCAAAAGGAGATCCTCGCAGTATAGTCTGGCTGTAAGCTTAAAACGCGTCGATATCTGCTCGTCCACAGCTACGTGAGTATCATATCAAGCAAAGGTTATTTACTTTTTAGATATGGCATACATGCTTGAACGCGGTGTTATCAAACTCTTTTCGTTCTGCTTTCACCACCTTCTTCTGCTTGCTTCAGTACGACTTTTGAAGACCTTACACTCCGACCTATGACTAAGTTTTTCTTGCACAATTTAACTGCAAAAAGGAAAGCAGCTATCGCCTTTGGTCGCAGAAGGCAAAGTAAACTGTAATTATTCAATTGTTGGAAAGAAGTCCAGGCACATCGAGCCTGTTCGTTACTGTCTTATAAATTGGCCCTAATCATTAGGGCAGATTCATAAAACACTTTATTACCATGATCCATGAATTTAACCTAATCATTGGGGTAGGTTCATACGACAGTAGCAACTTGTTACTATTGTCAAACATGATGCTTTTAGGAGCCATTTGGGAACAATAACATTACTGTGCCTAGTTTCATTGTCTACTTAAAAAAGTGTTCCATTAACCTACCTGGTTTTATAGAGCAGATTCATATAGATAGTAAGATTGTGTTGCTGATGCCAACATCCTGTTAGGGAACATGGGAAAAAATGAATGCTAATGTTTTCTCGAATGTTTATTAAAAAAGGGAATAAGAGAACTAATCGGGTGGTAAATGTCATTTTATTTTAATAAAATAAAAACTTAACTGCAAAAAAAGGGAAGTAGCTATGGTCGCAGAAGGCCATGTAAACTGTGATTATTAAATCGTTGAAAAGAAGTCCAGACACATCCCTTCTGTTTGGCAACAGTAAACTGTCTTATAAATTTGCCCTAATCTTTAGGGTTCATAGAACACTTTGTTGCCATGGTCCATGAATTTATCTTAATCCTTGGGGTAAGTTTATAAAACAGTAACAACTTGGTACTGCTGCCAAACTTGATGCTCTTAGGTGCCATTTGGGAATAGTAACATTACTGTGCCATGCACTTAACCCAGAAATTACTTAGATTCATTGTTTACTTAAAAAAATGTTTCGTTAATCTACCCAGTTTTATAGAGCAGAATCACCGTTGAAGACTATATAAAGTCTGAACATATATATAATATATGTGCGTGTTTGTGAATTAGTGGTGTCTAGAGCCTTCAGTGATATGTGAAGTAGCCCTAGAACACAAGAAAGAGAAAACAAAAATTGCCACTAAAGCATATTCCTTGTTTATGTATAATCCTAATACATCCAAAAGAAAAGAAAGCTGAACAAACAAAAACAAAAACAGTAAAATATACAAGTAAAAGCCTTCTTGCAATCCTAACATATCTAAAAGCAAAGAAAGCACAAAAACAACAAAAACAGTGAAAGAAAAAATTAAAGCCTTCTTGTGCACACGTTTCCCCTTCTCCGCCAGACCCCCCTCACAGCGACTTAGAGAGGGAGTACGGAAGACTTTTTCATGTCTTTTTTTTATTATTTTTCTGCAATTCTGAGGGCAGATTTGATGAGTAGTAGTCCAATCTTTGAAAGCAATCTCTGCTATCTAACAGTGTCCTCAGAGCTTGCATGCATCAACGAAAACCAGTTTGATTTTAGCAGAAATTGCCTTCAACACAACCCTGCTCGAACTTGCATAGTTCTCTCCATTAAGCAATTGTGAAACCAGCCTGCTCCAAGGCTATCTGCATGATGCAGATAAAATAGATTTGCCATCTCAGTATTGCTCAAATCGTATGAGGAATGAGGCAGTGAATTGGAGTTTGAAGAGTTTGGAGGTGGCATTGCACCGTCCAAATAAGGAGCATTGGTTGGTTCGATGGATGCCATTTTGTTTTCGGGTACCAACCGTTAGAGAAGAAAGCACAACAAAGGAAGAGCATAGAAAAGTACTGAAAAAGGAATTGGAATAGAGTTAAATGAAGAGCAATGCAACGGTAGTGAGATGCCAAAAAACACAAAGAGGGAGAGAATTCATGAATTTTGTTGTTCCGCACACCTCTTTAGAATTACATTGCCAAATACATCCCCATCTGTTATCAGATTAATGACTAACACACCACCTAAATAATCAATGGCTTATAAAAATTTGAAGAAACTAATGTAGCAGAGCGAAATATTTTAATGATTTTTTAGACTCCTTTAGTGCATCGAGACTTTGTCCTGTAGACTTCCAACAAACAAAACCACAAATAACTGACTTACAACACTACCTACATTTGAATCACTTAAGAAAGTGAATACATCAACACAAAGGAAGGTAGGTGTTTGCTTTCAATCTCTTTTCTTGAGTACATGTTTGGTTCATATGACATAAATTGATAATTGAAGTATTACAACATACTTCTAATACATGTATAATTTTTGCTTTGGATCGAAAGCCATTCAATCTGACTCCTAGTTTAGCTTCTCTATCTTTTACTAGCTTTAAATTGCCATCACTTTCTTTAATTTAACTTTGCTTGTTCCAGTAGATTTAGTGGGTGGTTGCACTCAACTAACAACTGTTTTATTTTTCAAGGTATTTAGTTGTTAGGATTTCAGCTTTTATGAGTTTTTCTCAATGTTGTCAGGATCAGCTTGAATTGGCTACGGTCAATGGCAAACCGATTCAATGACCATTTAAGACTGCTATTTGTCAGCTTTTAACTATTTTTTAATATTTTTAGGCTTTTCTTTATCACTTCAATTGTTGATTCAACTTTAGCTTCCAAATCCCAGTTATATATCCAAAACAGAATCATAGATCGGGATCTAGATTGAAATCCAAATTTATATCCAATATACCACTATACGTAGAACTGGCACAAAATCCCAGCTTTATATCCTAGGCAAACCTTCAGATCCAAAAAGATCTAAAACCGGCTTCCATATCCAAACCTAGATCCCAAACATTATTTCAGATCTAAACCTAGATCTTATTCCCAATTCTGGACCCAGTTGTCCCAAGTCCCATCCCTAGAACAATTTAGATCAGATTCAGATTCAAGGTCCAACATCTAGATCCATATCCTTGTTGTAGATCCAAATCCTCAGCTTGGACCCAAAACTAGACACAATTTCACGTTTTATCACAGTTCATATCCAAATCCAAGATCTAGATCCAAATTCTAAATCAATTTTGAGCTTTTGTTCCAAATCTAAATATAAGTCTTTGGTCCATTTCTAGTCTAAGTTCATATTTGAGATCGATACCCATTTTTTGTGTTCATTTCTGGCTTCAAAAATGCCCACATTGACTTGCCCTGGTATTTGTATCTATTTTGGATCCAAATCTAAGTAACAAACCTTCCCATGCCCTAGGATCTATGCATTACTGTCATTTTCTAAAATATTCTTAATTTTTCCAAAATACCCTCAAATGAACCGAAATGTTTTTTTCTTGAAATTTCCTTCATATTTTTCAAAATACCCACATTTTTGTCAAAAATAGCCAAAATGTCTTTTTGTCCCTCTACAGGGCCCATAGCTTATGTGTCAGGTTGACCTGGCCCAATCATGTTGGACCTGGTGCAGCCAGGTCCTGCTTGGCTTGCTAAAACCACACTTAGTGAATCCAGGCCCAGCTTGGGCATGCACTGGCTAGTAAGGTACTACCAGGCCTATCTACCATGTCAGGCTGTACCTGGCGGGTCCTACTGGCGAAGTATGGCCTCTGCCGCTGGCAGGCCTGTGGCCTGGCCAGGTTAGGCCATGATTGGCCACACCAATGGGACAACTGCCTAGCCAGATATGGCCCCGGCCGCTAATAGGCTGTGGTCTGGTCAGGCTAGGCATGGCCAACTAGAATTGGCCAAAATAGGGCTATAGCTGGCCAGTATGGCCTTTTTTGGCTCTGCTGCTTGGCCAAGCTGAGGTGGGGCAGGCCTTGGAGGGGCACGCAGCTCCTGGCAAGTCAAACCTTAGTCAACTAATTTTTTTGGGCAAATTTAGCATTATTAATGTAATTATGCTATTTTTAAGACAATAATGACTAGATAATAGGTTAATTACATTTTAAAAAATATTATAATTCCCTTGGACCTTCTTCCTCTAATCCATGGTTTCCCTTCCTTTAACAGATATCCTTCAATCTCTTAAGCGCTTTCTCTCCAACTCAAACCTTCTTCCTGATCTCCTCCTTAAATCTCTTTCTCTCTTACACTTCCTCCTCTTCGACTTCCACCATCAAGGAGCTGCTCAAAGGGGAAATTGTGGAAGGCCCTAAGAGACTTTCTCCAACACATTGGGGTGTTCGTTTGAAGGCCTCGTTACCTGGTGGAAGTGAAGAAGTCTTCTCTTCTCCAACTAGGCTATAATAAGGGATGTAGTCTCTCTTTCATTTCATTCTTCATTAGTTTTCTTCCCATGGCCAACCAAGGAGGGTCTTGAAATCTCCTCTCTAAGTTAAAAGCCACCCTAAAATGCACCCAAAGATGACCAAGGTGAGCTAAATCCTCGTTTCTTTTTATAAATCTGGTTAGGCATGATATGTGTTTCTTTCTTTCTGCTTGTCTTAGAATGCATGTTTTCTTTATATCACTACGGAATAGATGGTGTGTACCTTGGATGGCTGATTTTTCAATTTGTAAATAAATGAATGAAGGGTGAGAGCTTGGGAATGGAGATTTTCTTTATTTTATATTGATTTTTGCGGTTGGGGTTTATTTAAACCGAGGAAAATCCTACAAATGTGTACATGCTATTATGCATTTTGATGTCACCTTTATAATTAGTTTTAACTACATCTTAGATGCTTTTTAGTCCTCACTCTTGAAAAACCGCCTATTGACCATCTTATTAGTAGTTCCAAAAAAGTGATTTTCCTTGAGAAGAGGTTCTTTAATGGGATTGATGCACGAGAGGGGATTTCTTCATAAAGTTTATTTATAATGGATGATTTCTTCAAAGTTTAAGTTCCCACCCATACCCAATGGTGAGAGGGACATATTTTTATTGCAAAGAGTGACTTTAAGTGAGACATTTTCAATTTATGTCTTTACATACTTTGACTACTTTTGTCTATTTCAAAAGTATTTCAAAATAAGCCCCTAAAGAGGCTTTGGAAACTTAGCCTAGGCACTTCAATGAACCCCAGTTCCTCCCCATCCTACATAAAAATAACGAAGTCAAAAATTTTCTCAACTATTTCTTGAAGCATAATTTGTATGGAAAAGTTGGGTACCTTGTTACTAAAGCAAATATTCAAATTAGTATCTCTTTCTCTCTCTTAAATCTCTCTCTCTTCCTCTCATTCCCATCCAACTCTCTCTCCCTCTCTCGCTCTCCTCTCTCTCTTGGTCTCTCTCGATGGCCAGACAGTTGCTGTCACCCACAGAGTAGGAACCGAAGACATTCCTTTCGTTGGATGCATTTAGAGAAGGATATACCGTTCAATCTGGCTTTCATCTTTGATCGATTCACGGTGACATTTCTGTTTCCCCAGCGTCATCCAACTCAAAGGCTGCATCCTTCTCCAGTGGTGTCCCATTTCTCTGACATCAATTTGCTTCGATGACGACCTTCTCCTCCTCCGACCAGCTTCTCTGGTGTGGTTGTTCCAGCAGTTTTGCCTTTGGTGATCAACCTTGAGCCTCTTTCAAGTACCTTCCTTCGATCAACGAAGTGCTGGAGACATCTCTCTCTTCCTCAACACTGGTTCACGGTTGACAGCACCACCAAAGTTGATCGTTCTACCATTGGCAGTCGTAGCATCTCTTTCCCTCTGGGTTTAGGGACTGGTTAGAAGGGTTTAGCCTGTTCCCCTTCACCTTGAAGTTGTGCATCAACTATTTGATGAAATGCCTATAGATTGTGATCTCCTTTGGAGCGTTTTCTTAGCTGACCGGTTCTTGTTTGGTGCCTTGCTCTCACGTTGCGTTAAGTTGTGTCTCACCAGCCTGCGGGGTCGTGCTCAGCTTAAGCTTTGAGCGGGTCCAGACGCAGCTGCCCTTGGCAGTGGGTGGACACACACGTGTGCTTGGCTTTGTTGCTTTTGACTGGCCTCTTTGTTCTTGCACGGGGTTGGTGTTATGGCCACCCTGCCTCCTCCTCTGCCTTTGCAACCACCGCAGGGGTTTGGGTTGGTGGTCTCAGTCTTTGTGGTATCAGGCCGAGTAACCCCCTCTCCCTTAATCGTTCGCTTTGTCGTGTTGCAGTCATTTTTCTTTGCTCACCTGAAGGGGTCCATCAGGCTTTGGTGTTGTCATTCAATTGGCAGTTTACCATCTTCAGTTGTGTTTTCGCCGGCTCGCTTCAGCTGCAAGACGCTCGCGGCCTCCTCCAGGCATTCCTCCCGCTCGCGCACTGTATGTTTCTCCTTTTGCAAATGGGTGACTGTTCCTTGTTGTCGAGGCTCCCCAAGGTGGTCTCCGTTGGTAGGCCGCCCCCCTCACCTTGGTGTGTCCCCTCTTCCAAATAGTGCTTCAAAGCTTCATCAGCTTCTTCGGCCTGTTGCTTCTATCTGAGTCAGATTCTTGATGGGGCCAATGGTGGTGTCAGAGGTGTTCTATCTTGAACGGCCATCGGGCGTCCACATGTGCTCGCTGCCGTTTTCCTGATTGTCAGAATGATCAGCGACTTTTCGGTCTGTGGCATGGGTTTGCGGTGGTCGCTTCATCCTTTTGGGTCCAGGTTCCTCTGCCAGCTGCTCCTTAATCGCCTACTTCGAATGCCAACGCTATTTTCTTTGGCTCTATCAAACTTTCTTGGCCTGGGCCTACTTTCCTTGGCGCGCGGGGTCCGCCTTTCTCGGTGGAGGTCCCGAGGGTCTTCAGCCTAGGTGGACTGCCACACCAGTTCTCTTCACTTGCTGAGCTCCTGCCTTCACAGCACCCGCCCTTGCTTCCTTCATCGCCGAAGCCGGCCTTGCCTACTTGGTGGCGCCCTACCTACGCTCTGTCGTGCTCCCCCGAGTACCTTTCTTGCCCCTTCCTTTTTCTTCTTTGCAACCCGGTGCTATTTGCTGCTCCGTTTGATCTTGGCGACATCCGGTCCTTTGCACCGTCTTAGTCGGCTGCCCGCTTGTCTGCTAGGGGTCACCCACTTGAGGTTGTTGTTGTTGCTCACTCTTCTTCGGTTGCGCCCTCCGTTGCTTTGACCTCTGTCGATTCGTCACCCCCAGCCAGCCCATCTCCCTCTGTCTCTTGTGCCAGACACTTTACCCTTGTTACCGGCCCCCTTTTGCCTCATCTACCTTTCAGGACCACCTCCTTTGCTCATCTGCTCTCGTTGTCTTCTGTCTCCATTTGCAATAGCATTGCCACCGGCTTGCCTTCCCTGCGTTCAGTCGCGGCTGTGCTCGCAACCCCACCTGCTTGCCCCTCCCCTAGCCCTACCCTCCCCCACATCCCTTGTGTTGACACTTTTTTCCCCACCCTACAATCTGCTTTTGCGCCCACTACCGCCTCCCCTCCCCCCTTCCTCCCCTCTCTCTCCAGCTCGGTTGCCTGGTCCCCCCACCGGACCTTCTGTTTGTCCCCTCCTGCCCATTGTGTTGCCACCTGTTCCCCCTTTGTTAGATGTTGAGCAAGGCATCTCCCTTCTGGATGTGCTTGCCTCTCTAAAGGTCTTGCTTCCACAGGAGGAACTTGATTTCCTACGTTCTTCTTTTGTTGCCACTGTTGCGCCAGCCTCCCACTCCAGCCTTGCCAGGTTGCAGAAGGAATTGAGTAGGATTGGGGCTTTCGCGACCTCCATCCTCCCTCCCGATGCTGCTAGGACGGCTAGACGTACATCACTTCACTTGGTTTCCCCATGAGGGTTGCGTGTTGGAATGTGCGGGGTATGAGTGCCCGTTATCGATGTAGATATCTTTCTTCTTGGGTCCGTCAACATGGACCTTCATTGCTTATCGTGGTTGAGACCAAGCTACCAGTGATCTCTCATGCTTGTGTTCGTATCTTGTTATGTCAACCGTCCTTTGGGTTCCTTCCGGCTAATGGTGCTGCAGGCGGCAGCTTGCTGGTCTGGTCTCTGCCTCTTACAGGGGTGGTTGTGCATGTCGGTAAGTACTCTATCACAACTATTTTCAAGGAACTTTGGCCCAATGGCCCGGTCTTAGTTACTGTAGTCTATCGCCCTTGCGTTGGGGCCTTGCGTGACTAGCTGTGGGCTGAGTTGCATCATGCTCGTCAGTTTGCTTCTTTGCCATGGCTTTTGGCTGAGGATTTCAATTGTTTGCTTAGTCCTACTGAGTCATCATCCTCTATCACTTTTGGTCCGTCTATGTCTGCTTTTCGGTCATTCGTTGAAGAGTTCGACCTTTTTGACATGCCTCTGAATAATGGTAAGTTTACTTGGTCCAACAATCAGAATTCTCCTATTCTCCGTAGGTTGGATCGTGTCTTCCTCTTGCATGAGTTGTTCTCTATTTTCCTTCATCCCCCTTGCTTCTAGGATCGAGACACTTGTCTGACCATGCTCCGCTGCTCCTTTCCCTTATTCGGAGTAGGGCAGGTACTGGGCATGTTAGGTTCCGTTTTGAGCTTTGGTGGCTTTGAGATGAGTCCTTAGTGGCTGTCGTCCCTAAATGGTGAGCTCGCACCATCAATGGTAGGTGGGCTGCTTTTAGGCTCTCACAGAAGTTGCATTCCATTAGGAGGGAGGTTTTTACATCGAAACACATTTTTTGGAGTGGCAAGTTTTCTGAGGTGACCGTTTGGGATGAGGAGATCTTGTCCCTCCAGTCTTCTGACAATATTTCTACGGATCAGTCCTCGCGTCTCCTTTGTCTCCAGTGTCTTACTCAGGAGGGGTGGATTAGGGAGTCCATCCACTGGCAGCAACGTTCTCGACTGGGTTGGCTTTCGTATGGAGAGCAAAATTCTAGATTCTTCCACTTGACCGCCTCTCAAAGGCGCCGTCGAACGTTGCTCTAGTCCATGATTATTGGGGGCAGGGGTTTTCTTGGTGATAACATTCTCCTGGCCTTGACCGCTCATTTTCGAGATTTCTACTCTAAGCCTCTTCACTTTCGTGCCCCGCTGCTAGACTTTCACCTCTCCTCCCTCTCTGTCTCGTGTGCGATCTCTCTTGAATGGCCCTTCCTGTACGAAAAATCAAGAATGTTGTCTGGACCCTCGGCTCTGGTAAAGTGCCCGACATTGATGGTTTTTCTATTGATTTTGTTTGCACTTTTTGGGAGACGTGTAGCACTGATGTGTTCGTTTTTTGTGATGAATTTGCCTCCAACTCCATCTTTCTTAAGGAATTTAATCAAGTCACCTGCGTCTTAGTACCTAAGCGCCCTAACCCTACTGACATCAGCCACTTTTGCCCCATCTTTATCTTATGCATACCTTACAAGATTATTGCTAAGTTGATTTCCTTGCAGCTTATGCCTGTTATATCTTCTATCGTTAACCCATTGCAGGTTGCGTTAATCAAGGGTCGGTGTTTGCAGGACGCTGTTGTCCTGACCAATGAGGTTGTTTTATCTTACGGTTGACGAAATTCATTTGTGCATCCACCTACCAAAATTTGAGGTGGTCTGATTGAAGTCAATTAGGGCGGAGGATGACAATGGATCAATCTTAATAGGGAATTTTAGCCATAAACCTGAATGCTGGCCACATATTTATGATTTTCGATTATGAGTTGGTGCTGGATAATCTAGGTGTTAACAAGTTTCACCTACTAGATTCTGATCTGTGTAAAGGATACGATGGAATTCCTTAAGGCAAAAATCCAAAGTTACATTTTGTATGAATTTAAAACGAATGTAGATGTTTGTTGAATTCACATAAATTTTTTATTTCAACTTCTCTCACATTCAGTTGACTATTGGAATTTATTTCATCACCAGCTTCGCATCAATATCAATTTGTATCATGCTGACTTTTAGGGGGGGTTTGATAGTCTAGAATTTGAGAACAATAAATCCCCTCCGCCCCCAATATCATAAATCAGAATTTTGCAATGCAAAAAAGTAAGATTAGGGTTTTATCAATTTCATGAATCATCAATTTTACCATAGATATTTTACCACACCAACAAAAGCATACCACATTAGTAATTAGTAAATAGACTGCATTATTTTTATCATTGATATCTATATATTTAGCCTCCTTACTTTTGTCGGTCAAAGTTCAGAAGAATACTTGCAGGTAACCGTAATTTGATCAATTCAAAGAATTCTAGCAATCATTTATAGTTGGAGATTTTTTTCCATCAGTCAATTCAATGGCGGAGCTTGCCTTTAGCCCTGACGCAGCCGAAATATTAAGAAAAAATATCAAAGTGTTTTTTTAATATTTGTTTTCTATTCCAATTTGTATGCACTATTTCAATACTTGCTGATTTAAGGAGAAAATATTTGAGTCGGCTATCGCCCACCTGGCAAAGCTCAGCTACGTTTCAAGATTTATTCAGTAAATGCAATTTCTTATAACTGACTTGAAACTGATCAACAATTGGCGATCTTCGGTAAAGGCAATAGATGATTGATGGTTCACTTTAATCGTCGTGAGAAGCCAACTTTTGATGAAAGGCATGAAATTGCAGTGGGAAAAACGCTGAACTAAATACAGAAGACAAAATGTCAAATTTTGATTGCATATTGAAAGGACAATGAGATTGACAAAACTTTTAATAATGTTCAACATGTCTTGACAAAACTTGACAAAATTTGGCTTGGTTTAACCATAATGAACTAGACATATGATCTAGGACAGAAGGATAGATGGGTGGACTTCACCCCACCATTTTACATATTCAGGACCCATTCCTGGACCAAGGACAAGATACAAGTTAGCAAATGATTCCCAACATTGTTGGGCGTAGGTGTATATTCCAGACCACTCTTCGGTATCTAGTTCACACTCTATGATGGCTCCTTTTGACTCAATTGGATATGCTTTCTATTGACGCATTGAGAATTGTTTGAGGCAATGCTCTGGATGATATTCAACTATGAAAAATAGTTCCAATAGAAGACTTCCTCTGACTGAGTTTTATGTGTATCTTGGCTTGATGACTTGTCGATCAAAGAAGTCCCAAATGATGGTGGAGCAATCCACTTCCTCCATCTTCCTATGGTAGTGCTCCATACTGAATAACTGGCTATCGGTGTTCTGTAAATGGCATGATTGTGGCCCCACATGTTTGTAGAACCATACTTGTAATGCGAAGACACATCCTTCTATTGAATCAGCGTTCCCAATTAATAATTTGGTCCAGCCCTCGGTAAAGGAATGCCAAGGCTGTCAATGTTATAGCTATGTCAAAGACTTTGACATGCCCCCATTTTCTGAAGAGGCGAGCTGTGCGAAAATCTAATATGTGTTCTTCATTGTTGAAGAAGATGAGACCTACAGTACAAGTCACCATAGAGTTTTTGTACTTGTTTGTGACACTTTTTGATAGTGAAGCAGAGTTGACATATTGGGTATATGTTTCACCAAGTTCTTGTAGTTGGAGGTATTGATGTCTATCTTTCTCTAAAAAGGGAAGACTTCGTTTTCCTATGAGTTTACAGATGATTTCTAGAGTTTTGACTTGACCTTGATTAACAAGGAACTGGTCTTCAGTTGGTCCTCTTGGGTCACCTTTTGGCTCTGGTAAACCATAATGCTTGAAAACTCATCTAGAGTGATTGTCATTTCATCCCATGGGAACCAAAATGTATTGGTCCTTGGGTTCCATCTTTTGTCAATTGCATGGATTAGACTGCTGTTGATAGGTTGCATGACAAGATTGACTTCTTCTTCGAGACTACAATCCTCTAAGTGGTTCGAAAATATACACTGAAAAGTTGGGTACCATGAAAGATACCACTAAGGTAGGTAGACTCCACTTGGGATGATGCGAAGTCGGGATCCACCTTGACACGACCCGAATAGAATGTGGTCATATGGGAAACTGCATTTTAAGTCCATCTAGACAAGAGAAAGTATTAGACGTTGACATGAATTGACCCAATAGAGACTCGAAAAGAGTTTTGACATTGGGTTTAGACATGGACTTGGAGGCAAAGTAAAACATCACATCTCATGCATCAAACAAGCAGTTAATGAAAAATTGACAATGCAATCCCTAGGACTCTTGCCTATATGCATTGTTTTGAAAGTTGGTCTTAGAACCTATGAAGAATAAATGGGTAAATTGTTCTTCGTTTATCCAAAATTTAATGGATGCATACATACCAAATTTATGGTACTGGCATAGACTCCTCCAAAGGTTTTCTAGATTTGGGCTCTCCAATTCTCCTTGTTCACCCATCGATATACCGGGACTATTGTCTGTTTCGGTACTAATGGGGGGACTTCTCAGTCCAATTGGGTGGTCCAGTTGTAAGGCTATATCTTGGACTAATGTCCTAAAAATAGCCTAGCAACGTGAAGACCGGGATAAGGTAAGGATTTATTTTTCAAAACTCATGAGAAGATGCAAAATAGATGGATCTATTGCATACATTCCTAAGAGATAGATTTGAAAATTTGAGAGCACATATGAGCTTCATACAATTCCTAAATTGAGGAGGGGTAGAATAAATTAAAATAAAAGGGGTTCATGTAATCTCCTCAATGTTTACTAAGTAACCTTAGCAAACAAAATTGATTTTGAATTCTTCTTTTGCCAAATCGTGTGATTTGGTTTAAGATATTAGAAACTTGAGATTTTATTAGGTAGAGTTCATTCTTTTGATGAAACATAAGTTCCAAATTGTTAGAAAACGTGTTCTTTTCTAAATATATTTTGGCGAAGATTATAAATGCATTGCTTGTGTTTTCTTTGAAAGTTAAGTAAAGTTTACAAATTCTTGTTGCAATATGACTTGATAACCTTTTGCAACTTAAATTTGGACCACTTAATTTCTTGAGAAAGTGTATGTGGTGGTATTGGTTTTAAGTGAGTATGAATGTATGAAATGAGAAAGAAAACTAGATGATACATACATGCTTCGCTCTCTCATAATCTCTCAAATTCATTCACTTGGAACATTTATGCTTCACTCTCTTATAATCTCTCAAAGTTCATTACACATCATACAATCTACACATAAAGATTGATTTTAATTAAAATGTAGGATTTTCTCTAAATGTGCTTATCATATTATTAAGCACATGAATTAGAGATGCAGTCCATAAGCTTGAGACTTTAAAAAAAATTATCAAAATGATGAAAAATATTCAAATGATGCCAAAATCAAATTTTAAAATAGATGGTAGACGTAGATGACATCCGCTTTTAATCTCAAAATTATCATAAAAATCATATTTTATTCTGATTTAATGGTTTAAAATTAAAATATTGATTCTAAGAGTGTCTGACTCTTAGAAAATGATGACATTCGGTTTGACTCCATATGAACTAAACATCCAATTCGGCAAAAAGCATGTGCCATATACTCTCATTCATGTTATGGTTTGTCTACATATGAATTAAACACTTAAATCGGCAAAAAGAATTTGCCATGTGCTCTCATTCATGTCATAAAGTTCTAAGAACATTTCTTTCTCCCCAAAATCAAACTAAATTCCAGATTCTTGTGCTAAAAGATCCATTCATTTCTTGAACTATTACAATAGTTTTGATCTAGTTCTTTAGGGAATACAAAGATTAGGGTCTTAAGTATGATCTTAAATTGATTTTGAGACATTTGTAAGTCTGAAAATTGATTAATGAAATTAGAAATTTCTAAAAGGCTTTTAGAGAGCTGATTAGGTAGTATTAGAATTTTTTTTGTTCTACAAGGCATAGCCGTTTTGTAGCTGAACGTTGGTAAAGCTTGTAAACTTTGAAATTCTTAAATTAACTTTTGTAAAGTATGATCTAATTTGAGCAACTTGCATACACTTTACATATGAGTTTCTGAAATTAAACAAATTTTAAGATGAAAGAAAAGTGATTTCATAGCTTTGTACTATGAAAATCAATAAAATGATCCCATTTCTTAAAAATCAGTTTGGAAACGTGTTCCAACCCGATTTTAAAAGAGAAAATGACTTTTAACAAGAGATTGCATGTTTATATATATATATATATATATATCTGTGTGTGTGTGTGTATCTTACTCCTCGAAATGAAATTTTATCATGGGACCGCATGACTCATGAATAATGATGATTCATGGCTAGGTTATTTTACATAGAAAGATTGAAAACTAGTTTCTAATCTCCTCTACCAGCTTTGATCATTAAATTGGAAGACATGAATCAAAATTATTTTAAATAAGGAGGAAAACAAGATAATGCTCAAGCTAGTTCATCCATAATTTTGCCATGCAATGGTGGATTACATTTATAAGAATGTATCTATTCCTAATAGGCATTTTCATCATATATATTGCAGCAAAATCACTCTCTCACCGTAGGATTCTCTCATGGTAGAAAGTTCAAAATTGTTTTAAGTTTATTGTTTTGAATGAAACGTGGATTTGAGGCCCTTTTCAAAATTTGATACATAGGTTCATCTTTTAGAGAGGCAAACTCATGCATACATTATGCATTAACATGTACACTTAATCATAGTTTTTCCCTAACTGGACAGAATTCCCAGCCATGAAATAAATGAAAATAAACCCTTCTCACGAGTGCTTAAATTAAAAATCAGAGCAAGAAACAGAAATAGATGAAAATTGATTAGAGTCACCTACCTTGTAGTCGGTCTTGATGATTGATCTTCCTCCTTGTTTGTTTTCTAATCAAGCAATCCTAAACAAGAATCCAAGCTTGGATTCAAGCTTAGCAAAGCAAGAAGAAGAAAAATGACATTAGGAATTTGCAGTGGGGAAGAGAGAACTTCTCACCATGAAAATCCTAAGGAATGGTTTACTTAAGTACCCTAACTTAGCAAAATCAATGGAGAGAATAGGAGAAAATGAAGAAGAGTGAGAAAAAGGGGTGAAAAGGGCTTGAATGAATTTTCTTTCTCCCCCTTGGCTTCTCCCTCCTAGTTCCTTGGTTGCTGCAACTTGATGAAAACTTCAAAAATATGTCCCCTTCCTTGGTTTTCAAGGGGGGGGTGTTTATATAGAGGAGAAGATGAGTTCAACTACCTTGTTAACTCACCTTGGAAACTCACTTAAGACTTTGGGGACTTGTAAAATGGATTAAATAGGGTTTCATGATCCTAGTTGACCACACCTAGCTCATTTACATGAGCTAGGTGGGTTGGGCTTAGTGTGGTTTACTTTGGTTAAGAACTAGCTGTCCATCTTTGACCAAAATTTTAGACGAAAATGCCATTGTCCAAGGTTTTGCCTTATTTTGTTTTATTTATTTTTTCTTTATTTGAAATTATGTTTGTTAGGTTAAAACCTAGTTGTTAAGCTCTAAATGTTATTGAATTATGACAATTCAATTAAAATTTGAATAAAATTTAAAAATTCTATCAAATTTAGTTCGAAAAGGTTATTTTCGTCCATAAGTTGATTGAAGATGGATTTCAGTTGAATCAAACTTTGGTTTGAAATATTGAATTTCGATTTGATATTTGATTTATGCATTTGACAAATCCAAATGTATATTTTCCTTTTATAAAATCTTAAATTGGTTTTCGTAATCTCAATTTTGTCATAGAAGGGCAAAATTGTTAAGACTAGTCAAATTTGACCAATTGACCAAAATCAAAGCTCATTTGTGAGTGGTTGACTTTGTTTGAGGTAATTCAATGAATTTGAGCTAAGAAAGCTCTTAATTGAGCTAAATTATACTTTGACTGAGTTTAGTCAAAGTGTATTTGATCCAGTCAAGGTCTATTTTCGTCCACTTATTGGGTTGCGGGACAAACCTACCCTTTTGACTGAGCTGAGCTGATGTTGACTGAGCCTAGCTGAAATTGGTGCTACAGTTGGGTGTACCTAGGTCAAACCTACTTGGATTAAGTAGGTTAGGTGAGTTTAATTCTAACACTTATTGCTTCTTTGGAATTCGATTTTTCTTTAACTATCAGAAAGAGAGAGAGATTAATGTCTTTCTTTTCCAATGAATCCTTATTCATTTCCTTTTGAAAATGATTTTTTTTTATTTAAATGAGGGCAGATATTTTTGGAAAATAGGGGTGTGTGACCACTTGGGTGGGCTTCTGACCACACGAGCTAGGTGGGGCCCACACGTAGGTCCCACATGGTCTTCTAGACCGAATTAGATCCAATTGTCGGATTTAAATCAAAATTTAAATTTTGCAATCAGATATGGATTTCAAATGACATTTGTAATTCAATTTGGATTCGAAATAATAATCTGGATCTAGTTTGGACACGTAATCATGCTTTGGGATTCGTGTCATAAGTCAAATTCATGATTTGAATATAAATTATTCTTTAGATTTGAAATTGAAATTTTTCACAATTCTTTTGTAAAATTTTGACATTGCTTCAATTTTGATGTGAAAAAAATTGGGGTGTTAACACCAACCTTATCCTCAATGCCTCAAGTGATTTCCCGGCCGATGGGTGAACGGCCAAAGAGATTTTTCTAGGCATTTAAGTAAGTACACCAAGTGAACTACCCTCAGGTTGTCTGATCGAGTTAAACTAGGATCTACTATAAAGTTTTCTTCCATCATGTAGTAGGGAGATGATTAATTGCATTGGGTTGTATCATGCGCAATTCCTTATGCATGGCATGTGTTCCCTTGGCTGACTTTTAAGGGTAAGTGTCATGCACTAAGACCATAATGGTGAGCATAGTTGCCAAAAGCCTGTGCATATAACCACCTTGGCAGATGGCCCATTTGGTGCCCTGAGTGCATCCCTCTTGGTAATTAGTAGGGCCTTATCGAACTTGGCTAGCTTCGTATGGGAAAGAAGTGGAACAAGAATCGATGGAGTAAAAGGTGAAGAGAAGCGCAAGTAGCTGCACGTAACTAGGAGCATTTTTTTCTACAAAGCCTATGTGCAGCTGATAAATCACTATCCAAGATACAAAACAAATTTAAATCGGACCAGTCCACCTGCACAAGTAGGTGGGAAATGGAAAAGTTAAATCACATATATAGATCATGGAGCAGATCCACTTGGATCTGGCCATAACT
Source organism: Nymphaea colorata (assembly GCF_008831285.2). Taxonomy (NCBI): domain Eukaryota; kingdom Viridiplantae; phylum Streptophyta; class Magnoliopsida; order Nymphaeales; family Nymphaeaceae; genus Nymphaea; species Nymphaea colorata. Next base: position 10,348,811 of record NC_045139.1, read on the forward strand.
GATGTTCATTTGCCAAGGCAATGTCTCGATCGTTTTTATTTCAATGTACAGCTTGGGCCCGGACGTTGTAGATATCCAGTAGCACACGAACCCATTATCAAGCTCCAGCTGAATACAAGAAAGTCTACTATATATTTTTGTAGCCTCTCTATGCGTTTACTCAAGTCTACTATATATTTTCATAGCCTCTCTATGCGTTTACTCGCAGAAAGTCATTGACAAAGGTAATTCATTCAGAGTGTAAATTGTAAAGGGGAAAATATCCAACATTAACTTAGAAATAAATGAGAGAGAGTGTGGCGCACTTATGTGCCAGTTAATTTACCTGTTCATGTTCTTATGAATGCAATGTCATTATGTCAACCTCAACTTAAAGTTTTTAAAAACTTAGGTGGTATTTTACAAAAAACTCTGATGGATGGCACCCACAAGGAGAATGCTTGCTACAAACCAATTTTCTCTCTCTCTCTCTCTCTCTTTCTCTCTCTCTCTCCGTGAGAACCGGGGAATATTGTATGCTACTAAACGGAAGACAAAGGGGGTGTGACCTGATCTTAGTTCTGGCTAGAAGGAACTGGGTATGGTATGTTAATTCATGTATTTTCCTGATCCCTAACCAAAGCCAAGGACAAAAACACCACACAACCAAATTGGAGGCTGTCATTATGTTGATGTGGTCGATGTACTCATCGACATACAGTTACCCAGAGAGACAGCTAGTTGAAAATGAACATAACTTAAAATTAGCCAACATTAGAGTTTTGTATTATGTTCTCACTTGAAGTTGAATTTTATATGTTTGTCTCCCGAAATTGATTATTTTGGAGTGGTTTGGCACCAAGAATACTATGAGATTGTTTCACAAATCTGCCTCAAAAACACTTTGTAATTGTTCCATGAATCTACTCATAAAATGCCCTGACCCCTTTGTAATAACCTCTATGCCCGCACACCCAAGGCTTGAGGCACTGAGTCCAGATTGGTTTCACAAAGGGGTTCTTTGTAGATTCTTTGGTTTCAATCACTACAGATATGGCTTAATCCACACATTAGCAAAGCATGATTTTCAAAATTATTGAATTGTTGGCTGCTTGTGCTGCTTATTAGCTACTTGGATTTTTAGTGACTGTTAGAAAATGGGACATTCCCCAACAACTCATTTGGAAGCTCCTATCTCCTCAAGTAGTTAGCATAGTGGTCTCAATGGAGCATCCGACATCTTAACAAACCTGAGCTCGAAAGTTCTACTAAGCAACAAGCAACTCGTCATGTTTTCGGAAGATTTTGATCTTAAATGAAGAATAAAAGGATATATAGCAGAAAATTTTTTCAATGTGTTTTAACTCAAATCTACATGAAGGAAAGCAAGGTGACCTTAAATACTACTAGCTAGGTTCAACTAATTGGAGGTGTAAGATCGATGTGTGCCTCTGCTTTGGATTAGCAAATTAACCAAAAACATAACAAAGAGCTATTGCCTCTTCATTCAACCTCTTAATTAGGGTTGCCTCTTGCTATATAGAAGAGGACTTGTGCATGATCTCTTCCTCATCAAATAATTCATGCATGCATGATAAGAAAATCCATTATTCCCTACAACATAGAAAGACCTTTGATCTCAACCAGTGACCAGCCTTTCTTCGCTTACCTCAATATTGTGATAGCATTCAAAAGCCTTAATCATAATATTTAGCACTAATCGTTGAAAATGTTACTCTTTCTAAAAAATGGCACATTGTCAGTTGGTTTTTTATCCATTATAACAAACCTTTTAATCCTGAATAGGCTGATCATTGGACAAGGAGTAACATATTGTCAGGTTTACTTATGGTAAACTTGCTAAACCTAAGGCATCACTAACCAATTGGTACCTTGAATTTTGAGGACAGTACATTGAATTACATAAATTATTTTGTCCAAGAAGGCAGAACTTAATTGGAGCTTCAGTTGTCATGAAACTTAATAAAAGATTAATATGCACCTGGAATGAGGGCAATAGATTGACCTTTTAGTGCCGCAGAAAAGCACCAGTGAACAAGGAAAACGTGTCAATGAAGTTTTCCTTGATGCGACTACTCCCAGGATAAAAAATGTTGGTGAAAGTGGTGTCCACATGTTAGTGAAGAGGCACTATTACTGTTGCATTTTGCACCAGTAATGATCTAAATTAACATTATAAATGGCAATGGGAGATGATTTAGTAGCCATCTGTAGCAAACAAGTTAAATTGCTGGCTCTTTTTGTTCCTGTACAACAAACAAGTTAAATGCAATATATGTCAAAGAGTTAGGAACTGATTTAGATACAGTACACCAAAAAAAGCCGCCATATGCTCCTAACCCTACTTAACCTGTAAATTGTGCATTACACCAACAATTAAATTGAATGCAGAATGTAAGCTTTCCAAACAAATCACTCAAAACACAAACAGGAAGAATAAAAAACAAGCATAGAAGAAAAGCGATCAAGAAACACAAAAAAAAATTCTACACACATGGTTGCCAAGATAGTTCCAAAAAAAAACATCAGATCACTTATACGAGTATTTCGAAGGTAAGTTTTTCAATGTTCATCATGTCGAACATCTAATTATTCTAGAAGAAAAGCAATCAAGAAACACAAAAAAAAATCTACACACATGGATGCCAAAATAGTTCCAAAAAAAAAAAACATCAGATCACTTATACGAGTATTTCGAAGGTAAGTTTTTCAATGTTCATCATGTCGAACATCTAATTATTTCTCAATAAGTCATCCGAGCCATTCTACGTCGAGAATGTCATCAAACTTCAACTGATTAGGTATGCAAAATCTATTGATTTCGTTCTATTGAACGTGAGGCTGAAAACCCCACCACAATGAACATATCAAAATATCTACCCAAAAACAATCCTTATAAGACATCAAATAACAACGTTTCTTTTATTTTTAATTGAGACATCAAATGACAATATTTCTTTTCTTTTCTTCATTTCTTACACGAGGAAATTTTCTTTAAGGTGATCTGACATTTGAATAAAGACCAGCGATGCTTTCAAAACAATGGAAGATCACCAAATAACAAAATTTTTTAGTTTGAGAACAATGCAAAGCATGTGACAAAAAAGTGAAGATACCAGTTTGATGACGTGATAGAGTCTTCTTCCTCCATGTCCTCATTAGATGAAAGTTACTGCATGATGTACACAATAAGACAAAAAGAAAAGGTGAACAGAGATGCATCAAAACCAAAAGACAAATAAAAAAGGGACACATGTCAAACTGATGTAAAAACCAGTTAACAGAATGCCATGAGGGGAGAAGAGCAGTAATACAGGTCTAGGCAATACAACAAAAGTGTTTGATGCCGATGGTGGGTACTCCATCGAGACAGAAGACCTTGTTTTCACCGACAGATGAAATCGACGATAAAAGAAGGCGATTCACAAGTTCATCACCACAGAAATGGTTCTAGGTTGGAACATGTTCTGTCGACAGCCAAGGTGGTAGGTGGAGGAATGGAAGACGGCAGCAATGTTTCTACATAGGGCTGTTCAATGAGTCGAGCTAACTCGAGCTCGACTCAAATTTGCTCGATAAACTTGACTCGAACTCGACTTGTTTATTAAACGAGTCGAGTTTGAGTTAAGAAATGAACTCGACATCATAAATGAGTCGAGCTCGAGTTAAGTGGGTTCGGCTCAGTTAAACTTGGTTAAGCTCGAGAAAGAAAATATGTAAAATATGTCTGATAAAATTATCAAAAGAAGTAGATTGCTCAAATGGGTAATGTGACTGGTACGTGGGAGCTGGCTCAACTTGGCTTGAACTCGCTCATTAACAGCCCTATTCTTACATCTTTCTCAACCATGGATGGCACTGTTGTTAGTTAAGGCATGTGCATCTCAATCCATCAGAAGTCATTGGCAAAGAAAGGCATTGTATCGTGGAAGACGGTGATTCATCTGGCAACACTTGTGATTGTGGGGATTGTGCTGTCTTCGACCGCCCTAATAACCAAAAAATTACCCAAATGAGAACGTGTGCTGGTGCTGAGTGAAGGCCGCATGACCGCCACCTGATGTTATAACTTGAGAAGCTCCATAATCACTGCATTTATTAATAACCTAAGAGATCAAAAAACCAATTAATAATGCGATCAGCAGAATGAGAGAAAATCTTATTAGGAAGAACAACAATTAGAAATTGGTTTTGCTACCACTGGGTTAGTCAATTTCATTTTCACCAATGTTGGTTTTGCACAACATTGATTAGTGTAGACGAATAACTTTAAGACTCTCATGGATTTTCTTTTACCATTGAAACCGATTTTCTTCTTATATTACATCTTTGTAGTAAATTTTTGGACTAAACTTTTGTGAGTACCACTTATTAGACTGTATTGATGGTGGATTGTATGTTTAATTTGAATGGATGCCAGCTTGGTGTAACCACCCCAAATTTTTCAACAGTCTGCATTCAACAATTTTTGAACATTTTATGATGAATTTATAACAAATGCAAGGATTTTTGACGTCAAAAACCTCAATCTTCATTGATTTTGATCAACTTTTCCTTTGACTTGATCGTCAACTCTATTTGGGACTCATTTGGATATAAAAAACAACTCCATAATCTCTCTCTCATTCTCTCTCTCTCTCTTATTGATATGTCACTTTCTTTTATTAATCTCTCTTTTTCTCTTTTAACTCACTCACTTTCTCTTTTGTTGATATCTCCATCTTTCTTTTATTAACCTCTCTTTCTCCCTTTTAAATCTCTATCAACCTCTTTTTAATCTTCCTTTCTTTCTTTCAAATCTTTCTTTCTCTCTATTTTATGGATACATCTCTTTCTCTTTATCTCTTTTATCAATCTCTCTTTCTCTACTTTAAATCTCCTTCTCTTTTAGGCATCTTTCCCTATCTATCTCTCTCACAAAGTCAAGACTTTAAATTCCTATTCCCCATGGCCTAAAAATCTCAACATCATCAAGGCCAAGACCAAAATTATGTATCTTGTATCTAGCATTGGAGTAATGCTTGGTGGCCTACAACCCAAATTTATTTTATTGAAAAGTGTCACAATAGTAACATTTTTTAAGTAAAAATGTCTCTCAAATGGATGGAACTTTAGATGCATGTGATGGTAGTAATGCTCTTATATTATGTTATGTTGGAATAGTTTATATCTTTCTTAAACATATAAAATTCAGACAATCATGCATATACAAATACTTATGGGATTCATGAATACTCACAAGTACATCCCTAAGAAGCTTAAGTAAGGCAAGATCAAACTCTAATAAAGTGTTAATCGAATTAGGGAAATATATTGAAACTTCTTTATGATTCAAGGGAAACTCTTTCACAAATCATAATATTTTCTCCTTTTAATATCAAATCTTTACTTTTTTTGAACATACTACTTTGATTTTCAAAACAATTGCAATATTGCATAGTCTCTCTCGTATTGGCCCTATGATGAATCGAATTACGGTCAGCATTCAACTAATTTTAAGATCTTTTTTTCAAAAACAAAGCTTAAAAAACATGCTTTTACAAAGCATGACATGATGAAGCCATACTTCAGAAAACAAGTAACTTGAGAATATATTTTCCAATCATATTTTCTCAAAAAAAAAATTGAAAACTTTGATTTTCAAAAACTATCTTCATAAAGCATAAATTATATTTTATGCTTGAGTTCTAATGGCAACATTGACAAATCTCAAGTGATTTTAAAGCATCGCTCTTTGAACAATTTGTTTTCTAAAACTATTTGAGATTCCTATATTTTAATCTCGTCTTTTTAAAGTTGCTGTCATTTGGAGTTCATAAAAGTACCCCTAAGCCATATTTTACCCTGAGGGCATTGTATTTCAAACCAAACATCATTTAATATCTTCAAAATCTTTCGAAATCTTTTGAAAAATTTATTTAACTTGAGCACACATATATATAGGATGTATGCAAACACTTGAAAATGTTGTAATATGCAAAGAAAATTAGCTAGTTTTTGGTCTAGTTAATCCTAATAAAGACATTGGGAATGACCAACCCTCATACCGATGGGCGAGGCCCTTTATCTACAGTTTCAAAGGCAAAACACATTTTTCCTGATGCAAACCAAAAACCAGAGCAATTTTAGGATGAAAACACTTGGATTTTTTGTCTTTTAAGCTTGAAGACATCTGTCCATACTACCGCAATTACAAAAGTAAAAAATTGGGAATGTAGACTATTTGAATTAGGTGAAATCTTATAAAATCATAATTAATGCAAGTATTCTACCTTGCAGTATAGCACTCTTATGGGGATTTCAGTGAGTAGTTAAAGCAAGAGTACACAGGGAGTAGCAAATGGCTCAGAACTATGTATATAACCAAGGATGATGCAAATAGAATTATTTATAGCCAAGGATGATGCATATCTCTATATAACATTGGTCAAGGAGTCCCATAGGCATGATGGCTTTGAGGCATGCAAGGATGAGATGAGTTACATATGAATCCACAAAAACTGGGAAAATTTTGATTGAGATGCACTTTTTTATCTAGGAGAGAAAAAATTCATTTTATATATGTTTTTAATTTTTAATTGTGTAAATAAAAATTTCCAGATAATAAAATTACAATTTTTTAAAGTAATTCACCTCCCTCTCTCTCTTTCAAATATGTGCCACTGAAAAGTCTCCAGTGGCATTTTCAATATGCCATCAAATATTAAGAATGGCATTTAATGTGTCTCACTGAAGAGCCATTAGTGGTGCTTTTTATTTCCCATAAATTGTTGATAATGATATATTAAATGTGTTATTTGCACGTTTCAGTGGCATTTTTTCCTTGTCATAGAAGACTATTTAATGGCACTTTTTCAATGTTATTGTGGACCAGCTATGGTGTTTAAAAATGCCACTGAAAGTTACTTCAATGACATGTTATGGAAGCCAGAAAAAAATCTACAATAACATTTTTCAGGTGTCACTTAAAAGTTTTTAGTGGCACATTTTCTTTTCAACAGAAGGTCTACATCTATGGCATACGTAAACAATGCCAATAAAGGAAATCACGTCTCTACTTTTAATGGCATTTTCTTCTGGCATGCCCTTTTTCCCACCAAATACCTTCGGTGACACTTGATGAACAACATTGAAGATCAATATTCTTGTAGTGGGGTGGCCTATTTGGAGACTGAATACTTATTTCAAATAAAAAAAGGGAAAATGTAGAAAAATTTTAAAGTGGAAAAACACCACTCAACTATGAACAACACCACAAAAAAGGGGGTCAGGCTTTTACTGACTCAAAAAAGGGGTTTGTAAAAATTGACAGAAATAAACTTGTATTTTTGTGGTTCAACTAGGGTCTCACCCACGCTATTAAACTGAATTTGACCAATTCAAGCAATATTTTATCTACAATTGATGAAATTCATCGATGCATGCACTAACCATAATGTGATCTGACTAATGTGGCATGAGTTGGGACCGATGGAAGTCAATTAGGGTACAAAATTACATTGGAACAATCTTAAGAGGAAACTTTTAGCCATAATCCTGAAAGCTGGCCACATGTTCACGATTTTCAACATTACTATATATATATATATATATATATATATATATATAGAGAGAGAGAGAGAGAGAGAGATCCCATGCATGCATGGGCATGGACGTGATGGGAACTTAACCATCTTCATGGTGAAGCTACCAACTCCGTGGCATGGTTATGAAGCCCTTCGTATAGTCTTCCTGCAACCCCTCCTGCTGAAGCATCTCTCTCGACTTGGAGCTGTTGGCTCTCACCACCTTCCCCTTCTTCAAACCTTCAACCATTATCTCTATTTCTCTAGTAAACATCTTTCTCTATCTATCTCACTTTGAAAGTGCAGTTACGTGTGGTGGCTTACAGCCCAAATCTGTTTTCTTGAAAGGTTTCACAATAGTAAGGTTTTTTAAGTAAAAATATATCTCCAATGAATGGAACTTTAGATGCATCTGATTGTTAAGAATGCTCTTAGATGTATATTATGATAAGAATGCTTTATCTCTTTTGTTAAACATATAGCTTTCATGCGATCATGCATATACATGCACTTATTACTCAACAATTCTCATATGCATATCTCTAATAAGCTTTAAGTAAGACAATATTGAGCCTTCATAAGGTATTATTCGAATTAAAGCAAAATCCTTGAAATTTCCTTAAGATTCAAAGGAAATAGTTCCACATATTAGAATAGTTTTTATCTTTCAACATTAAAAATTTTACTCTTTTCCAACATACTTTGATTTTCAAAACAATTGCAATATTGCATAGCCCCTCCCCTATTTGCCTTATGATGAGTCGAATTATAGCCATCGTCCTTATAATTTAAGATTTTATTTTACAAAAACAAAACTTGAAAATCTTACTATACAAAAGCATGACAAGATAAAGCCATGCTTTACAAAACAAGCGACTTAATATATATTTTTCAATCATACTTTATCAAAGCAAAATAATCTGAAAACTTTGATTTTTAAAAACTATCATCAAGCATAAATTCTCTTTTATACTTGAGCTATAATGATAATAATCACAGATCCTAAATTATTTTAAAGCATCTCTTTGAACAATTTATCTTTTAAAATATGTAAGAATTCTATATTTCAATATCATCTTTATAAACTTGCTATTATTTGGAATTCATTAAAATACATATTTCTACCATGAGGGCACCATATTTTAAACTTGACATCATTTAATATCTTCAAATGTCCTTTTCAATATTTTAAAAATTTTATTTAACTTAAGTACACATATGTATAGGATGTATGGTAATATTTAGAAACGTTGGAATTTGCAAACCAAATAGGCTAGTTCTTAATCTAGTTACCCTAAAAAAAAGCATTGAGACGAACTTTGTACTGATGGGTGAGTCTTTTTCTCTCTTTTTAAATACAAAACACATTTTCTCTTATGCAAAAAATAAATAAATAAAAAACAAAACAAAACAAAACCAATTTTGGGATAAAAACACTTGCTTTCTATCTTGAAGACATGTGTCTATACTAACCGCAATTACAAGAGAAAAAAATTGGGCCATATAGAGGATTTGAATTAAGTGAAGTCTTATAAAAATTTAATTGGTACAAGAATTCTGCCTTTCAGTATAGCATTCACATGAGATTTTAATGAGGACTTAAATTAAGAGTACACAGAGAGTAGCAAATGGATCAGAACTATGTATAACCAAGGATGATGTGCATCTCTACATAACATAGATCAAGTAATCCCATAGGCATGATGGCTTTGAGGTCGTCAATGCAAGGATGAGTTGACATGGACCATATGAATCCACAAAAACCTCAAAATTTTGATCAGGAAGCACTTTATTCTCTTGGAGGGAAAAGTTTTAGTTTATGTATGTTTTTAAGTTTCAATTAATTGTGCAAAAAAAATATTTGGATAATGAAATTGCTACTTTTTAATTAATGCATCTTTCTCTCTCTTGCACACGAATGCACAAAAATATGTGCGACTGAAAGCCTCTGGTGCAATTTTTAATCTGCCATCGAACACTAATAATAGCATGCAATGTGTCTCACTGAAGAGCCTATAGTGGCACTTTTTTTTTGCCATAAATTATTGATAATGATATATTAAATGTATTTATTGGCACCTTTCAGTGGCAGTTTTTCTATGTCATAGTAGACCTGCTATGGTGCCTTAAAAATGTCACTGAAAGTTACTTTAATGACACGCTATGGCAGCCATTAAAAAAAATCTACAATGACACTTTCCAAGTGTCACTTAAAGGTTTTCTTAGAGGCCCGTTTTCTTTTCCACATAATGTCCACATCTATGGCATATGTAAATAATGCCACTAAAGGGAATCGCCATCTCTACTTTCAATGGCATTCTTGTGTGGCCTACTTTTTTCCCCACTAAATACTTTCAGTGAAACTTGATGAATGCTACTGAAGATCAATATTCTTGTAGTGTGGATGACGTATTTGGAGACTCTAGAATTATTTGGAAAAAGAAAATGAAAATGTAGAGAAAAAATTAATGTGGAAGACTCTTCTAAGGGGGTCGGACTTTTACTGACGCAAAACAAAAAAAAATGTTTGTAAAAATCGACAGAAAAAAGGTGTATTTTGTGGGTCAACCTGGGTGTCACCCAGGCTATTGAACTGGACGTGACCAATTCATTCAACATTTTATCTTACACTTACCAAAAATTGATATGACTAATGTGACAGACATGAGATGGTCTGATTGAAGTCAATTAGGGTGCAAGATTACAATGGACCGTTCTTAAGAGGGAATTTTAGCCATAATCCTGAAAGCTGGCCACATATTATGATTTTCACTGGGCAAAATTTATGATCTTAAGAGGGACATTTTTCGATTATGAGTTGGTGCTGAATAATCTAGGCACTAACAAGTTTCACCTACTAGATTCTGATCTGTGTAAAATACGATGGAAGTCTTTAAGGCCAAAATCCAAAGTCAGATTCTGTTTCAATTTAAGGTAAAAGGATATATATATAGATATAACTGACTTGATCTGAGACTTTCATAGTAAGAATTTGGTGCTATCCAACTTGATAAACACCAAACCGATGAAGGCATCCACTGCACACTGGAACTAGGATTGAGACTAATGGCCGATGATGCTGAAGCTATGAAAACGAAGCACCAATTTCGCCCTATGTGTGGCTCTGATATCATGTATCAAGAAGAGATATCACATGACAAGAAAACAAGCACTCATACATGAGAGAGTTGCATGCACGGTGCACACCATTTAGGGCACGGCAACTGTACTCGTGACCTACTTTTGTAAGTATGTGTCATGAATAGAAACCTGTGCATAATGCAAATGTGCACATGCGTGTGCGTATGACTAGCTTTGTCCATACATGGTTGGACCGAAGGAAAAGCCTGACATCATGTAACTCCTGATTCCCAACAACTAAACAAAAAAAAGAAAAATAAAAAGAAGAGGAACCAGAGTTTAGATACAGCAACACGCATAGATATTATTCACTATTTCGTTTTGTTTTTACATTTTTAGAAGATATATCACCATTATCCAATCTCCTAGAGTCAGGCAAATTTGATTTTACATGATAACAAGGGCATGATAGTGTACCTTTAAACAATTTTTATCAATTGTAGGTATATATTTATTTATTTTCATCACGTGTGCCTTTCCATCTTTATCACCTTACACACACACACACACACACACATATATACATATATATATATATTAAGTTAGTTATTTTTTACATTAATAACATTTTTTAATAGTAAAAAATAATGGCTCTTATAACATCAACATCTTGATAGTCGAAAAATAAACTTTTTACAAAAATAACATGAACTAAAATATGATTTATATTGAATTAGCATTTACGAGTACGTTAGGATACTTACCTTTTGTTTATATATATATATATATATATATATATATATATATATATATATATATATATATATATATATATATATATATATTCCTGAAGGAACCCTCTGATCAACTTGCATTAAGTTGGGCGAAGCTACTATTGTGAAACCTGTACTAGTGTCAACTTTTGATGAAAGCCATGAAACTGCTGTGGGAATTGAAAGACAGAACTAAATACAGTAAATCAGAAATTTACAGACAACTTTATTCTGGCTACGCCACACACTTGAAAACACTACACAGTTGCGTGTATGGGAATTGACGCATGTATTACAAAGAGAGAGAGACAGAGAGACAGAGAGAGAGAGACTACAAAGAGAGAGAGACAGAGAGAGAGAGAGAGAGAGAGAGAGAGAGAGAGAGAGAGAGAGATCTCATGCATGGACATGATGGAAGCATGACCATCTTCATGGAGAAGCCACCAACTCCTTGAGCTTGGTTATGAAGCCCTTGGTATAGTCTTCCTGCAACCCCTCCTGCAGAAGGATCTCCCTCAACTTGGCGTTGTTGGCTCTCACCACCTTCCCCTTCTTCGACCCCTCCACCATTACAGTCCTCACAGCTTTCCCTACGGCCTCTCTGGTGAACCACCCATCCCAAGCTCTCCTGTTGATATTCACTGCTGCCCTGAGCTCCACGACCATCAGCTTCATGTTCATGTACTGGTCTCCTTTCAGCGGTGCCATCACCAACTGGCACCCGCCCTCCACCGCCTCCATTATAGAGCTGTAGCCAGCATGATTGACGTAGCAGCCCACGGCTGGATGCCTCAAGATGAGCTGCTGGTTTACCCACCCGCTGCGCACGATCCCCCTTCCTTCTGCCTTCTCCCCAAATATCTCGTCCTCCAACTCTTGTCTCTTCCCCTTCGGCACGTCGGCGGGAGTGTTCAGCACAGCCAGAAACGGGAACCCGCTCAACTCGAGGCCCACGACCAGCTCCTTCATCTGCTTCCCCGACAGATACGACTCGCTTCCGAATGAGCAGAAAACAACTGTGCCCTTTGGAAACTTGTTCAGCCACTGGGTGAGCTTCGGCTCGATATCTCCGGCCGGGGCCTTCGGCAGAAGGACGCCGGTTGGGAGGACCGGCTTCCTGCACCGAGTAGACAGGTACTTAATGACAGACGCCTCCATCTCGTAGACGCTCTTCAGAGCAATGGCATCGCAGCGAGCCATGCAGGAGACCAGGCGGCTGAAGTTCGAAGGCGCTGGACCGGAGCCGTTGGTGTTGGAGAGCATGCCACGTACTTCATAAGGTTTCATGCTCAGGTACGACGAGAGCAGCGGTCTCGGCGGCAGCCGCAGCCGGCTCAGCGACGGCCTCTGGTGAGGTGTCAGGCCGAAGAGGATGGTGCTGGCAGCGGTGATGGCAGTGAAGACACAAAAGTAGACGGACTTGATGCCCAGCGACTCCGCCACCTCCGGCACCCAGCCTTGGATGGAGTCGAAGACGACGACTTGAGGGGCGAGCTTGCCAAGTATGGTAGCAATCTGCGGCCGAGTCGCGTCGAGCGCCTGGCTCAGTAGGTCGGCCAGCACCTGGCCGGAGCCGGCCGTGCTGTCGACGTCGGATGGGAGGCCGTCGATGGCCGGAAGTTTGTAATTGAGGATGGGGATGGTAGGGTCGAGGGCGAGGCGAATCTTGGGGACAAGGGAGGGAAGGGTGAGGAAGGTGATCTTGACGCCATTAGCAGCAAGGGCGTTGGAGAAATGTATGAAAGGGAAGATGTGGCCGAAGCCTAGAGATGGGAACATGACCACCTGAAGTGGCTGGTCATGGTCGCCGCCTTCCATGGCGAGACTCCCCATTTGCTTTCTCCTTCACTTGCTAAGTACTGAACACTAGTATGAGGAAGCTAGCTAAATACTAGTGTGCCTGATGGGTTTGGTGCAAACTCCCTGTGATATTTATAGAACTCCATTAAGATCTTACTGTTAGGTAAAAGACCTCAGACACTATGTTGTCTATATCTCTGTATGAATGGATACGTAAAGAATATCATACCATGTTGCTTATATATTTCCCATCCCTCAAGGTGATTGTTGAATTGGGATCAGTGTTCTGGATGAAATCAAGGCGCCAACCTGTTCATGGCTGCTTGGTACCCCCACACTTGAAGTGAATATAATGTTGATTATGAGAATGACATTTTAACTATGTGGGAAATTATCTACTTTTGAAGATATATATAAAAAAAAATTATTATGCCAGAGGATTATGATCTACTTCCTTCAAAATAGAGAACCTAGTTATATGTGTCATATTGATGCATGAAAGATGTAGTTAAAAAACCCTCAATTCACACTAAAAAACGAAACCTTTTTGTCAAGATAAAAACGGAAATCAGAAAAAGGAAAAATACTATAAAGGACATTTCTTTTTGAAAAATTACTAAAATGTTTGGTCTGCTCTTTAAGGCGTATATAAATAGCGTGAGCAACAGCACACACAACCCACTCTCACAAAAGAGAGCCAATGCACTCCCCCTTCTTCTTTTTGTATGTAGTCTTGAGAGGAGATAGTCATAGTTTTTATTTTGACCAATTGATCACTGATTAAGTTGAATGAATGCCTGACCTTTAGTTTTCTATTAATTCAAGTATTAAAATAATTTATTCAGGGAAAAGGGACATGTTCTATTCCAATAAATACTGGTTCCTTTTTGAACTTCAAAGACAACCTCATGCAACGCATTTTTCTATTTATGGACCACAACTCAAAACTGGTTATGTTCATAATGGTCCTTACCTTATTAATGATCTATGTGATTTCTAAATTTGTCCTTTAAAGCTTTGAGAAATCAGCCTTCAATATTTTATAAGCAGTTAACGTTAAGGGGCATTTGATTGCTTCTGTTCTAAAATCATCAGACTTCGAGAATCATGAATTTAAGATCAGACGCTCTCTTCCCTGATCTTAAATCTTACATATTTTCAATGGAAAAAGGTAAAATAAGGATTTTAAGTGATAGTTTAAGTTCGACTTAAGATCCTTAATTTGATGAACTGAACCATGTATGCCACATCAAATTCGTGGATTTTAAATTTGAAGTAATCAAGTGACTCTTTAAAGAGGATCTTGAAGGAGATGGGGGGAAAGAACCTAAGAATCAACCGAAAGAGTGTACATGTGTGCTTCTCTTATATATATGGATAGGATCACATGCCGACGTAAAATTCAATGGCCCAATTTTTTTCACTTAAAACGTATTTATAGTTAAACAGAAAAATACTTTTTTATATCCTTACTTTACTAAAATTTTTTACATAAATTAAGAACTCATATTATGCCTACTTTTATGAAAGTAACTTCTGGAAACAAGAAACTTAACTAGTGTGTAATCGGTTAATAGGTAAAGCGTGAAACGAAATATACTTCTTACCATTGCGTGTTCAACTGCTGAACATAACTACAAAGGAAGGATTGAAAAGGAAAAAAAAAAAAGGATTCCTGAAATTACCTGAAAATATACTTATAACAACTTTTTACCTACATGCATGCCTGCTTGCAATGGGGCACCACCTTAATTTGAAGGGCGAGGGAAATTGAGCCATACGGACCCATCTTCTGTGCAAATATTTTTACTTGCTAAGGTATCCGATAGAGAAAGCGGAACCCCAACCTCGTGTAGTGCCCAATATAATAATGAAGCAGCATCAGCAAGAGCGATCTAATTGATATGGTAGACGATTGAAAGACAAATAAGGAGAAACAGGTGATGAGTATTTTTATTATGTAATAATAGTTTACACTTTTTTCTTATTGCTTTTCTCTCAACTGCTCATGACAATAGATTGAACAACCATTATGAGTAAGTTGAGTGACTTTAGATAGCTAGAGTCACCATTCATTCACTCGTATATAATAATGTCCTTGAAAGTTTTGTGCTCCAAGCGAGTTGACGAAGCATCTCTCATGTAAATTTCTTAAAACAAATTTGCTTTCAATTACAGGAATTGACATTGAGTATGGGTTGACATGTCTATTTGTCTCATCGAGACCAGAAGAGAGACGGAATATGCTTTCATCAATTTTAATCTGGTAGGTAGCACTTGCTATCACTTTTAAAGGAGTTTCGCTATCACAGGAGTCCATGTGAAAGGTGTCAAGTCAAAACTAATGGAAATTGGCCTTGATTAGGGCCCAAGGCATGCGCTATGTTGGTAATTGCCAATAAGGTGCAACAAAAATGTTTATTTTCATAGTGATATTTAAATTAATCATTTTCATTTTTATATTGGTGTCCTTGAAAATTTAAGAATTTTACAACTACTGCTCTTTAATCAAAATTTGCTTACTCCAGCCCTTCCTAGGTGTTGACAATTTCCTTGTACATGCATATTGTACCGTCGAATTGCTGCCACACAGTAACATACACATGCACATCTTAATTTATTGTTTAGTTACGGTGCTCTGTACACCTGTGGTAAAGAATCTTTTAACATGGTAAATCATCGTGTATCCAGAAAATTTTTTTGGAGGGGCACCCTTCATTTAGGAAGAGAATAACAGACCAAATATTTGAAAATATTAATTAAAAATAAGAAAACTATTGAGGGGCTGGTGTGGGCACCAGCCCATACGTAGTTCTGCCTCTGGCTTCAATATTTCGGCTTCATTCCATAAATTTACAATGCATCTGCAGTCTTCATCGAATATCTGTAAAACCTAATATCTGTAAAAACTCAAACAAGGGAAGGAAACTAAACAAAAAAATACCAACTTCAGGAATCGAAAGAAGAAGGCACAAACGAACAATAGAAGGACTACAAATTCTTCCAAACATGGAAGCTACTTTCGCCGCATTAGATCAAAATGTCTGCTTAAATCTCAAGTCAAAGGGTACATATATATATGTATCACGCATTCTATAGATTAGAGACATCCTCCTTGATATTGCACTTCAAGCTTGGGATCTAGCCTTATATTTTCCATCTTTTTGCAATATTCCTCATTTAAGGTTTACAACTTTACTGTCATCTAAACATGCGTAGAAATCAGTATCGTATATGGTTAGTGCGTAGAAATCAGTATCGTATATGTAGAAATCAATATTCTTCTCACTTTATGTAGGACATTAGCTTGGGGGTGGTTAGTGCGTAGAAATCAGTATCGTATATGTGGAACTGGCACCTCGCCCCATTCTCTCTTTGATCACTATAAAGAACTCTGACAATGGTGCCACTGTGCCATTAGTGCAGCCAATCTTATCCTCACCTCGTCATGTGTAAATGGCGAAGGAGATTTTTCTAGGCATTGCCCCAAGTGAACTGCCCTCAGGTTGCCCCTCCTCTATCACTTAGTCTAGAGGTGGTTATGAGTACACACCCCTGGGTGCTCGGCCCACTTTCAGGAGATATGTGTCATGCACATGGACCTGTGCAAGATCCATAGGCCTATTTGTAACCCTTGGTATTGTTGGGTCGGGTCCAGCCTCAAAAGAGGACCCGACCCGGCCCGTCACTTAAGTGACGGGCGGGTGAAGGAGAAGGCACCCGATGGTGCCCCTCCCTCTCACGACGCCTCACACATCTCTCTCTCTTTTTTCATTTGGGGAAAAAGAAGAGGGTTTCCTCTTGTGGCTGCTCACATCAAGAGGAGAGGAAGAAGAGAAAGGCAAGGAAGAGAAGAAGGAGAAATCGCAGCAAGGTGCGTGGGTCGATTGGCACGCCAAGAAGAAAGAGGAAAGACAAAGAAGAAAGAGAAAATGAAGGAGTCTTCATTGGGTGATTTCTTTCTTGAATCTTTGGGGCTCTTTCTTTCATTCGTATAAGAGATTGTTATTGCTCTCTTGAGTTCACTGTTTTTCTTAAAACAGTAGGGATATTGTTGCTCGTGTATTTGGCTCCCTTTCTTGATATATAGAAAGTCTCTCTTGCCCGTGGTTTTTTACCCCATTATTGGGGGTTTTTCCACGTAAATTGGTGTCTCCTTTTTCTTGCATCTCTAGCATATATTTTGATATATATTGCTGCAACATTGGTGTTGGAATCTCGATCTTATGCACGCTGCCCTGTAATTCCGTTTTTCAGCAGTTTTGTGGTGGTTTGCCCTATTTTATTGTTGTTGAAGCATTCTTGTTGGGGGACACGACTATAACAAAGTAGTATCAGAGACAGGTTAGCACCAAGTTAGCGCCAGGTTAGCGCCAGCGTGGTTGTGAGCATTCTTATTAAAGGATGGAGTCGACCCCTACTAGAATGGTCTCTTTAAATGGAAACAATTGGACTATATGGAAAGCGAAAATGGAAGATTTGCTGTATTGTAAAGACCTGTATGCACCAATTGAGAACCAAAAGCCAGCGAATATGACAGATGAAAAATGGAAGTTATTGGACAGGAAAACCATTGGCACCATCAGACAATGGTTAGATGACTGTGTTTTTCATTTGGTATCCGCAGAGACGAGCGCTAAGTCGTTATGGCAGAAGTTGCATGATCTTTACGAGAGGAAAACAGCTGGGAACAAGGCTTTCTTGATTAGGCAATTGGTAAATCTGAAACTTAGAGAGGGAAAACCAGTGTCAGAGCATTTGAATGAAGTACAAAGCATAATCAATCAGTTGTCAGCCATGAAAATGATATTAGATGATGAGTTACAGGCACTCTTGTTGCTCAGTTCTCTTCCCGACAGTTGGGAGACTTTAGTTGTTTCTTTGAGCAACTCCGCTCCAGATGGTGTGCTTACGATGAAGCATGTAACCAGCAGCATTCTAAATGAAGAAACAAGAAGAAAGTCTCTTGGTACTGGTAGCTCGCAAGTGCTAGTGATGGGAGACAGGGGCAGACAGAAGAACCGTAACAAATGGCAAGACAGATCAAAATCCAGGTCCAAATCAAGACCAAAGATGACAGGTAAATGCTTTCACTGTGGTATTCCAGGGCACAAGAAGATTGATTGCAGAAAATGGAAAGAAGAAAAAGAGCAGAAAAAGAAGATTCAAGAGAATGTGAAGCCAAAAGAGTACACTGCAGTTGCTTCAGATGATGAGGTAGTGTTATTTTTATCTGAAGAAAATGATTGTCTTACAGTTCAGAATGGTGATTCTACATGGATTTTAGATACAGGGGCATCATATCATGCCACACCATGTAGAGAGTTATTCTTATCCTACAGAGCAGGTGATTTTGGAGTAGTTCACATGGGCAACAGTGACACTTCGAAGATTGTTGGGATAGGAGATGTTTGCATTCAGACGAGCACAGGATGCAAGTTGACTTTGAGAGATGTGAGACATGTTCCAGACTTGAGAATGAATTTGATTTCTGCAGGAAGACTAAGTGAAGATGGATATTGTACTTCGTTTAGTCAGACAGGTTGGAAACTTACCAAGGGGGCACTAGTGTTGGCTAGAGGTGACAGATTTGGCTCTTTGTATGGGATGAAGTCTCGAATCAGTAGTGTAGATGTCAATGCAGTTACTGGTGGTACTTCGTCAGATTTGTGGCATAAGAGGTTAGGTCACATGAGTCAAAGAGGAATCGACTTGCTTACCAAGAAGAATTTGTTACCAAAGGCAGATGGTGCACAGATATCTCCATGTGATCATTATTTGGTTGGTAAGTTGCATCGAGTTTCCTTTCAGAAAAAGCGCTCTTCAAAAACTAAACATGTTTTAGATTTAGTTTATTCAGATGTATGTGGACCTATAAATGTGACATCTAAAGGTGGAGCATCCTATTTTGTTACATTTATTGATGATGCATCTAGGAAGGTGTGGGCCTTTACAATGAAAAGCAAAAGTGAAGTAAGTAGCATCTTCATGACTTTTCATGCAGCGGTTGAGCGCGAGACTGGTAAGAAGATGAAGAGACTGCGTACAGATAATGGTGGTGAGTACATAGCATCTTCTTTACGAGATTATTGTTTAAAGCATGGTATTAGACATGAAAAGACAGTTCCTTATACTCCACAGCATAATGGAGTTGCAGAAAGGATGAATAGAACAATAATCGAGAGAGTTAGAAGTTTGTTATATAGCTCTAAGTTGCCAAAATATTTTTGGGCAGAGGCAATGCGTACTGCAGTTTATTTAATAAACAGGTCTCCTTCAGTGCCTCTAGATGGAGACATTCCACAGAGAGTTTGGTCAGATGAAGAAGTTAAGTATGATCACCTCAGAGTTTTTGGTTGCAAAGCTTTTATGCATGTACCTAAAGAACATAGGACCAAACTAGATGATAAAGCTATTCCTCTGATATTTCTTGGTTATGCAGATGATGAATTTGGTTACAAGTTATGGGATCCAAAGAATGACAAAATCTACAGGAGTCGTGATGTTGTCTTCAGAGAGGATCAGACTATTGAAGATGTCATGGGAGACACGAAGTCAGGTGTGAATGCTAGTGGTGTTCATGAGCCAACCTATGCAGAACCTGAAGAACTTTCATCTGAGCATGGTGAGACTGATGAAGATGTAGAGGAAGAAGAAAGAGAGACAGATGAGCAGTATACAGATGGCAGCCCTATAGAGACTCAAACTGATTATGAGCATGAGTTGGAGGGGGAGCTTCCTTCGCATTCAGAGCCAATTGAGGAGCAATTGGGTAGAGGTAAAAGAACACGTATACCATCTACTAGATATTCTACTGATGAATATATTATGTTTACAGATAGTGGAGAGCCAGAATGCTATGCAGAGGTGCTAGATGATGTGCATAAAGATGAATGGATTAAAGCTATGAAGGATGAGATGAATTCTTTATACAAGAATCACACTTTTGATTTGGTAGAGCTACCAAAAGGTAAGAAAGTGTTGCAGAACAAGTGGGTCTACAAGCTTAAAAATGAAGGTCAAGGCAAGTTGAGATACAAAGCTCGGTTAGTGGTGAAAGGTTTCAAGCAGGAAAGAGGTATTGATTTTAATGAAATTTTTTCTCCTGTTGTTAAAATGTCATCTATCAGGGTAATACTTGGTTTGGTGGCTTGTCTAGACTTGGAGTTGGAGCAGTTAGATGTAAAAACTGCTTTTCTTCATGGAGATCTAGAGGAAGAAATCTACATGACACAACCAGAAGGTTTTGTGGTTGCCAGGAAGAAACACATGGTTTGTAAGTTGAAGAAAAACTTGTATGGACTTAAACAAGCACCTAGACAGTGGTACAAGAAATTTGATGCATTTATGATAAATCAAAAGTATCGCAGGTCAGCTGTAGATCATTGTGTCTACATCAGAGAGTTCTCATCAGGTAGCTTCATTATCTTATTGTTATATGTAGATGACATGCTTATTGTTGGACAGGATTGTCAATTGATTAGCCAATTGAAGATCGATATGGGCAAGTTCTTTGATATGAAAGACTTGGGGCCATCACAACAATTGTTAGGCATGAGGATTGCTCGTGATAGGAAGACCAAGAGGTTGTGGTTATCACAAGAGAAATACATTGAGAAGGTGCTTAGCAAGTTCAACATGAAAGATGCCAAAACTGTAAGTACACCTTTAGCAGCACATTTTAAATTGGGAAATGAACAATGTCCTTTTTCAGCAGATGAGAAAGAAAGAATGGAGAATGTTCCATATGCCTCCGCAGTAGGGAGTCTCATGTATGCTATGGTTTGCACACGCCCAGACTTGGCTTATGCAGTTGGTGTAGTTAGCAGGTTCTTGTCAAATCCAGGCAAGGAGCATTGGGCAGCAGTGAAGTGGATCCTAAGGTATCTGAAAAGTACTTGTACTTACTGTTTATGTTTTGGTGAATCTAATCCAGAGATACAAGGATTTGTTGATGCAGACATGGCAGGTGACTTGAACTCTAGGAAGTCTCTTTCTGGTTATGTTTTTACTTTTGCAGGGGGAGCTGTATCATGGCAGTCCAGGTTGCAAAAGTGTGTTGCTCTTTCCACTACAGAGGCAGAATATATTGCAGCAACTGAAGCTTGTAAAGAGTTGTTGTGGATGAAGAGTTTTCTTCATGACATAGGCCTTAGTCAGAAGACCTATGTGTTGCATTGTGATAGTCAAAGCGCTATACATTTGGCGAAGAATTCAGCGTTCCACTCAAGGACCAAGCACATTGATGTTAGATATCATTGGATTCGTGATGTGCTTGAGCAGAAATTGATTCAGTTAGAGAAGATACAGACAGAGAAGAATCCTGCAGATATGATGACGAAGTCTCTACCTAGAGAGAAGCATGACATGTGTAGAGACTTAGTTGGGATGACTGCCTTTAAGGCAGTGTATTAATTTTTGTTCATTTTGCAGGTATGATCCCTCTCTTGAGGTTGGAGGGGGAGTTTGTTGGGTCGGGTCCAGCCTCAAAAGAGGACCCGACCCGGCCCGTCACTTAAGTGACGGGCGGGTGAAGGAGAAGGCACCCGATGGTGCCCCTCCCTCTCACGACGCCTCACACATCTCTCTCTCTTTTTTCATTTGGGGAAAAAGAAGAGGGTTTCCTCTTGTGGCTGCTCACATCAAGAGGAGAGGAAGAAGAGAAAGGCAAGGAAGAGAAGAAGGAGAAATCGCAGCAAGGTGCGTGGGTCGATTGGCACGCCAAGAAGAAAGAGGAAAGACAAAGAAGAAAGAGAAAATGAAGGAGTCTTCATTGGGTGATTTCTTTCTTGAATCTTTGGGGCTCTTTCTTTCATTCGTATAAGAGATTGTTATTGCTCTCTTGAGTTCACTGTTTTTCTTAAAACAGTAGGGATATTGTTGCTCGTGTATTTGGCTCCCTTTCTTGATATATAGAAAGTCTCTCTTGCCCGTGGTTTTTTACCCCATTATTGGGGGTTTTTCCACGTAAATTGGTGTCTCCTTTTTCTTGCATCTCTAGCATATATTTTGATATATATTGCTGCAACATTGGTGTTGGAATCTCGATCTTATGCACGCTGCCCTGTAATTCCGTTTTTCAGCAGTTTTGTGGTGGTTTGCCCTATTTTATTGTTGTTGAAGCATTCTTGTTGGGGGACACGACTATAACAGGTATACCCCCTTTTGGTGCCTAATAAGGCCTTATCTGACCTGGCCAGCTTACCTATGGGAAACAAGTGGAATAAAAATTTATGAAGAGGTGAGAAGAGCAAGTGGCTGCTCGTAACTTTCAGCATTTGTTTGAAAGCATATACGCAGCTGAGAAATCACTTTCCAAGATATAAAAGGAATTAAAAACAGACGAGACCACCTGCACAAGTAGGTGGGAAATGGAAAGTCAAAGCACTTATATAGATCATGGATCGGATCCACTTGGATCCCGACATAACTGACGTTAATTTGCCAAGGCAATATCTCGAACTTTTTCATTTCAATATACAGCTCAGGCCCGAACCTTGTAGATATCCAGTACCACACGAAGCCGTGATCAGGCTTCAGCTAAGTACAAGAAAGTTTACTATATATTTTCATAGCCTTTGTATATATTTACTGGCAGAAAGTTTGGTTAGATGCAGTGATCTGGGCTGCATCAATGACACATGAGTCCAAAACTCGAAGATCAAAGTGCGGGTGCTCTGGTAGGTGACCTTTCATGCAAATCAGTGTCTTGAGAAAGGGAATTCGTTCAGATTGTAAGGGGGGAAGTCATCCAACATTAATCTAGTCATAAATGAGAGTGAGTGTGGCGTATTTATGTGCCGTTCACTTCAATTCCCCGTTCAATCATGTTCCTAAGCATGATATCAAGCTCACATAAAAGTTTTAAATAACTAACTTACAAAAGCTGAGGTAGATGGCTCCCGCTTCATCAGCTTAATGGTATGATCCACAAGGAGGACTGCTTGCTAGAGTCAACTCTCTCTCTCTCTCTCTCTCTCGCTGAACCGGCGAATATTGTATGCTATTAGGGAGCACACAAAGGCGGTGAACTGATCTTAGATCTGGCGAGAAGGCACTGGGGATGGTATGTTGTTGCATTTGCCTCATCTCTAACCAAAGCCGATAATAAAATCAACACATAACCAATTTGGAGGCCACCATTATGTTGATGTGATTGATGTTCTCGTTGGCATACAGTTACCCAAAGAGACAGCTAGCTGAAAGTGAGCAGAACATCAAATTAGCCACATTAGAGTTTTGTATTCAGCTCCCACTTGACATCAATTTGATGTGTCTCAGTGTCCGAAATTGATTCTTTTGAGGTCGTTTGACACCAAAAATAAATTGTCATTGTTCCATGAATCTGCTTCACAGAGGCTTTGTGATGATTTCATAAATCTGCCTCAAAAGACACTTTGTGAGAATTTTTTGAGGAACATTTATAACACAATCACAAAGAGTTCCTCGTGCCAAACAATACCTTTGTGTCCTCTATACATGCAACAGCAGCCAAGGCTTGATACACTGAGTGGAGATTGGCTTCATTATTAGCAACTTTGGTTTCACTGTGATTATCACAAAAAGGTATTGCATTTTCATTCAGCCTCTTAATTAAATTAGGGTAGCCTCCTACTCTACAGAAGAGAAGACTTGTGCATGATCCCCTTCTCATCAAATAGTTCTTGCACGCATAATAAAAAAGCCATTATTCCCTACAACCTAGAAACACCTTCCATCTCAATCCATCTGTCCAACGTTCCCTCCCTTACCTCGATATTATGATAGCAGGATCCACCCCTAATCCTTGCTACAATTTGAAAAGCATTAGTCTTAGTATTTAGCACTAATACTTAAAGATGTTCCTCCCTCTCAAAATGGCACCCAAATAGGCGTCACATTGGACAAGGCCGGGGCTAACGTATTACCACTAACGTGTTATCATGTTTACTTATTGTAAACTAGCTAAAGCTACGGCAGCACTAACCAATTGGTACGAATTGTGAGGACAATACATTGAATTACATAAAATTATTTTATGTAATACATATTACTAGAGCAGCAGTTGGCTGTTTCAGTTCCTGCAGATTCAAATGCAATACATGTCACTACAAAAAAAAAAAAGTTATGCCGGTGTGTCAATGCTGGATATGATCCGTGTTGTCGGTAACGAGAAAGCTATATCTGTGAAAAATTCACTGGTATAGATAATATCACCGTTTAAGGCCCTCTCGCCACTGTACATATTCTTTAAGGCGTGAACATGATTTGGGTTTTCAAAGTGGGGGTCATTCTCCAGCGTGGGCAGGGGGCATTTTCAAGTGAATTTCTGCTCGTCATCACAACAGTGTCTACTCGATCACTGCTTCGCCAGTGCCAATGTCTCGCTCATCACCAGTGGCAGCACCCTGCGTGATCATCATTCGAGCTCTGCTTGATCATAGTCAGAGATCCCTGCTTTATCCATATATAAAAAGAATACCATTATATTCTTAGGAATATTCTGGTCATTATGCAGAGTGAAACACATTATTTGTTTTGTATACAAGAAGATACTGTTAGAGAACCAACTCATGCCGTGAAGGATGGCCATACCTATAAGACAAATAAATGTATTGCCAAGAAATCAGAGGATGTTGCCATAAAATCTGTTGCCAAGAAATCAGAGGATGCTGCCGTAAAATCAGAAGAAAAGAATATCATCCAAATCTCTTTTTCTTAGAAAAGAGATAAAATAGGCATCACAAGCGGAGATGATTTCTTAACGAAACAAATTGTAAAAATCAACTTCATCATTTTAGGAGTTCAAGTTGTAATTAATGTTCTTTAAATAGTGGAACCTCTATCTCTCGTTACTATATTGAGAAGAGAATAGAGAGTATTGAGTAAGTAGGTGATTTCAGCACTGAAACTTGTTAATTGCTTTCTTTGTTAGTTTTTCTATTATGGTATTAGAGCTGCATGGTTGATCATCTGGCTTGATCCATTGGTATCTATGGGAGCATCTTCTTCATCATTGACCTCTTAAATGTCGAACAGATTTCTGAGCACCAACTTCAACTTTAACCAGGTGCCATCAAACTTTTCTTAGTTTCTCTCAATGAAACTTACAACAGATAATTATATGTTTTGGGTTGCTCAATTCAAACTCATCTTGATTACTTGTGGGCTCAAGAGTGATATTGATCCAACAAACCACTGTTTATCCAAAACTGTTTGAAACTTTAATGATGTAAATCCTGATTACATCTTATGGTTGAAGCGTGATCAGCTTGTTTTGAGTTGGATTATTACCTCGTTAAGTGAAAATGTCTTGAGTCAAGTTATTGGTTTGGAAACCACATATGAAGGCTGGTCATCTTAAGAAGTCATATGCTTCTCATATTCGTTCAGCATAATTCTTCTTAAGAAGTGGATAAACATTTTCAATATGCAAAAACTATTGCACATCAATTAACTATTGTCTCTAAACCTATTGATGATGATGATCTTGTCATGCATTTGTTGAAAGGATTGCCAAATAAATATCATGCCTTCAAGGTTTCAATGGAGACCTGATCTACACTAGTAGCGTTAGAAAAGCTTCGTGGTCTGCTCTTGACTCAAGAATGTAACATAAGGCCATGTTTGATGGCCTGGATTTTTTGAGAGGGACGAATTTTTCTAGGTAAAAAAGCCATGGTAAATGTTCGGTCAGTGAAACTTTCCTTTTTCCTAATCCAGGCCATGTTTGATGGCCCAGAATTTTTTTTCGAGGTAAAATATTCCATGTTTGGTATGCAAGAAAACTTTTTCATGGAAAAAAAATTGACGGTTGCATTATTGCCTAGAAATTTCCTGCTGAACAATGATCTTTCTCCCAAGGTTCCAAATTTTACAGGCACATTTGCAAAGCACATCTTAGGAGGGAGTTCCGGAGGATTCAGTTAACAAGATACAAGGAAAGTAGAAATCAAAAATTTTAGGTTTATGTGCTCATACAAAGAAGCATTCAGAATCTCAAAAAGTCATCATGCAGTAGATACAATTTCCTCTAAAAATACTCCAGCACAAAAAGTAGAGTAACTAAAAATATATCTATATAGTTAATAAACCATTCTTAGCCATAAAGAGATCTTAAACGGTGTCAGACAGAGCAATTTATGTACTTATGTTGTACCTCTCCAATATTTTATCAAAATCCATGTAAAACTCGTCGCATGACACTACCACTAAATGGGTAGCATCGGCAATGTTGTTGCTAATTTTGCCACCACAAATGGAAACTTCAAGCTTCAGCCTTCTCAAGACTGTCTCTGACAGATTCTTCATATCCAAGTCCCTGCATGATATGTAATATCAATTAAAATTATCACCCCTTTTTGTGCTACGTAGGTCAAAGCAAGGTAAAGAACAGTATTGATAGTACATAGTAAGATCAACATCTTACACAGACTGCAACATCTTATTGGAGCTACAATATTCAACTTTGCACATGTTGTCAAATATGTTTCACATACTGCAATATTCACTCTATTTCTGCAAGTCTGTTTATAGACAAAAACAATTTATCTACCATTAAAAATCAGTCAATTAATCAAAACAACTATCAGAATCAAAGAAACTACAATTTTAGGGCCTGACATGTAGGTATCAGCTAATCCTTTTACTAGAATTACTACAAGCATTTCACTAACCTAGGGATAGTTTTGCTAAGAAGTTTTACATGGTATGTCTGACATGAGCTGGTAGGTGCAGAAGTTTCTCATAGTTCATGAAGATGACAACATACACAACATTCAGTTATACAAGCAATGATAAGAACGCCAAGTACAAGATGAATAATCAAAACTAGGAAACCATTGATAAAAATTATGTATCAGAGATCATTACGCTCTTACAATGAAAGGCATACAACAGGCAAACCATAGCACAGTTGCTCAACAGAGAACATGCATCAATGTCTTTGTGAAATAGTCAAACTGAAGTCATAAAACCAATTATCTATGTGAAACAATGTAGGACACTGCTGTTAGAAGTTCAGAAGCGAAATCAGAAAGAGCACATGTAGATAAAGGCTACCACAATCATGTCCTGGATTCCACTATGCATAGACTCCACCACCTTCTCATTTTTCACGAAAAGAACAGGAAAAAAGGAACTATAGAGACAAACAAGGCAAGTAAACAGAGGGAAGTAAACGTCAAAATCCACAGTCAATAAAAAATCACGCTTTCGGAGGAGGACAACCCTTAACTCCAGTATTTCTTTCCCTCCATCACTAGTTCTCCATTCTAGCTTCTCCTTATGTTGTGTTTCAATGGACACAACACACAAAAGGAAAGGCAGAGGGAGAGAAACAAAGTAGAGATGGGGCGACAGAGGGGATGTGGAACGATCTTGCCTGTGAAGAAATATGATCGCCTCGCCGGCTGCTCAGTGATAAGAAAGATAGTCGAAGGAGAAGGGCAAGACGCTGGTGACTCGATCAATCGGAGGAGGAAGAGACAGTGGCGACAAAGAGTGGATGCGATGGAAGAAGCCTTAACGGGCAAAAAGAAAATCATTAAAAAAAAGTTGGACCCTCTCGGGTCCAACTTTTTTCCAGGGTAAATTTACCCTGGAAACGCATTTTGGGCAAGGGAATTTTTGCTCCATTTGATGACACCGGTTGAATCCACACTAAAAAGGAAAAAATCATTCGACCAACAGCGTTTTTCTTGGCCATCAAACATGGCCTAATAGAAGGGTTTGGTCTTGAACCCGATCAGCTTAATGCTTCTATTAATTTGACAAACAAGACTAATTTCGCTTCTCAAAATCAAAATCATGGAGGATCACTTTATCGTGGTGGAAGAAAAAATCATAGCACTTTCAGAAGTCATGGAGGCAGATCTCAAAATGATAGACCTCGTATTACTTGTCAAATTTGTTAAAAAACCTAGCCACTCTGCATGCACCTGCTATCAACTTGTCTCATATGCTCAAAACAATCTTTCATTGGCACCGAAAGCATATCATATGGCCCTTCGCCAGTGTTCCACCAATGGTCAAAACTGGTATCCAGATTCTAGGGCATCGCATCATGTGACTAGTGACTTGAACAATTTATCTCTGCACTTAGAATATCAAGGCAATGAGAGTGTCCATATTGGAAACAGATCAGGTTTGGCTATTAACCATATTGGTTCTACTATTGTTGACAGATTTGTCATGAGTGATATTCACCATGTGCTTGAAATTTCCAAGAACCTCATGTCAGTACACAAATTTGCTAAGGATAATAATATTTTCTTCTAATTTCACCCATCTAGTTGTTATGTTAAGGATCTTACCTCAAATAAAGTGCTGCTCCAAGGACAAAGTGAGGATGGTTTATACAAGTTGACATTGAACAAGAAAAAACATACCTTGTTTACCACTAAAGATGTTGGCATCAAGGACTCGGTTGATACTTGGCATAGACGCTTTGGTTATCCCTCTTTAAAAACTGTTATGAACATATTGAATAATTTTGGTTTGCCTTATGATGAATTTCTGCAACATAAAGTGTGTGAAGTCTGTCAAAAGGGTAAGAGTCATTGCCTACCCTTTAACAAGACTTCTACACTAGCACATGGATTCTTAAATATTGTTTATTTCTGATGTTTGGTGCCCTACCCGTGACTAGTATTGATGGATATAGATACTATGCTCTATTTGTTGATGTCTATTCAAAATATTCTTGGATATATCTTCTCAAGAACAAATTAGACATATATGAAGTTTTCGAAAAGTTTAAATCGCATGCTGAGTTTGTTATAGGTGCAAAAATTAAATTCCTGCATTCAGATTAGGGTGGAGAATATCAAGGTCTTACTGGTTTTCTTGAATCAAATGGAATTGGACATACTATTTCTTGTCCTCACACTCCAGAACAAAATGGGGTAGTTGAAAGATGTCGCCCCCATGTTGTTGAAACAAGTCTCACTATGTTGGTTGATACTTGCATACCAAACAAGTATTGGTCTTATGCTTTTCATGCAACTACATATCTTATAAATAGAGTTTCCTCCAAAAATCTTGAAGGAGTTAGCCGGTTTGAAGTTATGTTCAAAACCAAACCAGATTACAATTTCTTAAAAAGTTTTGGATGCACATGTTTCCCATGCTTGCGGCCATACATGAAAAATAAATTTGAGCATAAATCTGAAAAATGCATATTGTTAGATTATGCTCCAAAGCATTATAGATATTTTTGCCTCAATCCCAAAAAAGGAAGTCTTTATATCACGCCACGTTTTTTTTTTCACCAAAGTTGCTTCCCTTTCAAACAAAATGAAGAGAGACATGTCAAGGAAAATTGCAAAAAGGAAAGCCATGACAATCAGATTGTCACTATTCAATTTCTATTCTCTCAAAATAACATTAATGACGATATTGAGAGAGAACATGGTACTCCTAGTTGTGTTAATCAATATAGTGGCCAAGGTGAGAATCCAGATCAAAGCGAGGCTCACCAAGGTGAGAATGCAGATCAAAGCATGACTCTGTCATCCTAGCATGATGAAAATTACTCTCTTCAAGGTAACTCACCCATTCTCACAAAAACTCACCATCTGACAACTAGATTCCAAGATGGCACGTTGAAACCAAAAGCTTACTCAACAAAACATTCTCTTTCACAAACATTTTAGCCAAGCTCTCTCAGGAAAGAAATAATATATTGTTTCAAGAAGCAAGCAAAGATCCAAATTGGATCACCGCTATGAGAAGTGAAATTACTACCTTGAAGAAAAGTCATACTTGGACTCTTGTTCCTTGTTCAGATGAGCAACATATTGTGGGATGCAAATGATTTTATAAAATAAAGTGCATAGCAGATGGAAGTCTAGAGAGGTACAAAGTAAGGTTGGTTGTGAAAGGATATAGCCCGCAAGATGGAATAGATTATTTCGAGACTTTTAGTCATGTGGTGAAACCAACCACAATTAGAATTATTATTTCTATTGTTGTCACACAAGATTGGTACATAAGGCAGCTTGACATACAAAATGCATTCCTTTGTGGATGTATTAATGAGAATGTATGGAACAACTACAAGGATTTGAAGATCCAAAATTTCCAAACTACGTTTTCAAGCTACAACGGGCTCAAGCAAGTGCCATGTGCATGGTTTTCTAGACTCGGTTTTTTTCTTCAGCAAATGGGATTCAAAGGTGTTCAAACTGATAATTCTCTCTTCATTTTAAGACAAAAGAATTCTATGGTTTATATTCTTATATATGTAGATGATATAATTATAACCGGGAATTCTCCAAGACAAGTGCAAGATTTTATATACAGGCTTGGACAAGAATTCACCTTAAAAGACCTTGGAGACTTGCATTTTTGTTTTGGCATTGAAGTTGAAAAACATAAGCAAGGAGTTCTATTATCTCAACAAAAGTATATTGGAGATTTATTAAAAATAACAAAATTACTTGATGCCAAAATTGCCAACTCTCCCACGGTTGTCTCTCCACCACTGCATATCCACTCTAGTACAGTCTTTCAAGACCCAAGTATCTATAGAAGCATTGTGGGAGCACTTCCGTATGCTATTCTTACTAGACCTGATGTCTCCTTTGTAGTAAACAAAGTCTATCAATTCATGCATGTTCCGACTAACGAGCATTGGAAAGCAATCAAGAGAATTCTACGATACTTAAAGGGAATTATTGATTATGGATTTGTTATGCGAAGAGGTCAAGATTATTCAATAAATGCCTATTCTGATGCGGACTAGGCAGGAGATCCGAATGATCGGAAGTCCACTACAGGATATGTTGTTTTCCTTGGACCAAATTTTATATCTTGGAGTGCGAAAAAGCGATCCATGGTTTCAATGTCTAGCACAGAATTTGAATATCGTGCCCTGGCAAATGCTGTTGCAAAATAGCTTCGCTAAAATACCTAATCAAAGAGGTTGATGTACCCAATTGTGGAATAGCAAATATAAGGTGCGACAATATTGGAGCCACTTGTCTCGCATCACATCCTGTGTTTCATAGCAAAAGCAAACACATAGAGATAGACCTACATTTTGTTCGAGATAAACTAGCAAAGAAGGAACTCACATTCAACTACATTTCAACTCCAGATCATATTGTAGATATATTCAATAAGCCCATAGCCAAAGATAGTCATGCTTTCATTCATACCAAGCTCAATGTTGAAAACCGTGCATTGATCTTGAGGAGGGCTGTTAGAGAACCAACTCATGCCGTGAAAGATGGCCATACCTATAAGGCAAATAAATCTATTGCCAATAAATGAGAGGATGTTGTTGTAAAATCTGTTGCAAAGAAATCAGAGGATGTTGCTGTAAAATCAGAAGAAAAGAATATCATCCAAATCTCTTTATCTAAGGAAAGAGATACAATAGGCATCACAAGTGGAGATGATTTCTTGAAGAAAACGAATTGTAAAAATCAACTCCATCATTTTAGGGGTTCAAGTTGTAATTAATGTTCTTTAAATAGTGGAACATCTATCTCTCGTTACTTTGTTGAGAAGAGAATAGAGAGTATTGAGGACATAGGTGATTGCAGCACCCAACCTCGTTAATTGCTTTCCTTGTTCGTTTTTCTATTAAATACATATAACCAGCTTCACCCTTTGATCAAAGGAAGTGGTCATGTTACTTCAACTAGTAACTAACAGCCTACTAGCCACCGATGCAAGCCAATGACACTACACCCCTCAGAAGCAGTCTGAGATACCGATTGGTGTCTACTTTCAATATCCACCGTTTATCATGGCATAGATATATGAGGGATGTACACATGTCGATGCAGATCTCACTACCTTTCGAGTTAAGTGTGCCATCTCAGAGGATGTTCAATTTTTGCCGATTAAATGTTACTGCACAAAGTACAATATTCAATGGCATGGGAAAGCATGTGTGCCATTGAAAAATGAAAACTGTCTTTCTCTAGAATTGAGCGTCAATCGCCATTGTCGACGCCAGTTCTAGCATTTGAATAATGGCCTCCACATTACTAAATATCCAGGGTGGTCTAGCTACAATCGCCATTGAAGAGAGGATTGAAAAAGAGAACTGATTCTGGAATTGCCTGTCGCCAGCGAAGTGGCAGAAAAGAGAAACGATTCATGTGGTTTATATCGGCCCAAAAAATGCTTCCTTAGCATCCCTCCAATGCAGGTCCCTTGGCCACTAAGATAAGGTGTAACTGATTCCTTGCATGGAGACTCTTAGCCACCATGATGAAGACAGACCAATTCCTTGTGTGTAGAGCCTCAGCTGCCGGGATGATGGCAGGGAGAGAGGAGCTATTCTGTTAGCCAACAGTTAGAACAATTTCTCCTTCCCCTCCTCCCCTCTCATATCAATTTATGCTCTTGCATCTCATTCACAAACTAGGAATCCCTCTCTTGCTTGCCGTTGGTGTTGTTGGAGAAGTAATGCACAAATTCCTTCGTGTTGCTCACTAAATATGAGACTTGATTGGTAAGCATAGATGTTAACTTAAATTGTATTTGTTAATCAATTCTTAGCAGTTCCAAAGTGTTTTGTTTCTATTCTCTATGGGGACGTTTGATTGGTCAGGAATTTTGATTCTCCAATGAAAATTTTTAAATCAAAATTCCACCTGAAAATGAAATTGAAATTTTCCATCAAATTTCAACTTCCACTTTTGTTTCATAACTTAGAATCTTCATTCCAGAATTGAAAATTCCTTGTTTCATTGAAATAGAAAATTTTAGAATTGAGAGATCATTGAATTCAAATTAGCCGCTGCCGCCTTTTATGTTAAACCGCAACTCTGCTAGCAGTACTTAAAAAAAAAAAAAAAAAACTGTGATGTAAAATAATTGAAAAATAATCTTATAGCCCACAGTAGCGACTCAATTAGCTATTCTTTTACAGTCAACTACTTGAACAACAAAATGAAACCAAAAGTGCGCCCCAACAAGAAGATAAACATGGAGTACTGGTTGCCAGGACGTAAACATCCAAAAGAAAAGAAAAGAATATTCCTTGTTTATGTATAATCCTAATACATCCAAAAGAAAAGAAAGCCAAAACAAACAAAAACAAAAACAGTAGAAAGATGCAAGTAAAAGCCTTCTTGCGATCCTAACATATCTAAAAGCAAAGAAAGCACAAAAAAACAAAAACAGTGAAAGAAAAAATTAAAGCCTTCTTGTGTACCCCTTTCCCGTTCTCCGCCAGACCCCCTCGCAGTGACTTAGAGAGGGAGTGCGGAGGACTTTTCATGTCTTTTTTTTATTATTGTTCTGGAATTCTGAGGGCAGCTTTGATGAGTAGTAGTCCAATCTTTGAAAGCAATCACACCCCCTTGTCATATTTGTCTCTGCTATCTAACAGTGTCATCGGATCTTGCATGCATCAACGAAAACCAGTTTGTTTTTAGCAGAAATTGCCATCAACACAACCCTGCTCGAACTTGCATAGTTCTCTCCATTAAGCAATTGTGAAACCAGCACTGCTCCATGGCTATCTGCATGATGCAGATAAAACAGACTTGCCATCTCAGTATTGCTCAAATCGCATGAGGAATCAGGCAGTGAATTGGAGTTTGAAGAGTTTGGAGGTGGCGTTGCACTATCCAAATAAGGAGCATTGGTTGGTCCCATGGATGCGATATTTTTTTCTGGTACTAACTGTTAGAGAAGAAAGCACAACAATGGAAGAGCATACAAAAGTATTGAAAAAGGAATTGGAATAGAGTTAAATGAAGAGCAATGCAACGGTAGTGAAATGCCAAGAAACACAAAGAGGGAGAGAATTCATGAATTTTGTTGTTCCGCACACCTCTTTAGACTTACATTGCAAAATACATCCCCATCTCTTATCAGATGAATGACTGACACACCACTCAATGGCTTACAAACAATTTGAAGAAACTAATGTGGCAGAGCGAAATATTTTAATGATTTTTTAGACTCCTTTAGTGCATCGAGACTTTGTCCTGGAGACTTCCAACAAACAAAACCACAAATAACTGACTTACAACACTACCTACATTTGAATCACTTAAGAAAGTGAATACATCAACATAAAGGAAGGTAGGTGTTTGCTTTCAATCTCCTTTCTTGAGTCCATGTTTGGTTCGTATGACATAAATTGATAATTGAAGTATTACAACATACTTCTAATACATGTATAATTTTCGCTTTGGATCGAAAGCCATTCAATCTGACTCCTAGTTTAACTTCTCTATCTTTTACTAGCTTTAAATTGCCATCACTTTCTTTAATTTAACTTTGCTTGTTCCAGTAGATTTAGTGGGTGGTTGCACTCAACTAACAACTGTTTTATTCTTCAAGGTATTTAGTTGTTAGGATTTCATCTTTTAAGAGGTTTTCTCAATGTTGTCAGGATCAGCTTGAATTGGCTACGGTCAATGGCAAACCGATTCAATGACCATTTAAGACCGCAATGTGTCAGCTTTTAACTATTTTTTAGTATTTTTAGACTTTTCTTTATCACTTCAATTGTTGATTCAACTTTAGCTTCCAAATCCCAGTTAGATATCCAAAATAGAAACATATATCTGGATGTAGATTCTAATCCAAAATTTATATCCAAAATACCACTATACCTAGAACCGGCTCAAAATCCCAGCTTTATATCCTAGGCAAACCTTCAGATCCAAAAAGATCTAAAACCGGCTTCCATATCCAAACCTAGATCCCAAACATTATTTCAGATTTAAACCTAGATCTTATTCCCAATTCTGGACCCCAGTCGTCTCAAGTCCAATCCCAAAGACCATTTAGATCAGATTCAGATCCAAGGTCCAAAATTTAGATCCATATCCTTGTGCAGATCAAAATCCTCAGCTTGTACCCAAAATTAGATCCAATTTCATGTTTTATCACAATTCATATCCAAATCCAAGACCCAGATCCAAATTCTAAATCCATTTTGAGCTTTTGTTCCATATCTAAATATAAGCCTTTGATCCATTTCTAGTCTAAGTTCATACTTGAGATCCATACCCATTATTTGTGTTCATTTCTGGCTTCAAAAATGCCAACATTGACTTGCCCCTGGCATTTGTACCTGTTTTTTATCCAAATCTAAGTCACAGACTTTCCCATGCCCTAGGATCTATGCCTTACAGTTATTTTCTATAATATTTTTAATTTTTCCAAAATACCCTCAAATGAACCAAAATGCTTTTTTCTTTTTGAAATCTCTTCATATTTTTCAAACTAGCCACATTTTTGTCAAGCTGAGGTGGGCAGGCCTTGGAGGGGCAGGCAGCTCCTGGCAAGTCAAACCCTAATCAACTCTTTTTTTGGGTAAATTTAGCCTTATTAATGTAATTACGTTATTTTGAAGACAATAATGACTAGATAATAGGTTAATTACATTTAAAAAAAGATTACAATTCCCTTGGACCTCCTTCCTCTAATCCATGCTTTTCCATCCTTTAACACATATCCTTCAATCTATCAAGCGCCTCCTAAAA
Source organism: Nymphaea colorata (assembly GCF_008831285.2). NCBI lineage: Eukaryota > Viridiplantae > Streptophyta > Magnoliopsida > Nymphaeales > Nymphaeaceae > Nymphaea > Nymphaea colorata. Next base: position 10,384,475 of record NC_045139.1, read on the forward strand.
CCTTCCTCATGATCTCCTCCTTAAATCTCTTTCTCTCTTACACTTCCTCCTCTTGGACTTCCACCATCAATCTCTCTTACACTTCCTCCTCTTCGACTTCCACCATCAAGGAGCTGCTCAAAGGGGAAATTGTGGAAGGCCCTAAGAGACTTTCTCCAACACATTGGGGTCTTCGTTGAATAAGTCATCTCCTCTCCAACTAGGCTATATAACAAGGGATGTAGCCTCTCTTTCATAAAAAGCCACCCTAAAATGCACTGAGAGTATGAACAAGGTGTGCTAAATCCTCGTTTCTTTTTATAAATCTGGTTAGGCATGATACCTGTTTCTTTCTTTGTCTTCCATTCCATGTTTTCTTTATATCTCTACAAAATAGATGGTGTGCACCTACAGATAGCTGATTTTTCAATTTGTAAATAAATGAATGAATGATGAGAGTGAGAGCTTGGAAATGGAGATTTCCTTTATTTTATATTGATTTTTGAGGTGAGAGCTTATCTAACCCGTGGAAAATCCTATAAATATGTACATGCTAATATGCATTTTGATGTCACCTTTACAATTAGTTTTAACTACATCTTACATACGTTTTAGTCCTCACTCCCTTGAAAAGCAGCCTATTGACCATCTTATTAGTAGTTCCAAAAGAGTGATTTTCCTTAAGAAGAGGTTCTTTAATGGGATTGATGCACGAGAGAAGCTTTCTTCATAAAGTTTCTTTAGAATGGATGATTCTTCTTCAGGTTCCCACCCATACCCAATGGTGAGAGGGACATTTTTTTATTGCAAATAGTGACTTTAAATGAGACATTTTCAATTTCTGTCTTTACATCCTTTGACTTCTTTTTGTCTATTTCAAAAGTATTTCAAAATAAGCCCTAAAGAGGCTTTGGAAACTTAGCCTAGGCACTTCGATGAGCCCCAGTTCCTTCCCAGCCTACATAAAAATAACGAAGTCAAAAATTTTCTAAACTATTTCTTGGAGCATAATTTCTATGGAAAAGTTAGGTACCTTGTTACTAAAGCAAATACTCTAATTAGTATCTCTCTCTGTCTTTTAAATCTCTCTCTCTCTCTCTCTCTCTCTCTCTCTCTTTCTTCTACTAATAGTTTTTCTCTTTTAAATATCTTTCACTTTTGTTGATATTTTTTTTTCTCTCTTCTATTAATCTCTCTTTCTCTTTTTTAAGTATCTCTCTCTTTTTTTATTGATATATCTTTCTCTTTTTTATTAGTCTCTCTTTTTTTTTTCTTTCAACTCTCTTTGTCTCTCTTTCTTTTTCATTGATACATCTCTCTCTCTCTCTTTTATATATGTCTCTCTTTTTCTTTTAAACATCTTTCTCTATCTCTCTCTCTTTGAAAGTGTAATTATGAGTGGTGGCTTACAACCCAAATCTGTGTTCTTGGAAAGTTTCACAATAACGAACTTGTTTAGGTAAAAATATATCTCAAATGAAAGGAACTTTAGATGCATGCAATTGTAAGAATGCTCTTAGATGTACTTTATGATAGGAATGTTCTATCTCTCTCTTAAACATAGAGCTTTCATGCAATCATGCATATACAAGCACTTATGACATTTATGAATTGTCATAATTACATATCTAATAAGCTTAAGTAAGGCAATATCGAGCCTTAATAAGGTATTATTCAAATTAGAGCAAAATCCTTGAAATTTCCTTAAGATTCAAAGGAAACACTTACACATATTAGAATATTTTTTTCTTCAACATTAAAAATTTTATTCTTTTCCAACATACTTTGATTTTTAAAACAATTGCAATATTGCATAGGCTCCACCTATTTGCCCTACGATGAGTCAAACTATAGCCATCATCCCTCTAATTTAAGATTTTATTTTATAAAAGCAAAACTTGAAAACCTTACTTTTACAAAAGCATGACAAGATGAAGCCATGCTTTACAAAACAAGCAACATACAAATATATTTTCCAACCATATTTTGTCAAAGCATTAATCAAGCAACATATAATCATAAATTCTCTTTTATACTTGAGTTTTAATGACAATAATGGCAGATCCTAAATGAATTTAAAGCATATCTCTTTGTACAATTTATTTTTTAAACTATTTAAGATTTCTATATTTCAATATCATCTTTACAAAGTTGCTATTATTTGGAGTTCATTAAAATACTCTAAGTCATATTTCTACCATGAGGGTACCATATTTTAAACCAGATATCATTTAATGTCTTCAATGTTCTATTTAATCATTGAAAAAATTTATTTAACTTAAGTACACATACATATAAGATATATGGAAACCCTTAGAAATGTAGAAATGTGCAAAGCAAATAGGCTAGTTTTTAGTCTAGTTACCCCCAATAAAAGCATTAAGAATGGACGAACTTCTTACCAATGGGTGAGTCTTTTTCTCTCTTTTTAAATACAAACCACAGTTTGTCTTATGCAAAAAAAAAAAACAAAACAAGTTTGGGATAAAAACACTTGAATTTCTTGCTTGCTATCTCGAAGACGAGTCCATACTAAACGAAAGTACAAGAGAAAAAAATTGGGCAATATAAAGGATTTGAATTCAGTGAAATCATATAAAAAGTTAATTGGTACAAGAATTCTGCCTTGCAGTATAACACAGAGAGCAGCAAATGGGTCAGAATTATGTATAACTAAGGATGAAGTGGATCTCTATACAACACAGATCAAGGATGAGATGACATGGAGATGAGTCCACATATGAGTCCTCCAAAACTGGCAAAAATTTGATTGGGAAGCACTTTATTCTCTTGGAGAGAAAAAGTTTAGTTTATGTACGTTTTTAGTCCTCCATTAATTGTGCAAAAAAAATTTGGATAATAAAATTGCTACTTTTGAATTAATGTATTTTCTCTCCCTCGCACACGAGCGTACGAAAATATGTGCGACGCAAAGACTCTGGCGGAATTTTCAATCTGCCACTGAACACTAACAATAGCATGCAATGTGTCTCACTGAAGAGCCTATAGTGGCGCTTTTTGTTTGCCATAAATTATTGATAATGATATATTAAATGTATTTATTGGCACCTTCCAGTGGCAGTTTTTCTATGTCACAGTAGACCAACTATGGTGTTTTAAAAATGCCACTGAAAGCTACTTTAATGACATGCTATGGCAGCCATTAAAAAAATCAATGACACTTTCCAAGTGTCACTTAAAGGTCTTTTTTAGTTTGCCGGTAAAGGGAATCACCGTATCTATTTTCAATGGCATTCTTGTGTGGGATACTTTTTCCCCCACTAAATACTTTCAGTGAGACTTGATGAATGCTACTGAAGATCAATATTCTTGTAGCGTGGATGACGTATTTGGAGACTCAAGAATTATTTGGAAAAGTAAAATGAAAACGTAGGGAAAAAATTAATGTGGAAGCACACCTCTCAACTGTGAACAACACCACCAAAAAAGGGTTCGGGCTTTTGCTGACGCAAAAAAGAAAAAGAGTTTGTAAAAATCGACAGAAAAAAGGTGTATTTTGTGGTTCAACCTGTGTCTCACCCAGGCTATTGAACTGGACGTGACCAATTCATTCAATATTTTATCTTACGGTTGACGAAATTCATTTGTGCATCCACTTACCAAAATTTAAGATGGTCTGATTGAAGTCAATTAGGGTGCAGGATGGCAATGGATCGACGATCTTAAGAGGCAATTTCAGCCATAATCCTGAACGGTGGCCACATATTTATGATTTTTCACTGGGCACAGGGCAAGAAATTGTCCGGCCAGGCCCTAAAAATTTTTCGATTATGAGTTGATGCTTGACAATCTAGGCGTTAACAAGTTTCACCTACTAGATTCCGATCTGTTTAAAGGATACGATGGAATTCCTTAATGCCAAAATCCAAAGTCAGATTCTGTACCAATTTAATACGGATTTAGATGTTTGTTGAATTCACATAAATTTCTTATTTCAACTTCTCCTCACATTCGGTTGATTATTGGAATTTATTTCATCGCCAGCTTTTAGGTGGGGTTTGATAGTCTCGGATTTGAGAACAATAAATTCCGCCGGCCCCCCAAATCATAAATCAGAATTTTGCAATGCAAAAAAGTAAGATAAAGGGTTTTATCAAGTTGACGAATCGTTAACTTTACCATAGATATTTTATCACACCAACAAAAGCATACCACATTAGTAATTAGTAAATAGACTGCATTATTTTTCTCACTGATATCTACATATGTAGCCTTCTTGCTTTTGTCGGACAAAGTTCAGAAGAATACATGAAGGTAACCGTAATTTGATGATTTCAAATTCTAGCGATCATTTATAATTGGAGATCTTTTTCCTTCAGTCAATTCAATGGCGGAGCTTGCCTTTAGCCCCGACGTGCAAGTTGTTAGCCGAAATATGAAGAAAAAATATCAAAATGTTTTTTTAATATTTGTTTCCTAATCCAATTTGTATGCACTATTTCAATACTTGCTGATTTAAGGAGAAAATGTTTGAGTCGGCTATCGCCCCACCTGGCAATGCTCAGCTACGCTTCAAGATTTATTCAGTAAATACAATTTTTTATAACTGACTTGAGACTGATCAACAATTGGCCATCTTTGGTAAAGGCAACAGCGGATTGATGGTTCACTTTAAAACTTCATGAGAAGCCAACTTCTGATGAAAGACGTGAAATTGCAGTGGGAAAAGCACTGAACTAAATACAGTAAAGAAATTTAAGGACAACACTGTTCTTGCCACAGAATACACTTGAAAACAATGCACAGTTGGGTGCATGGAAACTGACAACCGGTTTACAAGGAGAGAGAGAGAGCGAGAGACCAGGGAAGAGAGAGAAATAGCTTATTGAACATTACTAGGCTATACATCTGTATACTGCATACACTTGAATATATATATAGACACAAAAGAGACAGAGAGAGACCCCATGCATGTATGGACGTGATGGCAGCTTGACAATCTTCATGGTGAAGCTACCAACTCCTTGAGCATGGTTATGAAACCCTTGGTATAGTCTTCCTGCAACTCCTGCTGCTGAAGGATCCCCCTCAACTTGGCAACGTTGGCTCTCACCAACGTCCCCTTCTTGGAACCATCAACCATTACCGTCCTCACTGCTTTCCTTACGGCCTTCCTGGTGAACCACCCGTCCCAAGCTCTCCTGTTGATCTCCACTGCTGCCCTGAGCTGCTTGACCATCAGCTTCGTGTTCATGTACTGGTCTCCTTTGAACGGTAACATCACCAACTGGCACCCTCCCACCACCGCCTCCATTATAGAGCTCACGCCACCATGGTTGATAGAGCACCCGACCGCCGGATGGCTCATGATGAGCGGCTGGTTTACCCACCCGCTGCACACCATCCCCCTTCCTCCTGCCTTCTCTCCTATCTCCACCTCCAACTCTTGCTTTTTCGCCTTGGCCGCGTAGGCGAGAGTGTTCAGCACAGCCAGAAACGGGAATCCGGTCATCTCGAGCCCCGCAACCAGCTCTTTCTTTTGTTTCACCGACAGATACGTCTCGCTTCCGAACATGCATAAAACAACCGTGCCCTTTGGGAACTTGTTGAGCCACTCGTCCAGTTTCGGCTCTATGTCTCCGGCTGGGGCCTTTGGCAGGAGCACGCCGGTGGGCAGCACCGGCTTCCGGTATTGAGAAGACACGTACTTAATTGAAGGCGCCTCCACCTCGTAGGTGCTCTTCACGGCAATGGCGTCGCAGAAAGCCATGGAGGAGAGCAGCCGGCTGAAGTAGGAAGCCGCTGGGCCGGATCCGCAGGCGTAGTAGAGCAATGAACGTAACTCATAAGGCTTCAGGCTAAGGCAGATGGAGAGCAGCTCCCTCGGCGGCAGCCTCAGCCGCCAGAGCGATGGCCTCTGGTGAGGTGTCACGCCGAAGAGGATGGTGCTAGCAATGCTGATGGCATTGAAGACACAAAAGTAGACAGACTTGATCCCCAGCAATTCCGCCACCTCCGGCACCCAGCCTTGGACGAAGTCAAAGACAATGACCTGAGGGGAGAGTTTGGCGAGTATTTTAGCAATCTGCGGCCGCGTCGCGTCCATTGCCTGCCTCAGTAGCTCGACCAGCACCTCGCTGCAGCGAGCCGTGGTGTCGACGTCGGACGGAAGGCCGTCGATGGGGGGGAGTTCGTAGTTGAGGATGGGGATGTTAGGGTCGAGGGCGAGGCGAATCTTGGCGACAATGGAGGGAAGGGTGAGGAAGGTGACCTTGACGCCATTAGCAGCAAGGGCATTGGAGAGATGGACGAAAGGGAAAATGTGGCCGAAGGCTAGAGATGGGAACATGACCACCTGAAGTGGCTGGTCGTGGTTGTCGCCCTCCATGGCGAGACTCCCCATTTGCTTTCTCCTTCCCTTGCTAAGTATTGAACACTAGTATGAGGAAGCTAGCTAGCTACTAGTGTGCCTGATGGGTTTGGAGCAAACCCCATCTGACATTTATAGAACTCCATTAACATCTTACTGTTGGGGTAAAAGACCTCAGACTCTGTTATCTGTATCTCTCTACGATTGGATACGTAAATAATATCATTCCATGTTCCTTATATGTTTCCAATCCCTCAAGTTGATCGTTGAATTGGAATCGGTGTTTTGGATGAAATAATATTCATGTGTAACCTTGAATTGATGTGGGAAATTGTCCACAGCTAACAGCTTCAACATGGCTCCACCACTGCTCGGCAAGTGGCATTATTGCAAGTAAGGAAGATCAGTTAGGGGGGACCAAGGTATATTGTCCATATTATTTATGCCATCATGCGCTGACCAACTTACGGAAATTGGCATTTATGAATCAGTGCCTCTCAAGAGCCTACAAGTGAAAGCTTAACTTGTTTAGCAAAAAAAGAAAACATTTTATCTGTCACCACTTTCTAACGAACAAGACATACTTTTTTAATGTATGCAATATATGGGGATCTAATATTTCATTTCCACGACCTAAGAATTTACTACAAACAGAAAAGAAAAAAAATTCCATGTGCATCAAGCTCCTGTGAAGCAGAAAGTTGATATCTGATTTCTATATATAATAAAATTTTGTATACGCATCTAAAAAGGTCTTTTTCGCATTGATTCTTATGACTTAATTTCAACGGAGAAGTTGCTTCTCTTTAATTAATTAATGAAAAAGAATCATGTATCTTATTTATTTCCAAAATCCTCTCTACTTTCTAATGTTTAAGTAGGAAGCCATCCTCTTATAAGAAAAAGGCAAATTTTACTCTTAACCAAATTTAGTAGTTTGCAATAATCACTTTAATTGGTGTTATCAGACTTAGGTTAATCCAGCTTGAAATATTCATTTCAAATCAAATCAATGGTGGCAAAGGATTCAGGAATGCCATGCGTCAACTCAACATCAACTATTTTCAGAATATTTTACTAGCTTTTTAATTATATTTTCTATATTTTTGTTTATTTTTTAAGAAAATATTCTCTTTAATTTTTGTTGTCAATTCCAAGTGAGTGAGAGGAATGCGATCCAGAGCCGACAAGCACCCCACAGCCCACCTTGTCTGCAGGTCGTTCATCTCGTAAGGAGATAGTGTACTGTTTATTTATTGTTGGTACTTGAACGTGAGGATAAAGGGAATCAAGCCATGGAGACAAATGATTATTTTTTCGTGAATAAAACCATCTTAAAAAACCAAAAAGCCCACCCATTTCCTGGCCTTAACAAATATGGTTACATGTGTATGGTTAATTTACACTGAAAATTAGAACATGAAAAAACTTAAAAAACTATGGAGGACATTTCTTTATAATAAATTGTCAAAATGTCATTTTCTATTTTACTGCACAGATGGCGCATGTAATTTTCTCTCATTTATCCATGGACAAAAGTCGAAGCCGTGAACTCCTAAACGTGGTTTTTTTTTTTGTCAAGCACGTGACGGGCAGGGTCAAAAGTTAAATCGTGGTTTTTTTTTTTTTTGTGCCTTCTACTGTGAAATTGGGGGCAATCAAACGGGCATTTAAGAACAATTTTGAAAGAGATCGAGAGTGAGAGCCTAACAATCAACCCAAAGAATTTATATATGTGCTTTTCTTATATATATGGATAGGATCATACGAGGACACGTAAAATTCAATTGTCCAATTATTAATTTCCTAAACTTTTTGACATAAATTAAGAACTCATATATATCACCACTTTTATGAAAATAACTCCAGGAGACAAGAAACTTAATTCAAGTGCTGAAATGTGAATCAAAATATAATTATTACCGTTGCTTGTTCAATTGCCGCAAGAACTACAAAGGAAGGGTTTTAAAAAAGTAAAACAAAAAAGGATTCCTGAAAGTATCTTATAAGGCAAGAAATGTCATGGAAATTGATTACCCCGTGGTACAATTGGCTGACACTATTTGGAGCCCATTTTGCCTGCATTTATTTATTCGTCAACGAAAAATGCACGTCCATGGCATGCATTGAGGCACTGCCTATTGCTCAAGAGGAAAAGGAAAGCCAGTCAGACCGATGGCCGAGCCACAAAACTTGGCTGGATGGGCACTTGTCTAAACATACTAATATCTGGTGGGCCACTTATATATATTATGATAAATGTTTAAAGATGTCCATTTAAAAATTAAAAAAAATTAAGAGATTGGTGTGAACAACTACCACATGAGTCACTATGTGGCTCGGCCACTGGGTCGGACCCATTTTCTTTGAAACATTTTTGTTTGACAAGGTGTCTGACATTGAAAGCACAACCCCAACCAGCTGTACTGCTAAATATCATAATGAGGTGGCATGAGGAACAGATGAAAGATAAAAATGCATTTATATTGCTAGATCTAAGTTCGACAAATCCCAACACGTCATAATCTAGGCAAAACGATAAGAAAACAAGTAAAAAAATCATTTTTTGAGATCAACACATATATATATATATATGTGTAGAAGAATGTCCTTGAGAGTTTCATGCTCCAAGGAAGGTAATTTCTATGAGCTTCATCGATGGATTTAATTACTCATGTGGCTGTTTTTCATTAAAGGGTTGACCTTGAGTATAGGTCCACATGTCTACCTCATGTCCGACTGGTTCCAGAAGAGCGATGCCTTATGCTTTTCTCAATTTGAATCTGGCGGATAGCACTTGCTGTTAGGTTTAAATTAGTTTCGGTTGACATATATCGTCAGAGGAGAATGCATGTGAAAGGTGTCCAGTCAAAATTAATGAAAATTAATGGGTAAAAAATAAAAATCTCTTTTGTTCTTGATTAGGGGCAAAGACAGGTGTGAGTACTGTGTTGGCGATTGCTCATGCCAAATAGAGAAAAATGTTTATTTTCGGACAACTTTTTTCATTTTTATATCGATGCCCTTAAAAAATTTTGAAAGATTTAAAAAATCTGTCATTTTCTTGTACATAGTTCTCTTTTGCATTCCCTTTTACATGCATAATCTACTGTTGCGTCGATTGGAGCAGCTGCCACACAGTAGCGTACATATGCATTTCTTAATTTATTCTTCAGTCACATTGCCCTGCACACCTGTGGTGCATATGCCAAGGAATCATTTAACATTGTCAATTCCAACTTGTATGCATGGTTTCATTATTTTCAGCTCAATTCCTTCAATTTACAGTGCATCGATCTGCAGACAGTGTCTTTCATTGATCTGCAAAAACTCAAGAAACTAAAAAGACAATATACCAACTTCAGGAATCGAACGAAGAAACGCACAACAATATCAAGAGAAGAACTACAATCTCTTCCAAACACGGAAGCTAGTTTCTCCATATTAAAGGAAAAATCAGTTTAAATTTCAAGTCAAAGGGTACACATATCACGCATTCAATAGATATTAGAGACATCCTCCTTGATATTGCATTTCAATCTTGGGGATCTAGTCTTATCTTTTTCCCATCTTCTTGAAATATTCCGTTCACTGTCATCTAAACATGCGTTCGTGTAAAATCTGTGACACATTTTGTATTTTGGTTTGTGTTTTCATCTTCTTCTTCCTCCTCTTTCTTCTTCTTCTTCTCACTTTATGTGGGACACGCTTGGTGGTGCTCATAAGTGCGTAGAGATCAATACTCTCGCCCCATTCTCCCTTTGGCACAACAAATGACTCTGACAATGGTACCGCTGTGTCATTGGTGCAGCCAAAGTTATCCTCAACTCCTCAAATGATTTCCCGGCCGATGGGTGAATGGTCAAGAAGATTTTTCTAGGCATTCAAATAAAGTTTTGTTCTATCATGTAGCTGAGAGGTGGTTATGTACGCTGGCTTGTATCGTGCATAATTCTTTATGCATGACATGTGTCTCCTGGCAGACTCCAAGCTGGACCTTATGCTGGGTATAGTTGCCACAAGCCTGTGTATATAACCACCTTCGCATATCGCCCATTTGAAACCGTGAGTGCATACCTCTTGGTTAATAGTGCCTTGTCTAACCTGGCTAACTTTCCAATGGAAAAAAAGTGGAACAAGAATTGACGGAGTAAAACGTAAAGAGAAGCGCAAGTAGGTACGTAACTAGAAGCATTTTTGTCGGCAATGCATATGCGTAGCTGAGAAATCACTATCCAAGATATAAAATAAATTTAAATCGGACGAGTCCACCTGCACAAGTAGGTGGGAAATGGAAAAGCTAAAGCACATCTATAGATCATGGACCGGATCCACTTGGATCCCGCCATAAATGACGTTCATTTGCGAAGGCAATGTATCGATCGTTTTCATTTCAATATACAGCTTGGGCCCGGACGTTGTAGATATCCAGTAGCACACACACGAAGCCATCATCAAGCTCCAGCTGACCACAAGAAAGTCTACTATAGATTTTCATAGCCTCTCTATGCGTTTACTCGTGGAAAGTCATTGACGAAGGTAATTCATTCAGAGTGCAAATTGTAAAGGGGAAAATATCCAACTTTAACTTAGAAATAAATGAGAGAGAGAGTGTGGCACATTTATGTGCCGCTAATTGGCCCGTTCACGTTCTTACGAATGCAATGTCAACCTCAGATTAAAGTTATAAAAAACTTAGGTGGTATTTTACAAAAACTCTGATAGATGGCACCCACAAGGATGACTGCTTGCTACAAACGAATTCTCTCTCTCTCTTACTCTGTGTGAACCGGGGAATATTGTATGCTATTAGATGGAAGACAAAGGGGGTGTGACCTGATCTTAATTCTGGCTAGAAGGAACTGGGTATGTTTCCTTATCTCTAACCAATGCCAAGGGAAAAAACACCACACAACCAAATTGGAGGCCATCATTATGTTGATGTGGTCGATGTTCTCGTCCACATACAGTTACCATGAGAGACAGCTAGTTGAAAATGAGCAGAAGTTAAAATTAGCCAACATTCGAGTTTTGTATTCTGCTCTCACTTGAAGTCGAATTTTATCCGTCTATCTCCTGGGGTCGTTTGGCACCAGGGTTACTATGAGATTGTTTCACAAATCTGTCACGAAAACACTTTCTGATTGTTTCATGAATCTGCTCATAAAATGTCCTGACCCCTTTGTAATAACCTCAATGCTACTTTGATTCGCAGTGGCTGTGCAATTAGAAAGTGGGACATTCCCTGACCCCTCATTTGAAAGCTCCTGTCTCCTCAAGCAGTTAGCATAGTGGTTTCAATGGAGCTAACAAACCTGAGCTCGGAGGTTGCAACTCATCATGTTTTCAAAAGATTTTGATCTTAAATGAAGATTGAAAGGATATACAGCAGAAAAGTTTTTCAATGTGTTATAGCTCCAATCTACTTGATGGAAAGCAAGGTGACCTTAAGTACTACTAATTAGGTTCAACTAATTGGTGGTGTAAGATCCATGTGTGCCTCTGCTTTGGATAAGCAAATAAACCAAAAACATAAAAAAGAACTATTGCCTCTTCATTCAGCCTCTTAATTAGGGTTGCCTCTTGCTCCATAGAAGAGGACTTGTGCATAATCTCTTCTTCCTCATCAAATAATTCTTTCACTCATGATCAGAAAATCCATTATTCCCTATAACATTGAAAGACCTTTGATCTCAACCAGCGACCAGCCTTCCTTCCCTTACCTCGATATTGTGATAGCATTCGAAAGCCTTAATCTTAATATTTGGCACTAGTCATTAAAAATGTTACTCTCTGTAAAAGATGGCACATTGTCAGTTGGTTTTTGATCGATTATAACAAACCTTTTAATCCCGAATAGGCATCACATTGGACAAGGACTTACATATTGTCATGTTTACTTATGGTAAACTTGCTAAAGGTAAGGCGCCACTAACCAATTGGTACCTTGAATTTTGAGGACAGTACATTTAAATACATAAATTGCTTGGTCCAATATGGTGGAACTTAATTGGAGCTTTCAGTTGTCATGAAACTTGATAAAAGATTAATATGCACCTGGAATGAGGCCAAGAAAGTGACCTTTTAGTGCCATGGAAAAGCACCAGTAAACAAGGAAAATGTGTCAGTGAAGTTTTCATTGATGCAACTACTCCCAAGATAAAAAAATGTTAGTAAAAGTGGTGTCCATAAAGAATTACTTATAGAACACACATGTTAGTGAAGAGGCACTATTGCTGTTACATTTTGCACCAGTAATGATCTAAATTAACATCATAAATGGCAATGGGAGAAGATTCAGTAGCCATCTGTAGCGATGGTACCATTTTTTGCCATGCCCGACTTTTCATAAAAGCCAAGAGAGATGGATGATTACAACCCCCTGCACCGGCAGCTGGCTGTTTTTGTTCCTGTGAATAAGTTAAATGCAATATATGACAAAGAGTTTGGAACCGATTTAGATACAGTACACCAAAAACAGCAGCCATATGCTCCTAACCCTACTTAACCTGTAAATTGTGCATTACACCAGCAACCAAATTGAATACAAAATGTAAGCTTTCCAAACAAATCACTGAAAACACAACCAGGAAGAATAAAAAAACAACCGTAGAAGAAAAGCAATCAAGAAACACAAAAAAAACCTACACAAAGATGCCAAGAAAGTTCCAAAAAAAAAAAAACATCAGTTCACTTATAGCAATATTTCAAGGTAAATTTTTCAATGTTCATCATGTTGAACATTTAATTATTTCTCAATAAGTCATCCGAGCCATTCTATGTTGAGAACGTCATCAAACTTCAACTGATTAGGTATGCAAAATCTATTGATTTTGTTCCATTGAACATGAGACTGAAAACCCCACCACAATGAACATATCAAAATAACTACCCAAAAACAATCCTAATAAGACATCAAATAACAATGTTTCTTTTATTTTTAATTGAGACATCAAATAACAATATTTCTTTTCTTTTCTTTTCTTCAATTCCTACACAAGGAAATTTTCTTTAAATGGTTGGGTAAAAGGTCTAGCCAAACGCACCAACTTAAAAATATAACATAAGAAGAATATAAATTGTATATGAAAAGGTATAATCTGATTAAGATGTAATGACTTTTATGAAGTAGCATATAATAATAATCAAATAATTACCATATTACCATTTAACTTAAAGAATTTAAAATTATATCACATCAAACTAATTAATTAATAATTCATGTTATATTTAATTAAACTTTTTTGTGTAAACAAGCAAACTATTATAGTTAAGGCATCAACTAAACATGATATCCTAAATAATGTATTTACTTAATTAACATTAATAAAAAAAAAACTTGTATCAAGAAATTTCAATAAAATAAGTATTTTTAAAAATATAAAAATTAATCCCAAAAAAGATATTTAATGTGAAATATCTGTTGATAAGTTTATCGTATATAAAAAAAATTAAAAAATTATGTTTTGGTTTTACTTAAAATTTTAAAACTATAGTTTGGCTCTTGCAACAAAACAAATCGTAAGTTTATCGTATATATAAAAAAAAATTAAAAACCTATGTTTTGGCTTCACTTAAAATTTTAAATCTATAGTTTGACTTTTGCAACAAAACAATTCGAAAGTTTTTTGTGTAAAAAAAAATTATGTTTTGGCTTCACTTAAAATTTTAAAGAAATGAATTTAAGTGTGTTATCTAAACATCAAACTAATTATTGAAAACTAATTAAAACTATTTTTTCACATATCCAATTCTTTGAAAACATTTTTTTATGAGGTGTTGTACTCATTATAAATGACATTTTGAGTTCTGTCTCACCAGTTGAGACATGAAGTTGATTTTGTCAATGTTGATAATTGAGGAAAAATGATGATAGAAGCATGTCAATTAATAGTCAAAGACTAAAATACTTTATTTTATTTTTTTCTTTATTTTTATGGGCAAAATCAACAGTTAAGGTCATTCTTAATGGGTCAAACACCTAAGAGTCTGCACCTACTTGATTAAATTTTCCTCTTTTTTACTAGTATATTTGACTTTCATACTTTCTTCAAATAATTGTTAAATCAGGTGACCCATATTATTTTTCATTAAAAAGACATTATTTAATGATTTTTTTATTTCATTGAGTTCATTAAAATAATTTGTTTCACATCCGTAACAAAAATGTTCAATGATATATCAGATAATTTATTAGACCTCTTACCTTTATTACAATAGTTATTTTTTTACTCGAAATTATATAACTACTCCAATGATATATAAAATAGTTTATTAAATCAAACAATTTGTCGTTTTTTTATTAAGTTAAAGGCTCTTGATTTCATGTTCGTGAATTATATGTTATATATTAAATATCTAAGGCTTTTGAATGAATTATATGATTATATAAAATAATTTATTTGGTTGATTAAATAAGTAAATTGATAAATTGATAGATTTTTTTATGAGTTTAGCAGTTTTTTGATATTAAACATATTTATTTGAGACAGTGAAGATGCTTTCAACTTAAAGTGAATATCATAATGTGTTTGAGATTTCTATTTATTATAAAACATATTTTTTGTACGATTTCTATGTTTTTTTCACAAGTCTTTCATATGATTTGTATATTTTTTTCATAAGTTATTCATTATGATACTTCATATTAAATATGTTTACTAGGTGTTTCATATTAAAAATATTTATTTGTGGTTAATGTTCATATTTTAAAAATACTCATTTTATTGAAATTTCATGGTACAAGGTTCTTTTATTATTTTTAATTAAATAAATACATTATTTTAGATATCTTGTTTAGTTGATGCCTTAACTATAATAGTTTGCTTGTTTACACAAAAACATTTAATTAAATATAATATAAATTATTAATTAATTAGTTTTATGTGATATAGTTTTAAATACTTTAAGTTAAATGGTGTATATGTTAACTATTTGACTATTATTATATGCAACTTTATGAAAGCCATTACCTCTTAATCAGATTATACCTTCATATACAATTCATATTGTTATTCAATCAGAACTTTAAGTTGGTGCGTTTCGGATTCAAATATCAACTCACGGTTCGGATTCAGATTTTGGATTCATATATCAACTCATAGTTTGGATTCGGATATCAAGCTGTAATTCAGATTCGGATATCAATTCACGATTCAGATATACGGTTAGGTATCCGATCAGATATTTACCTAAAATCGAATCCGAATCCGTATCTGATCGGATAAGATGGTTGAGTATCCGATCGGATATTTACTTAAAACCGAATCTGAATCCGATCGGTTGTTATTTCTTAAATCCGAATCTAATCTCATTTTCTTATTCGGATGTTAAATTGCTTACCATATCCGATCTGAATCTGATCCGTTGACATCCCTAGTAGTAATGCTCTTAGATTATGTTACAGTAGGAATAGTTTATCTTTTTCTTAAACATATTAAAATTCATGCAATCATGCATATACAAATACTTATGATTCATGAATACTCACAAGCACGTCCATAAGAAGCTTAGGTAACAAAAGATAAAGCTCTAATAAAGTGTTAATGAAATTAGGGAAAAATATTGAAACTTCTTTATGATTCAAGGGAAACTCTTTGACAAATTATACTGAACATACTACTTTCATTTTCAAAACAATTGCAATATTTCATAGTCTCTCTTGAATCAAATTATGGTCATCGTTCTTCTAATTTTAAGATCTTTTTTTTTCAAAAACAAAGCTTAAAAATCATGCTTTTACAAAGCATGACATGATGAAGACATACTTCGGAAAACAAGTAACTTGAGAGTATATTTTCCAATCATATTTTCTCAAAAAAATAATCTGAAAACTTTGAATTTTAAAAACTATCTTCATAAAGCATAAATTCCGTTTTATGCTTGAGTTCTAATGGCAACATTGACAGATATCAAGTGATTTTAAAGCATCACTGTTTGAACAATTTATTTTCTAAAACTATTTGAGATTTCTATTAATATCCTCTTTTTAAAGTTGCTGTCATTTGGAGTTCATTAAAGTACCTCTAAGCCATAATTCTACCCTGAAGGCATTGTATTTCAAACCAAACATCATTTAATATATTCAAAGTCATTCGAAATCTTTTGAAAATTTTATTTAACTTGAACAAAAATATATATAGGATGTATGCAAAAACTTGAAAATGTTGTAATGTGCAAAGAAAATTGGCTGGTTTTTGGTCTAGTTAATCTTAATAAAGTCATTGGGATTGGCCAACCCTCATACCGATGGGTGAGTCATTTTTCCTCCATTTTCAAAGACAAAACACCTTTTTTCTGATGCAAACCAAAAAACCAAAGCAATTTTAAGATGAAAACATTTGGATTTTTTGACTTTTTAAGCTCGAAGATGTGTCCATGCTAACCGCAATTACAAGAGAAAAAAAATGGGCAAGGTAGACTATCTGACTTCAGTGAAATCTTATAAAATCTTAATTGACGCAAGTATTTTACCTTGCAGTATAGCACTCATATGGGATTTCAGTGAGGAGTTAAAGCAAGAGTACATAGAGAGTAGCAAATGGGTCAGAACTATGTATATAACCAAAGATGATGCAAATAGAACTATTTATAACCAATGACGATGCTGATCTCTATATAACATTGGTCAAGGAGTTCCATAGGCATGATGGCTTTGAGGCATGCAAGGATGAGATGACACAAAGATGAGTCACATATGAATCCACAAAAACTGGGAAAATTTTTATTGAGATGCACTTTTTTCTCTTGGAGAGAAAAAGTTTAGTTTCTGTATGCTTTTAATTTTTAATTGTGTAAATAAAAGTTTACGGATAATAAAATTGCAATTTTTTAAATTAATGCACCTCACTCTCTCTCTTTCTCAAATATGTGCCACTGAAAAGTCTCTAGTGGCATTTTCAATATGCCATCAAATATTAACAATGGCATTCAATGTGTCTCACTGAAGAGCCATTTGTGATGTTTTTTATTTCCCATAAATGGTTGATAATTATATATTAAATGTGTTGTTTGCAAGTTGCAGTGGCATTTGTTCCTTGTCATAGAAAACTATTTAATGGCACTTTTTCTATGTCATCGTAGACCAACTATGGTTTTAAAAATGCCACTGAAAGTTACTTCAATGGCATGCTATGGAAGCCAGAAAAAAAATCTACAATAACATTTTTCAAGTGTCACTTAAAGGTTTTTAGTGGCACATTTTCTTTTCAACAGAAGGTCTACATCTATGGCATACGTAAACAATTGCAATAAAGGGAATCACGTCTCTACTTTCAGTGGCATTTTTTTTGGCATACCTTTTTTCCCACTAAAACTTTCGGTGACACTTGATGAACACCATTGAAGATCAATATTCTTGTAGTGGGGTGACCTATTTGGAGACTGAATACTTATTTGAAATAAAAAAAAAAAGAAAATGTAGAAAAATTTGAAAGTGGAAAAACACCTCTCAACTATGAACAACACCACAAAAAAAGGGGTCGGACTTTTACTGATTCAAAGAAAGGGGTTTGTAAAAATTGACAGAAATAAAGTTGTATTTTTGTGGTTCAACTAGGGTCTCACCCAAGCTATTAAACTGAATTTGACCAATTCAAACAATATTTTATCTACAGTTGACGAAATTCATCGATGCATGCACTAACCATAATGTGATCTGAATAATGTGTCAGACATGAGATGGGTCTGATCGAAGTCAATTAGGGTGCAAAATTACAATGGAACGATCATCAGAGGAAACTTTTAGCCATAATCCTGAAAGCTGGCCACATGTTCATGATTTTCAACATTACTAGAAATATATATATATATATATATATGTGTGTGTGTGTGTGTGTGTATATATATATATATATAGAGAGAGAGAGAGAGGGAGAGAGAGAGAGAGAAAGAGACATCCCATGCATGTATAGACATGGACGTGATGGGAACTTGACCATCTTCATGGTGAAGCTACCAATTCCGTGATTATGTTTATGAAGCCCTTCGTATAGTCTTCCTGCAACCCCTCCTACTGAAGCATCTCTCTCAACTTGGAGTTGTTTGCTCTCACCACCTTCCCCTTCTTCGAACCTTCAACCATTAGGGCCCTCACTGCTGTCCTTATGACCTTCCTGGTGAACCATCCATCCCAAGCTCTCTTGTTGATCTTCACTGCTGCCCTAAGATGCATGACCATCAGCTTCGTGTTCAGGTACTGGTGTCACTTCACCGGTAACATCACCAACTGGCTGTTGGTTCGAATGAAGCTGCAGCAGAATGGTGGCCTAAAGCAAATCACCATCTACGTAGTAGGTTCACCAGCGGCGTCTATAGTTTGCACGTGACGAAACAGCGACAACACCCTGTTGAAAAAGAGCAGAAGAATAACAAGAGAAAGAGAGGAAGAGAGAACTGAAGCAGAAAAGTTAGTTTTTAGGGTTTCCTTCTGCGAGATTCACTAGGATAATCACCAGTGCATTAACCCTAATTAGAATATTTCTGGGCTTAAATAGGCAGCCTCATAGGATTTCCCTTTGCCCAGCTTGCGGTTGGCGAGCGAGAGATCTTCAGAGAGATAAACAGTATAAAGAATATCTTAATTTTATCAAATAGGTTAGTTATAGAAAACAGTTTTGAAGGATGATCTCGTAACTACGAGTGGGCCCCTCGCAGTTATGAGATATTGTGGTAGGGCTCAAGGCCACTATCCAACATCTCCAACTTGGCCATGAGACCACCAATTTTCTTCCACTAGTGTGGGTTTCATTAATCTTTAATTACGTGGTTTTCCAATATTGGTTCATCCATCCTAACTTGAATTTTGTCCAAGGTTTTATAGCGAGGTTTTCTGCTTAATGGTTTTCCATCTTAATCCTTCAAATATATCTTTGCCCCACATGAGCTACATACTTTGAAAACAAGTCTTCAGATATTCCCTTAGTTAAGTGATCAGCTACCATATCGTTGGTAGGCATATATTTAACTGAGACTTTGTTTTCCTCAATCATTTTGTGAAAATAATGGTATTTCACCATTATATGTTTACTCGTTGAGCTAACAACTTCTCTTTTCATAAGAGATATCGTTGCTTGGTAGTTGAATTGGTTCATAATCAAGATCTAATTTTGAGTCTTTCAAGAACCAATTTAACCAGACAGCATAGGTAGTTGCAACATTATAAGCTACATGTTCTGCTTCTTGTGTGTGCTGAGCAACACATTCTTGTTTCTTACAGGGCCATGTTATCACTCCATCTCTAAAGAGAAATACAAACCCAGAAGTTGACTTACTGTCGTCTTTACATCCTACAAAATCTGCATCGAAAAAGCCAACTAGAGATAGCTTTTCAACTAGATAGGACAATTTTAGTCATTTCACTCCTTTAATATACTGAAAAGTTTGTTTAACTGCTTACTAGTGAGGCCAACCAGGATTACTTTGATAACGGCTCACCAAACCGATGGGAAAGCTTATGTCTAGTTTTGTGGAAAGCATTAGATATATTAAATTACCAATAACCTGTGCATACGAAACATTTAATTTTTGTTGTCATTCACCAAGACAATCACTTCTGCTTAAATTTGCTTCTTTGGCTATAGAAGTTCCAATAGGTTTGCAGTCTTGCATACAAAATTTCTTTAAGATGTAATCAATATATCATTCTTGGCTCAAACTCAAAATTCTTAAGTCCCTATCTTGAGTGATTTTTATCGCTAGTATATAGGACGCTTTACCATGTCCTTCATTTTGAAGTTTTCTTTTAACCAAGTTTTTGTTTTGGATATCATATTGTTATCATTCACAGTCAATAAAATGTTGTCGACATAATGACAGAATACAAAAAAGACTTTCACTTTTTTAGACATAAAAACAATAGTCTAATAGATTTGTTATGTACCCAAGTTTTGTGATTGCTTTATAAAAAGCAAAATACCATTGTCTAGGTGACTGCTTCAAACCGTGCAACGATTTATTCAGCTTGTACATTTTTCCTTCATTTCTTTGAATGATGTATCCCTATGGTTGAGTCATATATATGTTTTCTTTTAACTCACCATTCAGAAAAGTAGTTTTCACATCCATCTGACACACATCCAAGTCATAGAATGTTGCGATAACCAGAATTATTCTTATTGATGCACACTTTGCTACCAGTGAATAGGTTTCTAAGTAATCAATTCATTCCTTTAGAGAAAAACCTTTCGCCACCAGCCTAGCTTTAATTTTCTCGACTGATCTGTCAGCTTTATACTTCTTCATTAACATGCATTTACATCCAATGGGTCTTCTATCATTACGAAGATTTACTATATCTCATACATTATTTTTTCTATGGTTTCGATTTCCTCATCCATAGTGTTTACCTAGTCTGATGATTCATGCGAGTTTATGGCTTCGTCATATGTCAGACTGTTGGACATTTCGTCAATATCTGTTAAGTAACGTAGGTCCTCTATAAGATATACATAGTAATTGTTTAAATATGAAGGAACTCTAAGACTTTTATGACCTAACAAAGTCTAAGATGATGAGGTACTCAAATCAGTTAGTTCATTACATAATAGTTCTTTAGTCGGTTCATTACCAGACTGTTTCTCAGATGATTCATGCTCAGTTAGTTCATTACCAAACTGTTCTCCAGTCTGTTCATTACCTAAATGTTTGTATGAGTAAATCAGATCATCTGATATATCAATTTGATCTTCAACTGGCTCAATATCTTTATTCTTGAGTTCTTCTAGAAACTCTACATCTCTATTTTATATAAGTCTTATAGTCAAATGATATAATTTGTAGCCTTTAGATCCTTTTGGATACCCAATAAGCACATATTTTTACTTATCTGTTATTTAGTTTATTCATTTTTGGATCTAAAATTTTCACATGTGCTACAGATTTCCATCTCCTGAGATGTCTGAGATCCGCTTTCACACCAGTCCATCTCTCATAAGGAGTGGTTGAGATTGCTTTGCAAATGACTCAATTTATTATATACATAACTTTTAACACAGCTTCTTTCCAAAATGCTTTTGGTAATTGTGCACCTACCAACAAGGATATCTCCATGTTCAAGAGGGTTCTGTTATACCTCTCAATGACACCATTCTGTTGTGGTGTTCTAGGCATTATTCTTTGCCTATTCATTACAAGGTCTTTACAATATTTGAAGAATTTATTTGATGTATACTCACCTTCTCGATCAAATCTTATAACTCTAACATATGTTTCAAGTTGTCTTTCAACTTCAAATTTATATTCATTGAATTTTTTAAGTGCTTCCGGCTTGTATTTAATCGGGTAAATATAACCAAATCTTGAGAAGTGGTCAATAAATGTTATAAGGTATAACTTTCCACTATGTGTTTAGATTCTGAAAGGTCCACAAATATTTGTATGTATTATTTCCAAGAGATCGGTGGCCCATTTTACTTTATATAAAAAGGGTTTCATTGTCATCTTTTCATATAAACACGACTCGCATTTTGCGAAATCATTTATATTTATATCGGGTATTATACCTTGTTGTGCTAGAATCTTCATCTTTTTTGTGCTTACATGGTTTAATCTTTTATGCCATAATTTTTTAATCACACTCATTGTACAGTCAATATAAGCAGAACTAAAAGCCTTATTCATTTCATTAAGTTTGAACATACCATGTTCTTTTACATATTTTCCATCAAACTTGGTCCTTCCATGTCTTCCCATTGTGCCCTTCCCTAGAACAAAACAGACTTCTTAACCTTTTCTAGTCAGTGCGAGAACAGACACCAGGTTCCTCCTTATGAAAGAGACATATAAAACCTTGTTAAGAACGAGACTAGTGCCCCAACATTCAATCGATATGACCCAACTTCCATGATATCATAGTATGAATTATTTTCCATTTAGACCTTGTGAATTCCCAGACTCAGATCTTTCATACGAATCATACCTTCTTTTGTCTTTGTGATGTGCTGAGTAGCCCCCGAATCAACCCACCAACCAATCAGATCTCCATCTGCAAGTAAAGATTCTGACACTACACAGATGACTTTTCTGTTGGAATCCCCTTGATGCTTCCTCCTATTATTATTGTCTTGTAGTTCTTTTGGATATGTCCAGGCTTTTTGCATCTATAACATTTCACTACAGTTCCTTGAGATCTCTCACCACCTGAAAAATTACCCTTAAATTTGTCATCATTTCATTTTTTAAATTATTTGGGTCTTACAGGCACAAGACCACTACCATGTTTATCTTGAATTGTCATCAGTTTTGCATCATTTCTTTTGGCCAGGCGTTGTTGCTAAATAGCTAACTGTATGGGAAGCTTTTCCAAAGTTCGAATATCAAATTGAAGATTCAAGACAATGACTGCCATATCCCAAGAAGGTGGTAGGCTGTTCAGGACGGTACTGATCTGCATGTTGTCAGGTATGTCATTTTCAACTATGGCTAGATCTTTAGCCATGACCAACATCTTGTTAACATGGTCCACTACTTTACATGACTTTTTCATTTTATATGAGTTGTATTGTTTCAACAGCAACTGAACAAGCATCGTAGTAGTGTTGTTGTATTTAGAGGAGATAGTGTCAAACATCTCCTTGGCCATTGGATAATCCGTAAATCCCCTGATTAGATCATTCATGAAGGCTAATATGATGGTTTTAGCTACCAAGTCATTAGTTTCAAAGAACTCATATGCTCTTTTTTCTTCATAGGTTTGTCTCCTAAAACGGGAAAAAGGCTTGTTGATTACGTAAACCAGCTTCTCCAAAGTCAAGGCCAACATGGTCCTACATTTCCATGCATGAATGTTTGTTCCATTGAGTTTCTCGGTCTTCGCTAATTGACAGGCTCCCACTCTTCAAGTCATTTATAAATTAATTTTCATGGTAAGTAAATAACAATAATAAAGGGAAAGCAACAAGGAAAATAGTACATCAGGAGATCTCCAATAACATTCTAAAGTATCACCTAAGAGCAAGGAAAGCTCAATATTAAATTTTAGACCATGAGTTTCTCTTTTTATTTTCAAAGTTATTTTTGGAACCCTTTTACTGTAATTGTTACCTATCTGCAGACTGCAATTGTACATAAAATCTCGGTTTTTTGCTGAAATTGCACAACAATTTTTTGGAACTCTCTTTTAGCAGTTTATAATAACTTTGAGGGTATCACTGCATAATTTCATATAAAATATCTGGTTTCGCTGTAATTAACTTGCACAAACCTCTTTTTGAAAAAGTTTTTAGCAAAACTGTTGCAGCATTAATTTCTGAAAAATGCGATAGCGTTTTTGAAAATAATTCTAAAATGGTCGGCTAATTCTATAATTTTCAAAATGTAAGTATAAAACCCCTTTGACAACTGAATTTTTCTCATTTTTGGGTTTTCCTTCTCTCTCCTCCTTAGAGCTTCTCTCCCTTCCCTGTGAAAACCTCTGCTGGGGTGTCGTCCACTGCACCTCTGCCGTTGGTCTTTTTCCTACGTTTCTCCATCGCAACCGTGAGGATGTGCTCAACTACTTCTACCATACACAGAATGGTTGGAGCATCTTCTAACGAGCAACGAGTAGATGAAGCCCTTTTATGCTAGATTGGAGCTTTGGGTCACTGCGAGGACAATGAGAGGAGGTTCAGTAGGTAAAAATCAATGCCTGCTAAAGCCTCCAAATTTGTAGGTGGTGGGGAAGACAACCGGCTGATCACCAAACCCTGTCAGACACTCAATGCTAGGTCTGGGTTGTCACCAAAACAGAAACATTGGTGTAACCTCTGGCTGTGAGAGAAGAGAAACGACAATGGTTGTGCCTACCATTCTCAGAAGACAAAGGAGACGAGCTGGTTTCAGTCTATTGAGCATCGGGAACTAGTCAGTAGAGGAGATGAAAGTAGAGGGTTCGTGTGTTAAAAAAAATGTCTGTTTCTTGGTTGTGACAAATGGAAGGTACTTAGTTTTTTCTTTGTTTGTATATGTTGTACTTAGTTTTCTCTTTGTTTGTATATGTTTCATATTGAGCAGAGCAAGCTCTAGCTCTGATTCTATTGCGTGAGGCACAGAACTGCCTATGTTTCCTTAGGGCTCAGGGATACTAAGATATATTTGTTAAGCATACCGCAGTCTGTTATATCAAGACAGTAGAATGTCAACAGTTCAAACTAGCATGCTCCATACATTTTGTTTAGTATTATCTAGCATGCTTTCACACTCAGGGAAACATGATCTTAAAGCAGCATGATACATAGATGACATACATGCATGCGTAGGTAGTGTAATCTTCACAAGCACTACAGAGGTCAAATTTCACTTATTGGAATTCGACATGCATGGCTCTGATACCAATGTTGGTTCGAATGAAGTGGCAGCAGAAAGATGGATTGAAGCAAATCATTGTCTGCATAGCAGGTTCACCAGCGGTGTCTCCAGTTTTCCACGTGAAGAAGCAGCGACAGCACCCTATTGAAAAGGAGCAAAAGAAGAAGAGAAATAGAGGAAGAGAGAGCCGAAGCAGAGAAGTTACTTTTTAGGGTGTCCTTTTGCGAGACTCACTTAGGGTAATCACCAGTGCATTAACCCTAATTAGAGTATTGTTGGGCTTAAATAGGCAGCCTCACAGGATTTCCCTTTGCCCAGCTTGCAGTTGGGCGAGGAAAAGATGTTCGTTGCGTTAAATAGTGTAAAGAATATCTTAATTTTATCAGATAGGATAGTTATAGAAAATAGTTTTGAAGGACGATCTTGTAACTACGAGATGGCCCCTCGTAGTTATGAGATACTGTGATAGGGCTGAAGGCCACTATCCGACACTGGCAACCTCCCTCCATCGCCTCCACTATAGAGCTCGACCCACCAAGGTTACTAGAGCAGCCGATCACTGGATGCCTCATGAAGAGCGATTGGTTTACCCACCTGCTGCACACCATCCCCCTTCCTCTTGCCTCCTCTCTTATTTCCACCTCCAACTCTTGCTTCTTTGCCTTAGGCCATCGGCGGTAGTGTTCAACATAGCCAGAAGGAGGAATCTGGTCATCTAGAGCCCTGCAACCAGCTTTGTCCTCTGCTTCACCAACAGATATGACTCAATTTCGGAAGAGCAGAAAACAATTGTGCCCTTTAGGAACTTGTTGAGCCACTCGGCCAGCTTCGGCTTTAGGTATCCAGTTGGGACCTTCGGCAGGAGCATGCCGGTGGGCAGCACCAACTCTTGAGAAAGAGATAAAAATAGATAAGAAAGATTGACCCCTTCCTAAAATATCGGATGGTGATCAAAATTGTAACCTCCTTCCCAAGATAGTGGATGATGATAAAAAATACAATCAAGATCCTAAAAATGTGGATATGATTTGAAACAACTATCTATTAAATAAAGAAAGGTCTCCCTCTCAGCGTGTGTGAGAGATTGAGAGAGAAAAACCTTTATCGTCGATGTAAGGCAAGTCAAGGGCCGAACCATGTCAAAAATTCTTTTGCTTCCTCTTCTTCTTTCTCTTCTTTTCACATGGTATCAGAGCCACAAAAGAAGTCGTGAGGAACAGAGGAAGAATAGAGGAATCTACTGCCTATCCTGTGGCTACCACCAGACGACCACCGACTTCAACTATTTTATCTACTATCTTCTATTCATGTGACTGTCTATGGTGCGAGAGTTCTGCCTGTTTTCCAGCAAACTGTGAACGGCCGGTGAGCGGCATTCATTCTAGAAATCTCTCTTTGATCAGAGGGTCTTCCCTGAGCAAGTTAATCGATGCTATTGGTGGTGTAATGAACACCTACTTTCTGTCTTATGAATGCCTAAATTTCTGCCTCTGTTTCAACTACCACTGAAAAACAAAGGAGTCATCCACAGAACACGGTAATCATATCCACCGGCATTGACTTCTTTGGTAGTTCTGGCTGTCAAGTACTAAAATCTTGGATGTCCAGGAATCTCCAGAACACCTCTGTTTATTCTCAGATTTTTTGGAGCTCCCCAACGTGGAGCGATCATTTTTTTTTTTTTGAGGAACGACATCTCAACCGCAACAGCCAGTGTTCCGTTATTTCATCCCTCACTCATTGTTCAATGGCTTCAACAAACTCGTCTTCTTCAACAACAATTATTCTTAGCTCTACTGCACGTCAACTTCTAGTGGAATGTGTTTTCCAGCTTGGTATCCGTCAAGTTAGATCGAACAAATTATCTGCTATGGTGTTCTCAAATCACCAGCATTATGAAGAGTCAAGGGCTACTAAGGCATGTCAACGACAACATTATTGCTCCTCCTGAGTATCTTGACTGCGAATAAAACCATAGTAAATTCTGATTTTGAAGTATGGGAACGGGCACATCAATTAGCTTTAAGCTGGATTAAGGTTACGGTGTCTGAACATATTCTACCACAATTAATTTCATATTCCACTACACGTGAGGCTTGGTGTTCTCTAGAACAGCAATATGCTTCTCAATCTAACTTGTGAATCATTCAGTTAAAAAAGGATTTACAGAACGTAAAGAAAGGAGATATGATGATGGATGATTATTTGAATCATGTCAAATTCTTATATGACTCTTTAGTTGTTGTTAATCATAAGTTCTCTAACACTGATTTGATTTTATATACCATCAACGGACTGTCCACTGAATATGAGGCCTTCAAAGTTTTCCTCAAATTTTTTATATGCTCATTTCTCAAGAAAATCGTCGGTAAATTCTTTCACCACCTCTTGATATTTCTCAAGAAACAAAAACAGTTGCCATGGTTGCACATTGGACTAGCAGCCGTGGGAATTCTTATGCAAGAGGAAGAGGAGATCAGAACGGTGGTGGTCGCAGCAACTATAATTCATACAATGGTAATGATCGCAGCAACTTTGTCTCATACAATGGAGGACATGGGAATACTAGAGGCCACGGGTATAGTGGAGACCGTGGTAATATTTCTAACTATAAAATGCCTACAGCAGTTACTTACCAATATTGTGGTCACAAGGGTCACAACGCTCGTTAGTGTTATGATATTCCAAAAATTTTTATGGCTATGGCTCTCAATACAGGAACAATTAATAGTGATGCTTCATTGTCGACTTACTCTCCTAATGTGATGGATAACAATCAAAATGGTATCCAGATACAAGTGTGTCACATCATATGACAAATTGTGATCAATCTATGGAAGGTAAATCCTCTTATCATGAAAAGAATTCTGTTATTGTTGGCAACAGAGAAAAATTATTCATTAGAAACATCGGTAACATGTCCTTACCATCCAAGCATGCAAATGTTTGGTTAAAGAATGTTCTTCATGTTCCTATGATTCATAAGAATCTACTTTCTGTTGCTAAGTTCACTAGAGATAATGAGTGCAAAATGGAATTTATGCCTCACGATTTTTCTATCAAGAAAATGCAGATGGGGAAATAATGCACCAGGGATGGCTTAAGGATGGACTTTATGCATGGACAAACACTAGCACTGCTGAAAGAAAATTGGCTACTAGAAATGAATCACAGACATGCAACTCTTATATTTCTTGTTCCAATAATATTGCTCAAGTTCCTAGAGATACTTTTAAGTTTTGACATGAACATTTGGAATATGTAAATGACTCTTTATTAAATCGCATGATCTCATCTAAGTATATTGCTGCTGACTCAATACCTAAAGAGCATTTTTGTTCCGTTTGTGCTTTAGCTAAGATGCACCGGTTATCCTTTGGTTCAACTGAGTTAAAAATGTCTTCTCCTTTAGAATTAGTACATGCAGATTTATGGGGACATTCACCATGTATATCTACAGAATGATACAAATATTACTTGATAATAATAGATGATTTTTCAAGGTTCACTTGGATTTTTATACTAACAAAGAAGTCTGAAACATTCTCTTGCTTTCAGAACTTTCGTAAGATCATAGAAAAACAACTTGAGCATAAGATTAAAGTCTTTCATAGTGATTGCTGAGGTGAGTTTATGAGTGCAGAATTCTCTATGTATCTTGCTTCTCATGGCATTCAAAGAAGACTCTCATGTCCTTATACACCACAGCAAAATGGTGTAGCGGAATGAAAACATTGCCACATTGCTGAAATGGGATTTACTATGCTTATTAATGCTTATATGTCAGCTTATTTATGGAATGATGCTTTGAGAATGACCGTCTATATTATTAACAGGTTATCGATTAGTGCACAAGAATCAACTTCATACGAGAAACTTCTTGGTACTAAGCCACAACTAGAGAATCTTAAAGTTTTTTGATGCATTGCTTATCCATTAGTAAGTCCTCAAAATAAATCGAAACTTGCTCCAAAGTCTCATGTGTGTGTCTTTCTTGGATTCTCAAAATGTTTCCTTGAACAAGCATGTCACTATTTCAAGACATGTTATATTTGATGAAAACACCTTTTTATACTCTAGAACACGACCACCCACTACTGCTGAAGAGATCATCCGCTCGTTAGTAAAAGATCACCCCCAACCCACCACCGGTTCCCAAATTATCCACTTACCTAATCTTAGTGCACCTAAGCTTAGTGAACTGTCAATCATCCCTACAAACAGTCACATTTCCCACCAAACCAACACAGTAATTCCTGCACCCATCACCTAGGAAGAATCCAACCAAACTTTCCTACATCTTAAAAACCTCAGTCATGTGAGAAAGCATCCTATGATTACCCACTCCTAAGATGGAACCCACAGACCATGAATGTTCACCTATCTTCGTGAGACTAAACCTATTGACACTGAAACTGAACCTCTCAACGTACAAAAATCCCTATAGGATGATCGATGGAAAACAACTATGAACAGTGAGATTGAAGCACTTTACAGAAATAAAACTTAGGACTTGGTTCACTGTATGTCTCAGTATGATGTAGTGGGTTGTCAATAGATCTACAAAGCCAAGCAACATGTCTCGATGGGTCTGTAGCTCGGTTCATAGGTCGCCACGTAGCCAAAGGATACAATCAACGTGAAGGGATTGATTACATTGATACTTTCAGCCTAGTGGTGAAGCCTACTACTATTCGCCTTGTTCTCTCTATTGCCACTAGTCGTAGATGGAAAATCCATCAACTAGGTGTTAACAATGTTTTTCTTCATGAAACTTTAAAGGAAGAAGTTTATATGGGTTAGCCTCTAGGATTTGAAGACAAGAGTAATCCACGACATGTGTGTAGGTTGAATAAATCTATATATGGCCTCAAACAAGCTCCTCAAGCATGGTTTGAAAGCTTGAGCACATATCTTATATCCAAGGGATCTAAAGGGTCCAAATCTGACTCGTCCCTGTTTATATATTCATCTACATCATACATTGCCTACATTCTTATCTATGTAGATGATATTATTGTGACAGGAAGCTCTACACAGGAATTGCAAAAATTCATCTATGACATCAGCAATAAGTTCTCCATCAAAGATCTTGGGAAAATTCATTATATTCTTGGACTAGAGGTTAATCGCCAAGCTAATGGGATCCTTTTATCACAACACAAATATATCAAAGATCTCCTAAAAGGAGCTCAAATGGAAGAAGCCAAGGCAGTAATCACACCAGCGGCACCCAGTGCACATCTATCCAAGTTTGAAGGAGATACACTCAAAGATGGAACTTTATATAGAAGTATTGTAGGTGATTTGCATATGTGACTCTCACTCGCCCAAATATTGATTTTGCTGCCAACAAAGCTTGTCAATTCCTTCATGAACCTACAAATATACACTGGCTGAAGCGAATACTTCACTATCGTCAAGAAACTCAAGATTTTGGATTACATTTAAAAGAGCGACTAATTGAAAACTTAAAGCCTACTCTGATGCAGATATAGGGCTGGATGCCCTGATGATAGGAGGTCAACAGGTGGATTCATTACCATGTTTGAAGGAAACATTATATCATGGAGATCTAACAAGCAGCATATTTTACTCGCTCAAGTACTGAAGCAAAATATAAAGCAATGGTTGGAGCTGCAACTGAATTAATATGATTGCAACATCTTCTTAGAGATCTTCAAGTTCCTATACAAGAGATGCCAACACTAAGGTGTGATAATCTAGGTGCATGATATCTTGCAGCTAATCCTGTGTTTCATGCCCATGTCAAACATATCGAAATTGATTTCCACTTTGTCAGAGAAAAAGTGGCAGTATGAGACATTAAAATTGAGTTCGTTAAATCTGAAGATCAGCTTGCAGATATCCGGACTAAGGCACTGGTCGGACCAAGGTTTCATGACCTCAAGAACAAGCTCAACCTTGTTTGCACAAGTGTTGGCTTGTGGGGGCATGTTGAGAAAGAGATAAAAACATATCAAATAGATCGGCCCTTTCCTAAAATATCGGATGGTGATCAAAATTGTAACCTCCTTCCTAAGATAGTGGATGATGATCAAAACTACAATCAAGATCCTGAAAATGTGGATCTGATTTGTAACAGCTATCTATTAAATAAAGAAAGCTCTCCCCCTCACCGTGTGTGAGAGATTGAGACAGAAAAACCTTTATCGTGGATGTTAGCCAAGTCAGGGTCCAAACCACGTTAAAAATTCTTTTGCTTCCTCTTCTTCTTTCTCTTCTTTTCACACCAGCTTCCGGCATTGAGAAAACAGGTACTCAATCGGAGGCGCCTCCACCTCGTAGGTGCTCCTCATGGCAATTGCATTGCAGTGAACCATGGAGGAGACCAAGTGGCTGAAGTTGGAGGCCTCTGTGCCAGAGCCGTGGGCATTAGAGAGCATGCCACCTACCTCATAAGGCTTCACCCTTAGGTACACAGAGAGCAGGTTTCTCGGTGGCAATCTCAGCCGCCAAAGTAAGGCCTCTAGTGTGGTGTGAAGCCGAAGAGGATGGTGCTAGCAATGCTGATGGCATTGAAGAGACAAAAGTAGACGAACTGGATACCGAGCATGAGAAAACTTGAGAAAACAGAGAAAGCATGAAAGAGAAAGCTAGAGAGAACACACTTTTATTGATCCCTTTGAGCAAGATTTATAGAGTATAAAAAAGTTATCATTACAAGATTTTTCGAAAATTATCCATACAAGATTTTAGTAACAAATACAAGATAATGCACAACTATATCCTTCCATGTGTATCCTTATCCTTTGAAAATGATTTCCATTGAGAATGTAGCCTATTAATGCATAACAGCTCTTGATAAGAGATCTGATCCTTTATTCTTGACACTCCCCCTCAAACTATGTAAAGAACTTTTTTACGCCCAATTTGGATACAAAATGTTTGAATGCCTCTTTGCCTAACGCTTTGGTGAAGACATCGGTTAGCTGCTCTTTGCTTCAGACATCGCATGTTCCGATTTCAACATGACTGATTTTTTCTCATGCTACGTGACAATCATGTCAATATGCTTGGTACGCTCGTGAAAAATTGGATTGGCTGCAATATGTATTGCAGTCTAATTATCGCAATACAAATTTGTTGGTTGTGAGTGTTGGACGCCTAAGCCAGATATTAAGTATTTTAACCATGTTACCTCACAAACCGCATTTAACATTGCTTGGTATTCTACCTCAGTAGAAGAGTTAGGCATAGTGGACTGTTTCTTTGTTTTCTATGATATTAGATATGCTCCAAGAAGGATATAATAGCTGGTGACAGATCTTCATGTTTCATGATAAGCAGCCCAATCTGAACCACAAAAAACACTTACTTGAAAATTATTTTCTAGAAGAGTTAGGCATAGTGTACTCTTTCTTTGTTTTCTATGATATTAGAGATGCTCCAAGAAGGATATAATAGCTGGTGACAGATCTTCATGTTTCATGATAAGCAGCCCAATCTGAACCACAAAAAACACTTACTTGAAAATTATTTTCTTTTCCCAATAGAATGTCTTCCCCTGAATTCATTTTAATAAATTTGACAAGTCTCAAGGCAGCTTGAAAATGTGATTCCTTCGATGTATGCATGAAGCAACTTAGTACATAAATGACAAATTGAATATCTAGTCTTGTGATACTCAAATAAATAAGATGTCCAATTCTTCTATATTTTGTTGGATCATTCATTTCCTCAATCTGAGTAGTATCTAGACCATGCTTCTGGGAATATCCACTCACTTTGCTTCTAATAATCTAACTTCATTTATAATGTTGAGTGCATAATTTTGTTGTGAAACACATATTCTTTTGGATGACTGGGCAATTTCCAAGCCCAAAAATATTTAAGAGTACCAAGATATTTCATGTGGAATTTTTGGTACAATAAAGACTTGAAAGATTCCACAAAATCGTCCATATTACCAGCAGTGATCAAGTCATCCACATACTTCTCATTGTTTAAGAGTAAATAGCATGTAATCAGCCTTGGATTGTATAAATCCAAATTCTTCAAGTGCCATGGATAACTTGTGAAACCAATTTCTGGAAGAGTGCTTAAGACCGTAGAGTAGAGATATTTGTGAAGCTTACATACTAAGTTCTCTCTCTTATGGTCGTATCTTTGTGGTACCTGTATATACACTTTCTCAAGCAAATCTCCATGAAGGAAGACATTATTTACATCCATTTGATATAGTAACCAACCTTTTATAGCAGCGGAAAAAAGGGTTCAAACCATTATCATTTTGGCCACTGGCACAAATGTTTCATTGTAATCTAATCCCTTTTTCCGTGAAAAACCTTTTGCTACCAGACGGGCCTTGTATCATTCGACGGATCCATCTGGTTGAAATTTTGCTTTGCATACCCATTTGCAAGCAATGGGTTGGGTTTCTTTTAGTAGAGTAGTCAATGTCCACGTTTTATTGTCCAGCAATGAACTAGTTTCTAAGTCCATTGCATCTCACCTCTCTTTAATTTTACTTGCTTCTTCATAGGATTTTGGTTCAGAAATCGAAGCTATAAAGGCTAAAAAAATGGAATAATTGGAAGAGAAACGATGTAAAGAGATAAACTTGGAAAGATGATACTTTGTAACTTTTACATGATTTGCCATCAAGTCGCCATTGATCAAGGGTGTCGAAATTGGAGAACAATAAGAATATTTTATCCAAGTGGCTGTCCTTTTTTGACAAGATGATGTTCTAAGATGTTCAATTGGTTCAGATTCCAAGACTTGGTTTGGTTGCATGGTCTCATTATCGGTGTTTTGGATTTCGGGCAAAATATATCATGAGTTGGAACAAACGTCTCATCATTTTCAGTTATGTTTGTGTCTTCA
Source organism: Nymphaea colorata (assembly GCF_008831285.2). Taxonomy (NCBI): domain Eukaryota; kingdom Viridiplantae; phylum Streptophyta; class Magnoliopsida; order Nymphaeales; family Nymphaeaceae; genus Nymphaea; species Nymphaea colorata. The sequence goes on from NC_045139.1 coordinate 10,417,920, forward strand.
TTAGGTTCGACCATAGGTGTTGCTTCATTTTCAAGTGCCACTTCTTCCAATGGGCCAATCATATTTTCTTAGGTTATTGACATAGGCAAAACAGTCTATCTTTCATCCTCCTTGACTTGTTGGAATGGAAAAATATTTTCATAAAAAACAACATCCCGATTAGAGAAAACTCTTTTGTTTTCTAAATTATAGATCTTGTACGCTTTTTGGCCTTCAGGATAACCAATAAAGATGCATTTATGTGCTCTAGTGTTGAATTTCCCTTTGTTGTGGTTATTGTTGGTAGCATAGCAAAGGGAGCCAAAGATACGTAGATGTTCAAAAGATGATTTTGTTTTAAATGATTTTTCAAAATGAGCTAATCCCCAAGGTAGGTGTAGGAACACGATTAATACGATGGATGGCAGTTAAGACACACTCGCCCCAAAATTGAATTGGTAAATTTGCTTCAAAACGAAGGGCCATTGCTACTTCAAGAAGATAATGATGTTTGTGTTCTATCACTCCATTTTGCTGTGGTGTGTCAACACAACTATGTTGATGAATGGTACCTTGTTGATTGAGAAAAGATTGCATTTCATGAGAAAAAAACTCGGTTCATATCTCACATTTTTAATGGTGACACCACATTGATTTTTTATCAAAGCAAAAAAAAATTTCATAAGATATAACATCTCATTTTTGTGTCTCATTACAAAATCCATGTGACTCGAGTACAATCATCCATGATACTTAAAAAATAAAGTGCTCCGGTAAGAGTTGACCATGAATGTGGACCCAAATGTCACAATGAATCAATTCAAAAGGCTTCAAAGTAGAAATATTACTTAAATCAAATTTCAAACGTGTTTGTTTTGCTCATGACAAGCATTACAACAAACATCTTTGTTTAAATAGTAATTCAACCCTAAATAAGAATTAACTAGCCTAAGTTGAGAAGTTGAAAGATGACCAAACCGCCTATGCCATAGGTCTTGAGATGAAATTACGGCAAAGCAATTTGTAGGAGATGCCAATGGTTTAAATTCATATAGTCCTCTCTTCCTTTACCCTAACCAATCGTTGTCCTCGAAGCTAGCTCCTGCAATACATAATGTGTGGGAAACAAGGTTACCGACAAGTTTACCGTCTTGGTTAGTTGACTAACTAATAACAAATTTACTTTGAAAGAAAGAACACACAAAGTGTTGTCAAGCGTAAAAGATGTCAAGTGAATGTCACCAGTTTGATGAATAGGGATTACATTTCCATTTTGAAGATTTATGGTTGTATGACAAGATTTTAAATTTTGGAGGATTGAGTTGTAGGCAAAAATATGTCGACTTGCTCTGAAATCTATAATCCAAGGCATATAATTAGATTACATGAAGAGGTATTACCTACAAAGTTGATCAAGGCAATTTGATCTTTAAACAAGAGTTTCTGGTACTCGTCCACAGTGAATGAAGGCACAACTCCCATGTTACCTTGACTGTCATTACTCAAATAACCAACACCATTGACAATATGAAGGTCTGCCACTTTCTGGTTTTGTGTTACAGCTTTAACCATGGAAGACTTGAAATTGGGGTCATAAAACTGATGCCCTGGGGGATAGCCGATTAACTTATAACACTTTTCTTTATATGCAATGTACCATGACAATAGCCTCACATGGGCCTACTCTGACGGCCCCCTTTATTTCGCTGAAACCTAAAGACTTGATCACGTGCTTCCATCTTACTATTATAGTCGCGAGTGATGGCTAGAGCAGCCTCAAAATGTGACAACGTGAACCTTGCTTCATGTTGTTTTTCTTCTTGTAGAACGAAAGCATAAACTTTGTTAATGTTATGCAAAGGATTAAACAGTATGATTTGACCACGGATTGCTCCATACGAGTCATTTAGCACCATCAAGAATTAGATTACTCTTTCCTTTTGAATATAATATGAGTAAATTCTCATAGCACCACATGAACAAGGCGGTAGGGGAGAATAAGAGTTAAGTTCATCACATAACACCTTCATTTTTGTGTAGTGCATAGTAATTGATAGAGTCCCTTGTTGAAGTCGACATATAGAACTCTGCAATTGATATATTCTTGGTGCTAAACTTTGAGTAAACCTACTTTTCAAATCTTCCCATACATCTTGAGCAGAAGTAGCATAAGCAATACTAGCAGCTATTTCTTTGCTAATAGAATTTGAAATCCATAAAAGAATCGTATTATTGCATCTAACCCATAAGGCACGATTCTTATCTCCTTCTTTTGGCTCTTTGATGGATCCATCTATGAAGCCTAGTTTATTTTTGCCTGATAAAGCCATTATCATGGCTCTACTCCAAAAGGCATAATTGTCACCGTTAAGTGCTTGAGATACCAACACACTTCCGGGATTATCAGAATGATGTAAAAAGAAGGAATCCGTCATTACCTGTTAATTTTCTGAGTTGCGAATGTCGCCAATGTTCTTCTCTTTGTCTGCCATATCTCCTTCTCACCACACTGATACCACGAGAAAATAGGAGAAAACAGAGAAAGAGTGAATGAGAAAGCTGGAGAGAACTTATTTTTTGTTGAACCATTTGAGAAACATTTATAGAATACAAAGAAGTTACCGTTACAAGATTTTTGGCAGGTTATTGATACAAGATTTCAGTAACAAATAAGATAATGCACAGTTATGTCTTTCCATGTGTATCCTTATCCTTCCAAAACGATTTCCCTATTGATGCGTAACAGCTCTTGATAAGAGATCTGATCCTTTATTCTTGACAGAGCAACTCCGCCACCTCCAGCACCCAGTATTTGACGAAGTCAAAGACAACGACCTGAGGGGAGAGTTTGGCAAGTATTTTTTTTAGCAATCTGTGGCCACGTTGTGTGTCCATTGCCTGCCTCAGTAGTTCGGCCAGCACCTCGCTGCGGCCGTTCGTGCTGTAGACATCGGACGGAAGGCCGTCGATGGGGGGAAGTTTGTAGCTGAGGATGGGGATGTTAGGGTCGAGGGGGAGGTGAATCTGGGGGACGAGGGAGGGAAGGGTGAGGAAAGTGACGTTGATGCCATTAGCAGCAAGGGCGTTGGAGCGATGGACGAAAGGGAAGATGTGGCAACCAAAATATCCCCATTGAAATAACTAAAAAAAAAACTTTTTACAAGGGTAAACAAGGATCGTGAAAGAAAGAAAAAAATCTAAAATGTCCTCTATTTTATAAAAAAATTCAAAAATCCCTTCATCTACCTTTTGGTGTATATTTGTTGTGACCGAGAGGATAGCCTTGAGACTTTGATGCACCCTCGGCCCGGGAAGATGATGTCTCTTATGTAAATTTTTTTAAGACAAAGTTGAAGTGCAGTAAGGTAATTTCTGTGAGTCTGTTCGGTGGGAGCTGACCTTGAGTATAGTTTGACATATCGACCTCTCCTATTGAACGGTTTCTACATCATCCCATAAAAGTGATGGCGGCATATGCTTTTGTCGATTTGAATTCGGGTGGATAGCAGTTGCCATCACTTTTAAAGAGAATGTGGGTGTCAATGTGAAAGTTAGTGTATATATATATAACTTTTGGTCTTGATTTATCCTGTTTACCACTTCCTTGTACATGTTAATTTTCTTTTATGTTGCCTTTTCACATTTATCAATCGAAAATGTTAGTCTCGTTGCATCAATTCTTGCAGATTGTGCGCATATTATTGGCATTTGATTTGCTTCTACATATGTGATATGTAAATCCATCTTGTTCGTTCAAATGTTTGTATTTATTAATCCAATGGTCTACAAAGAACGCATTTGTGAAGCCAATCTCCACCCAATACCTCAAGCCTTGGGTGCTGTTCCATGCATAGAGGGACACTGAGACAAATGAAACTCGAGGTCAAGTGGGATTTCAAAACAAAACTCTAATGTTGCTTTGAACCTGTTTACTTGGCCTTCACCATGGCACTCCTAATCTCAAGATCAATAATTCTCAATACCATCAGGATAGCATCCTCTAAGACTCAACGAAATACATGGTTACTACATGCCACCCAACCGGACTAGTTGCTTAGTTTCCAGCAAGCAGTTCCCCTAGTAGTTGTGAAGAAGAGATTAGTTTTAACATTACGGCATCTAAAAGCCAAGGAAGCACAAACAAACAAAAACAGTGAAAGAGTGGGTGGGTGGTTGCACTCAACTAACAACTGTTTTATTTTCCAAGGTATTCAGTTGTTAGGATTTCGGCTTTTATGAGTTTTTCTCTACTTTTAACTGTTTTTTAATATTTTTAGACTTTTCTTTATCAACTCAATTGTTGATTCAACTTTAGCCTCCAAATCCCAGTTATGTATCCAAAATAGAATCATAAATCTGGATCTAGAATCAAATCCAAAATTTATATCCAAAATACCACTATACCATAGAACCGGATCCAAATCCCAGCTTTATATCCTAGGCAAACTTTCAGATCCAAAAATATCTGAAACCGGCTTTCATATCCAAACCTAGATCCCAAACATTATTTCAGATCTAAACCTTAATCTTATTCCCAATTCTGGACCCACTTGTCCCAAATCCGATCCCAAGAGCCATTTAGATCAGATTCAGATCCAAGGTCCAAAATCTAGATCCATATCCTTCTGTAGATATAAATCCTCAGGTTGGACCCAAAACTAGATCCAATTTCATGTTTTATCACACTCCATATCCAAATCTAAAGTCTAGATCCAACTTTTATATCCATTTTGAGCTTTTGTTGCAAATCTAAATATGAGTTTTTGTTGCAGATCTAAATATGAGCTTTTGATCCATTTCTAGATCTAACTCCATATTTGGGACCCATGTCCATTATTTGTGCTCGTGGGTCCAAAAATTCCAACATTGACTTGCCCTAGTATTTGTATGTGCTTTTGATCCAAATCTAAGTCACAGACCTTCCCATGCCCAAGGATCGATGTATTACAGTCTTTTCTAAAATATTCTTAATTTTCCAAAATATCCTCAAATTAACCAAAATGCTTTTTTTTTTTTAAATTCCCTTCAAATTTTTCACAGTACCCTCATTTATGTCAAAAGTACCCAAAATACCTCTCCCTCTCTCTCTAGGGCCCATAGCTTATGTGGCAGGTTGACCTGGCCCAATCATGTCAGACCTGGTGCAGCCAGGCCCTGCTTGGCTCGATAAAGCCACACTGAGTGCATGCAGGCCCAGCTTGAGCGTGCTCTGGCTAGTAAGGTCGTACCAGGCCTATCTACCATGTGAATACCTGGCAGGTCTTACTGGCCAAGTACGGCCTCAGCCGCTGGCAAGCCTGTGGCTTGATCAATATAGGCTAACTCCATCTTTGAAAGGGAAGATGTGGCCCCAGCCACTAATAGGCTGTGTGGTCCGATCAGTATAGGTATGGCCAAAAGAAGCCTATAGCTGGCCGGTATAGCCTTTTGGATCTTTAATGGGATTGATGCACGAGAGGGGATTTCTTCATCAACTTTCTCTAGAATAGATGATTCTTCTTCGTATTTTAGGTTTCCATCCATACTCAATGGTGGGAGGGACATTTTTTTATTGTAAATAGTAAGTTATTTGAGAGATTATCAATTTATGTCTTTACATCCTTTGACTTTTTTTTGTCTATTCCAAAGTATTTCAAAATAAGCTAAATAGGCTTTGAAACTCTTCAATGAACCAAGTTCCTCCTCAGCCTACATAAAAATAAAGTCTAAAATTTTCTTTGCTATTTCATGAAGCTTAATTTCTATAGAAAAGTAAGGTACCTTGTTACTAAAGCCAATGTTCTAATTAATTTCTCTCTCTATTTTAAATCTCTCTCTCTCTCTCTCTCTCTCTCTCTCTCTCTCTCTCTTTTATTAATATCGTTTTTTCTCTTTTAAATCTCTAGGTTTCACTTTTGTTATATTTTTTCTCTCTTCTATTAATCTCTTTCTCTTTTTTAAGTATCTCTCTATTTTTTGATTGATATATCTTTATCTCTTTTATTAATCTCTCTTTTTTTTCTTTCAAATCTCTCTCTCTCTCTTTCTTTTTTATTAATATATATCTCTCTCTTTTATTTATATCTCTCTTTCTCTTGTAAACATCTTTCTCTATCTATCTCTCTTTGAAAGTGTAATTATGTGTGGTGGCTTACAGCCCAAATCTATTTCCTTAAAAAGTTTCACAATGATAATATTTTGTAAGTAAAAATATATCTCAAATGAATGGAACTTTAGATACATGTAATTGTAAGAATGCTCTTACATGTATGTTATGATAAGAATGTTTTATCTCTTTCTGAAACATATATCTTTCAAATGTAATCATGTATATACAAGCATTTATGGCTGACGAATGCTCCCAAGTACATCTCTAATAAGCTTAAGTAAGACAATATTGAGCCTTGATAAGGCATTATTCAAACTAAAACAAAATCCTTGAAATTTTCCTAAGATTCAAAGAAAACACTTCCACATATTAGAAGGTTTTTTCTTCGTTCAACATAATAAATTTTACTCTTTTCCAACATACTTTGATTTTCAAAACAATTGCAATATTCCATAGCCCCTCCCGTATTTGCCTTACGATGAGTCAAACTATAGTCATCGTCCTTACATTTAAGATTTTATTTTACAAAAACAAAACTTGAAAATCTTACTTTTACAAAGGCATGACAAGATAAAGCCATGCTTTATAAAACAAGCGACATACAAATACATTTTTCAATTATATTTTATCAAAGCAAAATAATTTGAAAACTTTGATTTTCAAAAACTATCTTCAAGCATAAATTCTCTCTTACATTTTAGTTTTAATGACAATAATGACAGATCCTAAATGATTTTAAAGCATCTCTCTGAACAATTTATCTTTTAAACTATTTAAGATTTCAATATTTCAATATCATCTTTATAATGTTGCTATTATTTGGAATTCATTAAAATACTCTAAGCCATATTTCTACCTTGAGGGCACCATATTTTAAACTAGACATCATTTAATATCTTCAATGTCCTTTTCAATATTTTAAAAAAATTATTTAACTTAAGTACACATACATATAGGATGTATGGTAATATTTAGACATGTTGGAATGTGCAAACCAAATAGGCTAGTTCATAGTCTGGTTACGCTCAAAAAAAGACATTGGGAATGGACGAACTTCGTACTGACGGGTGAGTCTTTTCCCCTCTCTTTTTAAATACAAAACACATTTTCTCTTATGCAAAAAAAAAAAAAAAAAACAAAACCAATTTTTGGATAAAAACACTTGTTTTCTATCTTGAAGACACGTGTCCATACTAACCGCAATTACAAGAGAAAAAAATTGGACCATATAGAGGATTTGAATTCAGTGAAATCTTATAAAAGCTTAATTGGTACAATAATTCTGCTTTGCAATATAGCACTCATATGAGATTTTAATGAGGACTCAAATTAAGAGTACACAGAGAGTAGCAAATGGGTGAGAACTATGTACAACCAAGGATGATGTGGATCTCTATATAACATTGATCAAGGAATCCCATAGACGTGATTGCTTTGAGGTCGTCAATGCAAGGATGAGATGACATGGAGATGAGTCCACATATGAATCCACAAAAACTGGTAAAATTTTGATCGGGAAGCACTTTATTCTCTTGGAGGGAAAAGGTTTAGTTTATGTATGTTTTTTTAAGTTTCAATTAATTGTGCAAAAAAAATATGTGGATAATAAAATTGCTACTTTTTAATTAATGCATCTTTCTCTCTCTTGTGCATTCACGCACAAAAATATGTGCGTCTGAAAGCCTCCGGTGGAATTTTCAATCTGCCATCGAACACTAACAATGGCATGCAATGTGTCTCACTGAAGAGCCTATAGTGGCACTTTTTGTTTGCCATAAATTATTGATAATGATATATTAAATGTATTTATTGGCACCTTTCAGTGGCAGTTTTTCTATGTCATAGTAGACCTAATATTTTTTTTAAAAATGCCACTGAAAGTTACTTTAATGACATGCTATGGCAGCCATTAAAAAATCTACAACAACACTTTCCAAGTGTCACTTAAAGGTTTTTTTAGTGGCCCATTTTCTTTTCCACAGAAGGTCTATATCTATGGCATATGTAAATAATGCCACTAAAGGGAATCACCGTTTCTACTTTCAATGGCATTCGTGTGTGGCATACTTTTTTCCCAAGTAAATACTTTCAGTGAAACTTGATGAATGCTGCTGAAGATCAATATTCTTGTAGTGTGGATGACGTATTTGGAGACTCACGAATTATTTGGAAAAATAAAATGAAAATGTTGAAAAAATTAATGTGGAAGCAGTCCTCTCAACTGTGAACAACACCACAAAAAAGGGGGTCGGGCTTTTACTGACGCAAAAAAAAAAAAGTAGTTGTAAAAATCGACAGAAAAAAGGTGTATTTTGTGGTTCAACCTGGGTGTCACCCAGGATATTGAACTGGACGTGACCAATTCATTCAATATTTTATCTAACAGTTGACTAAATTCATTTGTGCATCCACTTACCAAAATTTGATATGACTAATGTGACAGAGATGAGATGGTCTGATTGGAGTCAATTAGGGTGCAAGATTGCAATGGATCAATCTTAAGAGGGAATTTTAGCCATAATCCTGAAAGCTGGCCACATATGTATGATTTTCACTGGGCACAATTTATGATCTTAAGAGGGAAATTTTTCGATTAGGAGTTGGTGACCTACTAGTTTCTAATCTGTGTAAAAGATACGATGGAAGTCTTTAAGGACAGAATCCAAAGTCAGATTCTGTTTCAATTTAATATGGATTTAGATGTTTGTTGAATTCGCATAAATTTTTTCAACTTCTGCTCACATTCGATTGATTATTGAACTTTATTTCATCACCAACTTCGCATCAATATCAATTTTTGCATCAATATCAATTTGTGTCATGTCGACTTTTAGGGACCGTTCGATGGTCTTGCAATGCAAAGAAGTAATATAAGGGCTTTAAGTGTGGATCTTAAGTCAGACCTAAGAACCTTAATTTGATGAGTCATTCATTTTACCATAAATATTTTACCACATCAGCAAAAGCATACCATATTAGTAAATAGACTGTCCATTTTTTTTATCATTGATATCTACATACTTAGCCTCTGCCAAAGTTTAGAAGAATACCTCCAGGTAACCGTAATTTGATCATTTCAAAGAATTCTAGCGATCATTTATAATTGGAGATCTTTTTCCATCAGTCAATTCTTGGCGGAGCTTGCCTTTAGCCCCGACGTGCATGTTGTTAGCCGAAATATTAAGAAAAAATTCAAAATATTTTTTTAATATTTAATTTCTATTCCAATTTGTATGCACTATTTCAATACTTGCTGATTCAAGACAGTAAATGCAATTTCTTATAACTGTCTTGAAACTGATCAATAATTGGCCATCTTTGGTAAAGGCAACAACTTGATGGTTCACTTTAAAACTTCGTGAGAAGCCTACTTTTGATGAAAACCGTGAAATTGCAGCGGGAAAAACACTGAACTAGATACAGTAAAGAAAAGTAAGGACAACACTGTTCTTGCGACTGAATACACTTGAAAACAATACACAGTTGGGTGCATGGGAACTGACACCCGGTTTACAGAGAAAGAGAGAGAGAGAGAGAGAAATAGCTTATTCAACATTATTAGGCTATATATCTATCTACTGCATACACTTGAATTAATATATATATATATATATATAAAGGGAAGGAGACAGAGAGAGATCCCATGCATGCATGGACGTGACGGAAGCTTGACCATCTTATGGTGAAGCTACCAACTCCTTGAGCATGGTTATGAAGCCCTTGGTATAGTCTTCCTGTAACTCCTGCTGCAGAAGGTTCTCCCTCAACTTGGCAACGTTGGCTCTCACCAACGTCCCCTTCTTGGAACCATCAACCATTACGGTCCTCACTGCTTTCCTTACGGCCTTCCTAGTGAACCACCCGTCCAAAGCTCTTCTGTGGATCTTCACTGCTGCCCTGAGCTGGGTGACCATCAGCTTCGTGCTCAGGAACTGGTCTGCTCTCAACGGTAACATCACCAACTGGCATCCTCCCTCGACCGCCTCCAGTATAGAGCTCACGCCAGCATGGTTGATGGAGCAGCCGACCGCCGGATGCCTCATGATGAGCGGCTGGTTTACCCACCCGCTGCACACCATCCCCCTTCCTCCTGCCTTCTCTCCTATCTCCGCCTCCCACTCTTGCTTCTTCGCCTTGGGCGAGTGGGGGGGAATGTTGAGCACAGCCAGAAACGGGAATCCGGTCATTTCGAGCCCCGCAACCAGCTCTTTCATCTGCTTCACCGACAGATGAGCCTCACTTCCGAAAGAGCAGAAAACAACGTTGCCCTTTGGGAACTTGTTGAGCCACTCGTCCAGCTTCGGCTCTATGTCTCCGGATGGGGCCTTCGGCAGGAGCACACCAGTAGGCAGCACCGGCTTCCGGTATTGAGAAGACACGTACTTAATAGAAGCCGCCTCCATCTCGTAGCTGCCCCTCACGGCAATGGCGTCGCAGCATGCCATGGAGGAGAGCAGGCGGCTGAAGTGGGAGGCTGCTGGGCTGGTTCTGAAGGCGTAGTAGAGCAATGAACGTAACTCATAAGGCTTCAGGCTCAGGCAGATGGAGAGCAGCTCTCTCGGCGGCAGCCTGAGCCGCCAGAGCGATGGCCTCTGGTGAGGTGTAACGCCGAAGAGGATGGTGCTAGCAATGCTGATGGCATGGAAGACACAAAAGTAGACGGACTTGATCCCCAGCAACTCCGCCACCTCCGGCACCCAGCCTTGGATGAAGTCAAAGACAACAACCTGAGGGGAGAGTTTGGCGAGTATTTTAGCAATTTGCGGCCGCGTCGCGTCGGTTGCCTGCCTCAGTAGCTCGGCCATCACGCCGCTGCAGCAAGCCGTGGTGTCGACGTCGGACGGAAGGCCGTCGATGGGGGGAGTTTGTAGTTGAGGGTGGGGATGTTAGGGTCGAGGGCGTGGCGAATCTTGGGGACAACGGAGGAAAGGGTGAGGAAGGTGACCTTGACGCCATTAGCAGCAAGGGCATTGGAGAGATGGACGAAAGGGAAGATGTGGCCGAAGGCTAGAGATGGGAACATGACCACCTGAAGTGGCGGGTCGTGCTTGTCGTCCTCCATGGCGAGGCTCCCCTTTTGCTTTCTCCTTCTCTTGCCAACTATTACACACTAGTATGCCTGATGGGTTTGGTTCAAATTCATGTCATATTTATAGAACTCCATTAACATCAAACTGTTAGGGTAAAAGAACTCACACACTATGTTGTGTGTATCTCTCTATGAATGGATACGTAAAGAATAGCATTCCACGTTGCTTATATATTTCCCATCCCTCAAGGTGATTGTTGAATTTGGATGGGTGTTTTGGATGAAGTCAAGGCGCCAACCTGTGCATGGCTGCTTGGGGTAGCCCACTCCTTCAAGTGAATATATTGTGCATGTGATCATGACAATAACATTTTTACCCATGTGGAAAATTATCCAGTTTTCGAGATATATTAAGTATCGATTGTGACACCTGGTTTTCCTTTCTCGAAATGGACATTTGATTGCTTACACCTATCTTGCATGCCGTCAACTATGCAGCGAAGGCCAACTCCCCAAATTTCCAGGGCTATTGTTACGACACTTGTGTAAGAAAGTAAACGCTAAAGAATAATATTCATGGATTCATATCCATGAACTGGTGTGGGCAATTGTCCACCACTGCTCGGCAAGTAGCACTGTTGCAAGTGATTGGCCTCGAAAATGAGGAAGATACGTTAGGGGGGGACCTAAGTCCACATTATTCATGCGGTGACCAACTTACTGAAATAGGCAATTATGAATCAGTGCCTCAAAGGGGAGAAAACATTTAATGCAAGTGATCATTAAGGTAAATCTTTTACGAAAGTGTTCTACCCAGCAGCAAAGCTCATTTATTATACAAGTTCACAACATTTATTATACTTCCCATAATCTATTACGATGGAGAGAATTCCTATTTAGACAAAGTATCTACTTTCTACATTGACAAATAAATCAAATACATTCACATTTAGTTCTCAGTTCATCTATCAGCCTTGATCTGCTGTCAATTAGCTGTCCCTAGCTGTAAGACACGGTGCCCTCGCGGGCTGCGGGGCCACATAGCCCGCAGATTTAATCCAGTTTAATCAACATTAGGTTCTCCTTTCCGCTAGAATGTTGTGGTTTTCAATTTTATTTCCTTAGTACTGCTATTAGGCCATGACTCTTTACACAACAGTCAAAATATAGACCTAAAGTTTCTGGATTTTTTAATTTTATGTATGAGTATTAGAAAATGTTGCATGTCCTTTTTTAAAAATTTTAAAACATATCCTCCCCCGTACTTCGATATTTGGTCTACCACCCTCTCAAGAACCTATAAGTGAAAGCTTAAATTGTTTAGCAGAAAAAGAAAACATTTTATCTTTGACCACTTTCTAAAAAACAAGACATATTTTTTTAATGTATGCAATATGTGGGGATGTGATATTTCATTTCCACGACCTAAGAATTTACTACAAACAGAAAAAAAATAATTCCATGTGCGTCAAGCTCTTGTGAACCAGAAAGTTGGATATCGGACTTCTATATGTAACAAAATTTTGTTTGCACATCTAAAACGGTCTCCTAGAACTTAATTTCAACGCCGAAGTTGCTTCTCTTTAGTTAGTTAGTGAAAGAGGATCTTATTTATTTCCAAGTCCCCTATACTTTCTAATGTTTAAGTAGGAAGCCATCCTCTTATAAGAAAAAGGCAAATTTTATTCTTAACCAAATTTAGCAGATTGCAATAATCACTTTAATTGGTGTTATCAAAATTAGGCTAATCCAGCTTGAAATATTCATTTCAAATCAAATCAATCATGGTAAAGGATTCAAGAATGCTATGTGCCAACTCAACATCAACTAATTTTTAGAATATTTTACTAGCTTTTTTAACTATATATTCTATATTTTTTGTTTATTTTTTAAGAAAATATTCTTTTTTTTTTTGTCAATTCCAAGTGAGTGGGAGGATTGCGATTTACTTCCAGCGAAAGCAAGCCGACAAACACCCGCCAGCCCACCTTGTCTGTAGGCCGTCCATCTCGTAAGGAGATAGTGTACTTTTTATTTATTGTTGGTATTCGAACGTGAAGTGAATCAAGCGATGGAGACAAATTATTATTTATTGGACAATAAATCCATCCTTTTAAGGGATTAATGATGGGCATTGCAAAACATTTCTATAAATTGATCAGTCTCAACTCCTTGTTGCAATCTATCAAACGCAAACAATAAGTTATGCAAGAAATAGTTTTCTAATGCATGACCATCTTAAGAAACCAAAAAGCCCACCCTTTTGAGCTAGCAATTTTTTTACCAGACGAAATATCACATGCTCCTCTAAATAAGCTTTATTTCCTGACCTTAAATTTTCTCTTAATTCAAGTATTAAAGTAATTTATTCTGGAAAGAAGGAGCTGTTCTACTTCCAATAAATACTGGTTCCTTTCTGAACTTCAAAAATCAACTTCATGCAATGCATTCTTTCTAGTTATGGACCATAACTCAAAAAGTGGGCTGTGTTCATAATGGTCTTTACCTGATTAATTAGCTATTTACTTTCTAAATTTTTCCTTTAAAGTTTTGAAATTTTTAGCCTCCATTATTTTTGAATCAATTACTTTTAAGATTGCTCCTGATCTAAACTCGTTAGGATTTGAGAATCATGAATTTAAGTTCAGAGGACCTTAGATCACACATGCAGTGAAAGTTGTTTTCGCTACTCCATTCTCTTTGAATGTTCAAGGAACCATGATGGTTGAAAGTGATGTGGCTCAAAAGGTAGTGCCATTTACAGTAGATCACACACTACCAATAGTTAATACAGGTACATCTTAAATGTGTGCTACCCTTCGTATCAAAATAATTGCATCTCGTGCTACCATTCATATCAAAATAATTGTATCTCCCATCGCTCTTCCTGTCTTCATCCTTTTCATGGATTAAAAGACTAGCTTTTCCATTTCAAAGTTTTTTTTTTTTTAATTTTTTGGGCTTTTGTTCTGATAAATGTCAAAACATGGTAGCAGTTCAGCAATTCATCTCTGCCCAAATCCTTCCCATAGCACTGATGATGCGTCATCCTTCAGTCATTTCACCAGAGTGGAGGAGCTTCCAATTTAGATGAAATAAAGGGTCATATGAAGAACAACAAACAATGTAAACAAAACAATGAGATGCCCCAACTTAGATGAAACTTTCTTTGTGGGAGAAAAAATGAGGTGCCCTAATTTTATCGTATGAGTCATACAGGTGCACGAATTTTCGTATGCCAGTATAGTTAATAACTAAAATGCTGTTAGAAGAAAAAACTTTTTGTTTAAACAAAATTGAAAATGGAAAAAAGTAAAAGACTATAGATGACATTTCTTTTAATAAATTACTAAAATGTCCTTCCCTCCTTTAGTCAGTTCTCTCATTTATCCACGGATAAAGGTGGGAGAAACTCCAAAATATTTCCATGGACAAAAGTTCGTACCCTTGCCCTTGAAATCGTGGTCTTTTGTGTGCCTTCTACAGTGAAGTCAGGGATAGCCTTTAAGGACAATTTTGAAAGAGATGAAAAGTGAGAGTCTAAGAACAAACCCAGAGAGTTTATGTATGTGCTTCTGTTATCTATATGGATAGGATCATACGAGGACGTAAAATTCGATTGTCCCATTATTAATTTCTTAAACTTTTTGACATAAATTAACAACTTATATATATGGCTAGTTTTATGAAAATAACTCCGGAGACGAGAAACTTAATTAGCGTGGTGAAATGTGAAAAGGAATATAATTCTTACCGTTGTTTATTCAATTGCCGCATAGAACTACAGTGGAAGGGTTTTTTTTTTTTTAAAAAAAAGTAAAATAAAAAAGGATTCCTGAAAATACCTTATAAGGCAAAACATATCATGAAAATTGACTACGTCGTACAATAAGCTGACACTATTTGGAGCCCATTTTGTCCGTATTTATTTATTGGTCAATGAGAAGTGCACGTCCATCGCATTAAGTCTCATTTACAATCAGCCCGTCCTTTAATACTTTTAATATTTTTTTTTTTACGTGAACACATGCACGCATTGAGGGACATTAAGCCAGTCGGACCTATTTTATTTGGAACTTTTTGCTTGACAAGGTGTCCGACAGTGAAAGCACAACCCCAACCAGCTGTACCGCCGAATATCATAATGAAGGCGATAGTTTCTCCATATTAAAGGAAAAATCAGCTTAAATTTCAAGTCAAAAAGTACACATGTCACGCATTCAATAGATATTAGAGACATCCACCTTGATATTGCATTTCAATCTTGGGGATCTAGACTCATATTTTTCCCATCTTCTTGCAATATTCCTCATTTCATGTTTACTGTCATCTAAACATGCGTTCCTGTAAAATTTGCGACACATTTTACATTTTGTTTTTTGTCTTCTTCTTCCTCCTCTTCTTCTTTTCACTTTACGTGGGACACGCTTGGTGATGCTAATAAGTGTGTAGAGATCCGTACTCTATATATGGAGCTGGCACCTCGCACCAAAGGCGGAGGAAGGGGGGGCCGCCTAGGCCATGAACCCACCTGACCAATGAAAAAATAAATTTATATTGAAAAAAATAAAATTTTTTAATTATACCATGTATTTTTTGGATTTGAATTCAGTTTGGCCCTACCCGGATCCAAAGGTTGGACTGTCGGCCCGCCCTTGAAGAAAATCTTGGCTCCGCCCCTACCTCGCACCATTCTCCCTTGAACACTATAAATAACTCTAACAATGGTACTATTGTGTCATTAGTGCAGCCAACCTTATCTTCAACTCCTCATGTGATTTCCCGGCCGATGGGTGAACGGCCAAAGAGTTTTTTCTAGGCATTCAAGTAAGTACACCAAGTGAACTACCCTCAGGTTGCCTGATCGAGTTAAAGCAGGTTACACTATAAAGTCTTCCTCTATCATGTAGCGGAGGGATGGTTATGTGCTCTATCATGTAGCTGAGGGATGGTTATGTGCACTGAATTGTAACATGCATAATTCCTTATGCATGACATGTGTCCCCTTAGCCGACTTTTAAGAGTAAGTGTCGTGCACATGAACCTTTATGCTGAATATAGTTGCCACAAGCTTGTGCGTATAACCACCTTAACAGATCGCCCATTTGGTGCCTTGAGTGCGTCTCTCTTGGTAATTAGTAGGGCCTTATTTAACCTGGCTAGCTTCCTTATAGGAAAGAAGTGGAACAATAATTGATGGAGTAAATCGGATGAGTCCACCTGCACAAGTAGGTGGGAAATGGAAAAGTCAAAGCACATATATAGTTCATGGACCGGATCCACTTGGATCCAGCCATAACTGACGTTAATTTGCCAAGTCAATATCTCCATCGTTTTCATTTCTATACACAGCTTGGGCCCGTACCTTGTAGATATCCACTAGCACACGAAGCCATTATCACGCTCCAGCTGACTATAAGAAAACCTTCTATATATTTTTGAAACCTCTCTATGCGTTTACTAGCACAAACTTTGGCTAGATGCGTAAATCACTGTCATTGACAAAGGTAATTCATTGAGAGTGTAAATTGTAAAGGGGAAAATATCCAACATTAACTTATATATAAATGAGAGAGAGTGTGGCGCATTTATGTGCCGTTAATTTTCCCGTTCATGTTCATATGAATGCACTGTCAACCTCACATTAAAGTTTTAAAAAACTTAGGTGGAATTTTACAGAAAGCTCTGATAGATGGCACCCGCTTGATCAGCTTAGTGGTATGATCCACAAGGACTGCTTGTTACAAACGAATTCTCTCTCTCTCTCTCTCTCTCTCTCTAAAAATGAGAACCGGGGAATATTGTATGCTATTAGACGGCACACAAAGAGGGTGACCTGATCTTAGTTCTGGCGAGAAGGAACTGGGTAAGGTATGTTAATTCCTGTATTTACCTGATCTCTAACCAACGCCAAGGACGAAAACACCGCGCAACCAAATTGGAGTCTATCATTATGTTGATGTGGTCGATGTTCTCGTAGACATACAGTTACCAGGAGAGACAGCTAGTTGAAAATGAGTAGAACTTAAAATTAGCCAACGTGACAGTTTTTGTATTTTGTTCCCACTTGAAGTCGAATGTTATATGTCTGTCTCCCCAAATTGATTAATTTGGGGTCATTTGGCACTAGGGATACTAGGAGATTGTGTTGGCATTACTTATCTCCATGGATTGAACATCCCTCAATTATAGGAGTAACAATAACAATTCTTTCATTATCTTGAGCAAGTTGTTACTTGCCAGTTGTACAAGAGATAGACGTTACCTCTTGTTAACCTCTTTAAATATCTCTTGTACCCACTTGTAAACAAGTCAAGATATTCTCGTCCTTCTTAAGCATCGTCTTTTACCATTAACATGGTATTGGAGCTCAAAGGGCTTAAGGCATGGCAGGGAGCTCGTCTAACCAAGAATCTCTTCTTCAAGATGACAATCCTTTTTATCTCCACCATCCATACAATCCTGGTACGTGCTTAGTCTCACAATCCCTAACTAGCAAAAACTACGAAATTTGGAGGTGTGCCATGACGATGGTGCTTGAAGCCAAAAATAATCTTGGCTTCATCGATGGCTCCATACCAAAACCATCGTCTCCACCCTCTCTTGTTTTATCTTGGCAACGCTGCAACAACATGGTTCTTTCCTGGTTATTCAACTCAATCAATAAATTTTTAACACCCACTGTGGTCTATGCCAAAGTTGTTGCTGATGTATGGAAGGACCTGAAAACTAGATTTACTCAACGCAATGCACCACAACTATATCAGATTCAACAACAGATTATTAACTTCAAGCAATGAACCTCTTCAACCAGCATTTACTACACCCAAATCAAGGGGTTTTGGGATGACTATGACTCATATGTTACTCTACCAACTTGTGATGGTGGTGCTATGAGGAAGATGCAGGAGATACAATAACATGAAGCGATTCCTAGTCAATTACTTCTTATGGACCCTGTTCCAGACACTTCCAAAGCTTATGCCCTACTAGTTCAAGAAGAGAGACAACGTGAACTTCACGTGCCTATTCAATCTGAATCTCTTGCTGCAGTTATTGTCAAACGTCATGACCACGATAAAGATGGTAGCTGTTGGTTCAAGGGATGAAGCAGACGTCTGATGTGAGCAGTGTGGCCACCTTGGGCACATTAAAGCCCGCTGTTACCAACTACACAACTTTCCTAAGAGAGGAGCTTCTAGCAAAATAGACTTCCAATGAAAAACATTGTCGAACATGCCTGTGAAGAATCTAGACCCAAATTATTCCTTTACTCCAGCTTTATACCAACAATTCATAGAACTTATGTCATCTAAGACTCCCAAAGTAAATCTAGCAAGTATGATCTTAGAACCTTTAGTTTGTCAAGTCACCACTCAAGTTTGGATTATTGATACTAGTGTCACACATCATATCGCCAACTCGTTATTTAGCCTATTGTCTCCATCTATTGTTAATTTTAATCTCGTTAAACTTCCTGATGGTTCTACATGTCTTGTTTCACATATCGGTCAGATTCGCCTAAATCATTCACATGTTCCATCTTTCTCGTTTAATCTTTTATATGTTTTCAAACTATTTGCTGAAAATAATTGTCTTATCACCCTTGATAAAAATTCTTGTACTATTCAAGACCAATACTCCATGAAGATGATTAAAAAGGGTAGAATGGAGAACGACTTATTCATCCTTGAACTTAAAGAACCACGTGTTGCTGCTGCTTCACCAAACCAGTCCACTCTTTGGCACATTAGACTTGGACATCCATATATTTCTCGTTTAAAGATTTTATTTCATTCTCTTGATTTTTTTTATGTTAGTGAACATTGCTCTATATGTTATCTTGCCAAACAACCTCATCTACCTTTTTATAATAGTTCAATCTCTACTTCCTTTGCATTTCAATTGATTCATTGTGATATATGGGGAGACAATTAAACGGTGTCACTTTCATGATTTTTCAAAATGTACTTGGGGTTTTTTAATGCAGTACAAATCTGAAACATTTACCTCATTCAAGAATTCATTAATCTTGTTGAAAACCACTTCCATACATCTATTAAAAAAATTTGAAGCTACAATAGTGCAAAACTTTTTTCAACCCAAATGAAAAATCTTCTTCATCATAAAGGCATTGAGTGTCAACGTTCTTGCATCGCCACACCACAATAAAATGTAGTGGTTGAACGCAAACGCAATGACCTCTCAAATATTGATCGCACCTTACGTTTTCAAGCTTCCCTACCCATAAAATTTTGAGGGGATTGTGTTTTAACTGTTGTATATCTACTCAACCGCCTATCTACCCATGCTCTTCATGACAAAACTCCCTATGCTGTTCTCTATGGACAAAAACCAAAATATAATCATCTTCGAACATTTGGGTGTCTTAGTTATGCTTACAATATAGACAAAGATCACAAATTTGATTCCCGGTCACGCAAATGTATTTTCATAGGGTACCCATATGGTTAAACTACATGATCTCGATACTCATGAAATTTTCACTAGACGAAACGTTAGGTTCATTGAAAATCAATTTCCATTTGAAAACATTCAAAAACCAGAAAGTGACATCGTCATTCCTCTACCTATACTGGAATCTATTGAACACACCTATCCTCCTCCTATAACACCCCCACCCGACACACCCCAACTTATTCCTTCCATCAACCCTTCTACTTCACAACCACTTTGGTGATCCACCCGGCAACATGTGCCCACTACTCGGTTCAAGGATTATCAATGCTACTTCTCTACCCACGTCCCAGCCCCTCCATCGATGTCGGCTCCACACCACCTCAAAGGCACCAGGTATCCACTCACTTATTACCTTCGATTACACAAATGCTCTCCTAAATATCAAGCATATTTCGTTTCTGTCCTCAATAACCATGAACCCTCTAGTTTCCAAGAGACAATGCAATTTTAGGAATGGCGAGATGCGATGGCTACTGAAGTTCGCGTACTAGAACACAATTCTACTTGGAATGTCATCACTCTTCCACCAGGCAAACTACCCATTGGCTGCCGTTGGGTTTATAAAATCAAATGTAATGCTAATGGCACGATCGAATGCTATAAAGCTCGGCTAATCGCCAAAGGTTACACTGAACTACAAGGCATCGACTGCAAGGAAACTTTCTCTCCCATTGTCAAAATCGACACTATTCGGTGACTTTTGTCTACAACAAACATCAAAGGGTGGAATTTATTTCAAGTCGATGTTAATAATGCATTCCTCCATGGTGACCTCATTTATTATACATATTCACAACATTGTTGAACCTCTGGCACATACTTCCCATAGTCTATTATGAGGGAGAGAATTCCTATTTAGACAAAGTATCTACTTTCTACATTGATAAATAAATCAAATACATTCACATTTAGTTCGCAATTCATCGGTCAGCCTTGATCTGCTGTCAATCAGCTGTCCCTAGCTGTATGACACGGTGCCCTCGCGGGCTGCGGGGCCACACAGCCACTTAATCCTGTTTAATCAATATTAGGTTCTCTTTTCTGCTAGAATGTTGTGGTTTTCAATTTTATTTCATTAGTACTTCTATTAGGCCATGACTCTTTAGACATATGTCAAATATAGACCTAAAGTTTCTGGATTTTTAAATTTTATGTATGTATTATAAACTGTTGCTTGACCTGCCTCTAATTTTTTGAAACATATCCTCTGTCGTACATCTATATTTGGTCTACCACCCTCTCAAGAGCCTACAAGTGAAAGCCTAACTTGTTTAGAAAAAAAGAAAGAAAAATTTTATCTTTGACCACTTTCTAACAACAAGACATACTTTTTTAATGTATGCAATATTTGGGGATGTGATGTTCCATTTCCACGACCTAGGAATTTACTACAAACAGAAAAGAAAAGAAAAAGTTCCATGTGCGTCAAGCTCTTGTGAACCAGAAAGTTGGATGTCGGACTTCTATATGTAATAAAATTTTGTTTACACATCTAAAAAGGTCTTTTCGCATTGATTCTTAGAACTTAATTTCAACACAGAACTTGCTTCTCTTTAGTTAGTTAGTCAAAGAGAATCATGTATCTTTTTTATTTCCAAAGTCCCCTCTACTTTCTAATGTTCAAGTAGGAAGCCATCATCTTATAAGGGAAAGGCAAATTTTATTCTTAACCAAATTTAGCAGTTTGCAATAATCACTTTAATTGGTGTCATCAGAGTTAGGCTAAACCAGTTCGAAATATTCATTTCAAATCAAATCAATCATTGCAAAGGATTCAGGAGTGCCATGTGCCAACTCAACATCAACTAATTTTTAGAATATTTTACTAGCTTTTTAAATTTCATATTATATATTTTTGTCTATTTTTTAATTTTTTTTTTTGTCAATTCCAAGTGAGTGAGAGGATTGCGATTGACTTCTTCTCTGTAGGTCGTTCATCTCGTAAGAAGATAGTGTACTTTTTATTTATTGTTGGTACTAGAACGTGAAGATAAAGGGAACATGCAATGGAGGTAAATGATTATTTATTGGACAATAGAACCATCCTTTCAAGGGATTAATGATGGGCGTTACAAAACATTTCTATAAATTGATCAGTCTCTAACTCCTTGCTGCAATCTATCAGACGCAAACAATAAGTTATGTAAGAAATAGTCTTCAAAGCATAATCATCTCAAGAAACCAAAAAGCCCACCCTTTTGAGCTAGCAATTTCTTTACCAGAAAAAAATATCCCATGATTCTCTAAATTTGCTTTATTCTTTTTTCCTGACCTTAAGTTTTATCTGAATTCAAGTATTAAAGTTGTTAATTCAGGAAAAAAAGGAGCTGTTCTACTTCCAGTAAATACTGGTTCCTTTCTGAACTTCAAAGATCAACCTCATGCAAAGCATTCTTCCTAGTTATGGACCTTAACTCAAAAACTGGGTTGTGTTCATAATGGTCCTTACCTTATTAATTAGCTATTTACTTTTTAAAATTTTCTTTTAAAGCTTTTGAATTTTAGCCTCCATTATTTTACTTTTGGGCATTAGATTGCTCTTGATCACACACTACCAATAGTTAATACAGGTACATCTCAAATATGGATGTCATTATTAACTGGGAAAGAAAAGGCCGAAATGAAAGAAAAAAATGAAAACGAATTGTGCTACCCTTCGTATCAAAATAATTGCATCTCGTGCTACCCTTCATATCAAAATAATTGTATCTCCCGTCGCTCGTCCTTTTCATGGATTAAAAGACTAGGCTTTCCATTTTAAAGTTTTTGTTTTTTTACATTTTTTGGGCTTTTATTCTGATAAATGCCAAAACTTGGTAGCAGTTCAGCAATTCATCTCTGCCCAAATCCAATTTAGATGAAATAAAGGGTCATATCTACCAATAGTCGACAACAAGAAAGAAGAGACAATGAGAACAGAAACAACATTGAGCCTCGTGAAGCTATTGAGGAGGAAGTTGCAATGGGAGGTTTAACTATTCTACAAGAGCACTCGAATAGCGGTGAAAAAGCTGAGCGGTCGCTGTCGCTGCTGCAATGAAGTGGTGCAATGAAACTTGCTTTGTGGGAGAAAAAATGAGATGCCCTAATTTTATCCTATGCGCCATACGGTGCCCCAATTTTTGTATGCCAGAATAATTAATAACTAAAATGCTGCTGGAAGAAAAAACCTTTTCTATAAACAAAATTTTAAAATGGAAAAAAAGTAAAAACTATAGATGACATTTCTCTTAATAAATTACTAAAATGTCCTTCCCTCCTTTACTGTGTTCTCTCATTTATCGACGGATAAAAGTCGGAGCAACTCCAAAATATTTCCGTGGTTTTTTGTGGTTCTATAATTTATATGGATAGGATCATAGGAGGACGTAAAATTCAATTGTCTAATTATTAATTTCTTAAACTTTTTGACATAAATTAACAACTCATATATATGGCTGCTTTTATGAAAATAATTCCCGGAGACGAGAAACTTAATTAGCATGGTGAAATGTGAAACGAAATATAATTCTTACCGTTGTTTGTTCAATTGCCGCAAAGAACTACAAAGGAAGGTTTTTTTTTTTTTTAAAAAAGTAAAATAAAAAGGATTCCTGAAAATACCTTATAAGGCAAGAAATATTATGGAAATTGTCTACGTCATACAATAGGCTGACACTATTTGGAGCATACTTTGTCCGTATTCATTTATTGGTCAATGAGAAATGCACGTTCATGGCATCAAGTCTCATTTATAATCAGCCCATCCTTTAATGCATGCATTGAGGCAACGCGGGAAATTAAGCCGGTCGGACCCATTTTATTTGGAACATTATTGTTTGACAAGGTATCCCACAGTTAAAGCATAACCCCAACCAGCTGTTCAGCTGAATATCATAATGAAGGTGGCATTGGGAGCAAATTATATATATATATATATATATATATATGTGTGTGTGTGTGTGTATATATATATATATATAATTTGAATCGTAACTCTAGCAATCCAACTCACTTAATTCACTAATGAGAGCTATCCAGACCATAGAAAAAAGGAGAAATTATTTTGTTTTCATGTCAAAGTTTATTTCCAAGAAAGATAAATTGCAGAAAAAATGTATCCACTATTATAATAGTTCATACATTTTTTTTTCTTATCAACTGTCTATCATGATGATAGATTGAACAACCATTATAAATAAGTTGAGTGACTCTATATAGCTACAATCACCATTATATATATGTATATGGAATGTCCTTGAGAGTTTCATGCTCCAAAAGAGTGGCGAAGCGTCTCTCATGTAAAATTTTTTAAAACAAAGTTGATGAGTACTGGGAAGGTAATTTCTATGAGCTTCATCGATGGATTTAATTGCTCATGTGGCTGCTTTTAAGGGTTGACCTTGAGTATAGGTCCACATGTCTACCTCATGTCCAACTGATTCCGGAAGAGCGATGGCTTATGCTTTTGTCAGTTAGAATCTGGTGGATAGGACTTGCTGTTAGCTTTAAATTAGTGTCGGTTGCTATATATCGTCAGAGGAGACTGCATGTGAAAGGTGTCCAGTCAAAATTAAAGAAAATTAATGGGTAAAAATAAAAATCGCTTTTGTCCTTGGTTAGGGGCAAAGACAGGTGTAAGTACTTTGTTGGTGATTGCTCATTCCAAATACAGAAAATTGTTTATTTTCGGGCAACTTTTTTCATTTTTATATCGATGTCCTTAAAAAATTTATAGTTAGTACCTCTTAGCCAAAATTTAAAAATTTCATCATTTTCTTGTACATAGTTATCTTTTGCTTTCCCTTTTACATGCATAATCTACCGTTGCGTCGATTGGAGCAGCTGCCACACAGTCACGTACATATGCACATCTTAATTTATTCTTCAGTCACATTGCACTGCACACCTGTGGTGCATATGCCAAGGAATCATTTAACATGGTCAATCCGAACGTGTATGCAAGGTTTCAATGTTTTCAGTTTCATTCCTTCAAGTTACAGTGCATCAATCTGCGGTCAGTATCTTGCATCGAACTGTAAAAACTCAAAGAAATGAAGGAAACTAAAAAAAAAAATATACCAACTTCAGGAATCGAACGAAGAACGCACAAACATATCAAGAGAAGAAATGCAATTTCTTCCAAACACGGAAGCTAGTTTCTCCATATTAAAGGAAAAATCAGCTTAAATTTCAAGTCAAAGAGTACATATATCACATTCTATAGATATTAGAGACATCCTCCTTGATATTGCACTTCAAGCTTGGGGATCTAGTCTTATATTTTCCTATCTTCTTGCAATATTCCTCATTTCCTGTTTACTGTCATCTAAACATGCGTTGGTGTAAAATTTGTGACACATTTTGGATTTTGACTTGTGTTTTCTTCTTCTTCTTCCTCCTCATCTTCTTCTTCTCACTTTATGTGGGCACGCTTGGTGGTGTTAATAAGTGCGTAGAGATCAATACTCTTGCCCGGTTCTCCCTTTGATACTACAAATGACTCTGACAATGGTACCACTGTGTCATTAGTAACCAAGTCATTTCCCTGCCAATGGGTGAATGATCAAGAAGATTTTTCTAGGCATTCAAGTAAGTACACCAAGTGAACTACCCTCAGGTTGCCTGATAGAGTTAAATCAGGTTATACTATAAAATTTTCCCCCATCATGTAGCGGAGGGATGGTTATGTGCACTGAGTTGTATCATGCACAATTCCTTATGCATGACATGTGTCCTCTTGGCCAACTTCTAAGAGTAAGTGTCATGCACATGGACCTTCCGTATGGGAAAGTAGGTGGGAAATGGAAAAGTCAAAGCACATGTATAGATAATGGACCGGATCCACTTGGATCCGGCCATAACTGACGTTCATTTGCCTAGGCAATATCTCTATCATTTTCATTTCAATACACAGCTTGGGCCTGGACCTTGGAGATATCCACTAGCACACGAAGCCATTATCACGCTTCAGCTGTCTACAAGAAAGTCTACTATATATCTTCATAGCCTCTCTATGCGTTTACTCACAGAAAGTTTGGTTAGATGCGTAAATCACTGTCATTGACAAAGGTAATTCATTCGGACTGTAAATTGTAAAGGGGAAAATATCCAACATTAACTTAGAAATAAATGAGAGAGAGTGTGGTGCATTTATGTGCCGTTAATTTCCCCATTCATGTTCATATGAATGCATTGTCAACCTCACATTAAAGTTGTAAAAAACTTAGGTGGTGTTTTACAAAAAGCTCTCATAGACTTGATCAGCTTAGTGGTATGATCCCCAAGAAGGACTGCTTGCTACAAACGAATTCTCTCTCTCTCTCTCTCTCTCTCTCTCTCTCTTTGAGAACTGGGGAATATTGTATGCTATTAGACGGCACACAAAGGGGGTGACCTGATCTTAGTTCTGGCTAGAAGGAACTGGGTAGTCCTGTATTTGCCTGATATCTAAACAAAGCCAAGGACAAAAATACCGCACAACCAAATTGGAGGCTATCATTATGTTGATGTGGTCGATGTTCTCGTAGACATACAGTTACCTGGAGAGACAGCTAGTTGAAAATGAGCAGAACTTAAAATTAGCCAACATTAGAGTTTTGTATTCCGTTCCCTCTTGAAGAAGAATTTTATACATCTGCCTCCCGAAATTGATTATTTTGGGGTCGTTTGGCACCAAAGATACTATGAGATTGTTCCACAAATCTGCCTCAAAAATGTTTTGTGATTCTTTCATGAATCTACTTATAAAATGTCCTAACCCCTTTGTTAATAACCTCTATGCCCGCACACCCAAGGCTCGAGGCACTGAGTCAAGATTGGCTTCACAAATGGGTGCTTTGTAGATTCTTTATTTTCAACACTATAGATATGGCTTAATCCATGCGTTAGCAAAGCATGGTTTTCAAAATTATTGAACTGTGGGCTGCTTGTGCTGCTTAGCTACTTCGCAGTGATTATTAGAAAGTGGGACATTCCCCAACCCCTCATTTGAAAGCTCCTATCTCCTCAAGCAGTTATCATAGTGGTGTCAATAGAGCGTCCGACCTCTTACCTGAGCACGAAGGTTCTACTAAGCAACAAGCAACTCGTGATGTTTTCGGAAGATTTTCATCTTAAATGAAGAATAAAAGGATATATAGCAGAAAAAATTTTCAATGTGTTTTAGCTCAAATCGACATGAAGGAAAGCAAGGTGACCTTAAATACTACTAGCTAGGTTTATCAGATTGGAGGTGTAAGATTGATGTGTGCTCCTGCTTTGGATAAGCAAATTAACCAAAAACATAACAAAGAGCTATTGTCTCTTCATTGAGCCTCCTAATTAGGGAAGCCTCTTTCTCTATAGAAGAGGACTCGTGCATGATCTCTTCCTCATCAAATAAAGTGTTCGATGCCAATGGCGGGTACTCTATCGAGACAAAGGACCGGTTTTTGCGGTCGGACAAAATGGACGATCTCTCAAGTTCATCGCCACAGAAATCGCTCTAGGTTGGAACATGTTCTGTCAACAGCCAAGGTGAATCACGTCTCTACTTTCAGTGGCATTTTTTCTGGCATACCTTTTTCCCACTAAATACTTTCGGTGACACTTGATGAACGCCATTGAAGATCAATATCCTTGTAGCGGGGATGATCTATTTGGAGACTTAAGACTTATTTGAAATAAAAAAAGAAAATGTAGAAAACTTTTAAAGTGGAAAAACACCTCTCAACTATGAACAACGCCACAAAAAAAAAGGGTCGGACTTTTACTGACTCAAAAAAAGGAGTTTGTAAAAGTTGACAGAAATAAAGCTGTATTTTTGTGGTTCAACTAGGGTCTTACCCAGGCTATCAAACTGGATTTGACCAATTCATGCAATATTTTATCTACAGTTGACAAAATTCATCGATGCATGCACTTATCATAATTTGATCTGACTAATGTGACAGACATGAGATGGGTCAGGTGGAAGTCAATTAGGGTACAAAATTACAATGGAACGATCTTAAGAGGGAAGTTTTAGACATTATTTTCATTGCCAGCCCCTTCCATTTTAAGTAACAGAGAGGAAGAAGACAAATCATTTCTATACCAATCTAAAATACGCTTTGCAAGCATTTTACATGAACATTCAGTACATCTTTAGGGGATTAAATCCTAATGGCTTTTAGTCATCAATAAAACATGTGTAGTATTTAGTTTGCAGTTTGGTAATGCGATATTGGCTCAATAATTTTCAAGTCCAAATCATGTTGGTTCCTGGAACTTAAGAGAAAGGGTACTTTTTCTGAAGAAGCCAGCTGGAAGTCTCGGAACTGAACAAGCTTGCAGTTAGGTAAGCTTAGGTTGGGTCACCACCGGGAATGTGCCAAGCTTGAGTATCCTTTTTCAAGTTCATCACACCCCTTTACCAGCGCAGAGTTCATGCACTATCACCCAACTTTTTTTCTGAACGGCTACCGCGGTGGCCATGGATAGTGACACTATCAGTACCTTTTGGTGCTCGTTATATAAGGAATTTGCTTGAAGGAATCAACGGACGCCGATGGTCCAGAAGAGCTTATTCTGTCTTCTATAAATGGACCTCGTAAGAAGAGTTAATTGAAGTCATATTGCATATACTGTGTCTCTCACTGCAGCAATTCGAATCTAAACAGCATCTGTATGCGTTGCTAACCATAAACTACGTAATTGATAAGATCCAACTACTCATAAGGAAATACACCCTGCCAATTAAATTACTTTTCGAATATATAAATGACATCCATCTGTTAAGCTGGTTTGCTTTGTATTCCTAAAAGAAGGACGTCTCAACTCTTCTTTCTGAGATGGGTAGCAATTAATTGACTGCAAGATAGGATGGCTTGTGAGGTCAGATGGTTGTGACTAGTGAATTTAGTGTTCGTATTTATATTTCTCAAAATTTATGTTTTCGAATTTTCCATGTAACAATAATGTCCAAAGTGAAAATCATACTCTTAATTTGTAATTTATGAGGGTATTTTTAACCATTACTAAGCTGGCGACATATTTATGATTTTCACTGGGCGGCGGCCTTTACGCGCGATTAGTACTAGTGCAGAGATTATAAGTCAATTTAGGTGAAGTAGTAGTAATATATGCATGTCCGTTTCTTGTGTAAAGATAAAAATCCGTTGAAGTTGTTGGCAAAAGCAGAAAAAGCATAAGATCTATACTTCTAGATTATGGCAAGAAATTTGGTCAGCTGGTTCCTAGCCTCCTACAGGTTTTTCGATTGTGAGTTGGTGCTGGAAAAACTAGGCATTATCAAGTTTCACTTACTAGATTCTAATCTATGTAAACGATATGACGGAATTGTTTAAGGCCAAAATCCAAAGTCGGACTCTATGTCAATGTATATGTATTCAGATGTTGGCTCAATTCAGATAAATTCATGTTCCAACTTCTCCTCACATATGGTTGGTTATTGGACTTTATTTCATCGCCAACTTGCATATACACATTGGTTTGCAATTTGTATCATGGTAGCCTTTAGGAGGTGTTTGATAGCCTCAGATTTGACAGCTTCTAGATTTGAGAACAATAGATTTACGGTCAGACCCTCCCCCCTCCTATTTTAAGTCTCACAATTTAGCAATGCAAAGAAGTAGGAAACTTTGTGTGAAGCCAACTTTTGATGAAAGCCGTCAAATTGCAGTGGGAAAAACACAGAACTAAATACAGTAAAGAAAGTTAAGGACAACACTGTTGTTACCACTGCATACACTTGAAAACACTACACAGTTGCGTGCATCATGCATGGGAATTGACACCTGGTTTACAAAGCAAGGGGGGAGAGAGAGAGAGAGAGAGAGGGAGAGAGAGAGAGAGAGAGAGAGAGAGAGAGAGAGAGGGAGAGAGAGAGAGAAATAACATATTCAACGTTAGTAGGAGAGAGAGAGATCCCATGCATGCATGGACGTGATGGGAACTTGACCATCTTCATAGTGAAGCTACCAACTCCGTGAGCATGGTTATGAAGCCCTTCGTATAGTCTTCCTGCAACCCCTCCTGCTGAAGGATCTCCCTCAACTTGGAGTTGTTGGCTCTCACCACCTTCCCCTTCTTCGAACCTTCAACCATTACGGTCCTCACTGCTTTCCTTACGGCCGTCCTGGTGAACCACCCATCCCAAGCTCTCCTGTTGATCTTCACTGCGGCCCTAAGCTGCATGACCATCAGCTTCGTGTTCGGGTACTGGTCTCCCTTCACCGGCAACATCACCAACTGGCACCCTCCCTCCACCGCCTCCACTATAGAGCTCCAGCCACCATGGTTGATATAGCAGCCGACCGCCGGATGCCTCACAATGAGTGGCTGGTTTACCCACCCGCTGCTCACCATCCCCCTTCCTCCTGCCTTCTCTCCTATCTCCGCCTCCAATTCTTGCCTATCCTTCGGCGCGTCGGCGGTAGTGTTCAGCACAGCCAGAAACGGGAATCCAGTCATCTCGATCCCCGCAACCAGCTCTTTCATCTGCTTCATCGACAGATACGACTCGCTTCCGAAAGAGCAGAAAACAACTGTGCCCTTTGGGAACTTGTTAAGCCACTCGGCCAGCTTCGGCTCTAGGTCTCCAGCTGGGGCCTTCGGCAGGAGCACGCCGGTGGGCAGCACTGGCTTCCGGCATTGAGAAGACAGGTACTTAATCGAAGGCGCCTCCATCTCGTAGGTGCTCTTCACGGCAATGGCATCGCAGCAAGCCACAGAGGAGACCAGGCGGCTGAAGTTGGAGGCCTCTGAGCCGGAGCCGTGGGCGTTGGAGAGCATGCCACGCACCTCATAAGGCTTCACCCTCAGGTACATGGAGAGCAGCTCTCTCGGCGGCAACCTCAGCCGCCAGAGCGATGGCCTCTGGTGAGGTGTCAATCCGAAGAGGATGGTGCTAGCAATGCTGATGGCATTGAAGACACAAAAGTAGATGGACTTGATACCGAGCAACTCCGCCACCTCCGGCACCCAGCATTGGACGAAGTCAAAGACAACGACCTGAGGGGAGAGTTTGGCGAGTATTTTAGCAATCTGTGGCCGCGTCGCGTCCATTGCCTGCCTCAGTAGCTCGGCCAGCACCTCGCTGCAGCCGTTTGTGCTGTAGACGTCGGACGGAAGGCCGTCGATGGGGGGAAGTTTGTAGCTGAGGATGGGGATGTTAGGGTCGAGGGAGAGGCGAATCTTGGGGACGAGGGAGGGAAGGGTGAGGAAGGTGACGTTGACGCCATTAGCAGCAAGGGCGTTGGAGAGATGGACGAAAGGGAAGATGTGGCCGAAGGCTAGATATGGGAACATAACCACCTGAAGTGGCTGGTCGTGGTTGTCGCCCTCCATGGCGAGACTCCCCATTTGCTTTCTCCTTCCCTTGCTAAGTATTGAACACTAGTATGAGGAAGCTAGCTAGCTACTAGTGTGCCCGATGGGTTTTGTGCAAACCCCATGTGATATTTATACAACTCCCTTAACCCATGTTTTGGATGAAATCACGGCGCAGCCAGTGCAGTGCTGCTTCTGGTAACGCATTGAAGTGAATATAATGCGCATGTTATTATGAGGATACTGACATTTTTACCCAAGTGGAAACTTATCTGGTTCTCAAGATATGTAAAAAAATATCGATGGTTAGTTATAATTTTCCTTTTTCTGGATCGACAATGGGCATTTTTTTTTAACTTTTCCTAGAATCTTACGACTAGTGATCATTTTTACACAAGTGAAAAATTATCCGGTGCTCAATATATGTAAAAAATATAGGTGGACGTGACGCATAATTTTCTTTTTTCCCAATCGATAATGTAATGTGTGCATTGGAAAAACTGCCGGTGGTATGCCTTAAGGCTTGGATCTATAATACACTTTCATCTCCAATGTCATACTTGCCGCACTTAACAAAACCTAACAAAAGATTATATGTTAGGACATGATTCAATCCTCTTATATCATATGTGTGAACTGTCTTACTGCCCGATTGTGAACACCATTATATAAGTATACGTTACTCGATAAAGCTCATGTGAGATCCTCTCGGCATCGATCATCATCCATCGGTGAGGCTTCCGCATTGACTTCACATAATCTATTATGAGAGTGAGAGAAAGGAAATGACATTCCTATTTACACTAAATATCTGTTTTCTATGTAGACAAATAAATCAACCCTATCGGTATTAGGTTCGCTTAATTTTCTGCTGGAATATAGTGGTTAATTTTGATTTCTGTTCCATTAATATTTCTATTAGGCACTGACTTTTCAATGAAAGTCAAAATACTATAAACCTAAAGTCTTTGGATTTTCTTTCATTTTTCTTTTTAACGTATGAGCCTCCCAACTAGATGTCGCATGCATTTCCTCCATCTGTTTAAAATTTTGAACTCTATCTTCAACTGAACTTACGTATTTGTTCTACCGCCATGATGAAGAGCTTATTATAAATAACATTAAAAATAAATAAGACATTTTATCTTTGACCACTTTCTAACAAATAAGACTACTTCTTTAACGTATGAATTTACTCCAAATAACAAAAATGTTTCCTTGAGTGTATATAAGCTCTTATGAGCCTCTAAATGAAGCATCACAAGGTCCTTTAAATTTGCTTTTTTCTTTTTTCATGATTGTTATATTTTCTCTTAATTTAGGTACCAAAGTAATTTATTCAGGAAAAACAAAGGAATCGCTGTACTTTCAATCAATATTGGTTCCTTTCCAGCGTTAAAGGTCAGCCTCATGTAATGCACTCTCACAGTTTTGAACTTCAACTCAAAAAGTGGGTTATGTACATAATGGTCCTTAATTAGCTATTTAATTTCTAAATTTGTCCTTTAAAGTTTAGAGAATTCGGCCTCCATTATATAATTTACAAAACAGAGTCGATAGGTTTACTCATAGAGGTCATTTGGCAAATGGCTTTGTAAGTGATTCATGAATCGGACTTAAAGATTGGAACATATTCATTGGCGCCTAGTTCTACTATTCCATGAATCTATTTCAATCTTTGAGTTCGATTTATGAAACACTCACAAAATGTTCCAGCTACCACATAACCTCTTAAAGAACAATTTTGGAAGAGAATGAGAGTTGAAACGTAAGAATCATCCTAAAAATTATGTATGTGATTTTGTATCCTTTTCCAAATTTTTTGACACAAATTAAGAGCTCATATATATGGCTATTTTTATGAAAATAACTCCCATTGACGAGCAACTTAATTAGATTGTTATCTGTTAATAGGTAAAGTGTGAAACGAAGTAAAATTTTTACCGATCGAATGCTGCACAGAATGAAGGATTCAAAAAAGAAAGAGAACCAGCTTTGGAAAAAGTAAAGTAAAAAAGTGGTTCCTGATAAAAATGCCCTACACAGCAGAAATCTACAATCAACACAGCATAAATCCACAATTTCAACTAACTGTAGATTTCAACATAAACTCTGACCATTGTGGATCTCAAATCTACACTATGTTGTCAAAAAACGTCGAATTGAGGTCTGATCAGCAGGCGGGAGGCAGTCAGACTTCAAAATGGCGTTCCTGAGAACCGCTGTGATCTCACATCATCGTGCATCTTCTCTCTACGGTAATCAATACAACCTTACAATCAACCAAACTTTTAATAGTTTCATTTTTTTTTATGTGCTTTCATGTATGAGATGAGGTACCTCGTGTGAAGGGAGAGAGAAATTAAGCCGGATGGACCCATTTTCTTTGGATGATTGATCTATAGAGAACGCGTTGACCAGCTTGATCAAGGGTCGAAGAAGGCATGGGAAACCGATTTCGTAACCTAACACCAAGGGCCGAGTATATTGTCACTGTCAAAATTTAAAAATTTCATCATTTTCTTGTACATAATTCTCTTTTCCTTTCCCTTTACATGCATAATCTACCGTTACGTCGATTGGAGCAGCTGCCACACAGTAACGTTCGAGGAATCATTTAATATTGTCAACTCGAAAGTGTATGCATGGTTTCAATATTTTCAGCTTCATTCCTTCAATTTACGGTGCATCGATCTGCGGTCAGTATTCTTCATCGATGTGCAAAAAATCAAAGAAACTAAAAAGACAATATACCAACTTTAGGGATCGAACGAAGAACGCACAAACATATCAAGAGAAGAACTACAATTTCTTCCAAAACGGAAGCTAATTTCTCCAGATTAAAGGAAAAATCAGCTTAAATTTCAAGTCAAAAGATGCATTTATCACGCAATTCTATAGATATTGGAGACATCCTCCTTGATATGGCACTTCAAGCTTTGTGATCTAGTCTTATATTTTCCTATCTTCTTGTAATATTCCTCATTTCATGTTTATGTCATCTAAACATGCGTTGGTGTAAAATTTGCGACACATTTTAGATTTTGTTTTGTGTTTTCTTCTTCCTCCTCTTCTTCTTCTTCTCACTTTATGTGGGACACCTCGCCCCATTCTCCCTTGGACACTACAAATGACTCTGACAATGGTACCACTGTGTCATTAATGCAGCCAACCTTATCCTCAACTCTTCAAGTGATTTCCCGGCTGTTAAGTGAATGGCCAAGGAGATTTTTCTAGGCATTCAAGTAAGTACACCAAGTGATCTACCCTCAGGTTGCCTGATCGAGTTAAACCAGATTATACTATAAAGTTTTCCTCTATCATGTAGCAGAGGGATGGTCATGTGCACTGAGTTGTGTCATGCACAATTCCTTATGCATGACATATGTTCCCTTGGCCAATTTCTAGGGGCAAGTGTCATGGTGCTTTACGCTGGGTATAGTTGCTAACTATCTCCACAGATCGCCCATTTGGCGCCCTAAGTGCATCCCTCTTGGTAATTAGTAGAGCCTTATCTAACCTATGTAAGAGAGTAAACGCTGATGAAATAATATCCACAGCTAACAGCCACAGGGCAGCTCCACCACTGCTCGGCAAGTGGCATTGTTGCAAGTGATTGGCCACGAAAATATGAAAGATAAGTTAGGGGGGACCAAGGTATATTGTCCACATTATTGATGCCATCATGAGGTGACCAACTTACGCAAATAGGCATTTATGAATCAGTGCCTCTGAAGAGCGTACAAGTGAAAGCTTTAGCTTGTTTAGCAAAAAAGGAAAACATTTTTTCTTTGACCACTTTATAACAACAAAACATACTTTTTTAATGTATGCAATATGTGGGGATGCGATATTTCACTTGCACGGCCTAAGAATTTACTACAAACAGAAAAAAAAAAAATTCCATGTGCATCAAGCTCTTGTGAACCAGAAAGTTGGTGAATATCTGACTTCTATATATAGTAACATTTTGTTTACGCATCTAAAAAGGTCTTTTTGGCATTGATACTTATGACTTAATTTCAACGCAGAAATTGCTTCTCTTTAATTAGTTAATGAAAGAAAATTATGTATCTTATTTATTTCCAAAATCCTCTCTACTTTCTAATGTTTCAGTAGGAAGCCATAATTCTTAACCAAATTTAGCAGTTTGCAATAATCACTTTAATTAGTGTTGTCAGAATTAGGCTAAACCAGCTTGAAATATTCAATTCAAATGAAATCAATGGTGGCAAAGGATTCAGGAATCCATATGTCAACTCTACATCAACTAATTTTAGGAATATTTTACTAGTTTTTTAAATTATATTTTCTATATTTTTTAAGACAATATTCTCTTTAATTTTTGTTGTCAATTCCAAGTGACCGAGGATTGCGATCGAGAGACGATAAACACCCCCCAGCCCACTTGTCTCTAGATCGTTCATCTCGTAAGGAGATAGTGTACTTTTTATTTATTGTTCGTACTAGAACGTGAAGATCAAGTGAATCAAGCGATTGAGACAAATGATTATTTATTGGTGAATAAAGCCATCCTTTCCAAGGGATTAATGATGGGCATCACAAAGCATTTCTATAAATTGACCAATCTCTAAATCCTTGTTGCAATCTATCAAACGCAAACAATAAGTTAAGCGATTGAGGCAAATGATTATTTTTTTGGTGAATAAAACCATCCTTTCCAAGGGATTTCTGTAAGTTCACCAATCTCTAACTTCTTGTTGCAATCTATCAAACGCAAACAACAAGTTACGCTACCAATTTCTGTAAGTTCTAAAGCATGACCGTCTTAAGAAACCAAAAAGGCCACCCATTTCCTGACCTTAACCAATTTGGTTATATGTGCTACAATGGTGCACAAATTTTTATGCACATTATGGTTAATGACTAAAATGCTTTTAGTTCAAACTGAATTAAAAAATGCAAAAAAGTAAAAAGATTATGGAGGACATTTCTTTATGTCTTCTCCTTGTTTACTGCATGCACGGTGTGCATGACGCACGTAATTTTCTCTCATTTATCCATGGACAAAAGTTGAAGCCCTAAACTCCTAAAATTTTTCCGTGGACAAAAGTTCGTACTCTTACTTTTGAGACTTTGTTCAAGCACTTGATGGGAAGGGACAAAATTTGAAATCGTGGTTTTTTTGTGTGCCTTCTACTATGTAATCCGGGGCAATCAAACTGGCCCTTAAGGACAATTTTGAAACAGATGGACAGAAAGCCTAAGAATCAACCCAAAAAGTTTATATACGTCCTTTTGTTATATATATGGATAGGATCATACGGACGTAAAATTCAATTGTCCAATTATTAATTTCTTAAACTTCATACGAGGACGTAAAATTCAATTGTCCAATTATTAATTTCTTAAACTTTTGGACATAAATTAAGAGCTCATATATATTATCACTTTTATGAAAATAACTCCCGGAGACAAGAAACTTAATTAAAGTGGTGAAATGTGAAACGAAATAGAATTCTGACCGTTGCTTGTGCAATATTTCATGGAAATTAACTACTCCATCGTACAGGCTGACAGTATTTGGAGCCCATTTTGTCCCCATTTATTTATTCATCAATCAAAAATGCACGTCCATAGCATCAAGTGGTCCTTTAATACTTTTAATATATATATATGTATATATTACGTGAACCCGTCATTGAGGCACTGCCTTTTGCCCAAGAGGGAAATTAAGTCGTGTCGGACCAATGGTGGAGCCACAAAACTTGGCTGGAGGGGCATTTGTTTAAAAATACTAATATATGGCGAGCCAGTTATATATAGTATAAAAAATGTCTAAAGATGTCTATTTAAAAATTAAAGAAAATTAAGAGACTGTGTGGGCAATTGCCCACATCAGTCACTATGTGGTTCCACGAACCGATTTTCTTTGAAACATTTTTGGTTAACAAGGTGTCCGACAGTGAAAGCACAACCCCAACCTGCTGTACTGCCGAATATGATAATGAAACTGCATTTATATTGCTAGATCTATACGACAAATTCCAACACCTCATAATCTAGGCAAAAAAAAAAAATCATTTTCTTGAGATCAATATATATATATATATATCCAAGTCACTCAATTCACCTATAAGAGCTATCCAATCCAATCACTAAGAAAAAAAAAAGAGAAATTATTTTGTTTATCATTTCAAAGTTTATTTCAAAGTAGTACAAATTGCAAAAAAAAAAGTACCTAGTATT
The DNA here is from genome assembly GCF_008831285.2 of Nymphaea colorata. Lineage (NCBI taxonomy): Eukaryota > Viridiplantae > Streptophyta > Magnoliopsida > Nymphaeales > Nymphaeaceae > Nymphaea > Nymphaea colorata. Next base: position 10,454,999 of record NC_045139.1, read on the forward strand.
GTAATAGTTCACGTATTTTTTTCTTTGTTTTTCTCTCTTAACTAGATTGAATAACCATTGTAAATAGGTTGAGTAACATGTGGACCTTGAGTGTAGGTCCACATGTCTACCTCATGTCCGACTGATTCCAGAGGAGCGATGGCATATGCTTTCGCTCTTCGCAAGGCGGTTGGTGCATCTTGATGCTCCTTCCGGCAAGTCGGAAAGAGTAGGCATCTGCTGACCTGCGCATATAAGAATTTAAGAAAAAAGAATGTGAAGGGGCTCGGCGCGCTTTCAACGAGTCCCGTACAACCCCACTTTTATGATTCCATTCGTTCACATGGCGTCTCCATCTTGCCCTTCTTGACTTATTCCTCCAAGAGAGAGCCTACTGGTTGTGTGGTCCATGAACAGCGAAATAAGGGATCCCTGCATGTTCCCGAGACCGGGATAAAGGATTCCGTGACCCACCGGACGGATCTGTCAGTTCAAGGTACAAACAGCGGCAATAAATTGGGTGACAGACACCGCACTTGCTTTTTTGGGCCTTAGATTCCTTTGGACGGATGATCAATGATAATCGATCATGGGAAGGGGCCTGCCGCCTGTGGCCGTTTTCTTTGCTGGAACTGAAAGTCCCGAGACTCCCCCTCGTGTTTGGTTTCCGTGATACGCTTTTGGGATGAACGTTTTAAATTCACCTGTTGTTGGGCATGGTTGGCAGACTCGTTGATCCTAGTCGGGAGTCGCCCAAGTTCGTTTAGATGCCAAAATTTAAAAATTTCATCATTTTCTTGTACATAGTTCTCTTTTGCTTCCCCTTTTACATGCATAATCTACCGTTGCGTCGATTGGAGTACATATGCACATCTTTATTTGTTGTTCAGTCACATTGCACTGCACACCTGTGGTGCATATGCCAAGGAATCATTTAACATGGTCAATTCAATTCGAACGTGTATGCATGGTTTCAATTTTTTCAGCTTCTTTCCTTCAATTTACAGTGCATTGATCTGCGGTCAGTATCCTGTATCGATCTGCAAAGACTCAAAGAAACTAAAAAGACAATATACCAACTTCAGGAATCAAACGAAGAACTACAATTCCTTCCAAGAGGGAAGATAGTTTCCTATATTAAGGGAAAAATCATCTTAAATTTCAAGTCAAAGGGTACATATGTCACGCATTCTATAGATATTAGAGACCTCCTCCTTCATATTGCCCTTCAAGCTTGGGGATCTAGTCTTATATTTTCTTATCTTCTTGCAATATTCCTCATTTCATGTTTACTGTCATCTAAACATGCGTTGGTGTAAAATTTGCGACACATTTTAGATTTCGTTTTGTGTTTTCTTCTTCATCCTCCTCTTCTTCTTTTCACTTTATGTGGGACACGCTTTGAGGCACCTCGCCCCATTCTCCCTTGGACACTACAAATGACTCTGACAATGGTACCACTGTGTCATTAGTGCTGCCAAGCCTATTCATATAACCACCGTCACACGTCGCCCTTTTGACGCCCTGAGTGCATCCCTCTTGGTAATTAGTAGGGCCTTATCTAACCTGGCTAGCTTCCCTATGGGAAGAGAAGCGCAAGCATATGCGTAGCTGAGAAATCACTATCCAAGATATAAAACAAATTTAAATCGGACAAGTCCACCTGCAAAAGTAGGTGGGAAATGGAAAATTCAAAGCACATATATAGATCATGGACCGGATCCACTTGGATCCGGCCATAACTGACGATAATTTGCCAAGGCAATATCTCCATCGTTTTCATTTCAATACACAGCTTGGGCCCGGACATTGTAGATATCCAATAGCACACGAAGCCACTATCACGCTCCAGCTGACTACAAGAAAGTCTACTATATTTTTTCATAGCCTCTCTATGCGTTTATTCACAGAAAGTATGGTTAGATGCGTAAAATCACTGTCATTCACAATGGTAACTCATTCAGAGAGTAAATTGTAAGCGGAAAATATCCAACATTAACTTAGAAATAAATGAGAGAGAGTGTGGCGCACTTTTGTGCCGTTCATTTCCCCGTTTATGTTCATATGAATGCAATGTCAACCTCACATTAAAGTTTTATAAAACTTAGGTGGCATTTTACAAAAAGTTCTGATACACTTGATCGGTTTAGTGGTAAGATCCACAAGGAGGGCTGCTTGCTACAAATGAATTACTCTCTCTCTCTCTCTCTCTCTCTCTCTCTCTCACACACAATGAGAACCAGGGAATATTGTATGCTATTAGACGGCACTCAAAGGGGCTGACCTGATCTTATTTCCGGCTAGAAGGAACTGGGTATGGCATGTTAATTCCTGTATTTGCCTGATCTCTAACCAAAACCAAGGACAAAAACACTGCACAACCAAATTGGAGGCCATCATCATGTTTATGTGGTCGATGTTCTCGTAGACATACAGTTATCCGGAGAGACAACTAGTTGAACATGAGCAGAACTTAAAATTAGCCAACATTAGAGTTTTGTATTATGTTCCGACTTGAAGTCAAATTTCATGTCTGTCTCACGAAATTGATTATTTTGGGGTCGTTTGGCACTAGGGATACTATGAGATTGTTTCACAAATCTGCCTCAAAAACACTTTGTGACTATTCCATGAATCTGAAAATGTCATGACACTTTTGTAATAACCTCCATGCCCACACACCCAAGGCTTGAGGCACTGAGTCAAGATTGGCTTCACAAAGGAGTGGTTTGTAGATTCCTTGGTTTCAACCACTACAGATATGGCTAAATCCATGCATTAGCAAAGCATGATTTTCAAAATTATTGAGTTATGGGCAGCTTGTGCTGCTCATTAGCTACTTGGATTCGCAGTGACTGTGCAATTAGAAAGTGGGACACTCCCCAACCCCTCATTTGAAAGTTCTATCTCCTCAAGCAGTTAGTGTAGTGGTTTCAATGGAGCGTCTGACCTCTAAACAAACCTGAGCTCAATGGTTGCAACTAATCAACAAGCAACTCATCATGTTTTCAGAAGATTTTGATCTTAAATGAAGATTGAAAGGATATATAGCAGAAAAGTTTTTCAATGTGTTTTAGCTCCAACCTTCATGATGGAAAGCAAGGTGAAATTAAGTACTACTAACTAGGTTCAACTAATTGGTTGTGTAAGATCGATGTGTGCCTCTGCTTTGGATAAGCAAATTAACCAAAATCATAACAAAGAGCTACTGCCTCTTCATTCAGCCTCTTAATTAGGGTAACCTATTGCTCTTTAGAAGATGACTTGCGCATGATCTCTTCCTCATCAAATAATTCATGCACACATGATAATAAAATCCATTATTCCCCACAACATAGAAAGACCTTCAATCTCAACCATCGACCAGCCTTCCCTCCCTTACCTCGATATTGTAAAAGCATGATCCACCTCTAATGCCTGATACCATTCGAAAGATTTAATCATAATATTTAGCACTAATAGTTAAAAATGTTACTCTAAAAAATGACAGATTGTCAATTGGTTTTCTATCCATTATGACAAACCTTTTAATCCCAAATAGGCATCACATTGGACAAGTAATAACACATTATTATTTGGTCTGGGCATCAGACCGGCCCGGCGCTATAAGAATCGGGCCCAGGCTTGCCTGATGCCCAAAACCCGAGCCCAAACCAGGCTCAAAACCCGAGCCCAGGCCCAATCAAGCCGAGTACCCATTGGGTACCCGGCCGTATGCCCACCTCTAATTATCATGTTTTCATATGGTAAACTTGCCAAAGCTAAGGCACCACTAACCAATTGGTAATCCATGACAGTACATAGAATTACATAAATTATTTTGTTCAAGATGGCAGAACTCAGTCAAAGCTTTCAGTTGTTAGGAAACTTAAAAAAAGATTAATATGTTCTTCGAATGAGGGCAATAAGCATTAGTAAATAAGGAAAATGTGTTAGTGAAGTCTTCATTGATGCAACTACTCCCAGGATAAAAAAATGTCAATGAAAGTGGTGTCTGTAAAGAATTACTTATAGAACACACACATTAGTGAAGCGGCACTATTACTGATCCATTTTGCACCAATAATGATCTAAATTAACATCATAAATGGCAATAGGAGCAGGGGAGGAGGCAAGGTAGGGCCCCGCATGGGCCCTGGCCCCATATAAAAAAAAATTTACATGTAAATTTTAAAAAATTTCACTTGTTCTATATAAAAAATTTGAAAAATGATATTTCGGACCTAGTCAAATTTTAGAAATTTAATTTGGTCCGCCTCATAAAAAATTTCTAGCTCCACCCTTGAATGGGAGATGATTCTGTAGCCATCCGTAGGGATGCTACCATATTTGGCCATGCCCGGCTTCAAAAAAGCTGAGAGAGATGGATGATTAAAACCCCCTGCACAGGCTGCTGGCTGTTTTTGTTCCTGTATAACAAACAATTTAAATGCAATATGTTTTAGATTTTGGAACTGATTTAGATACAATCCAAAAAAAGCTGCCATATGCTCCTTACCTTACTCAACCTGTAAATTGTGCAATACAACAGCAATTAATTTGAATGTAGAATGTAAGCTTTCCAAACAAATCACTCAAAACACAAACAGGAAGAATAAAAAACAACCGTAGAAGAAAATCAATCAAGAAATACAAAAAAAATCTACACAAGGATGCCAAGAAAGTTCCAAAAAAAAATCATTAGTTCACTTATACGAGTATTTCAAAGGTATGTTTTTCAATGTTCATCATGTCGAACATCTAACTATTTCTCAATAAGTCATCTGAGCCATTCTATGTCAAAAACGTCATCAAACTTCAACTGATTAGGTATGCAAAATCTATTGATTTCGTTCTATTGAATGTGAGGCCGAAAAACCTACCACAATGAAGATATCAAAATAACTACCCAAGAACAATCCTTATAAGACAGCCAATAACAATGTTTCTTGTATTTTTAATTGAGAGTTCAAATGACAATATTTTTTTTCTTTTCTTCATTTCTTACATGAGGAAATTTTCTTTGAGGTGATCTGGCACTTGAATCAAGACCAATGATGCTTTCGAAACAATGGAAGATACCAAAGAACAAAAATTTTGAGTTTGAGAGCAACCTTCACAAACACTGGACATGAAAAGCATGTGACAAAGATTTACTAAAAAAAGTGAAGATACCAGTTTGATGACATACTAGAGTCTTCTTCCTCCATGTTCTCATTAGATGAAAGTTACTGCATGATGTACACAATTAGACAAATAGAAAAGGTGAGCAGAGATGCCTCAAAACCAAAAGACAGAAAAAAAAGGACACACCAAAGTGGTATAGGAAGCTAATTAACATGGCCATAAAAACCAGTTAACAGAATGCCATTAGGGGAGAAGAGCAGAAATACAGGTCTAGGCAATAGAACAAAAGTGTTCAACACCAATGGTGGGTACTCCATCAAGATAGAGGACCGGTTTTTGCCAATGGATGAAATCAACAACAAAAGAACACCACTCGCAAGTTCATCGCTGCAAAAATCGCTATGTTGGAACATGTTCTGTCAACAACCAAGGTGGTCGGTGGAAGAGCAGAAGACAACAACAATGTTCCTACATCTTTGTGGACGATGGATGGCATTGTTGTTCGTTTAGGCGTGTGTTGGAGATGATGCAGCAGAATGACGCCCTTGAACAGTTCTGTGTTTCCTAAACAAGATCACCAACTAAGTCTTCAGAATGAGTGCACGATTAGTAGAAGCACCAAAAGAGGCAGGTAGCAGCTGCTGAAAACAGGAAGAAAAAGAGGCAATGAAGAAGAAGACGAAATAGGAATCAACCGGTTTGCTTCTATGAAGCTCGACAAGTTCATATCTTTAAAGTAAACCCTAAATTGAGCAGTTATGGGCTTATATACCAGCCTCATAGGTTTTTTCCAACACACAATTATGATCAGTGAGAGGTAGTCGGAGAGCAAAGGCGATGTTTATCTCAAATAAAATTCTTTTATTTAAAAACAGTTTTCAAGTTTAATCTTGTAACTGTGAGTGGGCCCCTCATAGTTACGAGAGAAAAGGATAGGGCTCATGGTCACTATCTGTCATCTCCCACTTGGTCATGAGACCATCAGTTTGCTTCCACTATTTGCAGATTTCCTTAATCTCTAGTTACGTAGTTTTCCATAGTTAGTTTATCCATCGCGACTTAAATTTATTCAAGGTTTGTAGTGAGGTTTTCCTTTTAATGGCTTTCCTCCATAACCTTTGAATATATCTTAGCCTCATATGGGCTACATGCTTGGTAAATAGATTTTCAAAAATTTCTTTAGTTAAGGGATCAGTTACCATATCATTGGTAGACATGTAATCAACTAAGATTCAATTGTTCTCAAACATTTTACGAACATAATCGCATTTCACTATTATATGTTTACTCTTTGAGTTAACATTTTCATTTTTCATAAAAGATAACATTGTCTGATTATCACAGTATAGTTGAACTAGTTCATGATCAAAATCTAACAAGATCTAACTTCAAGTCTTTCAAAAACCGATTTATCAAGACAACAAAGGTAGTTGTGACATTACATGCTGCATAATTTGTTTCTTGTGTGTACTGATTAATACATTCATATTTCTTATAAGACGGCTATTGCTCCATCTCCAAAGAGAAATACATATCGAGATGAGGACTTACTATCCTCTTTACAGCCAGTAAAATCGACATTGAAATAGCCAACTAATGTTAACTCATCAGCTTGATAGGATAACTTCAATTCTTTTGTTCTTTTAATGTAGCGAAAAATTCTTTTTACTGTTTGCCAGTAAGGCTAATCAGAATTACTTTGGTAGCGACTCACATGACCAATAGAAAAGCTTATGTCAGGTCTTATGCATAGCATTAGATACATTAAGCTTTAAATGGCCTATGCATATGGAACATTTAACTTCTATTGTCCTTCATTAGGAAAATCACTTCTACATAGATTTTGTCCTTTAGTTATAGGTCTCCCAATCGGTTTGCAATCTTGCATTTAGAACTTATTTAAGGTATAAACAATATATCGTTCTTTGCTCAAACATAGAATCCTCTAGTTTCTATCTCGAATGATATTTATACCTAGTATATAGGATGCTTCACCCATGTCCTTCATTTCAATTCAGCCAAGTTTTGTTTTGAATATCATTTTGTTATCATTTCCTGTCAGTAAATTATCATCGACATATAATGACAGGATGCCAAAGAGACTCCCACTTTTTCAAACATATACAAAGTGGTCTAGCTGATTTGCTACATATCCTAGCTTAGTGATTATCTTATGAAAGGCAAAATACCATTGTCTAGAAGACTGCTTCAAGCCTCACAATAATTTTTTCAACTTATACAATTTGTCTTTGTTTTCATCGATGGCATATCCTTATGGTTGTGTGATATATGTAATTTTTCTTTTAACTTCCCATTTAGAAAAATAGTCTTTACATCCACTTGACAAATATCCAAGTCATAGAAGGCTACGATAGCTAGAATTATTCTGATTGATACAAATTTTGCAACTAGTAATAGGTTTCTAAATAATCAATTTATTCATTTTGGGAAAAACCTTTTGCCACTAGTCTTGCTTTAAATTTATTGACTGATTCATCAGCTTTATACTTTTTCTTTAGCATCCATTTACACCCAATGGGTCTTCTGTCTCTAGGAAGATCTACTAATTCTCAAACTTTATTATTTTTTACGAATTCAATTTCATCATCATAGCATTTACTCAATCTGACGATTCATGTGAATTTATTGCTTCATCATATGTCAAATTGTCTAACATTTCTCAATATATGTTAAATAGCATAGCTCCTCTGCTAGATATACATAATAATCATTTAAATATAAATACTTTTATGACTTGACAAAGTCTGAGAAGATGAGGTACCTGAATCAGTTGGTTCATTACCAAACTGTTTTCTAGTCGGTTCATCGTCAGACTGTTACTTTGAATAATTCAGATCATATAGTAGATCGGTTTGATCTCTCACTAGATCATTGTCCTTATTATTGAGTTCTTCTAAGAACTCTACATCCCTACTTTCGATAAGTTACATAGTCGAATGATATAATCTGTAGCCCTTAGATCCTTTCGGATATTCAATAAACAAACATCACAAATCTATTATATAGTTTATCTATTTTTAGATCTAGAATTTTTACATGGGCTACAAATTTCCATCTCCTGAGATGTCTCAGATCTGGTTTGACACTAGTCCACTCTCATAAAGAGTGGTTGGGACTGCTTTGCAGGGCACTCGGTTTATAGTATACATAGTTGTTAATACAGCTTCACCTCATAATACTTTATGTAATTGTGCACCTACTAACATGGATCTTACTATGTTTAAGAGGGTTCTGTTATACCTCTCAGCGATACTATTTTGTTGTGGTGTTTTAGGTATTGTTTTTTGCTATTAATTCCAAGGTCTTTATAGTATTCAATGAATTCATTTGATGTATGTTCATCATTGATCTGACCTTACAACCTTGATGTATTTTCCAAGCTGTCTTTTGATTTCATTTTTATATTCTTAAAATTTTTCAAGTGCTTCGATCAAGTAAAGATAACCAAATTTTGAGAAGTTGTTAGTGAATGTTATGAAATATAACGTGTCACTATGTGTTTGGACCCTGAAAAGTCTACAAATATCAGTATGGATAATCTCTAATAGATTAGTAACATGAATTACTTCAAACGAAAAATCTTTCCTTGCCATCTTTCCATATAAACAAGACTCCCACTTCACGAAATCATATATATCTTGTTGTGCTAGAGTCTTCATCTTGTTAATGCTTATGTGGCTTAATCTTTAATGCCATAAGTTCGCACTCACACTTAATGCATAGTCAATATAAGCTGAAGCTGAAGCTTTATTAATTTCAGTAAGCTTAAATATGCCATGTTCTTTTACATATTTTTGTTTGAATATATTCCATGTTCCTAGAACAAAACAAACTTCAAAACCTTTTTCAGTCAGAGCAAGGACAAACATTAGGTTCTTCCTCATAGAAGGAACATATGGAACCTCGTTCAGAATGACACTAGTGCCCCCAACATTGAGTTGATATGACCCGACTCTTATGACATCACAATATAAATTATTTCTCATAGACCTTTGTACTCTCAAACTCAGGTCTTCCATACAAACCACACCTTCCTTCATTTTAGCTATGTGGCGGGTGGCCCTAAATCTACCCACCAACAAGAATTTTCTTCATCTACAGATAGACACTTCGATAGAACACAAATGACTTTTTTGTTGTAGTTCCCTTGATTTTTTCTCCTATTATTTTTCTTCTTTGGGAACTTTGTCATGCAGTTCTTCTTGTTGTGCCTAGGATTCTCACATTTGTAGCATTTTATTACAAGTCCTTGAGGTCTCTAAGAACCTCAAGTACTACATTTTTCTTTTTAAATTGTTTGGGTCTTACAGGTATATGACTACTAGTAGGTTTATCCTAGACTAACATTAGTTCTACATTCTTTCTTTTGGCCAGGTGTTCTTTCTAAATAGCTAATTGAATCATGAGCTTCTCTAAAACTAGAGTATCAAACTGAAGACTCAAGGCAGTGACTGTTATATCCCAGGAAGGAGGTAGACTATTTATGATAATTCAGATCTGAATGTTATCTGAAATCGAATTTCCTATCACAACTAGATCTTTAGCTAAGACCAACATCTTATTGCCATGATCAACTACTCTATCTAACTCTTTCATTTTACATGAATTATATTGCTCTATGAGTAACTAAACATGCATTGTAGTAGTGGTGTTATACTTTGATGAGATAGCATGAAAAATCTCCTTGGCTATTGAGTAATCCTCAAGTACCCTGATCAGGTTATCTTCAATGAAGACGAACATTACGGTTTTAGTCATCAAATCATCAGTCTCAAGTGCATCAAATGTTTTCCTTTCCTCATCTATGGGCTTGTCTCCTAAGGTGGGAAAAGGTTTATTGATGACATAAATTATCCTCTCAAGTGTCAAGGCAAACACAACTCATGTTTAAATGCATGAAAGTTGGTTCCATTAAGTTTGTCAATCTTGGCCAGTTCTTAGGCTGTCACTCTCGAAGTCGTTTTTAGGTTTTTGAATTTTAATGGCACGTAAAGAGCAGCAAAGAGGAAGTCAATCCACCGTTATTGTATATGCAGCTGATATCAACCCAAAATTTTTCAACAAGACTGTACTTTATTTTCTCAATTATGATTTTTAGACCCTAAGCTAAATCCTAGACCCAAAACAAACTCGCAACTATTCGATCCAAAACGAATCTCTAAACCATTGTCTGAACCCAAACTCAAAATTAAAATTTAAAACCCGACTTTAGATGCAAGATTCAAATCCAAAATCCAACCCTCAGATCCGAATTAGATCTAAAACCTAAGTTTATATCTAAATCAAAAATTTCAAACTTAGAATCTAAAGCCGAGATCAAAACAACAAAATTTGATGCTATGAGTGTTGTGCGTGCGTGCACGGATCTTTCCTTTGTTTTATGTTTCGTTCTCATGCCAAGATGTGCTTTTGAGCTTCAATCACTCACTGGAATGCATCAGTGACCAATTGAACCCAATCCAGATTTAAAATGAGCCCAGAATCACTCAAAATGGAGTTGACCCACCATTTATAACAAAAACCATTTTTATACACATTTAACAAAAAAAGGGTTTTATGTTTTTTTATATGAACAGTCTTATTGATTTATTCATTTTATTTTATTTAAAAAAATCAATCACTCACCGACGCCCAAACCAGTCATTTTCAAGCTAAACCACCCCTTGGGGCGGTTTTGGCACTGTTGGGTGGCATTAACCCTGCACACACCCCAAAGGGGTATTTGCAGGGCTAATGTCCAATCCCACTTAGTCAAAACCTATTTAAACAAAATAATATTATTCAAAAATACATGAAAATCTTGTTAAATTAAAAAAAAATCAAATTTTAAATTTTGACTCCAAAACTCTCTATAAATATCCATATCCCTATAATCTTATCTCTTGAACATGATCTAACCACCCTTGACGAACTCCTAGTGCTTTCCCATTTGAAGGCTTAGGGTGTTCCCTTAGCTCTCTTTCTCAATTTCTCTCTTCTTGTTTTCTTCTTCTTCTTCTTCTCCAACCTTGGGAGCAACCTTCTCCAAATTCCAACTCTTCAAGGGAGCACGAGGATATCTCTCGGGGAAAACACCTTCAGCATTTTGGAGGTTCATCAAAGGTGACCCTAGGATCATTCAAAAGAAAAGACTCATTCCTACTATCATCCATATTCCAGGTATGTAGTCCTTCTCTTGTTTTCAATTTTTTTTCATTTCTTCTTGCCACCTCCTCATGGCCATGCAAGAAAGTTCTAAAGATTTTTTATCCGGAACCGAGAGCTACTCTTGAGTGCATCAGGAATATGAGCAAGGCAAAATAAATTTCATTTCTTCATCTATTTTCAAAAATATGCTTGTGATATTGCTTTACTCATCACTTATGTTTGAGATTATCCCAAAATTTTCATTGGTTTTGGAGTGCTCCAAAAAAATAAGGTTTTTGTTTTGAAAGAGGAAAGAAAGGGACTCGCTCGTCGGTACGAGGATCGACCGTTCCCGGCATCTTTACCGGGGGTAATCAACCCAAGGGCTATGTTTATCATTGATGCATTTCGTTTTAACTGAAACATCTTTTTTATTCTATATGCGGTGTAGAAAATATTGAAAGTTTGAAGTTTCAAACTTTTGAAAAGGTTCTTGAAGAGTTGCTTGAAAATGTGAAATGTTTTGAGGAAAAAGTGAAACTAGTAAATATCATTTGAAGAGCTTGTGAAATCACTTTAGTGTTCTCTTAAGACTTTAAGTAGGTTTGAGATTTTGCTCTAATTCGGTTACCACCTACCTAGAGCTTCATCCCTTCTTGCTTAAGTTCTTTTGGAGAGATGTTTGTGATCATAAGTGAAAAAAAGTGGGTGAGAATGCATGGATGCATTTATCCTACATGATTGAAAGAATGTAAAACATTCCTACAACATTCATCTAAAGTCATTCTTACCACAACATACATCTAAGATTTTTGTTGTTATAATTATTGTATATAAGAAGGAAAAATTTTTGAAAAATGATAGGGATTTTGGGTCATTACTTGGTTTGTGGTCTTATTGAAGTTGGTAAATAGAAAGTTCGTGAGAGGAGAATGTTAAAAAGAATACAAGAGATAAAACACTCTTATGAAAAGAAAGAGAGAGAGATAGAGAAAGACATGCATATATATGTACATACCATCACATATACACATATATGAAAGCTTAAGAGAAAAAGATGTATTGATTTGAAGAGAAAGAGAGATTTTAGAGGAAAATAAAAATATCATACGTATATATGGATATGAGAAATTTTATAAGAGAAGATATTTGTCTTGAAAAGAGGAATAAATATTTGAAAGAGATGAAATGGAGCACATGTACATACGTATTCATGCACATATGAAAATTTATAAAATGGAAAGTGAAAGCATAGAGAGAGAAAGATGGGGGGTCAAGGAGAAATAGAGAATAGAGGAAAATAAGAGGAAGCAAAAGAACAACAAGAATGTATTAATGAAAATAAAGAACATGATTAAAATGAAAAATCATCTCATTTTTCCATGCTCCCGGTGCACTTGAGCATAGCCTCTTGTATCTAAAAAGAGATTGAGTGCTACCTCCTTTAACCATAGGGAGATGAAGATAAGGAGAAAATGTAGAAAGAAAAACAATGTCATATTTAATAAAAAAGAAAGCATGATTCAATCACAAAATAAAAGATCATCTCATCCTTCCATGCTCCCAATGCACTTGAGCATAGCCTCTTGTCTCTAAAAAGAGATTGAGTGCCATCTCATTTGGCTATGGGAAGAGGAGGAAGAGAGAAAAGAAAATAACAAGAGCAAGGCTATATTGAAGAAAGGAAATAACAATAACAACAAGAATATATTCATGAAGGGAAAGAACAACAACAACAAGAATACTTGAAAGAACATAATTTAATCATAAAATAAAATATCATCTCATCTTCTCATGCTCCCGGTGCACTTGAGCATAGTCTCTTGTCTTTAAAAGAGGTTGAGTACTATCTCCTTTGGCCATGGGGAGATGAAGATGAGAAGAGAAAATGAAAACAATCAACAAGACTATGTTCAAGAAAAAGGAATAGCATAATAATAAGAACATATTAATGAAAAATAACAACAACAACAAGAATATTTGAAAGAACATGATTTAATCATAAAATAAAATAGCATCTCATCTTCTCATACTCCTGGTGCACTTGAGCATAGCCTCTTGTCTCTAAAAAGAGGTTGAGTGCTATCTCCTTTGGCCATGGGGAGATAAAGATGAGAGAAAGAAATGAGAGGGATGATGATTACATACCTCTAATGAGAAATGATCTAAGGAAGATAGAAAATCCCCTTTGAGTGAAGCTCCAAGATGATGCCTCTAAGAGGGTTGTAGCTTACTCCAATTTGGAGAGGGAAATGGAGAGAGGAAGAGGGAGAGAGAGAGAGCTCAAGAGAAATTCTAAGTCTTCAAGCGAGAATACACTAGAGTATCTCCCAAGGGCCAATCTTACCCAAGAGGGGGCAAAATGAGGGGTATTTATAGAAGATTTTGGAGTCAAAACCCTAAATTTAAATTTTTTGACCTAAAAAGACTAAAATCACCATCTAAAAGGAGATTTTTTGGTCAAAAAGAAGGGCAATTGGGTCTTGTCCACCCAAAAAGACTAAAATTACCATATAAAAGGAGGTTTTTTTGTCAAAAGGAAGGGCAAATGGGTCTTGTCCACCCAAAAAGACTAAAATCACCCTTTAAAAGGAGGTTTTTTGGTCAAAAGGAAGGGCAAATGGGTCTTGTCCACCCAAAAAGACTAAAATCACCCTCTAAAGAAAATTTTTTTTGTCAAAAGGAAGGGCAAATTGGTCTTGTCCTCCCAAAAAGACTAAAATCACCCTCTAAAAGGAGATTTTTTGGTCAAAAGGAGGGGCAAATTGGTCTTGTCCACCAAAAAAGACTAAAATCACCTTTTAAAAGGAGATTTTTTTATCAAAAGGAAGGGTAAATTGGTCTTGTCCAACCAAAAATACTAAAATTACCCTCTAAAGGGAGGTTTTTTTGTCAAAAGGAAGGGCAAATGGGTCTTAAATGATCGATTTGGATATGAACTTGGGTTTTGGATCTAATTTGGATATGAAAGTTGTATTTTAGATTTAATTTGGATCTAAATTTGAGTTTGGTGCTTGGATAAAACATCATAATCTTTTAGAAAAATTTGGGGTGATTACACTCATGCATGATGTATTAATTTTCCTTAATTACTGAGCAAATGCACAACAAGAATGAGTGTTTGGGTTGAGATTTTTCTTCATTATTATATTGATTTTGAGGTATGAATTTGTCCAACCAGGAAAAGTCATTCACAAATATGTACATGTTAAAATGCATCTTCATGTCATTCTCACGTTTAGTTTCTCTTTTAATCACCTGATTAAGAACCCCAATGAGCGGTTTGTTATGTTGCTCCTCATTTCATGTGTATTTGATTTTCTTTCGTACCCAATGATGGAAGAAACATACTTTCTTGTAAGGAATGAAATAATTATGGATTTATATTCATGTATAAAAATATTTAGATTCATGTTTTCAAAAGATTTTTGGAAGCAAGAACTCTCTTTAATGAGGCCTTGAAGACTTAGCCTAGGCAATTGCATGAGTCCAAGTTTCCCTTCGGCCTACATAGAAAAAATCGAAGTTGGATATTTTTAAGTTATTTTTTTATTTCAACTCTCATGAAGACATATATATATATATATATACATGTTATATACGTATATGTGCACATGACTAGCTCTCTTTGTCCTTCTCTCTATATGATTCAACATATTCTTTTACAAATATTTATATATATTCCTTTCTCTTTAAAATCTCTCTTTTTCTCTAAAATATCTTCCTCTCTAAAATCTCTCTCTCTCTTTCGAAGATCTTCTTCTCCCTTTTCATTTGAGTTAATACTTCCTTTTTATAAGCTTTTATATATGTATGTATATACATATGTATATATGTATAAATATGTATACATATATGTATCTCTCTCTCTCTCTCTTTTAAATCTTTTATTTTGTGATTTTTAAAATCTCTCTCTTTCTCTCTCACTCTCTTTCTCCCTAATCCTCTCATATTAAAGTCTTTCATGTTTTCTATTCTTATGAATATTTTTCTCCCATGATCTAAGGTTTTAATTTCTCATTTGTCAATTTCGCCAAGACCAAAACTTAAGTGACGACCTAATATTGGAATCATGTTGATGGTCTACAAACTCATTCCATTTTCAAAACCTTTTCTCTTTTCATAAAAATACTTATGATAATTTTATAAATAAAAATGAGAAACTTAGATGTATGTGATAGTAGAAATGCTTTTAGATGAATGTTGTGGGAGGAATGAATGATTTCTTTTTAATCATGTAGGATCAATGCATTCATACATCCACATTCACTTAACATCACAAATGATCACAAGCACCTCTTTAAAAGAACTTAAGCAAGAAGAGATGAAGTTCTAACTAGGTAGTAACCGAATTAAAGTAAAATCTCTAACCTACTTAAGGTTGGAATCCATTTCTTGATCACGGGAAGGCGACAGTAGCTACAATCACCACACGCACTCCACTTCCATACCATCTGTAGGAGCACATCCGACCTTGTGATGGAAGCAATTCACACCAAATTATGATGATGAATCGAGGTAAGAAACCTCTAGATTTTATTGGTATGATGGATAGTAAGGCAGAAAGTTCATATTAAAAATCTGCCAAAATTTCAAAAACTTTTCTCTTACGAAGCAGCGATGATGAGTCAATAGATGACTCCTGGAACGAGGATCCGTGCTATTTGGATGATGTCATCCCCTTGGAAGAACGTATGATTGAGTAAGACTTGATTCGGGCCTCTAAGGACCAATTAATTACTTTTTCAAAAAAGAACCTCCCAAAATGGGGATATTATCATGAATATACTCTTTACATACTCGTCCAAGTTAATAAGATGATTGTGTCACATGTATTGATCGATGGAAGAAGTAGTTTAAATATTTGTCCTGATATCATGGCTAAAGCTTTGAGATTTTGTAAAGACAAGTATCGCCTTGATGATACCAAGATCAACGGATATGATGGCCAAAGCATGAATAACAAAGGTATCTTCATATAGTGGATGTACCACAATCATATAACTTGCTCTTGGGACGACCTTAGATTCACGAAGTACGAGGAATCTCATCCACTCTTTATAAATTTCTCAAATTGAATTTTGGCCCATCAGTCATTACCGTGTGTGCTGAAGATCCAATCGAGAGGTTGGTACAACCAGTGCTTTGTAGGCCAATTGATTTGGTGAATGTACCCAAGGATAAGAATGACGAAGGAAGGACCTTTGGAAGAATAAATGCTGAGTATGGAGATATGCGAATCATCCGAGAGTACCTATGTTATTTCAAGCAGTCATCTGAGTTACCAAAAACATCCTCGTATGCTCATTTCGTAAGAAACCATAAGGGATTTTAGCTTATGAATGGATGGTGGCTACCATCCATTCACTAGCCTCAGGAAAAATAATGATAGCATCATGTAGCCGATTAGTATCTCCTTTTCAGATGAACACCAAAGGATTGGGATACACTAAAGAAATTTGAAGAAGATCTTGTTGGCTGATAGTATTTGCCTTTGTTTTTAAAACCTCCCACGAATTTTGTAATCTTAACTTGTACTTGTTTGGTCTCATGAGAGGAGCCCCCTATGAACTAAAAATTTTGAATATGCAATGCAAGTAATTTTTTGTTATTAATTTTAATTTTATTCAATTTTTCTTTACCCTTCTCTTTACAAGATGTTGGAACTCAACATATTTCAGTTTCTTCTTTTTCCTCAAAAGTTACCCCAAAGAGAATTTATCAAAAAATAGTAGGTGAAATAGAACATACGACAATACTCGAGTTGGAATTATTGGAATTCGCTTAGATTCAGAAACAAGAACATTCTTCTTCCTTATTTAATGATTCAATTGAAGAGATTAACATTGGAACTAGTGAAAATCCTAAGATCCTTCAAACTAGCATTAGTTTGTTAGTATTGGTGGACTTTCTTATAAGTCATCAAGAGGTTATGATTTTGACATCATTTGTATATTCTTCATCATTTTGATAATTTTATGTTAAGTCTCAAGCTTATGGACTGTATCTCTAATTCATGTATTTAATAATATGATAACCACATTTAAAGAAAATCTTACATTTTAATTAAAATCAATCTTTATGTGTAGATTGTATGATGTGTAATATATGATAACCACATTTAAAGAAAATCTTACATTTTAATTAAAATCAATCTTTATGTGTAGATTGTATGATGTGTAATGGACTTTGAGAGATTATAAGAGAGTGAAGCATGAATGTTCCAAGTGAATGAATTTGAGAGATTATAAGAGAGTGAAACATATATGTATCATCTAGTTTCCTTTCCCACTTCATACATTCACACTCACTCAAAGCCAGTAGCACCACATGCACTTTCTCAAGAAATTAAGTGATCCAAATTTGAGTTCCAAAAGGTGACTAAATCATATTGCAACAAGAATTTGTAAACTTCACTTATTTTTCAAAGAAAACACAAGCAATGCATTCATAATCTTGGCCAAAATTTGTTTAGAAAACAACACATTTTTTAACAATTTAGAACATATATTTCATCAAAAGAATGAACTCACCCTAATCAAATCCCAAGTTTCTAATATCTTAGACCAAATCACATGATTTGGCAAAGGAGAATTCAAAATCAATTTTGTTTGCTAAGGTAACTTAACCATTTTTCAAAAAATTGATCATCACAATTTCAACCCAAAAATCATCTTGAGTTTACAACAAAGAACTCAATTTCAATCTTCAAAATCCTTAATCGTAGATTTCAAAACAAATGACAAAACAAAGGTTTTCAAATCAATTTGAAAACCCTCCAGTCTTCAAATAACTGTTCAAATAATTTTTCAAGGAATTTATTTTCAAGAACAAGTCACTTATTCAAGATGAACTTTGATTCTTGAATCCAAAACTTCAATGCACAAGCATATAGGATTTGCATCAATAACTCGTAGATGATCCAAATAATCATTAGTCTTTGGTCCAATTACCCTTGTTAAAGGTGGTAGGATTGGACCTCGTACTGACGGGTGGATCCCTTTCTCTTGAAAATTTTTCTCAAAACCTTAATTTAAAAAAAAAAATTGCTGATTCGCATTAGATGCCCCCAAGGACGGGGTAAGGTGCGAACAGTTATGGAAGAACTTTGATGACCCAAAAAATGTGATGCGAGCAGGTACAGGCATTCTACTTATCACTCTAAAAGGTGAAATGATCTCATACTTTTTGAAACTCGACTTTCCATATACTCATAATATGGCTGAATATGAAGCCCTCATACAAGGACTTCATTCTTTATTGAGTTTTTAAGTAAAAAATGTGCATGCCTTCGGCGACTCTTGTCTATCATTTGAATCTTCTCTCCAATCAGCATCAGTATAAATGATCAAGTTTATAGAGGAAGAAGAAGCCATAAATACTCCCTTGTTTATTGTGTCTTTGATGTATCTAATGATACAAAGAACAGCTCCTATATGAACATTTGATGGAGCATGCTGATATTGACTTACTGTATGAATCGCATGAGCAATGTCAGGGCGAGTGATACTAAGATACATGAGGGATCCCACAAGCTGTCAGTAGGGAGTGGCATCGGTAAGAGGAACTCCTTCGTCAATCTTCATTTTGCTTCCTACTGCTTCAAGAGTTTTTGTAATTTTATCATCTGACTATGAGATGGGTCTAATGGAAGTCAATTAGGGTACAAAATTACAATGGAATGATCTTAAAAGGTAAGTTTTAGCCATAATCCTGAAAGCTAGCCACATATTTAGGATTTTCACTCGGCACAGGCCTTTATGCTTGGTTAATACTAGTCCAGAGATTATAAGTCAATTTAGGTGAAGTAGCAGTAATATATGCATGTTTGTTTCTTGTGAGAAGATAAAAATCCTTTGAAGTTGTTGGCAAAAGCATAAAAAGCATAAGATCTGTTCTTCTAGGTTATGGCAAGAAATTTGGCCAGCTGGCACCAAGAATTTTTTCTACTGTGAGTTGGTGCTGGAAGAACTAGGCATTATCAAGTTTCACTTACTATATTCTAATCTATGTAAACAATCTGACGAAATTCTTCAAGGGCAAAATCCAAAGTCGGATTCTATGTCAATTTAATATGTATTCAGATGTTGGTTGCATTCAAATAAATTCTTATTCCAACTTCTCCTCACATATGGTTGGTTATTGGACTTTATTTCATTGCCAACTTCCCATATACACATTGGTTTTCAATTTGTATCATGCTGACCTTGGGGTGTTTGAGAACCTCTGGATTTGAGAACAATAGATTTACGGTTGGACCCTTCCCCTCGGATTTTAAGTCCCACAATTAAGCAATGCAAAGAAGTAAGATAACGATCTCAAGTGTAGATCTTAAGTCTGACCTAAAGTCTCTAGTTTGATAAGTATGAATTTTACGATAGATATTTTACCACATCAGCAATAGCATGCCACATTAGTAAATAGATTGTAATTTTTTCCAACTGACTCGAAACTGATCAATAATTAGCCAACTATGGTAAAGGCAACAGATAATTGACGTTGCATTTCTGGTTCACTTCAAAACTTTGTGTGAAGCCAACTTTTGATGAAAGACTCAAATTACAGTGGGAAAAACACAACTAAATAGAGGGAGAGAGAGAGCATATTCAACATTACTAAGCTATATATATATATATATATATATATATATATATATATAGACATATATATATATATTTATTTATTTATATTTATATTTATATTTATATTTATATATATATATATATATATATATATATATATAGAGAGAGAGAGAGAGAGAGATCCCATGCATGCATGGACGCGATGGGAACTTGACCACCTTCATGGTGAAGCTACCAACTCCGTGAGCATGGTTATGAAGCCCTTTATATAGTCGTCTTTCAACCCCTCCTGCTGAAGGATTTCCCTCAACCTGAAGTTGTTGGCTCTCACCACCTCCCCCTTCTTCTAACCTTCAACCGTTACGGTCCTCACTACTTTCCTTACGGCCTTCCGGGTGAACCACCCATCCCAAGCTCTCCTGTTGATCTTCACTGCTGGCCTAAGCTGCATGACCATCAGTTTCATGTTCGGGTGCTGGTCTCCCTTCACCAGTAACATCACCAACTGGCACCCTCCCTCCACCGCCTCCACTATAGAGCTCCAGCCAGCATGGTTGATGGAGCTGCTGACCACCGGATGCCTGATGATGAGTGGCTGGTTTACCCACCCGCTGCACACCATCCCCTTCCTCCTGCCTTCTCTCCTATCTCCACCTCCAACTCTTGCTTCTTCACCATAGGTGCGTCGCCTGTAGTATTCAGCTCAGCACAGCCCTGCAGCCAACTCTTTCTGTTGGATAGTGGCCCTAAGACTTATCTTTCATCTCGTAACTGCAAGGGCCCACTTGCTTTTAAGAGATCAAGTTAGAAAACTGATTTCCAGATAAAGTTTTTCATGAAACAAAATCAGTTCATCTTTCGCCATTTACCTTTGCGTGATTCTCTCTAGCTGTAACCGAAGGCTGGGCAATGGGAAACCCTGTGAGGCTGGCCTATATAAGCCCAGCGATTCCCTGACTTAGGGTTTGATGGAGAAAAACGTTAGTTGGCACCTCACAAAATCAAACCCAGAAATTATTCTGACATTGTTTTTCTTCTTCTTACTTCGAGCCGTTCAGAAGTTGGTCTGCAGCTCCATCATTGGTATCAGAGACGAGGAGATCATTGTTTCAAACAAGTTATCCTCAGACGATATCAATGCACAGATAGTAGGTTAACTCGAATGTCTAAAGCATGCTAGATTAAAAGCTATGCTGCATGTATGAAGCATGCTAAACTAAACAGCTTGCAGTTCGTGAGAAAAGATGTCTGAAGCATGCTAGATTAAAAATTATTTTGAATGTATGGATCATGTTAAACCAACAGCTTGCAGTTCGCTAGAAATATTGTCTGTGCATGTAATTCTAGATGACAGAGGCGTCAGTTTAATTACTCGGCTCTTCTCGAGGGTTTCTGGTCTATGGCGCTGTAGACTAGAAACCCTCTGGTGACAAACTGCGCTATCAACATCATACAACAGAGGTTAAAACCGCTTGATATATACAAAACTGCAAACAAGGCCCTCGTTGAGGGATCGGACAGAAAATCTTATGCGTAGAAAAAAAATAAGCGAAGAACATATACCTCGACCGAAAATTCTTTCTTTTCTTCTTCGCCATACCCTCTGTCGCAGCCGGAAAATCCACCGCTGCTTCTTTTCTAGCGGACTCATAATCAAAATGAAACTTGCTTTGTCCCAGTTGCTGCGATGCCATTTTTTTCTCTCTGCATATCGTCGGAGATAGAAGGGGAGGCCGGGGCAGAGACGAATCCGGTAGGATCTCTGCAGCCCTTCTCTCCCGGTGTGCAATTGCCGACAGAGCTAGGATGTCCGGCACTGAGAGCGTCGGTCACGACCTGGGGAACCTGGGTTCGGCATTTGTGGCAGTAATGTTGGCTGCCGGCGGAGGAAAGGGGCGAGCAGAGAGAGCAGAGTGCGGGTGTTGTGGTTGTTGATCGCGCAGAGCTGCAACACCGCGGAAGAATGGCGAACTTTTCACTGACGGTGCAGAGGTCACCTGCTCCCAGCATGAGAGAGACGGCTGGCAAGATGGCGGTGCAACTTCCATTCACAAGGAGCTTAATTAGATTGTTATATGTTAATAGGTAAAGTGTGAAATGAAGTAGAATTTTTACCGATCGAATGCTGCACCAATGAAGGATTCAAAAAAGAAAGAGGACCGGCTTTGGAATAACTAAAGTAAAAAAGTGGTTCCTAATAAAAATACCTTACACAGCAAAAATCTACAATAAACATAGCAGAAATCTACAATTTCAACTAACTATAGATTTCAACATGTACTCTGATCATTATGAATCTCAAATCTACACTATGTTGGTAAGATATCTACAGAGAAAGCAGGACCAGCTTGGTCAACGGTTCACGAAGAAGGCATGGGGAACCTATTTAGGAACCTGAAACTAAGGGAGGAGTCAATTCAAACTTGTATGCATGGTTACAGTGCATCGATCTGCAGTCAGTGTCTTTCATCGATCTGCAAAAACTCAACAAACTAAAAAGACAATACACCAACTTCAGGAATCGAACGAAGAAGCGTACAAACATATCAAGAGAGGAACTACAATTTCTTCCAAACACAGGTGCCAGTTTCTCCATATTAAAGGAAAAATCAGCTTAAATTTCAAGTCAAAGGGTACATGTATCACGCATTCAATAGATATTAGAGACATCCACCTTGATATTGCATTTCAATTTTGGGGATCTAGTCTTATATTTTTTCCATCTTCTTGCAATATTCCTTATTTCATGTTTACTGTCATCTAAACATGTGTTCGTGTAAAATTTGTGACACATTTTACATTTTGTTTTGTGTTTTTTCTTCTTCCTCCTCTTCTTCTTTTCACTTTATGTGGGACACGCCTGGTGGTACTCATAAGTGCGTAGAGATCAGTACCATATATATGGAGCTGGCACCTCGCCCCATTCTCCCTTTGACACTACAAATGACTGACAATGGTACCACTGTGTCATTAGTGCAGCCAACCTTAGCCTCAAATCCTCATGTGATTTCCCGGCCGATGGGTGAATGGCCAAGGAGATTTTTCTAGGCATTCAAGTAAGTACACCAAGTAAACTACCTTCAGGTTGCCTGATCAAGTTAAACCAGGTTATACTATAAAATTTTCCTCTATCATGTAGCAGAGGGATGGCTATGTGTACTGAGTTGTATCATGCACAATTCCTTATACATGACATATGTTCCCTTGGCTGACTTCTAAGGGTTAGTGTCATGCACATGGTCCTTTATGCTGGGTATAGTTGCCACAAGCCTGTGCATATAACCACTTTCGCATATCGCCCATTTGGTGCCTTGAGTGAATCCCTCTTGGTAATTAGTAAGGCCTTATCCAACCTGGATAGCTTCCCTATGGAAAAGTTAAAGCAGATATATAGATCATGGAACGGATCCACTTGGATCTGGCCATAACTGACATTCATTTGCCAAGGCAATGTCTGGATCGTTTTTATTTCAATATACAGCTTGGGCTCGGACATTGTAGATATCCAGTAGCACACGAACCCATTATCAAGCTCCAGCTGACTACAAGAAAGTCTACTGTATATTTTCATAGCCACTCTATGCGTTTACTAGCAGAAATTCATTGACAGAGTGTAAATTGTAAAGGGGAAAATATCCAACATTAACTTAGAAATAAATGAAAGAGATTGTGGTGCATTTATGTGCCGTTAATTTCCCCGTTCATGTTTACATAAACACAATGTCAACCTCACATTAAAGTTTTTAAAAACTTAGGTGGTGTTTTACAAAAAGCTCTGATAGACTTGATCAGCTTAGTGGTATGATCCACAAGGAGGACTGCTTGCTACAAAAGAATTCTCTCTCTCTCTCACTTTCTCTCTCTCTCTTTCTCTCTCAATGAGAACCAGGGAAAATTGTATGCCGCAATTAGACAGCACACAAAGGGGGTAACCAAATGTTACTTCTGGCTAGAAGGAACTGGGTATGGTATGTTAATTCATGTATTTGCCTAATCTCTAACCAAAGCCCGTACAACCGAATTGGAGGCTATCATTATGTCGTCTATGTTCTCATAGACATAGAGTTGAAAATGAGCAGAACCTAAAATTAGCCAACATCAGAGTTTTGAATTCTATTCCCACTTGAAATCAAATTTTAAATATCTGTCTCCCAAAATTGATTATTTTGGGGTCGTTTGGCACCAGGGATACTATGAGATTGTTCTCACAAATCTGCATCAACAACACTTTGTGATTGGTTCATGAATCTACTCATAGAATGTCTTGACCCCTTTGTAATAACCTCTATGCCTGCACACCCAAGGCTTGATGCACTGAGTCAAGATTATATTCACAATGGGGTGCTTTGTAGATTCGTTGGTTTCAACCACTACAGATATGGCTTAATCAATGCATTAGCAAAGCATGATTTTCAAAATTATTGAATTGTGGGATGCTTGTGCTGCTTATTAGCTACTTGAATTCGTAGTGACCATGCAATGAGAAAGTGGGACATTCCCCAATCCGTCATTTGAAAGCTCCTATCTCCTCAAGCAGTTAGTGTAGTAGTTTGAATGGAGCGTCCGACCTCTAAACAAACCTGAGCTCCAAGGTTGCTACTAAGCAACAAGAAACTCGTCATGTTTTCGGAAGATTTTGATCTTAAATGAAGATTAAAAGGATATGTAGCAGAAAAGTTTTTCAATGTGTTTTAGCTCAAATCTACGTGAAGGAAAGATAGGTGACCTTAAATAATACTAGCTAGGCTCAACTAATTGGAGGCGTAAGATCGATGTGTGCCTCTACTTTGAATAAGCAAATTAACCAAAAACATAATAAAGAGTTGTTGCCTCTTCATTCAGCCTCTTAATTAGGGTAGCCTCTTGCTCTATAGAAGAGGACTGGTGCATCATCTCTTCCTCATCAAATAATTCAAGCACGGATGATAAGAAAATCCATTATTCCCTACAACATAGAAAGACCTTCGATCTCAACCATCTACCAGCCTTCCTTTCCTCATCTTGATATTGTGATACCATTCGAAAGCCTTAATCATAATATTAGCACTAATTGTTAAAAATGTTACTCTCTCTAAAAAATAGCACATTGTCAATTGGTTTTTTATCCATTATAACAGACCTTTTAATCCCAAACAGACATCACAATGGACAACGACTAACATATTGTCATGTTTACTTATGGTGAACTTGCTAAATCTAAGGCACTACTAACCAATTGGTACCTTGAATTTTGAAAACAATGCATAAAATTACATAAATTATTTTGTCCAAGATGGCATAACTCAATTGGAGCTTTCATTTGTTAGGAAACTTAATAAAAAATTAATATGTACCTCGAAGGACGGCCATATATTGACCTTTTAGTGCCTCAAAAAAGCACTAGTAAATGACTAAAATGTGTCAGTGAAGTTTGTTGCAGATGATGCAGTGATATGATGCCCTTGAGCAGTTCTGCGTTTCCTAAGCAAGCTCACCAACAGAGTCTCCATGGTTGGTAGACGCACCAAAAGAGGCAGGTAGCGGCTGCTGAAAATAGTTAGAAAAAAGAAGAAGAGATGAGGGAGAAGAAGACAATGCAGGAATCAACCGGTTTGCTTCTATGTGGCTTGACAAGTCTAATTTCTTATTGAGCAGTAGTGGGCTTATATACCAGCCTCATAGGTTTTTCAATTTCCCAGTGCACAGTTATGATCAGTGAGAGATAGTCAAAGGATAAAGGTAATGTTTATCTCAAATGAAATTCTTTTATTTAAAATGGTTTTCAAGTTTAACCTTGTAACTATGAGTGGCTTCCTCACGGTTACGAGAGGAAAGGATAGGGCTCATGGCCACTATCCATCACCTGACACTTAGTTTGCTTCAACTATTTGTAGGTTTCCTTAATCGCTAGCTATGTGGTTTTTGATAATTGGTTTACCAATCGTAATTTAAAATTGTTCAAAGTTTGTAGTGAAGTTTTCTTTTCAGTGGCTTTCCTTTGCAACCTTTCAAATATATCTTAGCTCATGTGGGACATACATGGTAAACAAATCTTTAGAAATTTCCTTAGTTAAGGGATCAGCTACCATATCATTGGTAGGCATGTAATCAATTAAGATTTCATTGTTCTCAATTATTTTATGAACATAATGGTATTTCACTATTACATGTTTATTCTTTGAGTTAATAGTTTTATTTTTCATAAGAGATATTGTTGTCAAATTATCATAGTATAGTTGAATTAGATCATGATCAAGATCTAACTTCATGTCTTTTAAGAACTGATTTATCCAAATAGCAAAGGTAGTTGTAACATTACATGCTACATAATCTGCTTCTTGTGTGTGGTGAGCAATACATCCCTGTTTCTTATAAGACCAGCGTATCGCTTCTCCTCCAAAGAGAAATACATAACTAGATGAGGACTTACTATCGTCTTTACAACCAACAAAATCTACATCAGAGTAGCCAAATAAGGTTAACTCATCAGCTTGGTATGATAACTTCAGTTCTTTCATTCCTTTAATATAGTGAAATTTTTTTTTTACTGTTTGTCAGTGAGCTAATCATGATTACTTTGGTAGCGACTCACAAGACCAATAGGAAAGCTTATGCCAGGTCTTGTGCATAGCCGACAACGGCCTTTGCATATGAAACATTTAGCTTCTATTGTCATTCACTAGAACAATCACTTCTACTTAGATTTGCTTCTTTAACTATAGGAGTTTCAATCGGTTTGCAATCTTGCATTCAAAACTTCTTTAAGATGCAATCAATATGTCGTTTTTAGCTCAAATTCAGAATCATCAAATTTCTATCTCGAATGATCTTTATACCTAGTATATAGGATGCTTCATCCATGTCCTTCATTTCAATTCAGCCAAGTCCTTGTTTTGAATATCATTTTGTTATTATTTCTAGTCAATAAAATGTTATCGACATATAATGATAGGATGCAAAAGAGACTCCCACTTTTTCATATAGATGCATGGTGGTCTAGCAAATTTGCTACATATTCAAGCTTATTGATTGCCTTAAAGGAAAATTACCACTGTCTAGGAGATTGCTTCAAGCCGTACAAGGATTTTTTTTAACTTGTACACTTTGTCTTTATTTCCTTCGATGACATATCCTTGTGGTTGTGTTATATGTATATAGTTTCTTTTAACTCACCATTTAGAAAAATAGTCTTTACTTTCATCTAACAAACATTCATGTCATAGAAAGCTATGATAGTCAGAATTGTTCTTATTGATGCAAATTTTGTAACTGGTGAATAGGTTTCTAATAGTCAATTCCTTCATTTTGAGAAAAACCTTTTGTCACCAATCTTATTTTGAATTTCTCAACTGATCCGTCAGCTTTATATTTTTACTTTAGCATCCATTTGCACCCATTAGGTCTTCTATCCTTAGGAAAATCTACTAATTCCCAAACTTTTTTTTTGTAGATTCGATTTCTTCATCCATAGCATTTACCTAATCTGATGATCATGCAAATTTATTGCTTCATCATATGTCAAACTGTTTGACATTTCATCAATATCTATTAAATAGCATATCTTTCCTACTAGATATATGTAGCAATCATTTAAATATGAAGAAGAAGCTCTAGGTCTTTTATGACCTGACAAAGTCTAAGAAGATGAGGTACCCCAATCAGTTAGTTTATTACCAAACTGTTCCTCAGTGAGTTCATTGTCAGATTGTTCCTCAGACAGTTCTTACTCAGTTACTTTATTACCAAACTGTTCCCGGTATGTTCATTGTCAAACTGTTCATCTAAATAAATCAGATCATCCAGTAGATCAGTTTGATCTCTCACTGGATCATTATCCTTATTATTGAGTTCTTCTATGAACTCTACATCCCTACTTTCGATAAGTCTCATGGTCGAGTGATATAATCTGTAGTTTTTTTAGATATTCAATAAACAAACATCTTACTGATCTAATATCTAGTTTATCCATTTTTTGATCTAGAAATTTCATATGGGCTATAGATCCCCATCTCTTGAAATATCTCAAATTTGGTTTCTCATCAGGTGTGGTTGTGTCTGCTTTGCAGGGTACTCAGTTTATAGTATATATAGCTATTAACACAGCTTCATTCCAGACTACTTTGGGTGATTGTGCACCTACCAACATGGATCTTACCATGTTCAAGGGGGTTCTGTTAAACCTCTCAATGACACTATTTTGTTGTAGTATTCTAGGCATTGTTGTTTATTACTTTCAAGGTTTTTACAGCATTTAAGGAATTGATTTGATATATATTCACCACCTCGATCAGATCTTACAACCTTAATGTATTTTTTAAGTTGTCTCTCGACTTCATTTTTGTACTCCTTGAATTTTTCAAGTGCTTCATATTTATATTTAATCAAACAAAGATAACCAAATCCTGAGAAGTCATCAATCAATGTTATGAAATATAACATGTCACTATGTGTTTGGAACCTGAAAGGCCCACAAATATCAATATGGACAATCTCCAATATATTAGTAGTGTGGATTACTTCAGACAGAAAAGATTTCTTTGCCATCTTTTCATATAAACAAGGCTCGCACTTTGCAAAATCATTTTTATCTTATTGTGCTAGAGTTTTTATCTTGTTAATGCTTACATGGCTCAATCTTTCATGTCATAAGCAAAACTTGAACCTTCATTCATTTTGCTAAACTTAAACATGTCATATTCTTTTATATATTTACCTTCGAGCATGGTCCTCCCAAATTTTTCCACTATGGCTTTTCTTGAAACAAAACAAACCTTAAAATCTTTCTCAGTCAGAGCAGGGATAGACACTGGGTTCCTCCTCATAGAAGGAACATACAGAATCTTATTCAGAATGACACTGGTGCCCCCAACATTGAGTTGATATGACCCGACTCCCATAACATCACAATACAGATTATTTCCCATATAGACCTTTTGTACTCTTAGACCCAGGTCTTCCATACGAACCATACATTCCTTTGTTTTAGCTATGTTGCAGGTAGCCCCTGAGTCTACCCACCAACCAGACAATTCTCTACCTAAAAATAGACATTATGATACATCATAAATGACTTCTCTGTTGTAGTCCCCTTGATTTTTCCTCTTATTGTTGTTGTCTTGACCATTGTTGTTCTTCTTGCTCGAAAGCTTTGTCCTACAGTTCTTCTTGATGTGTTCAAGCTTCCCGCATCTACAACATTTCACTACAACTCTTTGAGTTCTCTGAGAACCTGCAAAATTACCCTTAAACTTGCCATCGTATTTCTTTTTAAATTGTTTGGGTCTTACAAGAACATGATTACTAGCATGTTTATCATGGACTATCATTAGTTTTGCTTTCTTTCTTTTGGCCAGGTATTCTTCCTGAATGGCTAATTGAATAGGGAGCTTCTCTAAAGTTAGAATATCAAATTGAAGACTGAAGGTAGTGACTGCCACACCAGTTTGATGACATGATAGAGTCCTCTTCCTCCATGTCCTCATTAGATGAAAGTTACTGCATGATGTACACAATAAGACAAATAGGAAGGGTGAACTGAGATGCATCAAAACCAAAAGACAAAGAGACAAAAAAGGGACACACCAAAGTGATGTAGCAAGCTAATTGGCATTGCCATAAAAAACAGTTAACGGAATGCCATGAGGGGAGAAGAGCTGAAATACGGGTCTAGGCAATACAACAAAAGTGTTTGATGCCGATGGTGGGTACTCCATCAAGACAGAGGACAAGATTTTGCCGACGGATGAAATCAACGACAAAAGAACGCCGCTCGCAAGTTCATTGCCACATAAATCGCTCTAGGTTGGAACATGTTCTCCCAACAGCCAAGGTGGTCGGGAGAGCAGTGGAAGATGGCAACAATGTTCCTACATCTTTCTCGACGAATTGGCACTGTTGTAAGTTGAGGCATGTGCATCTCAATCCTGCAGAAGTCGTAGGCAAATATGGCATTGTACCATGGAAGATGGCGAATCATTTAGCGACACCTGTGGTGGTTGGGATTGTGTTGTTTTCAACCACCCCAATAACCAAATACCCAAATGAGAATGTGTGCAAGAGATGTTGCAGCAAATGGAAGGTTGTTACAATAACCTTCCATATGCAAATTCTCTTGTGTCCACGTTTGGTTCATATCAGTGGCATAGCCACATGTGGGATGGTTGCCCACACTAGCTCTTTAAAATTCATTTTGTTTTACATTGGCAAATTTAATAT
Organism: Nymphaea colorata; assembly: GCF_008831285.2. NCBI lineage: Eukaryota > Viridiplantae > Streptophyta > Magnoliopsida > Nymphaeales > Nymphaeaceae > Nymphaea > Nymphaea colorata. The sequence goes on from NC_045139.1 coordinate 10,485,007, forward strand.
TTATTTTTATACATGCATAAGTGCCCTTGTAAATGTAAATGTTTCTAAACTGATGCCCCCCCCCAAGCTAATTTTTCTAACGCTGCCATTCTTTCATATGAGATAAATTGATAATTGAAGTATTACAGCATACTTCTAGCACATGTATAATTTTCACTTTGGATCAAAAGGCATCCAATCTGACTCCTAGTTTAGCTTCTCTATCATTTACTATCTTTAAATTGCAAGCATTTTCTTTAATTTAACTTTGCGTGTTCAAGTAGATTTAGTGGGTGGTTGCAGTCAACTAACAACTATTTTCTTTTTCAAGGTGTTTCGTTGTTAGGTTTTTAGTTTTTTATGAGCTTTTCTCAATGTTATTAGGATCAGCTTGAATTGGCTTTCATCAATGTCTAACCGATCGATTGACTGCCATTTAAGACTGTCATGTGTCAGCTTTTAACTATTTTGTAAATATTTTTACACTTTCCTTTATGAACTCAATAGCTGATGCAACTTTAGTTTGCAAAATTGGTTTTTCATATTTAGTTTCTTCTTGTCAATTTAGCTGCTCTTGAATGTTTCTGAATTTACCCAAAGCTGCCGGTGCTGAGCGAAGGCCGCACAACCGCCACCTGATGTTGTAACTTGATAAACTTCATAGTTGCTGAATTTATTATTAATGTAAGAGATCAAAAAAACAATTAATAATGCAATCGGTAGAATGGGAGAAAATCTTTTTAGGAAGAACAACAATTAGAAATTGATTTGCTACCACTAGGTTAGTCAATTTCTTTTTCACCAATGTTGGTTTTGCGCGCATTGATTAGTGTAGATGAATAACTTTCAGACTCTCATGGAGTTTCTTTTACCATTGAAACCGATTTTCTTCTTATATTACATCTTTGTAGCACTTGGATGCTCATGGAAGTAAATTTTTGGACTAAACTTTTGTGAGTACCTCTTGTTAGTCTATATTAATGGTGGATTGCATGTTTAATTTGAATGGATGCTAGCTTGGTGTAATCACCCCAAATTTTTCAAACGTCCGCATTCAAAATTTTTTGAACATTTTATGATAAATTTATAACAAATTTAAAGGATTTTTTACATCAAACGCTTCAGTCTGCCTTGATTTGATCAAATTTTCCTTTGATTTGGTCGTCAACTCTATTTGGGACTCATAACTCCATAATCTCTCTCTCTCTCTCTCTCTCTCTCTCTCTCTCTTATTGATATCTCTCTTTCTTTTATTAATATCTCTTTTTCTCCTTTAACTCACTTACTTTCTCTTTTGTTGATATCTCTATCTTTCTTTTATTAATCTCTCTTTCTCTCTTTTAAATCTCTCTCTATCTTTTATTAATCTCTCTTTCATTCTTTCAAATCTCTCTGTCTCTATTTTATGGATATACCTCTTTCTCTATCTCTTTCCTTTATGAATCTCTCTTTTTCCTTTTTCTCTTTTAAACATCTTTCCCTATCTATCTATCTCCCAAAGTCAAGATTTTAAATTCCTATTCTCCTTGGACTAAAAATTTCAACATCATTAAGGCCAAGACAAAAATAATGTATCTACTATCTAGTATTGGAGCAATGCTTGGTGGCCTACAATCGAAATTTATTTTGTTGAAAAGTTTCACAATAGTAACATTCTTTAAGTAAATATGTCTCTCAAATTGATGGAACTTTAGATGCATGTGATGGTAGAAATGCACTTAGATGTATGTTATAGTCGGAATTATTTATCTCTATCTTAAACATATAAAATTCATGCAAATATGCATATACAAATACTTATGGGATTCATGAATACTCATAAGCACATCCCTAAGAAGCTTAAGTAAGACAAGATCAAGCTTTAATAAAGTGTTAATCAAATTAGAGGAAATTTTTGTTTTATACTTGAGTTCTAATGACAACATTGACAGATCTCAGGTGATTTTAAACATCGCTCTTTGAACAATTTATTTTCTAAAACTATTTGAAATTTGTATATTTTAATCTTGTGTTTTTAAAGTCGCTGTCATTTCTCTTTGAACAATTTATTTTCTAAAACTATTTGAAATTTCTATATTTTAATCTCGTCTTTTTAAAGTTGCTGTCATTTGGAGTTCATTAAAGTACCCCTGGGCCATATTTCTACCCTGAGGGCATTGTATTTCAAACCAAACATCATTTAATATCTTCAAAGTCTTCTGAAATCTTTTGAAAATTTTATTTAACTTGAGCACACATATCTATAGGATGTATGCAAACACTTGAAAATGTTGTAATGTGCAAAGACAATTGACTAGTTCTTGGTCTAGTTAACCCTAATAAATGCATTGAGAATGGCCGACCTCATACCCATGGGCAAGTCCCTTTGTCTCCATTTTCAAAGATAAAATACATTTTTTTATGCAAATGCAGAAACCAAAGAAATTTTAGGATGAAAACACTTGGATAGTTTGGCTTTTTAAGCTTGAAGACATGTATCCATACTAACCGCAATTACAAGAGAAAAAAATTGGGCAATGTAGATGACTTAAATTTAGTAAAATCTTATAAAATCTTAATTGATGCAAGTACTCTACATTGCAGTAGCGCTGGTATGGGATTTCAATGAGTAGTTAAAGCAAAAGTACACAGACTGGCAAATGGATCAGAACTATGTATATAACCAAAGGTAATGCAAATAGAACTATTTTTATCCAAGGATGATGCAGATCTTTATATAACATTGGTCAAGGAGCCCCATAGGCATTATGGCTTTGAGGCATGCAAGGATGAGATGACACAAAGATGATGGGTCACATATGAATCCACAAACATTGGGAAAATTTTGATTGAGATGGACTTTTTTCTCTAGGAGAGAAAAAGTTTAGTATATGTATGTTTTTAATTTGTAATTGTCTAAATAAAAGTTTACAGATAATAAAATTGTAATCTTTTAAATCAATACACCTCTCTCTCTCTCTCTCTTCACTAATATGTGCCACTGAAAAGTCTCTAGTGGCATTTTCAATGTGCCATCAAATATTGACAATGGCATTCAATGTGTCTCACTGAAGAGCCGTTAGTGGTGCTTTTTGTTTCCTATAAATTTTTTATAATGATATATTCAATGTGTTATTGGCTTGTCAAAGAAAAGTATTTAATGGCACTTTTTCAATGTCATTGTACACCCAACTATGGTGTTTAAAATGCCACCAAAAGTTACTTCAATGACATGCTATGGCTGCCATAAAAAAATCAACAACAACATTTTTCAACTGTCACTTAAAGGTTTTTAGTGGCTCATTTTTCTTTTCAACAGAAGGTCTACATCTATGGCATACCAAAATAATGCCAATAAAGGGAATCACGTCTCTACTTAAGTGGCATTTTTTCTGGCATACCTTTTCTCCCACTAAATACTTTCGGTGGCACCTGATGAATGCCATTGAAGATCAATATTCTTGTAGTGAGGATGACTGATTTGGAGACTGGAGATTTATTTGAAATAAAAAAAGAAAATGTAGAAAAAATTTTAAGTGGAAAAACACCTCTCAACTATAAGCAACACCACAAAAAAGGGGGTCGGACTTTTACTGACTCAAAAAAGGGGGTTTGTAAAAATTGACATAAATAAAGTTGTATTTTTGTGGTTCAACTAGGGTCTCACCCAGGCTATCAAACTGAATTTGACCAATTCATGTAATATTTTATCTATAGTTGACAAAATTCATCGATGTATGCACTTATCATAATTTGATCTAACTAATGTGACACACATGAGATGGACCTAATGGAAGTCAATTAGGGTGCAAAATTACAATGAAACGATCTTGAGAGGGAAGTTTTCCACAATCCTGAAAGCTGGCCACATATTTAGGAATTTCACAGGGCACAGGCCTTTACGCTCGATTAATAATAGTGCAGAGATTATAAGTCAATTTAGTTGAAGTAGCAGTAATATATGCATGTTTGTTTCTTGTGTAAAGATAAAAATCCATTGAAGTTGTTGGCAAAAGCAGAAAAATCATAAGATCTGTTCTTCTAGATTATGGCAAGAAATTTGGCCAGATTGCTCCTAGAAGTTTTCGATTGAGTTGGTGCTGGAAGAACTTGGCATTATCAAGTTTCACTTACTAGATTCTAATCTATATAAACGATCTGACGTAATTCTTTAAGGCCAAAATCCAAAGTCCGACTCTATGTCAATGTAATATGTATTCAGATGTTGGTTGAATTCAGATAAGTTCATGTTCCAACTTCTCCTCACATATGGTTGATTATTGGACTTTATTTCATGGCCAACTTCCCATATACACTTTGGTTTTCAATTTGTATCATGCTGACCATTAGGTGGTGTTTGAGAACCTCTGGATTTGAGAACAAGAGATTTACGGTTGGACCCTCCCCCTCCGAGTTTAAGTCCCACAATTAAGCAATGCAAAGAAGTAAGATAAGGATCTTAAGTGTAGATCTTAAGTCCGACTTAAAAGTCTCTAGTTTGATAAGTATGAATTTTACGATAGATATTTTACCACATCGGCAGTAGCATGCCACATTAGTAAATAGATTGTAATTTTTTTCAACTGACTCGAAACTGATCAATAATTTAGCCAACCTTGGTAAAGGCAACAGATAATTGATGTTGCATTTCTGGTTCACTTCAAAACTTTGTGTGAAGCCAACTTTTGATGAAAGCCGTCAAATTGCAGTGGGAAAAACACAACTAAATACAGTAAAGAAATTTAAGGACAACACTTTTGTTACCATTGCATACACTTGAAAACACCACACAGTTGCGTGCATGGGAATTGACACCTGGTTTACAAAGAGAGAGAGAGAGAGAGAGGGAGAGGGAGAGAAATAGCATATTCAACATTTCTATGCTATATATATATATATATATATATATATATGTATATATACATATATATATATATATATATATATATATATATATATATATATATATATAGAGAGAGAGAGAGAGAGAGAGAGACAAACAGAAAGATAGGGATCCCATGCATGCATGGACGTGATGGGAACTAGACCATATTCATTGTGAAGCTACCAACTCCGTGAGCATGGTTATGAAGCCCTTCGTATAGTCTTCCTGCAACCCCTCCTGCTGAAGGATCTCCCTCAACTTGGAGTTGTTGGCTCTCACCACCTTCCCCTTCTTCGAACCTTCAACCATTACGGTCCTCACTGCTTTCCTTACGGCCTTCCGGGTGAACCACCCATCCCAAGCTCTCCTGTTGATCTTCACTGCTGCCCTAAGCTGCATGACCATCAACTTCGTGTTCAGGTACTGGTCTCCCTTCACCGGCAACATCACCAACTGGCACCCTCCCTCCACCGCCTCCGCTATAGAGCTCCAGCCACCATGGTTGATATAGCAGCCGACTGCCTGATGCTTCACGATGAGTGGCTGGTTTACCCACCCGCTGCACACCATCCCCCTTCCTCCTGCCTTCTCTCCTATCTCCGCCTCCAACTCTTGCCTATCCTTCGGCGCGTCGGCGGTAGTGTTCAGCACAGCCAGAAACGGGAATCCAGTCATCTCGAGCCCCGCAACCAGCTCTTTCATCTGCATCATGGACAGATAGGACTCGCTTCCGAAAGAGCAGAAAACAACTGTGCCCTTTGGGAACTTGTTGAGCCACTCGGCCAGCTTCGGCTCTAGGTCTCCAGCTGGGGCCTTCGGCAGGAGCACGCCGGTGGGCAGCACCGGCTTCCGGCATTGAGAAGACAGGTACTTAATCGAAGTCGCCTCCATCTCGTAGGTGCTCTTCACGGCAATGGCATCGCAGCAAGCCACGGAGGAGACCAGGCGTTTGAAGTTGGAGGCCTCTGAGCCGGAGACGTGGGCGTTGTAAAGCATGCCACGTACCTCATAAGGCTTCACCCTCAGGTAGACGGAGAGCAGCTCTCTCGGCGGCAGCCTCAGCCGCCAGAGCGATGGCTTCTGGTGAGGTGTCAAGCCGAAGAGGATGGTGCTAGCAATGTTGATGGCATTGAAGACACAAAAGTAGACGGACTTGATCCCCAGCAACTCCGCCACCTCCGGCACCCAGCATTGGATGAAGTCAAAGACAACGACCTGAGGGGAGAGTTTGGCGAGTATTTTAGCAATCTGTGGCCTTGTCTTGTCCATTGCCTGCCTCAGTAGCTCGACCAGCACCTCGCTGCAGCCGTTCGTGCTGTACACGTCGGACGGAAGGCCATTGATGGGGGGAAGTTTGTAGCTGAGGATGGGGATGTTAGAGTCGAGGGAGAGGCGAATCTTGGGGACGAGGGAGGGAAAGGTGAGGAAGGTGACGTTGATGCCATTAGCAGCAAGGGCGTTGGAGAGATGGACGAAAGGGAAGATGTGGCCGAAGGCTAGAAATGGGAACATGACCACCTGAAGTGGCTGGTCATGGTTGTCGCCCTCCATGGCGAGACTCCCCATTTGCTTTCTCCTTCCCTTGCTAAGTATTGAACACTAGTATGAGGAAGCTAGCTAGCTACTAGTGTGCCTGATGGGTTTGGAGCAAACCCCATCTGACATTTATAGAACTCCATTAACCCATGTTTTGGATGAAATCACGGCGCAGCCAATGGAGTGCTGCTTCTGGTAACACATTGAAGGGAACATAATGCGCATGTTATTCTGACGATACTGACATTTCTACCTAAGTGGAAAATATCTGGTTCTCAAGATATGTGAAAAAATATCGATAGTGACTCATAATTTTCATTTTTCTCATCGACAATGGGCATTTTTTTAATTTTTTTGATTTTTTGAATGTTTACAGAGTCCTTCCTATAATCTTACGACTAGTGATCATTCTTACCCAAGATAAAAATTATCCAGTGCTCAGTATATGTAAATAATGTTGGTAGATGTGACATTTTTTAATTTTGTTAATGTTTACATAGGAAAAACTGCCTAAAGGCAATACCTTCTTATGGTGTTTGAGAAGATCTATGATACACTCTTGATCTCTAATGTCGTACTTACCCAGCTTGCAACCTAACAAAAAATGCTATATTAGGACCTGACCGCGGCCACATGAACTGTCTTATTGCCCGATTGTGAACACCATTATATAATTACACCTTACGCGATAAAGCTCATTTGAGATCCTCATGGCATCGATCATCACCCATCAGTGAGCCTTTCTCATAGACTTCACATAATCTATTATGAGAGTGAGAGAGAGGAAATGACATTCCTATTTACACTAAATATCTGTTTTCTATGTTGACAAATAAAGCAACCCCATCGATATTAGGTTCACTTAATTTTCTGCTGGAATATAGTGGTTAATTTTCATTTCTTTTCCATTAATATTTCTATTAGGCACAGACTTTTCAACAAAAGTCAAAGTACTATAAACCTGAAGTCTTTGGATTTTCTTTCTTTTTTCTTAATGTATGAGCCTCCCAATTAGATGTTGCATGCATTTCTTCCATCTATTTAAAATTTTCAAACTCTTATCTTCAACTGAACTTCCATATTTGTTCTACCGCCATGATGAAGAGCCCATTCATAAGTGAGAGATTAAGTAATTGTTTAGCAAAGAAAAAAAAAACATTTTATCTTTGACTACTTTCTAACAAATATGACTACATCTTTAGCGTACGAATTTACTCCCAATAACAAAAAATGTTTCATTGAATGTACATAAGCTTTTATGAGCCTATAAATAAAGCATCACAACTCCTTCAAATTTGCTTTCACCTTTTTTCATGATCGTTACATTTTCTCTTCATTTAAGTACCAAAGTAATTTATTCAGGAAAAACAAAGGAATCGCTGTACTTTCAATCAATATTGGTTCCTTTCCAACGTTAAAGGTCAGCTTCATGTAATGCATTCTCCCAGTTTTGAACTTCAACTCAAAAAGTGGGTTATGTACATAAGGGTCCTTAATTAGCTATTTAATTTATAACTTTGTCCTTTAAAGTTTAGAGAATTCAGCCACCATTATATAATTTACATAGCAGAGTCGACAGATTTACTCATGGAGGTCATTTGGCAAATGGAACACTTTGTAAGTGATCCATGAATCGGACATAAAGATTGGGACAGATTCATGTGCAACCAGTTCCATGAATCTGCTTCAATCTTTGAGTTAGATCTGTGGAACACTCATGAAGTATTCCAGCTACCAAATGACCTCTTAAAAACAATTTTAAAAGAGAACAAGAGTGAGAACCTAATAATCATCCTAAAAATTATGTATGTGATTTTGTTTCTTTTTCTAATTGTTTGACAAAAATTAAGAGCTCATATATATGTCTATTTTTATGAAATTAACTCCCATTGACGAGGAACTTAATTAGCTTGTTACCTGTTGATAGGTAAAGTATGAAACGAAGTAGAAGTTTTACCGACCGAATGCTGCACAGAATGAAGGATTCAAAAAAGAAAGAGGACCAGCTTTAGAAAAACTAAAGTAAAAAAGTGGTTCCTGATAAAAATACCATAGCACAAATCTACAATCAAGATAGCAGAAATCCACAACTTCAACTAACTGTAGATTTCTACACGACCTCTGATCATTATTGTTCTCAAATCTACACTATGTTGCCAAAAAACGTGGAATTGAGGTCTGGTCGGGAGGCAGGAGGCAGTCAGACTTGAAAATGGCATACCTGAGATCCGCTGTGATCTCAAATCTACACCGCATTGTCTCTGTCAAAATTTTGAAACTATACTCCTTAATAAAAAAGTTTTAACTCCACCCCTACAAGTCCTTCTGTTCTTATCAAATGGAAGAGAAAAACATTTATGTTGCTATATTTGTATTCACAAGTTCAAAAATGTTGTAATCTAGGCAAATATGCTCACTTTTACCAAAGGAAAGTGATAAGGAAACAAGTCAAAGAAATCATTTTCCTGAGATCCTCTCAGTCAACACTAATTATGAAACGTTTGGTCCACTGAGCTTCTGATCTCCATTAATATTTTATATGTAATCAAATATCCCGAAGAGTTTGGCACACCTGATTCGGCCAGCCATGTAGCTGGTAGGTTGCTGGTTCAAATCTCAAGGGCATCCATCGGCAGCACAAGTTAACACATGAGGGTGGGAGTATGTGAAATAGGTTATATACACAACCCTTGTTCATGTTTTTTTCACCCACAGGGTTATGCAACGACCAAAATATCCCCATTAAAATACCCCCAAGAAAAACTTTTTATAAGGGTAAACAAGGATTGTGAAAAAAAAAATCTAAAATGTGCTCTACATTATAAAAAATTTCAAAAATACCTTCAACTACCTTTTCGGTGTATATTTGTTGTGTGCACAATGGTATGCACGCAACTCAATCCCGAGAGGATGGCCTTGAGACTTTGATGCTGTTTCAGCCTGGGAAGATGGTCTCTTATGAAAATTTTTTTAAAACAAAGTTGAAGAGCAGTAAGGTAATTTCTGTGACTCTGTTCGATGGATTTAATACCTCCTACAGCTGCTTTCATTGTGAGAGTTGACCTTGCGTATAGGTTGACATGTCTACCTCTCCCATTGAACGGTTTCTACATCATCCCATAAGAGTGACGGCGGCATATACTTTTATCCAATTGAATTCTGGTGGATAGCAGTTGCTATCACTTTTAAAGCTAATGTGGAAGGTGTCAATGTGAAAGTTAATGGAAATTGATACTTTTATATATATATATATATATATATATATATATATATATATATATATATATATATATATATATATATATATATAAGTTTTGGTCTTGATTTATCATTTTTACCATTTCCTTGTACATGTTAGTTTTCTTTTATGTTCCCTTTTCATATTTATCAATCAGGCATGTTAATGTCTCGATGCTTCAATTCTTGCAGATGCCGCACTGTAACGCGTGTGTATACATATATTGGCATCTGATTTGCTTCTACATATATTATATCTAAATCCATCTTTTTCGTTCAAATGTTTGTATTTATTAAACCAATGGTCTACAAAGAACGCCTTTGTGAAGCCAATCTCCACTCAATACCTCAAGCCTTGGGTGCTATTCCATGCATAGAGGGACACAAGGATAGATTTCGGGACACTCAGACAAATAAAACTTGAGGTCAAGTGGGATTTGAAAACAAAATTCTAATGTTGCCTTGAGCCTGTCGACTTGGCATCTACCATGGCACCCTTAATCTCAAGATCAACACTTCTCGATAGCGTCAAGATAGCACCCTTCAAGACTTAAACGGAGGACGTGGTTACTACATGCCACCCAACGAGACTGGTTGTTTAGTTTCCAGCAAGCAGTCCTCCTAGTAGATGTGAAGCAAAGATATTAACATTCATTACGGTATATGTGAAAAGTTTGGATGATCATCAAGGGGGTACCATTTGTGTCAGCTTTTGTAAAATACAACCTAAGTTGTTTAATGTGAGTCTTCATGTTGCATACTTCCGATCAACACTTTCATAAATGCGCCACACTCATACCATTTATTACTAAATTAATGTTGGTATTTTTTGCCGTGGAATACTCTTAATTAAATCCTTCGTAAACGATGGTGATTTGCACGAGATGTGACCTAGCCATCAAAGCTCACGCTCTTTGATCTTCAAGTTTTTGACTCATGTGCCAGTGATGCAGCCCAGGGCAACGCGTGTAACCACACTTTCTGCGAGTAAACGCATAGAGAGGCTATGAAAATATATAGTTGACTTTCTTGTAGTTGAATGGAGCCTGATCATGGCTTCGTGTGGTACAGGATATCTACAAGGCTCGGGCCCGAGCTGTTGGATATTGAAATGAAAACAGTCGATCATGGTGGGATGAGTCAAAAATTAATGGCAATTATGGGATCCCAGTGGATCTGGTCCATGATCATCTATATATGTGCAGGTGGACTCGTCTATATCTTGGACAGGATGCTTTCAGACACAAATGCTGAAAGTTACGTGCAGCCTTGGCGTCCCCAAGGGGGATGCACCTGGAGCACCAAATGGTCAGGTTACGTGATTGATCCATATATTTAGGGGTTAAATGAGTCAAGCCAACTTGGGCTTGAATCGAACCCGTATGTGTAAGCTCGACTCATTTAATAAACAAATCCAGTTCAAGCTTGATGAGCTCGACACGTTTAAAATCGAGCCTGCTCATGTCTTCCCTGTTTGTTAATATTTAGGGACATGTCAGTAATTTTTGACAAGCTTTAACACACCTCTTATGGATTTCACCTTTAGTTTAAAGAAAAAAAATTGTATGAACCAAGTGACACGAGCTTAAACAAATTGAGCTCGAGCTCGCTTGTTGGACATTCCTAGATGCACTATGCACTGTCTTATCCATAACAACCACCAAGCATGTCCTGCCTAGAGTGAAGAACAAGATGAACAAGAAAGCACAAAGGAATATGAAAATGCATCACAAAAGACATGTTTGGTTTGGAAGCGATGACAATAAACAAGAACCAATGACAAATGCATGAAGATAAGGCGAAGCAATGTACCACCTGTGTCCGAATGGTTTCGACAAAAAGAAGAAATCACCAGACATTTGCAAATATATTACTCAAAAGCATGGCACAATACACTTGGTCTATTGGAAGTGAATGAATTTTGTCCCTAGTGTTACATATATGGATTTATCCATGCATTAGCAGAGCATGATTTTCAAATTGATGAAACTGTGGGCTAATTGTGCTGCTTATTAGCTACTTCAGCTTTGTGGTAGTTATAGGCATTAGAAAGTGGGAGTTCCATGACCATCCACACCCCTCGTTGGGAAGCTCCTGTCTCTTCTGGCAGTTAGCATAGTGGTTTCATGAATGGAGCATCCAACCTCTTAACAAACCCGATATCGAAGATTGGTAATGTTCCCTTTCATCAAGCCTCAATTCTCGGTGAGTTTGCAAGTAATATGTCATGTTTTTGAAAGATCTTGATCTTAGATGGAGATTAAAGGAATATATAGCAGAAAAAATTTCTAATGTTTTAGCTTTCCTCAAGGGCTTCCCTATGTTTTAGCTTGCCTCAAGGGGCATAGCATAGTTGGTCGAGCAAGCAAGAGCATAGGAGGCATGTTGCCTCTTCCATCCTATGGGTGCTACTCCTCTGTATCATAAATGGTGGGAGCACGATACTATATTTGACGGATACACTATAACCCACCCAAGTCCCACCACAGCCCCAGGACCTTGGAAGCATGGAGAATAGGAGGGCCTTCATATCTTTTCCAGGTGTTTTACCTCATATCTACATGAAAGAAAGTAAAGGCTCAACTTAATTAGAGGTATTGTATGATCCATGTTCTAAGGCTTTCCAATTTGTTTCTTTCCAGGCCAGCTATTTGGCTAAAGCCAACTTGTTTTTCGTTTCACTAGGGCTTGACTATGATCGAGAAAAGCCTCTATGTCACTTCTAACTTTATGCAAGGATGCATTCTCTGGGCTTTGAACTCCAAACTTTGCTTTTGCATGAAAGTTTTAATAAGTGGACCCAAGCTTTTCATCTCTATTTTATGACTAAATCAGCTTTGCATTATGTTCATGATGGTTTAAACACCTCAAGCTTTCTGGCAAAGAGCTTATTCTGCAACTGCCAGTTCAAAGGTGCATTTGCTTTGGACAAGCAAATTAACCAAAATAAATAAGGAACAAAGAGCTTTTGCCTCTTCATTCAGCGTCTTAATTAGGTCGCCTCTTACTCTGTAGAAGAGAAGAGTTATGCATGATCTCTATCTCATCAAATAATTCATGCACATATAATAAAAAAAAAGCCATTAATCAGTACTATCTCAGCCATCTGCCCAACCTCCTCTCCCTTACATCGAGATTGTGATAGCTAGAATATCCACCACTAATCCCTTATATATATGTGCCATTTGCGATGCAAGGCTGATGGGAGTTAGGACCTCACCTTTTATTCAAAATAATGAACAAAAATTTAGACCATTCTTCAGTTTGTGCATGTTATCCTTGCACAAGGTCATGCTAATCTTTTCTGTATCATTCCAATTTTACTGGATATATTTGAAAATCCTTAATCTTAATATTTAGTACTAATCCTTAGACATGTTCCTCCCTCTCAAAATGGCATATTGTCTGTTGGCCGTTTATCCATTATAACAAACCTTTTAATCCCAATTAGGCATCACATGGGACAACTAACATCTTATCACTATCCTGTTATCGTGTTTACTTATTTTACTTTTTCTAAAATACCTAAAGCTAAGGTACCACTAACCAATTGGACCTTGAATTTTGAGAACAATATATTACATAATTTATTTTGTCCAAGGTGGTAATAACTCAATTGGAGCATTGAGTTGTCAGTAAAGTGAATTATAAACGATTAATATGTACATCCAGTGTGGGCAATATATTGACCTTTTAGTGGCGCAAAAAAGAGACAGTAAAGAAAGAAGAAGCATATTTGGTGATGGTGGAATCGAGTTGTATTTGAAGAGAGATTTTTCTGGCCTAATGATGTTTTATTCCAGATAGCTGCTTCCATTGGAGAGTTCAAAAATCACATGGCCCAACTTCGATTACCCCAACGAAAAGCTCATATCTTTATTTATTAGAAGTCACCTCCCTTGGGTTTTGTTAAGTTGAATGTTGATGCAGCTGCTAGAACAAATCCAAGAGACTTAGCGGTTGGTGGTTTATTTTGCAATGATAATGGAGAATGGTTATTTGGCTTCACTTGTCGTACGGGTTATGGTAATATAACTAAGGCTGAACTTATTACTATTCTTCATGGTTTGAACTTAGCTTGGGAATGTGGCTTTTGTAAAGTTATTATTGAATCAAATTCCTTGTTAGTTGTGAATAAGATTCTAAAAGAAGTGCAGCCTTGTGACCTTTTATTCTAGATAATGAAACAATGTCAAGAATTGATGAGACAAGATTGGGAGTTGGTCTTATGTCATACTTACAAAGAAGCTAATATGTGTGCTAATTTTCTTGCCTCATGGGCCTTTCAAGGATCCTTTGGAGTGACCGTTCTTACCAATCCACCTGGTCATTTGCATCGGTTGATTAACGAGAGATTTGATTGGTGTAGCTCGACTTCGTGCTATAGTTAGTTAATGTGGTTCTAAACCGCTCCTATGCACCAAAAAAGAGAAAAGCATGAATGAAGTTTTCAATGATGCGACTACTACAGGAATAAAAAAATGTAAGTGAAAGCAGTGTTAAATTAATTACTTACACAAAACACGTGCATTAATGAAGAGGCACTATTACATAATCTAAATAAACATCACAAATGGCAGTGGAGATGGTTGAGTAGTCGAACATCGCCTTTGCCAACTCTTCATAAATGCCAAGAAAGGAAGTTCTCGGCCACCGCTGCCCTTCTCCTAGGTAATGACTTTGGAAGGCATGCAATCAATGTCAGCAAAATTCACTTTATGATTACAATCTGTTGCACCAGCAGTTGGTTTTTGTTGTTCCTGTAGTACAAACAATTCAAACGCAATATATGTCAAAGAGTCTGGAACTAATTAAATCTAGTACACTAGAAAATGGCATATGCTTTTTAAGTTCTAACCTTTTTTGAGCAGCAAATGGTGCTACACACCAACAATTAAATTGAATGCAGAATGTAAGTTTTCAAACAAATCACTTGAAACATAAACAGAGAGAAAAAAAAACTCCATAGGTGAAAAACAATCAATTTACTTAATCTACACAAGGATGCCAAGCAACGTCAAAGAAGAAAATCATCAGGTCACTTATAATAATATTTCAAGGATAAGTTTTCAATATTCATCATGTCAAACATCAAATTTCTTAATATGTCATTTGAGTCATTCTATATCCAGAATGCAATCAAACTTCAACTGATTAGGTGAAATAAGTTTTCAATATTCATCATGTCAAACATCAAATTTCTTAATATGTCATTTGAGTCATTCTATATCCAGAATGCAATCAAACTTCAACTGATTAGGTATGCAAAACCTGTTGATTTTTTCTATTAAACATGAGGCTGCAAAAGCCACCACAATGAAGATAACTAAGTAGCTACCTAAAAACAATCCTTAATGAAAAGTTTGAACTGAGAACCAAATGATCAGTCTTTGTGTTATTTCCTTCATTTCTTACATGAGGAAATTTCTTTAAGGTGATCCAATACATGAATTAAGACCAACAACACTTTCAAAACAATAGAAGATCACCTAAGAACATAATGTTTTTAGTTTGTGAACAACATTTACAAGCACTAAATGCAAAGCATGAGAAACAAATATACTAAAAAAGGTGAAGGTATCAGTTTGATGACCAAGTCCTCTTCTTCCATGTCCCCATGTTTGCATCCCCAAAAAAAATTTAGTTTTTGGAGTGCTCCAGAAAAATGATATTTTATTTTGAAAATGAGAGAAAAATGGACTCACCCATCAGTACGAGGATCCATCGTTCCCGATGTCTTTACCGGGGGTAATCAATCCAAGGGCTATGCTTATCCTTGATGCATTTTGTTTTGGTTTAAACATCTTTTTCATTCTAAATGTGGTGTAGTGCTTGAAAAAATGTTGAAGATTTGATGTTTGAAATTTTTGAAAAAGTTTTTGAAGAGTCATATGATATTATGAACCATTTTGATTTGAAGAACGTTTGCGAATATCATTTGAAAATCTTTCAAAATCACTTTTGAAACTCACATTGGTGTTCTCTTAAGACTTTAAGTAGGTTTGAGGTTTTGCTCTAATTCGGCTACTACTTAATTGGAGCTCCATCTCATTTTGCATAAGTTCTTTTAAAGATGTGTTTGTGATCGTTTGTGATGCTAAGTGAATGTAAATGTATAAATGCATTGATCCTATATGATTAAAATGAAATCATTCATTCCTACCATGACATTCGTCTAAAAACATTCCTACCACCACATACATCTAAGTTTTTTGTTTTTATAATTGTCATAAATATTTTTATGAAGAAATAAAAGTTTTTGAAAATAGAATGAGGTTGTAAACCATCATGCATGAATCCAATATTGGGTCATTACTTGAGTTTTGGTCTTGGTGAAGTCAGTAAACAAAAAAATCTTGAGAGAAAAATATTCAAGAGAATAAAAAAGATGAAAGACTTAAATGTAAGAGTAATGTAGAGAAAAAGAGAGAGGGAGTTTTTGAAAACTACAAAACAAAGGATTTAAAAGAGAGAAAGATACGCAAACATAAACATACTTATATATGCATATATATGTATATATATACGTATGTATATGTATATGAAAGCTTGTGAAACAAAAGTTTAAATTGAATAGAGAAAGAGAAAGAGATTTTAGAATTGGGGAGAGAGAGAGAGAAGTTTTAAAGAGAAAGAGAACGAGAGAAAATGAAACACACATACATGTATTCATTTATATATGTATGTGCATAAGAATTTGGGAAAGAACATGTTAAGTCATAAAGAGAGAAAAACAAAGAAAGGTACTCATGTACATGTATATGTATATAACATGTGTATACGTATATGTCTTCATGAAAATGAAATCAATAGATGATTTAATAATATCCGACTTCGACTTTTATGTAGGCCGGTGAGGAACTTAGACTCATGCAACAGCTTAGGCTAAGTCTCCAAAGCCACATTAAAGAGCATATTTGCTTTTGAAAATCCTTTGGAAAATAATCAAACATTCATGAAATGAAAAGCAACGTAAGAAAACGCTCATTGGGGTCCCTAATCGAGTGATTAAGAAATAAACTAAACGTGATAATAACATGAAAATACATAGTAACATGTACAAATTCGTGAGGGGCTTTCCCGGGTTAGATAGTCCTAACCTCAAAATCAACATAAAAACGAGAAAATCTCAAACCAAACATTCGTTCTCACCATGCATTTGCTCATCAATTAAAGGAAAAGTAATCAATCATACATGTACATCATCTCAAGCATAAACAACAAATAAAGCATCATAGCATTTGTTTCACCTTGCTTATGCTCCCGGTGCACTCAATGCATGGCTATCGATTCCGGATAAGAAATCATTTGAGCTTTCTTGCACGGCTATGAGGAGGTCAAGAGAAAATGAGAATAAAAATGGAGGATTACATACCTCAAATATACATGAGTTTCCTCCTTTGAATGATCTTAGGATCACCTCGAATGAAGCTCCAAGATGATGAAAATGTCCCTCCAGGAGATCCCCTTGTGCTCTCTTGAAGAGTTTGCGCTTTGTGAATATTGTTCCCAAGGTTGGAGAAGAAGAAAGAAATGGAAAGAGATAGCTAAGGGAAAATAAAAAATTTCAAGTGAGGAAGTATGAGAAGTTCCTCCATGGTTGGCTATTGCCCAAAAGGGGAGATTGTGGGGGTATTTATAGAGAGTTTTGGAGCCGAAATTCAAAATTTGAATTCAAGAGGGAAGAATTTTGGAGCCAAAATTCAAAATTGAAATTCAAAATTTAAAATTCAAAATTTGAAAATAAAAAAGGCTGTTTAATATAAAACTATTTTTTATTTAAAATGCATATAAAAAAATGCTTGTTGTTACAAATGGGTGGGCTGACTCCTTTTGAGTGACTTTGGGTTTGTTTTAAATCGAGATTGGGTTCAATTGGTTGTCAACGCATTCTAGCGAGCAATTTAGGCTCAAAATGCTTCTTGGTGTGAGAACGAAACATAAAACAAAGGGAAGGCCCATGCATGCACGCGGTGCTTATAAATTCAAATTTTGTTGTTTTGATTTCAGCATTAGAATTTGAGTTTGGAATTCTTGATTTGGTTCTAAACTTGGATTTTGATCTAATTCGGGTCTGATATTTGGATTTGGGATTTGAATCTCGCGTCTAAGGTTGAGTTTTGAATTTGAATTTTGTGTTTGGTTTTGGACCCGGTTTAGAAATTTAATTTGGATCGAATAGTCGCAAATTTGTTTTGGGTCTAAAATTTAAATCCAAATAATAAAATAATACTTTTTTTGAAAAATTTGGGGTGATAACGCCCCATTAGATGAAAGTTGAAGCATTATGTATACAACAAGACAAACAGAAAGGGTGAATAGGGATGTACCAAAATCCAAAGAGGAAGAGAAAAATCAAAAGGACACATACCAAAGTGATGTAGAAAGCTAACATGGCCATGAAAACCAGATAACATCATAACACAGTGCCATAGGGGAGAAGAGCAGAAATAAAGGTCTAGCAGCAAGCTGCACCTTTGAGCATTAAGCCGTGAGGCAGTAATGTGAATAAGTGTCTGTGTCAATGAAGATAAATCCTTGTTTTCTTGTGGGATATTTATGGTCATCTAGCCATCATTGGTGCATCAATGGAGCATAAAAATGAATGAGTGAACAAAGTCATTGCTTGTCAAGTGATGGCAAGTGAATGAAGGTGTTGCAGCTTCTCTTTTTACCAAAATGCCATTTACATGAAAAATTATCAACTGTATAACCTTGATACAAAAAATGCAGTATGAAAATACTACCTATTGATTTTTCATAAAGATAAAACAAAAAGCAGGTCGTACATAGCATACCCATATTTCTTGCTCATAAAACTGAGAAGCACACTATGTCATATGGGCACTTTGTTTTTACACTTTGTTTGGGTGAGGTACCCATGTCAACACAGGTACTCGTACGAGTACACCCATGGACATGGCCCAAACATGGTCAAACCGGTGTCGGGTGCGGCCAATGCACCCATAATTGTATCCCTCCTTTTGTAAACTCACCCACAGTAGACCAAGTTAATTATTTGTCCACAATTCTTTTAAGCTATCATGTTTATACAATGGAAATGAAGAACCCTTGATAGACACAAAAGAGTTGTTCATGTATTTTCTGATGGCCGGCAATTTTTCAGAACAATAAGAAATTTCTGGCCCCAAACAAACATATTCGCCAGTGACTTAATTTTCTTTAATATAACTTTCTATATAGTTTTGTTTGCTTAAAATCTTAATTGTTCATATATATGTGTGTGTGCATGTGTGTGTATGTGTGGCTGTGTCCCTGTACTCGCGCTGAAATTTGTACCCGCACTTGTACCTGCACCTATGTGACATAGTGAGCAAACCTTTTCAAAATACATGCATAAAAAGGAATATGAAAAAACAAGGATATGGTACTCCCTAAATGATCAAGCAGAAATTTAACAAATTTATGGGTCTACTACACAAATCCATATATCTACACCATTCAAACATGGCATGTACCATATCCACTACTAACCATACATATCTACTATTGAAGCACCAAAAAATGTCGACCAATTCTAACCAATAAATTCTCACGATCGATAGTCATGATTTGCCAACAACAAAAGGCTAGATGGTCTCAAGGAAGAAATAGTAAAATGCAACATTAATTTTTAGAATTAACAACAAAACTGAAACCTACCAAATTGCGTGATTGACAACAGCACCCTCAATGTGGAAAGAGCAGTTAGAAATTTACACTTTTATATCATTTTTTTCTCCCAAAAAGAAGTGGAAACTTTTCTCAGGCATCTCTTTGATTTACAGAATAAACATCTTACCAATTGAATCACCATCACTGAAGGTGGAGATGTTCCATTTGTTGACAATGAATCCCATAAGAAGGGCAAACTGTTAGTTCCACCACAAAACCAACTCACACACATAGACAGAAGCCCAGCTTCAGCCAAATAATCAGATGCTTATTAGGGTAAACCTCACTTTGAGGTGGTATGGGTATATATAGGCTCGGTGGGTTATTACATGGGTCCAGCTATTGACCCGCTAATCCACCCCAACTACCTGTAAAGCATTAAACAGAAAACAAAGGCGTAGGAAGTAAAGGAAGTAAAGTAAACTATGCTGTAAAGCAACTTTCAGCCTGAACAGACTTGAGGGCCTAACATTATTCCCCCCCTTGGAGAAACACCTTGTCCTCAAGGTGAGAACTCTGGGAATGGTTTTTGATAACTTCAGCATTCTCCCAAGTGGCAGGCATTTCATCATTCTCTGGCCACTCTATCAGCCATTCCATTTCCTTCTTTCCTTCCTTTGATATCTTTCTAGAGTTCTAAGCGGCGAATGGTAAATGTGCCTGCTATCTCCTCCAATGCTGGGACGCTATTTACTTTGGCTGGATGATCTCCTATGGACAGTGCTTTAACTTGGAGACATGGAACAGAGGATGGATAGTGCTGCCTTTATGCAATTGCAGTTCGTAAGCCAATGATCCTATTCTGTGAAGTATTTTGTAGGGTCCAACAAAATGAGACAGAAGTTTAGTGTATCCCCTTGAAGTACCACATCCCACTCTTCAAGCTGGTCTGTGCAGGTATACCCATGCCCCCACTTAATGCTGCAGATCATGGTGCTTACGGGGTTATATTGGATGACCATCTTGTTCTGAGCCTGTGCTAGATGTTGTTTCAGATCATGTAGTATGGAGTCGCAGCAGCAAAGTTGTATGTCTACTGTCATCTCCTTGGCAGTACCAGGTTCATAACGCCTCATGTCTGGTGGAGGCCTTCCATATACAGCTTGAAAGGGCGTTGTCCCTACAGAGAAAGGCCAGCGAGAATTGTAGTTGAGTTCAGCCCATGACAAGGAATCAGACCATACCTTTGGGTACTCTCCAGGAAAGCATTGCAAGTAGTTTTTTGGACATCCATTAACAATTTCAATTTGCCCCTCAGTTTGCAGGTGGTACGCTGTACTCATTTGTAGCTTAGTGCTTTGTAGTTTAAAGTATTCCTTCCAAAAAGCACTCAAAAACAAAGGGTCTCTGTCACTGGTGAAGAACCTAGGCATTCCATTGAGCCTCCCTACCCTGTCTTAGAAAGTATTGGTGACTAATTTTGCTGTGAACGGGTGAGCCAATGCGATGAAATGTGTATATTTCATAAGCCTATCGACCACCACGAGGACTACTGATTTGCCAGGAGAGGAAGGCAGTCCCTCGATGAAGTCCATTGAGATATCCTCCACAATCTGGGCAAGGGTTGAAGGAGTCCCGCTGGTTTAAGAGTATCATACTTGTTGCACTGACAAGTATCACAGTGCCATATAAAGGACTTATCGCGCTTCATACCTGGCCAGAAAAATGTGGCACAAATTCTCCAATAAGTCCCTTCTACTCCATCCTGGCCAGACATCTTGGATCCATGGTAGTGTGCCAACAGCATTCTCGATACCTCTGATTCAGGAAAAAAGAATATTCTTCCCTGATAATACAATTATGGATCGTTCCATTGATAGCGGTAGCATCTAGTAGAGTCAGAATTCAGGTGTGCTCTGATATCAAGCACAGACACTGCTTCTTGGTGACTCTGTCGAATCTGACCCCACAGCTCAACCTGGATGGTGGATAGCGCCATGAGGACAGGTGCTGCAGTGGAACTGGCCCTTCATAGACCGTCAGCTGCTGGATTCTCTTTTCCCTTTCTTTATTGAATTTCAAAGTCAAATCCCAGCAGTTTTACAACCCATTTTTAGAGTATGGGTGGCAAGCTCTGCTTCTGTAGTCAATACTTCAAGCTGTTGTGATCTGTAAGAACTGTAAATCATCAGCCCATCAAATAGTGCTTCCACTTAGTGACTGCCAACACTATGGCTATCACTTCATGCTCATAAGCCAATTTGGCACTCATTGTAATCCCCATGGCCTTTGCCGAAGAAGGCTATAGGGTGTTGATTCTGTGTCAGGACTGCGCCAACACCAAGGTCTGACACATTAGACTCCACCATGAATGGGGCTTGGAAATCTGGCATTCTCAACACAAGCGCCGTTGTCATAGCTCGCTTCAGTGCTACGAAGGTGTCATCAACTTGTGGGTTCCAAGATAATTGCCCCTTCTTGGTACGGGTTGTCAAAGGTGCAGCCAATAGTCCATAGCCTCTTACGAATGTGTGGTAGTATCCCGCAAGTCCTAGGAGGGCTGTCAACTCTTGCGTGTTAGTTGGATGTCTCCAATCCCTCACAACTGAGATCTTTTCCTCCTCCATTTGGACCTGCTCACAGCTAATGACGTGCCCCAGGTAGGATATTTCCTTGGTGTCAAATGAACATTTCGACAACCTAGCCTTCAGTTGATTTCTGTGTAGCAGTGCCAGCAACTTACCTAGATGCTTGAAGTGGTCCTCTTCATTCCTGCTATATATTAGAATATAATCGAAAAAGACAAGCACGTACCTGCATAGCTGAGGCCAAAATATATCGTTCATCACTGATTGGATTAAGCCCAAGGGCATAACCTTGAATTCGTAGTGTCCGTCGTGGGTATGGAAGGCAGTCTTTTGCACGTCTACTCTAGCTAACCTGATCAGTGTTAGAGATAATGTTGCCGATGCTGCTCATCCATTATTCTTTCCAAATAAATCAAATTGTTTGGATCAAGTCAAATATCGAAGAAATGTGATCGATACTCAAAAGAAGAAACCAACAAAAGCTCCAACGCACAAAGATATCAAAATCAATACGAAAGGGAAAGAAATTCAAATTTGTAATCAAGATCCAAAATTATGGGATCATGATAATCCAGCATAAACATTCCTTTTTGGCCTTCATTCCTCCCCTTTAAATATCAACGTGAATGTAAAGAGAGCTATGATTCCAGAGTTGTAAAGGAGAGGATTACTCTGTGGACGTAGGTCGAGTTTGACCGAACCACGTAACTCTTTTGTGTGTCGTCTCTCTCTCTTTCTCTCCCTCTTCAACTTTTACATGGTATGAGAGCCACGTTAGCTTCAGCAGTCTACCATGGCAACCATCAGTCCTCAATGGAATGCTATTGCGAGTCTTGTATCTATCAAGCTAGACGAAAACAACTATGTACTCTGAAAATCGCAACTCCAAAGTGTCATGTGTAGCCAAGATCTATTAAGGTATGTTGATGGCTCTTCCACTCCTCCACCTGAAAAATTGAATGATAACTCCACGGAAATAAATCCAGAGTACATTAAATGGAAGCATTCTAACCAGCTTGTGTTAAGCTAGATATTGTCAACCATTACTGAATCTATACTCACCCAAATTATCTCGTATGATACAGCTCATGCATCTCATTCAAATATTTGTACTCTTCAGTTAAAGAGAGATTTGCAAAATGCCAGAAAGAATGACAAAAGTATGTTAGAATATCTCAACCATGTGAGGTTTCTGGTTGATTCTCTTAGAGTTGTGAATGAGATAGTATCTGATTCAGATCTGCTCTTGCATACTCTCAATGGCTTGTCAAGTGAGTATGAGAGTTTTATTACAATAGTCACCATGTCCAAAATTCTACTCACCTTTTTTGAGTTACATGATCTCTTGTTCAACCAAGAGCATCGACTTCAATTTCTTGCTCCTAAAAGTCCTGCACAAGTTGAATCTTCAGCATACATTTTTTACTCAACATGGAGGCTATGGTGGTCGTGGAAACTATGGTGGCTGTGAGGGAAATAGTGGCCATAATGGTTGTGGCAGTCATAATCATGGAAGGAATTTGTACCCTGCTAGCCGAAGCTCTCAAGGGCAAAAGAATTCTGAAACTCAGCAGGTAGTATGTCAATTTTGTAGGCGCAAACATCATACTGCATGAACATGCTATGACATACCTAAGGCCTTCATGGCCATGGCTCTAAATGGAGGTCGCGACAATGCTTGGTACCTTGATAGTGGTGTGACTCACCATATGACTCATAGTGATGATTCTATGGAAGACAAATTTGATTACCAAGGTGGTGAAGGAGTTCTTGTAGGCAATGGCGCTAAGGCTCCAATCTCTCATGTCGGTAATATATTTCTCAACTCATTCTCGTTCCTTTTTGTTAAAGAATGCATTGCATGTGCCAACTATCTGCCAAAATCTTATATCTATCTCACGTTTTACCAAAGACAACAATTGCTCGGCGGAATGTGATGCTAATGGGTTTTTTGTTAAGAATTTTACAGACAGGGGTAGCGCTTCACAAGGGGAAAACTAAGGATGGTCTATACATATGGTCTGATGAATCCAGCAAAGGATCTAGCATGCTCTTATTGCGCAATATTCTAGATGTCGTCCAGTCAATCTTTGGCACCAACGAATGGGTCATTCTCATTTGAAGACATTAAATTTAATTAAAAATAATAATTGTGTGCCTGTGGGTGACAATGAACTTGATTTTTGTTCTAGTTGTGTTTTGGCTAAAATGCATCAATTGCCATTTGATTTTAGTTTGAGTACTAGCATTCATCCACTCCATTCACTTCATGCCGACCTTTGGGAGCCTGCCCCAACGTGCTTTAGAGAAGGCTACAAATATTATCTCTTGATTGTGGTTGACTTTTCATGTTTTAGTTGGATTTTTTCCCTTGTTAGAAAATTAGACACACTGCTATTTGTTCGAAACTTTAAGATGCTTGTGGAAAAACAATTGGTAAGAGATAAAAAATTTTCATAGTGATTCTGTTAGTGAGTTTCTAAGCAATGACTTCTCAAATTTTCTTAGCTCAAATGAAATAAAGAGATGGCTTTCATGCCCCCACACACCTCAACAAAATGGCATTGTGGAGAGAAAAAATCGCCATGTTGTTGAGACCGGCTTAAGTATGATGCTTCATGTGTCACTACCTCAGCATTTTTGGGTTGATTATTTTAGAACAGCAGTTCACGTTATCAACTGATTGCTTAGACCAGAACTCAGAAATAAAACTCCATTTGAAAAAGTTTTCAAAATTGCTCCTCAATATGAGGATTTTTGAGTTTTTGGATGTACTTGTTATCCTTTTCTTGTGCCACATAGAAAGTCCAAACTCTCTCCAAAATCCAAAGCATGTGTTTTTCTTGGTTATGGCACATGTCATAAAGGATATATATGTTTGGATTCTATTACCAACAAAGTTTTTATTAGCAGACATGTTGTTTTCAATGAGACAAATTTTTTATTTCGTGGATATGATTCTCCAACCACTTTAAGGGACGTTGAAAAATGGATTTCTAATCATCTAGACATGTCTCTAGTTGACAATCAAATAGAAGACAGCTCCAAGAAAGCTAGATCTACTCAAAATGGATTCAAATATATATTCTTACCCGCTCCAAATTCATGGCAAGATGACCATACTCAAAACAACCATTCAATCAATTCAATTGATGAACATCATATTTATGATCATGAGATTCAAGAAAATGCTATTGTCTAATCTCCTCCAAATCTCACCATTGACGTCTCAAGTAGGACTCACCCCATGATCACAAGGTCCCAAGATGGAACTAGGCAACCCAAGGTTTACATGGCTGCTACATCTCTAGAAGAAAGAGAACCAGAAAGTCTTGAGGAGGCTTTAAAAGATCCATGATGGATCGAAGCCATCCAAAGTGAAATGGATGCCCTTTACAATAACCAAACTTTTAACCTTGTCACACCACCTAAGGGAGTGAATCTAGTCGGATGTGAGTGGGTTTTTAAAATTAAGAGATGTTCAGAGGGATAATTGCTCGCTACAAGTCCAGACTTGTAGCCAAAGGTTATAGTCTGAGGGAAGGAATTGACTATTCTAACACATATAGTCCAATAAAACCCACCACTATACGGGTCCTGCTTTCTATTGTCATATTCAAAGGTTGGTCTATCCATCAATTGGATGTTAACAATGTCTTTCTTCATGGAATTCTAAAGGAGGGAGTTTTTATGAATCAACCACTAGCATTTGTGAATACAGCTAAGCCTCACCAAGTATGTCACCTTAAGAAGGCGCTTTATGGCTTAAGCAAGCACCTTGGGCTTGGTTTGAAAGACTCAAAGGATATCTTCTTGAAAATGGGTTTAAGGAGTCGTTGGTTGCCACTTCACTTTTTGTTAGAAAGACTAAAGATAAAATTATCTTTCTACTTATATATGTAGATGATATAATTATTACAGAAAATAATCCTCAAGAAATTCAAAGGATTACAGATGGTTTTGGACAAACCTTTTCTATAAAAGATCTTGGAATATTACATTTTTTCTTAGGCATTGAAGTGTTGCATCAAAAAGACAAAATTCTTCTCTTAGAGGGAAAATATATCAGAGATATTTTAAGGTGAATAAACATGGAGAATGCAAAATCGTGTGTCATGCCTACTGGTCCAAATGTTCCTCTATCTAAACTCGTTGGTGAAAAATTGAAAAAGAAACTCAGTACAAACAGATTGTGGGAACACTCCCCAATATTACTTTTGTAGTGGATAAAGCTTTCTAGTTCATGCACCAGCCTACTTCAACTCACTGGACTCATGTCAAAAGAATTTTACGATATCTTAAAGGTACCATGCAGCATGGATTTAAAATGTCAAAATCTAATTCTTTCATTTTATTTGCTTACTCTAATGCAGATTGGGCTGGGTGCCCAGACGACCGAGGATCCATCAATGGCTATGTTACAAAAATTGGACATAATGTCATATCTTGGAGATCTACCAAACAAAAGGCAGTGGCAAAATCGAGCACAAAAGTAGAGTAGAAGGCTATTGCAGGAGCTCTTTCAGAAGTGATATGGCTAAATAACTTGATGAAAGATCTGGGAATCCAGGCTGAGGAAAAACTAATTTTGTGGTGCAACTACATTGGAGCAACATATTTGGCGACAAATTCAGTTTTCCATGCACGAACCAAACATATAGAAATTGACTATCATTTTGTCAGAGAGAAGGTGGCAGACAACAAAATTGAGATTAAATATCTTCAATCAAAAAGCAATTAGCTAATTTTTTTACTAAGCCATTATCAGTACCAATGTTTCATTATCTCAAGGAAATGCTAAATGTCCTCGAAATGGAGATTGGATTGAAGGGGCATGTTAGAGATAAGGTTGCCGATCATGCTCATCCATTATTCTTTCCAAATAAATCAAATTGCTTGGATCAAGTCAAATATGGAAGAAATGTGATTGACACTCAAAGCACGAAGATATCAAACTCAATACCAAAGGGAAAGAAATTGAAATTAGTAATCCAGATCCAAAATTATGGGATCTTGATAATCCAGCCTGAGCATTCTTTTTGGGCCTTCATTCCTCCCCTTTAAATATCAACGTGAATGTAAAGAGAGCTATGCTTCCAGAGTTGTAAAGGAGAGGATTACTTTGTGGATGTAGGTCGAGTTTGACTGAACCATGTAACTCTTTTGTGTGTCATCTCTCTCTCTCTCTCTCTCTCTCTCTCTCTCTCTCTCTCTCTCTCTCTTACAATCTAATGATACCCTAAACGTAAATCCAGCTTTGAAAAATAATTGGCGCCATACAACTCATCCAAAAGATCTTCAATCATAGGAATGGGAAATCGTCCTTTAGTTGCAGCGTCCAGCACACGATAATACACACAAAATTGCCAACACCCATCTTTTTTCCAAACCAGTAGTGATGGCAACGCAAATGGACTATGACTTGGCTGTATGATGCCCTGTTCCAGCATTTCCTGCACTAAGCCTTCCAATGCATCTCGTTGCAATCGGCTGTATCTGTATGGTTTTATGTTTTTAACCTCATTGCTTCGATTCCTTTCCGCAGAATGATGTGCTGGTTGCTCGCACGTGACAGAGGCAATCCTTTAGGAACCATAAAGATTTCTCTGTACTCCGATAGCAGATTCTGTAGATGATGGGAATTGATGTTAGTCTGCTGAAGCCACCCTTGAGCTTCTTCTTTGGTAGGGTTAGGATCCTTCAGCAGTTGGAAAGATGAGGCTGTCGATTGCCTTAAGATGGAGCAGGCAGACTCTTCTGTGACAGGTGTCATTGTCTTGGCCTCGAGAGTGAATGTCCATGTTCCCTCTTCTTAAACTGCATCTTCATCCCCATGAAATCCCAAATCACCTCTCCTAACCAGCGTAGTCATTGAATGCCCAGTACCAGGTCTCCAACTCTCCACCGGCCATCGCTAGAGTGAAGAGCGTTACTAGAAACTTATGCCCCTGGATTTCCAGCAATTCGTCCCTTCATTTTCCTTTACATTTTAAGGTTCTCCCACTTCCGACTAAAATGTCAAACGTCGGCTGATTTTCTACCATGCAATCCAGCATTTTGGCTGATTTCTCAGAGATAAAATTGTGCATGGACCCGCTGTCCATCAAGATGTTCACTATTCACCCTCTCAGATGTTGGAAAACGTAATGCGGGCCCTAACTCAGCTACAAACTCAAATTTATGCGGAGAAAATCTAGCAGAGTCTCGACGTCCAAACTGATACTTAATAAGAACTTGGCAAAGTATACTTGAACAAGTAAACTATTTATTCATCAAATTGGATATTACAAAAGAGGGCTTAAGAAAACTCACCTCAACTCACGCAGTGAGCTAACATACCCAACGCCCTTGCAGCATACACTTGAAACTTTAACTCGAGTTCACAAAGTGAATACACGAGCTAACACTCACCAGCTCATAAAATGAGCACACACCCAACTCACAAAGTGAGAACCTAAGATCACTCAACTTGATTTTTCTCCTTACACTCTCACTATGACCCAACGTCCCTATTTATAGGGAGATGAAGTCGGTGGTGGATGCTTCCACCGACTTCCACATTTACTTTTCTTTATTTTATTTAATTATTATTTTTCTTCTTTAATCATTACATAACCACCGACTTAAAATTGAGACTCTCACCGACTTTACAAATGAAGAGGCTACAAGCCTCTTGAGTCATCTCGACTCTTCCAAGAGAGTCGGTGATGACTCTCTACAATCTCCCCCTCATTACCGACTCTCTACTTATGATTCTCAACATTCTTCGAAGTTTTACGAATGTCTGTACTGGTAAGCCCTTGGTAAAGATGTCAGCGACTTGATCTTCTGAAGCAATTGGCTGCAACTGAATCTCTCCTTTGAGTACCTTCTCTCTAATAAAGTGATGCTCCACCTCTATATGTTTCGTTCGAGCATGGAAGACAGGATTCTCTGCAAGTCTGACTGCACTTTGATTATCGCAGTAGAGTCTTACTGCATAATCCACGTCTTGTTTAATGTCTTTCAGCAGTCGCATCAACCACACACATTCTTGTGCTGCTTGAGATGCTGCTCTATATTCAGCTTCTGTTGTAGACAGTGAAACTGTCGGTTGTCTCTTGCTGCACCATGAAATTGCACCACTTCCAAGACTGAATGTATATCCAGTGGTCGATCTTCGAGTTGATAAGTCTCCAGCATAATCCGCATCACAATGACCAACAACTTGACAAGTTGGTCCCTTCTCATAAAGTATACCAAAGTCAAGAGTTCCTTTGATATACCTTAATATTCTTTGTAGTGCTTCTAAATGTGGCTTCCTTGGAGTTTGCATAAACCTGCTCACAACACCAACTGCATAGGCAATGTCTGGTCTTGTTAATGTTAAGTAAATTAGGCTTCCAACCAGTTGCCGATACATAGTAACGTCTTCTAGCTTGTCTCCTTCGTCAGTTCTAAGCTTTGCATTTATCTCAATTGGTGTTGAGATAGGTTTACATCCGAACATACCATACTTACGTAGTAAGTCATGAGCATACTTCTTTTGACTTAAAAATAGCCTTTAGATTCATAATCAATTTCCAATCCAAGGAAGTGTCGCAACTCTCCCAGCTCTTTCATTTCAAATCTCACCGTGAGATGTTCACGAATGAGATTAATTTCTTCATTGTCATCTCCAGTGATA
Organism: Nymphaea colorata; assembly: GCF_008831285.2. Taxonomy (NCBI): domain Eukaryota; kingdom Viridiplantae; phylum Streptophyta; class Magnoliopsida; order Nymphaeales; family Nymphaeaceae; genus Nymphaea; species Nymphaea colorata. The sequence goes on from NC_045139.1 coordinate 10,514,492, forward strand.
ATTAAATCATCAACATAAATTAACAAGATAGTAAGTTTCGTACCTCTTGTCTTGATGAAGAGACTTGAATCTGCTGAAGAGACTTGAAATCCACTAAACACCAAAAATTCAGCTATTTTCCCATACCATGCTCTTGGTGCTTGTTTTAGTCCATAGAGTGCTTTTCTTAACTTGCAGACGTAGTCTGGCTTGTTTGGAGATTTGAATCCTTCAGGTTGCTCCATATAGATTTCATGGTCGAGATCTCCATATAAGAATGCATTTTTCACATCCATTTGCCATAGCTTCTAGGATTTGCTTGCAGCAATGGCTATCAGAACACGTACGGATGTGATTTTCGCAACAGGACTAAAAGTTTCTTCAAAATCAATATTATACTGCTGAGAAAATCCTCTCGCGACTAGTCGAGCCTTATATCTATCAACTGAGCCATCTGTCTTTCTTTTTATTTTGTAAACCCATTTACAAGTAATGGGCTTTACTCCTGCAGGCTTTGGTACGAGCTCCCAGGTTTCGTTATGCTCCAATGCCTTTATTTCATCTTTCATTGCTGATTGCCACTTTTCAACATCTTTTGCTTCTTCAAAAGAAGCTGGCTCGATCTCCTCCATGATGGCACAGTCTGCATCTACATACTTGGGATTTGGTTTTGGTATTCTTGTTGATCTTCTTAGTGTCATGGGTGCTTCTTCTGGCTCTTCACATTGTGATGGTCTTTCTTCTTCTGCACTTCTTCGTTGGACTGGACTGACTCCTGTTCTCCATGGATCTGCACGTTCTTCTCGTCTTGGACTATGTTCAGGCATCTGAACTTGCTTATCTAGTTGTCTTGCTTCTATGTCTTCAGACTGAGGCTCTCCGTGATTTATCTCAAACTGTATTTTGTTTTGAACGTCTCTTTCAAGAACTGGAGAGTCTGGAAGCGTCTTCTTCTCTTCTGACCACCACGATGATGCTTCATCGAAGATGACGTCGCGAGAAACATAAACTTGTCCTGTGCTAGGATTAGCACATCTCCATCCTTTCCGATATGGGTCATATCCGACAAAGACACACCTCTGTGCCTTTTTGTCGAACTTAGTCTTGTGCTGCTCAGATATAAAAACATAACAAACACAACCAAATAATCGAAAATAACTCACAGATGACTTCTTTTTATAAAGCATTTCATATGGAGACTTGAAATTAAATCTTGGCATTGGTAGTCGATTAATTACGTGTATAGCAGTGCTGACACACTCGGCCCAAAATCTTGGTGGCATGTTCTTTGCATGCATCATGCTTCGACACGTTTCTGCTATGTGGCGGTTCTTCCGTTCTGCCACTCCATTTTGTTGAGGCGTATAGGCGCATGTAAATTGCCTACGAATACCATGTTGCTTCATGTACGCCATGAACATGTCTGATGTATATTCGCCACCATTATCGGTTCGTAGACACTGAATTCTATGCCCAAGTTCATTTTTCACCATCTGGTGAAACTCCTTAAATTTTTCAAGTGCTTCAGACTTTTCTTTCATAAAATAGACCCAAGTATACCTTGAAAAGTCATCAATAAAAGTGATAAAATACCACTTACCTCCAACTGATGGGTCTGGTACTTTGCCGAATACGTCTGAATGCACAAGCTCGAATGGCGCTTTAGCTCTATATTTTGATTCTTTGTATGGCCTCCTGTGCGCCTTTCCATATTGACATCCTGGGCATACTTTATCTGTTCGTACCTCAAGCTTGGGCAGACCAATCAACTGCCCCTTATTAGACATCTCCCGAAGTTTGTTGTATCCAACATGAGCGAGTCTCTCATGCCAGATATCTGCAGTGTCATGCTTCTTTGCTTTGTCAATATATGTTGTTTCTGCTGACAAGACATATATTGACTCAACTTTCCTTCCTTCAAACATGGGAGTTCCTTGAACATCTGCATCCTTATAAACTTTTATATCATTTGGGCCGAACACAACATAGTGCCCTAAAGCTGTAAGTTGTGGCACAGACAACAAATTCTTTGTCATTCCTGGAACATGATAAACGTTCCGTAAAATCCTGTCTTTGCCAAAATTGGCTACAACCTCTGCTTCTCCAATATGTGCCACTGGGAGCTTTGTGTTGTTAGCAGTAACAACAACTCGATTTCCATCATATTCTTTCAGACTTATGAACTTGCTCTCATCACTGGTCATATGATTTGAGCATCCAGAATCAATTATCCAATCAGTTTGATAATTGATCTTCTCTTCCTTTTCTTTTACTGGTTTTGTATGGGCGGAATTACATCCTTCTTGCATAATATTTTCTTTTACCTCCATTGAGTACAAAAACGAATTTTTCTGTACAGTCTCATTAGCTCCCCCATTTTGCTTACTTGTCATGACTGCATTTCCTTCATTTATTCTGACTCTGCAGTCACGAGCAATATGACCCAATTTCCCACATCTAAAACATTTCACTTTTGGTCTCCACTGCTGTGTAGTTTCTCTTGTTTTCTTTTCTATATTTTTCTCTTTCTTTTCAGCAATATTCCTACTTGGAGACCGAATGACTGGCTTAGCTGGCCATCGTGATCTCTGACCCTTACTAAATAAAGCTTTCTCATTATTTCCCTTGAGAGAAAGCCCGACCATTTGCTTCGCTAATGTTTCTTGATTAATCAAGAGATTTTCTAACTCCAACAAAGTTGGTTGAACTGGCCAGCCTTGAACACCAATTATAAAACTACCAAATTCTGGACGAAGTCCGCGAATAAGTATTCTCCGCATACGGGCCTCACTAATTTTAGACTCAGGGTCGATTTGAGATATCTCTCTACAAATATTTTTAACCTTCATAAAATATTCTGCTATCGACATGCTTCCCTGAGTTAATGTAGCTAGATCATTTTCTAATAATTGTAGGCGAGCATCATTAGCTCGAGAAAATAGGGTTGCAAAAGCATCCCATGCTTCTTTAGGAGTCGTAGCATCTCGTATATGCTCTAATAAATCTTTCTCAATTGATACTTTAATTGCAAATAGAGCTTTCCCTGCTTTGATCATCCATTTCTTTTTAGCTTCTTCATCGACAGGAATATTACTGTCAGATCCCAATACTATCTCCCATAATTCCTGTCCTAAAAAATACGACTCCATACATGATTTCCAATAGCCGTAATTGCTATTGTTAAGTTTCTCAATATTGTTTAATGCAACTGCTAATGCCGCCATAATTTCAGGATATAACTATTCCAATAAATCGGCCCTCAAACAGAACCTCGCTCTGATACCAATTGTTGGAAAACGTAATGCGGGCCCTAACTCAGCTACAAACTCAAATTTATGCGGAGAAAATCTAGCAGAGTCTCGACGTCCAAACTGATACTTAATAAGAACTTGGCAAAGTATACTTGAACAAGTAAACTATTTATTCATCAAATTGGATATTACAAAAGAGGGCTTAAGAAAACTCACCTCGACTCACGCAGTGAGCTAACATACCCAACGCCCTTGCAGCATACACTTGAAACTTTAACTCGAGTTCACAAAGTGAATACACGAGCTAACACTCACCAGCTCATAAAATGAGCACACACCCAACTCACAAAGTGAGAACCTAAGATCACTCAACTTGATTTTTCTCCTTACACTCTCACTATGACCCAACGTCCCTATTTATAGGGAGATGAAGTCGGTGGTGGATGCTTCCACCGACTTCCACATTTACTTTTCTTTATTTTATTTAATTATTATTTTTCTTCTTTAATCATTACATAACCACCAACTTAAAATTGAGACTCTCACCGACTTTACAAATGAAGAGGCTACAAGCCTCTTGAGTCATCTCGACTCTTCCAAGAGAGTCGGTGATGACTCTCTACATCAGACGCCCTTCAACTCTCATCAGCTGAGGTGCTTCATCCCCTGCCTAAGTATGCCATGATATCTATGGAGATCCCAATCTAATCATCATAACACAGACTCCTCTCCTTCCATTCCCCTCTCCTCCTCATCTTCTGATGCATCGCCTTGCTCCACTAAGCACATGTGGAGACACTTGCAACGGTGCCCTGATGAGTGGTGACCACAGCCAGTCATAATGAAAGCAAATTCCTTGGTATCTCTTCTCTTTGATCTGTTTGGGTGTAAGGTGCCTTACCACATATTTAGGCATTGTTGGGATCTTGGGCCTTCCTATTGTCGTATGTTCCTTCTTTGTCGACTCAGCCTGCAGCATGTTCGCTCCTCTACACTCCACCCATCCACGGTTAACCGGAGTTCATGTGACGGTTCTTCTCCTCTACAGTGTGAGCTAGTTCGAAGCACTCTAAGAGGTTGCATGGTTTCATGACCTGCACCTTAATGCTGATTTCTTCCTTCAGACTGCCTACAAAGGCCCCAATTAGCGCTTCTAGAGGCCAGCTTCTTACCATGTTATTGATGTTCTCAAACTATTTTTTGGTATTTTGTAACAGTTCCTGTCTGCTGAATCATACAGAGTTCGATGTTGTAATCAAGGTAGGCCGACAAACCGAAGCATTGCGTAATTGCTCCTACCAGAGATTCCCAATTGGGTTTCCCTTGATGCACCACCATTCAGCGGTACCACCGAATGGCCGATCCTCCGAAATGGACTGCCGCGTGCTTCACCCTGTTATCACCGACTGTCCCCTAGCAGTCAAAATATTGTTCCGCCTTGATGATCCAACTCAACATATCTTTGCCAAAAAAAATTTGGGAAATCCATCTTCATCAGTCACTATAAATAGTTTCCGGTGGAGTTCGCCTGATTTGCAGAACTACGCCCTTGATGTTCATCTGTTTCCGCTCACTCCGGACTGGGGATTTGATGGCGAGTTTGCTGCAATACCTGACGCACCAAATTGGCCAACACCTCCTGACTTGTGAGAATTGCGTTGATTCGTCCATCCATATTGTCCAGATACTGCTCCATCGCCTGACTCATCCCTCAAGTTGCTCTGCGGCTGCCTTGGCATCTCAAGCAGTAACTCTCTCTGCCGCCATCTAGCTCTGATACCTTGTCAGTTCTCCCACAGAACCTACTCACGCACGTGGGCAGAAGGCCAGCTTCAACCAAGTAATCAGATTCTCATTAGGGTAAACTTCACTTTGAGGTAGTGTCAGTATATATAGGCTCGGTGGGTTATTACATGGGTCCGCCTATTGACCCACTAATCCACCCCACTACCAGTAAAGCATTACCTGTAAATAGAAAATAAAGGCACACGAAGTAAAGGAAGTAAAGTAAACTATGTTGTAAAGCAACTTTCAGCCTGGACAGACTTCAGAGCCTAACACAAATAGAATTGATCACTTAATAAATCCTATTATACACAAGCTGCAAGAGCAACAAGGTGACATAATTTAACAAAATAAATTGTAATTTTCATGTTGGCAGTTCACCAACATAAATTTGGGCGTCATTCAGTAGCAAAGGAGTCAAAAGTTGCTTATGTTTGATTGTGAAATGGAAAGGGATAAGTGTACATCTTTGTTTGGACAATAATAAGGACTAAGAAGCAGTGGCACTTCCATGTACACCAGCCGTCCAGATCAAATTCATAAAAATTATAGGTAACTAAAAAAAAGAAAGAAACTTGTGTTAGTATTATCGGTGTTACAACAGCAAAAACAAAAGCAACAAAGTATAATATCACAATGCAAAAGACAATGGTTAGTTACATCTCTGTTTGGACAACAATAAGAAGCAGAAGTACTTCCCAGTACACCAGCCATCTAGATCAAATTCAACAAAATTCTAGGTAAATGAAATAAAAAAAAAAACCGTGTTAGTATTATCGGTGTTACAGTAGCAGAAACAAAAGCAACAAAGTATAATATCACAATGCAAAAGACAATAATTTACTGCACCATGGAATCCTACTAGTTATTGGTGATCATTGATGAATTTCTCTTAGCCGGATCAAGTTAAACCAGGTTATACTATAAAGTTTTTCTCTATCATGTAGCAGGGGGATGGTTATGTGCACTAAGTTGTATCATGCACAATTCCTTATGCATGACATGTGTTACCTTGGCCGACTTCTAAGGGTAAGTGTCATGCATATGGACCTTTATGCTGGGTATAGTTGCCACATGCTATGCATATAACCACCTTCACATATTGCCCATTTTGGCGGCCTGAGTGCATCCCTCTTGGAAATTAGTAAGGCCTTATCTAACCTGGCTAGCTTCCCTACGGAAAAGTTAAAGCAGATGTAGAGATCGTGGAATGGATCCACTTGGATCCGGCCATAACTGACGTTCATTTGCTAATGTCTCGATCGTTTTTATTTCAATATACAGCTTGGGCTCTGACGTTGTAGATATCCAGTAGCACACAAAGCCATTATCAAGCTCCAGTTGACTACAAGAAAGTCTACTATATATTTTCATAGCCTCTCTATGTGTTTACTCGCAGAAATTCATTGACAAAGGTAATTCATTCAGAGTGTAAATTGTAAAGGGGAAAATATCCAACATTAACTTAGAAATAAATGAGAGAGAGTGTGGTGCATTTATGTGCCATTAATTTCCCCGTTCATGTTCATATGAATGCAAGGTCAACCTTACATTAAAGTTTTTAAAAACTTAGGTTGTGTTTTACAAAAAACTGCGATAGACTTAATCAGCTTAGTGGTATGATCCACAAGGAGGACTGCTTGCTACAAATGAATTCTCTCTCTCTCAATGACAACCGGGGAATATTGTGTGCTATTAGACGGCAAACAAAGGGGTAACCTGATCTTAGTTCTGCCTAGAAGGAACTGGGTATGGTATGTTAATTCCTGTATTTGCCTGATCCCTAACCAAACCCAAGGGCAAAAACACCGCACAACCAAATTGGAGGCTATCATTATGTTGATATGTCAATGTTCTTGTAGACATACAGTTACCAAGAGAGACAGTTAGTTGAAAATGAGCAGAACTTAAAATTAGCCAACATTGGAATTTTGAATTATGTTCCCACTTGAAGTCGAATTTTATATATCTGTCTCCCAAAATTTATTATTTTGGGGTCGTTTGGCAGCATGGATACTATGAGATTGTTCTCACAAATCTGCCTCAAAAACACATTGTGATTGTTTCATCATTATACTCATAGAATGTCTTGACCCCTTTGTAATAACCTCTATGCCTGTACACCCAAGGCTTGAGGCATTGAGTCAAGATTGTCTTCACAAAGGGGTGCTTTGTAGATTCTTTGGTTTCAGTCACTACAGATATGGCTTAATCCATGCATTAGCAAAGCATGATTTTCAAAATTATTGAATTGTGGGCTGCTTGTGCTGCTTATTAGTTACTTGGATTTGCAGTGACTGTGCAATTAAAAAATGGGACATTCCCCAACCCCTCATTTGAAAGCTCCTATCTCCTCAAGTAGTTAGTATAGTGGTTTCAATGGAGCGTCCGACCTCTTAACAAACCTGAGCTAGAAGGTTGCTACTAAGCAACAAGCAACTCTTCATGTTTTCAGAAAATTTTGATCTTAAATGAAGATTAAATCTACATGAAGAAAAGCAAGGTGACCTTAAATACTACTAGCTAGGTTCAACTAATTGGAGGTGTAAGATCGATGTGTGCCACTGTTTTGGGTAAGCAAATTAACCAAAAACATAACAAAGAGCTATTGCCTCTTCATTCAGCCTCTTAATTAGGGTAGCCTCTTGCTCTATAGAATAGTACTAGTGCATGATCTTTCCTCATCAAATAATTCATGCACGGATGACAAGAAAATCCGTTATTCCCTACAACATAGAAAGACCTTTGATCTCAACCATCGACCAGCCTTCCTTCCCTTACCTTGAAATTGTGATACCATTTGAAAGCCTTAATCATAATATTTAGCACTAATCGTTAAAAATTTTACTCTCTAAAAAAATGGCACATTGTCAGTTGGTTTTTTATCCATTATAACGAACCTTTTGATCCCGAATAGGCATCACAATGGGCGAGGACTAACATATTGTCATGTTTACTTATGGTAAACTTGCTAAAGCTAAGGCACCACTAGCCAATTGGTACCTTGAATTTTGAGGACAGTACATAAAATTACATAAATTATTTTGTCCAAGATGGTAGAACTCAATTGGAGCTTTCATTTGTCATGAAATTTAATAAAAAATTAATATGTACCTCGAATGACAGCAATATATTGGCCTTTTAGTGCTGCAGAAAAGCACCAGTAAACAAGGAAAATGTGTCAGTGAAATTTGTTGGAGATGATGCAGCGGTATGACGCCCTTGAGCAGTTCTGAGTTTCCTGAGCAAGCTCAACAACAGAGTCTCCAGGATGAGCGCACAGATGGTAGAAGCACCAAAAGGGGCAGGTAGCAGCAGCTGAAAATAGGAAGAAAAAAAAAAGAAGAGATGAGGGAGAGGAAGACAATGCAGGAATCTACCGGTTTGCTTCTGTGAGGCTCGACAAGTCTAATCTTTTCATATTAAACCCTAGATTGAGCAGTGCTGGGTTTGTATACCAGCCTCATAGGTTTTTTTATTTCCCAGTGCATGGTGGTGATCAGTGAGAGATAGTCAGAGCAAAGGTGATGTTTATCTCAAACGAAATTCTTTTATATAAAACAGTTTTCAAGTTTAACATCGTAACTGTCAGTGGGCCCCCTCACAGTTACAAAAGGAAAGGATAGGGCTCATGGCCACTATCCATCACCTTCCACTTGATCATTAGACTGTTAGTTTGCTTCAACTATTTGTAGGTTTGCTTAATCTCAGGTTATGTGGTTTTTCATAATTGATTTACCCATTATAACTTAAATTTGTTCAAGGTTTGTAGCGAAGTTTTTTTTTTCAATGGCATTCCTTCGCAACCTTTCAAATATATCTTAGCCCATATGGGCTACATGCTTGGTAAACAAATCTTCAAAAATTTACTTAGATAAGGGAAAATCTACCATATCATTGGTAGGCATGTAATCAACTAAGATTTCATTTTTCTCAATCATTTCATGAACATAATGGTATTTCACCATTATATGTTTTTCCTTTGAGCTAACACCTTCATTTTCCATAAGAGATATTGTTGTCTGATTATCAAGTATAGTTGAACTGGTTCATGATCAAAATCTAACTTCAAGTCTTTCAAAAACTAATGTATCCAGACAGGAAAGGTAGTTGCGACATTACATGCTACATACTCTACTTCTTGTGTGTGCTAAGCAATACATCCATATTTCTTACAGGACCAGAATAACGCTCCATCTCGAAAGAGAAATACATATCTAGATGTAGACTTACTGTTGTCTTTACTGCTGGTAAAATCTACATCAGAGTAGCCAACTAATGTTAACTCATCAGCTTGGTATGATAACTTCAGTCATTTTGTTCCTTTATTTTAGCAAAAGATTCTTTTTACTACTTGTCAATGAGGCCAACCAAGATTACTTTGGTAGTGACTCACAAGACCAATAGAAAAGCTTATGTCAGGTCTTGTGCATAGCATTAGATACATTAAGTTGTCAACAACCTTTGCATATAGAACATTTAACTTCTATTGTCCTTCACTTGAAAAATCACTTCTACTTAGATTTACTCCTTTAGCTATGAGAGTCTCAATCATATTGCAATCTTGCATTTAAAATATTTTTAAGATATAATCAATATATCATTCTTGGCTCAAACTCAGAACCCTCAAGTTTCTATCTCGAGTGATCTTTATACCTAGTATATAGGATGCTTCACCCATGTCCTTCATTTCAAAGTTTTCGTTCAACCAAGTTTTTGTTTTGAATATCATTTTATCATCATTTCTAGTTAGTAAAATGTTATCGACATATAACATGACAGGATGCAAACGCGACTCCCACTTTTTCATACATATACATAGTGGTCTAGCAAATTTGCTACACATTCAAGCTTAGTGATTGCCTTATTAAAGGCAGAATGCCACTATCTAGAAGATTGCTTCAAGTCGTACAAAGATTTTTTTCAACTTGTATGTTTGTCTTTATTTCCTTCGGCGACATATCCTTGTGGTTGTATCATATATATAGCTTCTTTTAACTCACCATTTAGAAAAGCAGTCTTTACATCCATCTAACAAACATCCAAGTCATAGAAGGCTATGATGGCCAGAATTGTTCTGATTGATGCAAATTTTATAACTAGTGATTAGGTTTCTAAATAATCAATTCCTTACTTTTGGTAAAAACTTTTTGCCACTAGTCTTGTTTTAAATTTCTCAACTAATTCGCCAGCTTTATATTTTTTTCTTTAGCACCTATTTACACCCAATGGGTCTTCTGTCCTTAGAAAGATCTACTAATTCACATACTTTATTATTTTTTATGGATTCGATTTTCTCATCCATATCATTTACCCAATCTAACGATTCATGTGAATTTATTGATTCATCTTATGTCAAATTGTTTGACATTTTGTCAATATATGTTAAATAGCATATCTCATCTACTAGATATACGTAGTAATTATTTAAATATGAAGAAGAAGTTTTAGGTCTTTTATGACCTAACAAAGTCTGAGAAGATGAGGTACCCCATTTAGTTGGTTTATTACCATATTGTACCCCAGTTAGTTTATTGTCAGACTGTTTCTTAGATTTTTTATGCTCAGTTGGTTCATTACCAATCTGTTCCCAGTCTGTTCATTGTCACTTGTAGCTTTGAGTAAATCAGATCATTCAGTAGATCGGTTTGATCTCTCACTGGATTATTGTCCTTGTTATTGGGTTTTTCTATGAACTCTACATCCCTACTTTCGATAAATCTCATGGTCAAGTGATGTAATATGTAGCCCTTGGATCTTTTCGGATATCCAATAAACAAACATCTTACAGATCTAATATCTAGCTTATCCATTTTTTGATCTAAAAATTTCACATGTGCTACAGATCCCTATCTCTTGAGATATCTCAAATCTGGTTTCACGTCAGTCAATCTCTCATCAGCAGTGGTTAGGACTGCATTGCAGGGCACTCGGTTTATAGTATACATAGTTGTTAACACAGCGACGCCATTTTGTTGTGGTGTTTTAGGTATTGTTTGTTACCTATTAATTTCAGTGTCTTTATAGTATTCGATGAATTCATTGATGCATACTCACCATCTTGATCAGACCTTACAACCTTGATGTATTTTCCAAGCTGTCTCTCAATTTCATTTATATATTCTTTAAATTGTTCAAGTGCTTCATAGTCATGTTTGATCAAGTAAAGACAGCCAAATCTTGAGAAGTCGTCAATGAATGTTATGAAATATAACATGTCATTATGTGTTTGGATCCTAAAAGGTCCACAAATGTCTATATGGGCAATTTTCAATAGATCAGTGGCTCGGATTACTTTAGACAAAAAAGATTTCTTTGCTATTTTTCATATAAACAGGACTTGTATTTTTCAAAATCATTTATATTAAAATCAAGTATTATACCTTGTTGTGCTAGAGTTTCTATCTTGTTAATGTTGACATAGCTTAATCTTTCATGTCATAAGTTTGCACTCACACTCAATGCACACTCAATATAAGCAGAACTTGAACCTTTGTTCATTTTGTTAAGCTTAAACATGTCATAGTATTTTGCATATTTACTTTTGAGCATAGTTCTCTCATGTTTTCCTACTGTGACTTTTCTGAAACAAAACAAACTTTAAAATCTTTCTTAGTTAGAGCAGGGACAGACACTACGTTCCTCCACCTCATTCAGAATGACATTGGTGCCCCCAACATTGAGTCGATATGACCCGACTCCTATGAATCACAATACGAATTATTTTCTATATAGACCTTTTGTACTCCTGGACCTAGGTCTTCCGTACAAACTACACATTTTTTTGTTTTAGCTATGTGGCGAGTAGCCCCTAAATCTACCCACCAACCAGATAGTTCTCCATCTGCAAATAGACAACACAAATGACTTCTTTGTTGTAGTTTCCTTGATTTTTCTTCATGTTGTTGTTTTGATCATTGTTGTTCTTCTCGTTCGGAAACTTTGTCTTGCATTTCTTCTTGATGTGTCCAAGCTTCCCACATTTATAGCATTTCACTATGGCTCCTTGAGGTCTCTGAGGACTTGCAAATTACTCTTAAACTTGCCATTGTATTTCTTTTAAAATTGTTTGAGTCTTACAGGCACATGACTACTAGCACATTTATCCTGGACTATCTTCAGTTCTATTTTATTTCTTTTGGCCAAGTTTTCTTGTTGAATAGGGAATTGAATAGGAAGCTTCTCTAAAGTTAAGAATATCAAACTGAAGACTCAAGATAGTAACTACCATATCCCATGAAAGAGGTAGTCTATTTAGGATCATATAGATCTACATGTTATCTGAAATCACATTTCCTACTACCATGTCTTTATCCATGACCAACATCTTATTAACATGATCAACCGCTCTATCTGACTCATTCATTTTATATGAATTATACTACTCTAGGAGTAGTTGAACATGCATTGTAGTAGTGGTGTTATACTTTCAAGAGATAGCATCAAACATCTCCTTAATTGTCGGATAGTCCTCAAATACTCTGGTTAAATCGTCTTCCATGAATGCTAGCATAATAGTTTTAGTCATCTGGTAATCAGTCGTATATGCATCATAGGCCTTCTTTTCCTCATCTGTGAGCTTGTCTCATAAGGTGGAAAAAGGTTTGTTGATGACATAAATTAGTCTTTCAAGTGTCAAGGCCAACAGCATGAAAGTTGGTTCCATTGAGTTTTTCAGTCTTGACCAACCTTCACAAGCACTAATCATGCAAAGCATGTGACAAAGATTTACTAAAAAAGGTGAAGATACCAGTTTGATGACATGGTAAAGTCTTCTTCCTCCATGTCCTCATTAGATGAAAGTTACTACATAATTTACACAATAAGACAAATAGAAAGGGTGAACAGAGATGCATCAAAACCAATAGACAAAAAGAAAAAAAGGGGACACACACCAAAGTAATGTAGAAAGCTAATTGACATGGCCAATAAAAACCAGTTAACAGAATACCATGAGGGGAGAAGAGCAGAAATACAGGTCTAGGCAATACAAGAAAAGTGGGTACTCCATCAAGACAGAGGACCAGTTTTTGCAGACGGATGAAATCAACGATAAAAGAACCTGCTCACAAGTTCATCGCCACATAAAACGCTCTAGGTTGAAACATTTTCTGTCAACGGTCGGGAGAGGAGCGGAAGACGGAAATAATGCTCCTACATCTTTGTCGATGATGGATGGCACTGTTGTTAGTTGAGGTGTGTGCATCTCAATCCTGCAAAAGTCATAGCCAAAGGATGGCATTGTACCGCGGAAGATGGCGATTCATCTGGCGACACTTGTGGTGGTTGGGATTGTGTTGTTTTCAACCACCCCAATTACCAAAAAGTTACCCAAATGAGAATGTGTGCAAGAGATGTTGCAGCAAATGGAAGGTTGTTACAATAACCTTCCATATGCAAATTCTCGTGTCCATGTTCGGTTCACATCAGTGGTGTAGCCACATGTGGGATGGTTGCCCACACCAGCTCTTTAAAATTCATTTATTTTTACATTAGCAAATTTAATATTTGCTTTTATACATACATAGGTGCCCTTCTAAATATAAATGTTTCTAAACAAATGCCCCTCCAGCTAATTTTTCTAACTCCGCCATTTGTTCATATGACATAAATTGATAATTGAAGTAATACAGCTGACTTCTTGCACATGTATAATTTTCACTTGGATCAAAAGGCATTCAATCTGAATCCTAGTTTAGCTTCTCTATCATTTACTATTTTTAAATTGCAAGCATTTTATTTAATTTAACTTTGCCTGTTCAAGTAGATTTAGTGGGTGGTTGCGGTCAACTAACAACTATTTTCTTTTTCAAGGTGTTCAGTTGTTAGGTTTTTAGTTTTTTATGAGTTTTTCTCAATGTTGTTAGGGTCAGCTTGAATTGGCTTTCGTCAATGGCAAACCGATCGATTGACTGACCATTTAAGACTGTCATGTGTTAGCTTTTCACTATTTTGTAAATATTTCTACACTTTCCTTTATGAACTCAATAGCTGATTCATCCCCACAAAAATCGCTCTAGGTTGGAACATGTTCTGTCGATAACCAAGGTGGTCAGCAGAGGAGCGAAAGACGGCAGCAATGTTCCTACAGGCCTTTGCTCAACTATGAACTACACCACAAAAAAGGGGGTCGGGCTTTTACTGACTAAAAAAAAGGGTTTGTAAAAAATGACAAAAAAAAAATGTGGTTCAGCTAGGGTCTCACCCAGGCTATTAAACTGAATTTGACCAATTCATGCAATATTTTATCTACAGTTGACGAAATTCATCAATGCATCCACTTATCATAATTTGATATGACTAATGTGACAGACATGAGATGGGTCTGATGAAAGACCATTTGGGCACAAAATTACAATGGAACGATCTTAAGAGGGAAATTTTAGCCATAATCCTGAAAGCTGGCCACATATTTATGATCTTCACTGGGCACAGGCCTTTACGCTTGATTAATACTAGTGCAGAGATTATAAGTCAATTTAGGTGAAGTAACAGTAATATATGCATGTCAGTTTCTTGTGTAAAGATAAAATTCCGTTGAAGTTGTTGGCAAAAGCAGAAAAAGCGTAAGATCTGTTCTTCTAGATCATGGCATGAAATTTGACCAGCTGGCTCCTAGAAGTTTTTTGATTGTGAGTTGGTGCTGGAAGAACTAGGCATTATCAAGTTTCACTTACTAGATTCCAATCTAAGTAAACAATCTGACGGAATTCTTTAAGGCCAAAATCCAAAGTCGGACTCTATGTCAACTTAATATGTATTCAGATGTGGGTTGCATTCAGATAAATTCCTATTCCAACTTCTCCTCACGTATGGTTGGTTATTAGACTTTATTTCATCGCCAATTTCGCATATACACATTGGTTTTCAATTTGTATCATGCTGACCTTTAGGGGGTGTTTGATAGACTCAGATTTCAAAACCTCGGGATTTGAAAACAATAGATTTATGGTTGGACCCTCCCCCCTCCAATTTTAAGTCCCACAATTAAGCAATGCAAAAAAGTAACATAAGGATTTAAGTTTAGATCTTAAGCCTGACCAAAAATCTCTCGTTTGACAAGTATGAATTCTACGATAGATATTTTATCACATCAGCAAAAGCATGCCACATTAGTAAATAGACTGTAATTATTTTCAACTGACTTGAAACTGATCAATAATTAGCCAACTTTGGTAAAGGCAACAGATAATTGATGTTGCATTTCTGGTTCGCTTTAAAACTTTGTGTGTGTGAAGCCAACTTTTGATGAAAGCCGTCAAATTGTAGCAGGAAGAAAACAAAACTAAATACAGTAAAGAAATTTAAAGGCAACACTGTTGTTACCACTGCATACACTTGAAAACACTACACAGTTAAGTGCATGGGAATTGACACCTGGTTTACAAAAAGAGAGAGAGAGAGAGAGAAATAGCACATTCAACATTACAAGGACAACACTGTTGTTACCACTGCATACACTTGAAAACACTACAGAGTTGAGTGGATGGGAATTGACACCTGGTTTAGAGAGAGAGAGAGAAATAGCATATTCAACATTATATATATATATATATATATATATATATATATATATATAGAGAGAGAGAGAGAGAGAGAGAGAAAGAGAGAGAGGGATCCCATGCATGCATGGACGTGATGGGAACTTGACCACCTTCATGGTGAAGCTACCAACTCCGTGAGCATGGTCATGAAGCCCTTTGAATAGTCTTTCAGCAACACCTCCTGCTGAAGGATCTCCCTCAACTTAGAATTGTTGGCTCTCACTGTTAACAAAAATACCAAGAAGGCTCTCAATGTGTATTACTTGGGAGATGAAAAGTCATATCTCTTGAGAGATGAAAAGTCATGTCTGTTGGAAGATGAAAAGTCATGTCTCTTAGGAGACGAAAAGACATGTCTCTTGAGAGATGAAAAGTCATGTCTCTTGAGGGATGAACAGTCAGGTATATTGAAAGATGAAAAGTCATGTCTCTTGGGAACTAGAGACCCCTTATGTAACTCCTCTATATAAATGAGTCTCTCCACCAAAGAAAGGCAAGCAAGAAATGATAGAGTAGTGGACGTAGGCCTATTGGCTGAACCACTTTAAAATTTTATGTCCCTTTAATTATTTCTTCATTTTGATTTCTTACATGGTATCAGAGCCACTGGTTCTTGTTAGTGTTGCTGCTAGATCCTAAGGATTACATCTTGTGTTGCCGCGTTTCATTCTCATGGCAAATCAAGAAGCATCATCAAATACGGGAGTCAACTCTGATACGGGTATGAATTTTCTTGCTTCTCCTCTTCAGTGCCCAAGCAATTTACAGCATTTCCTCACCATCAAGTTAAATGTTGAAAATTATCTTATTGGGGAATCTCAATTCACTTCAATTTTGATCTCATTTGGTCTTATGGGATATATTGATGGAAGCAAACCTGCTTTGTCAATGTTTAGAAGTGGAACAACTGAAATTAGTTCAGAATATATTGAATGGTTGAGAAATGATCAACTACTTTTGAGTTGGATTAAGTCCTCTCTATTTGAAGCAATACATACTCAAATTATTGGTTTAAAAACCTCTCTAGAGGTTTGGAGCACTCTTAGGCAGTCATATGCCACTCAATCTAGGGCTCGTATAATGTAGTTAAAATCACAGTTTCAAGATTTGAAAAAAGGGTCTAGTTCTATGGATGTTTATATAAACAAAGCAAAATCTATTGCTCATCAATTAGCCATTGCATCCAAACCTGTTGATGAAGATGATCTTGTTCTTCAAATTCTTAGAGGATTGCCAAGTGAATATCTTGCTTTTAAAGTCAGTATGAAAACTCGAAAGGACCCTGTCTCTTTGAACGAACTTCATGGGCTTCTTTTCATACAAGAAGCCAACTTAAAAGAAGATGATTCTCAAACTTTTGAATCTATTGTGTCGGCTACGAATATTGCCTCAAAACAAGTTTACAACAAGCAAACCAACTACAAAGGTCGTGGTAGAAACAACTACCAATCTAGAGGAGGAGTCCGGAAAAGTGATCAATACAAAGGTGATCGTCTTGTGTGCCAAATATGTGGAAAAGTTGGTCATACTACAAAGTTTTGTTGGTCATATACTAACTTGCTTAAAGAAAAAGAGACAATGCCTCCTCAAGCATTTCATGCAGTTTCTTCTAGCACTCTGAATCAAGATATTGGAGATGACAATTGGTATCCTGACTCCGATGCGACTCATCACATCACCAATGATATCAATAACTTGTCCATTCATGTCAAATACAAAGGTGGAGATGCAGTAAAAATCAGAGATTGATCAGGTTTGAGAATTTTTCATATTGGTTCTTCAAAGACATCTCAAAATTTAGTTTTAAATGATCTCCTTCATGTGCCCAAAATAACAAGAAACTTGTTATATGTACAACATTTTTCTAAGGATAATGGAGTCTATTTTGAGTTTCATCCTAATATGTGCTATGTTAAGCAGCAGGGAACGGGAAAAATTCTTCAACAAGGAACGAGCAGTGATGGGCTATATAAGATAGACCTTAGTAGCAGAAAAAAGGAAACACAACTTGAAGAAAGACATACTATTGGGCAGTGGCACAAAAGACTTGGTCGCCCTTCATTTTCCATTGTTAAGAAGGTTTTGAACAAGTTTGATTTGTCTTATTATGATGATTGTTTAAATTATTTGTGTGAAGCTTGTCAAAAAGCTAAGAGTCATAAAATTCCATTTAATGCTATTTCAAGTAAGGTGAAACACACGCTTGAACTCATTTATTCTGATGTATGGGGTCCAGCCCCAGTGGAGAGTGTGAATGGTTTTAAGTACTATGTGATTTTTATGGATGTCTTTTCAAGATATACTTGGATTTATTTGATGAAAAAAAAAATCAGACGTCAGTCATGTTTTTAAAGCTTTCAAGGCACTTTCTGAAAATCTCACTGGGCACAAGATAAAATATTTTCACTCAGGTTGGGGAGGAGAATTTCAGGGGCTTCAATCATATCTTGTCCATAATGGGATTGGACATAGAATATCATGTCCTCATACCCCTGAACAAAATGGAGCAGCTGAAAGGAGACATAAACAAATTGTTGAAACAGGCTTATCTCTAATGGCAGAAGGTAATATTCCCAAGAACTTTTGGTCCTATGCTTTTGTACTATTGTGTATTTGATTAACCGAATACCAACCAAGATTCTTGATTTTGCTTCTTCTTTGGAAAAATTGTTCAAAGAGAAACCTGACTATGGCTTCCTCAAAATCTTTGGATGTGAATGCTTTTCTTATTTAAGACTTATCAGAAAAATAAATTAGATTACCGTTCTGAAAGATGTATTTTCTTGGGTTATACTCCTCAACATAAAGGATATTATTGTTTAGGTGTATGAACCGGTAAAATCTATATTTCGAGACATGTCCAATTTAATGAGAAAAAATTTCCTTTTATTGATACTCAAGAAACTAGAACTCAAGATCTAAAAACTCAAAACCAAGCTAAAATTTTAACCTCCCCTCATGAATATCAGTTCTCAAACCCTACAACATCATCATCTAGTACCTCCACAACTTCAGAGGAACTCTTACTTCAGTCTGAAACAAATAGTGAATCTCAACCTGAAACTCTTGAAAATGAGGAGCCTACCCAATCCAATGAAAATGAACCAAATCAAGAACGTGTCCATCCTATGACTACTAGATCTCAAGTGGGAACCTTCAAACCTAATTCTAAATACAATGAGTTCCATACATATTTTTCTAGCAAACACTCTCTTCCAAGAGCTCTTGTCTCCACTCTTCTTGAAGACAAAGAACCCTCAAGTTTCAAGGAAGCATATGAAGATGAAAATTGGAGGAAGGCCATGCAAGAAAAATATGATGCTTTTATTCGAAACAATACTTGGAAACTTGTTTCAAAGAAAGAAGCCAAATACATTGTAGGATGTAAATGGGTGTTCAAAATCAAGCGAAAGGCAGATGTATCATTGGAAAGATACAAGGCTAGACTCGTCGCCAAGGGATATAGTCAAAAAGAAGGAATTGAGTATATTGAAACCTTCAGCCCTGTTGTGAAGCCTACTACAATTCGGACAGTATTGACTATTTCTATTAGTCACAAATGAAAAATACATCAGCTGGATATTCAAAATGCATTCCTATATGGATCTATTTTAGAAGAAGTTTATGTGGCTCAACCACTCGGATTTCAAAATCATTTTTTCCCAAATCATGTATGCAAGCTTGAACGTGCTTTATATGGTTTAAAACAGGCTCCTAGGGCATGGTTTGTCCGTCTTAGTCTATTCCTCCAAAATCTTGGTTTTAAAGGGGCTCAAACAGATTCATCTCTTTTTATTTTGAGAAAAAGAGAAATACTTCTATATGTTTTGGTATACGTGGATGACATGATCATAACAGGGAGCTTACCAGAATATATTCATAAAATTATTTGTCAATTCAAAAGTGAGTTTGTCATTAAAGATCTGGGTGAGCTTCATTTCTTTTTGAGCATAGAAGCAAAAAGAATTGACAATAAGCTAATATTGTTTCAAATGAAATACATATTCGAGCTTCTCAAAAGAACAAATATGCTTGGAGCTAAGGGAGTTTCAACTCCAATGGCATGCTCCCCTGCTTTATCTGCTCAAACTGGATCAAATTTTTATGATCCAACTCTTTATCGCAGCATTGTTGGCGCTCTTCAATACTCTACTGTGACTCGTCTAGACATCTCTTATGTTGTCAACAAAGTTTGTCAATACATGCATCATCCTACTGATGCTCATTGGGATGCCGTAAAGAGAATCCTAAGATATTTGAAGCACACTATTGATTATGGCCTTGTTATTAGACCTAGTTCAGTTTTAAATATTAATGCTTAAAGTGATGCAGATTGGGCTGGATGTCTTGATGATAGACGCTCTACAGGTGGATATGCAGTATTTATTGGATCCAATCTAATTTCATGGAGTGCTAAAAAACAGTCAGTTGTCTCTCGTTCTAGCACTGATGCTGAGTATCGATCTATTGCCAATACTACTGCTGAAATCATGTGGTTACAATTTTTATTAAAAGAACTTTGTGTTGATCAATCACAACCTCCCATATTATGGTGCGACAACATCGGCGTAGCCTATCTTGCAGCTCATCCTGTGTATCATAGTCGCAGCAAACACATAGGAATTGACCTTCATTTTGTTCGAGAAAAATTGGCTAAAGGAGATTTGAAAATTCAGTACATCTCTTCCAAAGATTAGGTTGCTGATATTTTAACTAAGCCACTTAGTAAGCAGCACCATTATCAAATAATTAACAAGCTCAATCTCATTGTTGGACCATTGAGCTTGCGGGGGGATGTTAACAGCAACACCAAGAAGGCTCTCAATGTGTATTACTTGGGAGATGAAAAGCCATATCTTTTGAGAGATGAAAAGTCATGTCTGTTGGAAGATTAAAAGTCATGTCTCTTAGGAGATGAAAAGACATGTCTCTTGAAAGATGAAAAGTCATGTCTCTTGAGGAATGAAAAGTCATGTATGTTGAAAGATGAAAAGTCATGTCTCTTAGAAACTAGAAACCCCTTATGTAACTCCTCTATATAAATGAGTCTCTCCACCAAAGAAAGGCAAGCAAGAAATGATAGAGTAGTGGACGTAGGCCTATTGGCTGAACCACTTTAAAATTTTATGTCCCTTTAATTATTTCTTCATTTTGATTTCTTACACTCACCACCTTCCCCTTCTTCGAACCTTCAACCATTACGGTCCTCACTGCTTTCCTGGTGAACCACCCATCCCAAGCTCTCCTGTTGATCTTCACTGCTGCCCTAAGCTGCATGACCATCAGCTTCGTGTTCGGGTACTGGTCTCCCTTCACCGGTAACATCACCAACTGACACCCTGCCTCCGCCGCCTCCACTATAGAGCTCCAGCCACCATGGTTGATGGAGCAGCCGACCGCCGGATGCCTCAAGATGAGTGGCTGGTTTACCCACCCGCTGCTCACCATCCCCCTTCCTCCTGCCTTCTCTCCTATCTCCGCCTCTAACTCTTGCTTCTTCGCCTTAGGCGCGTCGGCAGCAGTGTTGAGCACAGCCAGAAACGGGAATCCGGTCATCTCGAGCCCCGCAACCAGCTCTTTCATCTGCTTCACCGATAGAGACGACTCGCTTCCGAAAGAGCAGAAAACAACTGTGCCCTTTGGGAACTTGTTGAGCCACTTGGCCAGCTTCGGCTCTAGGTCTCCGGCTGGGGCCTTCGGCAGGAGCACGCCGGTGGGCAGCACCGGCTTCCGGCATTGAGAAGACAGGTAGTTAATCGAAGGCGCCTCCACCTCGTAGGTGCTCCTCACGGCGATGGCATCGCTGCGGGACATGCAGGAGACCAGGCGGCTGAGCCGGAGATGTGGGCGTTGGAGAGCATGCCACGTACCTCATAAGGCTTCACCCTCAGGTACACGGAGAGCAGCTCTCTCGGCGGCAACCTCAGCCTCCAGAGAGATGGCCTCTGGTGAGGTGTCAAACCGAAGAGGATGGTGCTTGCAATGTTGATGGCATTGAAGATAGAAAAGTAGACGGACTTGGTACCGAGCAACTCCGCCACCTCCGGGACCCAGCATTGGATGGAGTCAAAGACAACGACCTGAGGGGAGAGTTTGGCGAGTATTTTAGCAATCTGTGGCCGCGTCGCGTCCATTGCCTGCCTCAGTAGCTCGGCCAGCACTTCGTGCTGTAGACATCGGACGGAAGGCCGTCGATGGGGGGAAGTTTGTTGCTGAGGATGGGGATGTTAGGGTCGAGGGAGAGGCGAATCTTGGGGACGAGGGAGGGAAGGGTGAGGACGGTGACGTTGACGCCATTAGCAGCAAGGGCGTTGGAGAGATGGACGAAAGGGAAGATGTGGCCGAAGGCTAGAAATGGGAACATGACCACCTGAAGTGGCTGGTTATGGTTGTCGCCTTCCATGGCGAGACTCCCCATTTGCTTTCTCCTTCTCGTGGTAAGTATTGAACACTAGTATGAGGAAGCTACCTAGCCACTAGTGTGCCTGATGGATTTTGTGCAAACCCTATGTGATATTTATACAACACCATTAACCCATGTTCCGGATGAAATCACGGCCCAGCCAGTCTGCTTCTGGTAACAGATTGAAGTGAATATAATGCGCATATTATTATGTGGATACGAACATTTTTACCCATGTGGAAAATTATCTGGTTCTGAAGATATGTAAAAAAATATCGATGGTGGGTTATAATTTTCCTTTTTCTCGATTGTCAATGGGCATTTTTTTAATTTTCTTCACTTTTTTTAATGTTTACATAGTTTAGGGTTCCGGTGCTTAATATATGTGAAAAATATGTAAAAAATATCGGTGGACGTGACGCATAATTTTCCTTTTTCCCAATCGATAATGGGCATTTTTTAATTTTGTTAATGTTTACATCGAAAAAACTGCCAGGGTTATGTTTCTAAGACTCTACCTTTTTATTGGGATTGAGTGGATCTATGATATACTTGTCACAGCCTATTGTTTATATCAACGGTTGTACTTACCACAATTTGCAACCTAACAAAAAAAAATTGATATGTTAGGACAGGATTCAAACCTCTTATATTATACGTGAAATTGTGAACACCATTATATAATTATACCTTACTTAATAAAGCTCATTTGAGATCCTCACGGCATCAATCATCATCCATTGGTGAGCCTTTCACATAGACTTCACATAATCTATTATGAGAGTGAGAGAGAGGAAAAGACATTCCTATTTACACTAAATATCTGTTTTATTTGTTGATAAATAAATCAACCCCATCGATATTAGGTTCACTTAATTTTCTGCTGGAATATAGTGGTTAATTTTCATTTCTTTTCCACTAATATTTTTATTAGGCACTGACTTATCAACAAAAGTCAAAATACTGTAAACCTAAAGTCATTGGATTTTCTTTCTTTCTTTTTTTTAACGTATGAGCCTCCCAATTAGATGTTGCATGCGTTCCTCCATCTATTTAAAATTTTCAACTCTAACTTCGACTGAACTTCCATATTTGTTCTGTCGCCATGATGAAGAGCCTATTATAAGTGAGAGATTAAGTAATTGTTTAGCAAAGAAAAAAAAGAAAACGTTTTATCTTTGACCACTTTCTAACAAATAAGACTACATCTTTAACGTATGAATTTACTCCAAATAACAAAAAATATTTCCTTGAGTGTATATAAGCTTTTTATGAGCCTATAAATGAACCATCACAAGCTCCTTTAAATTTGTCTTTTTCTTTTTTCGTGATCGTTACATTTTCTCTTAATTTATGTGCCAGAGTAATTTATTCAGGAAAAATAAAGTAATCGCTGTACATTCGACCAATATTGGTTCCTTTCGAACGTTAAAGGTCAGCCTCATGTAATGCACTCTCCCAGTTTTGAACTTCAGCTCAAAAAGTGGGTTATGTACATAATTGTCCTTAATTGGCTATTTAATTTCTAAGTTTGGCCTTTAAAGTTTAAAGAATTCAGCCTCCATTATATAATTTACAAAGCAGAGTCTAAGGGTTTACTCATAGAGGTCATTTGGCAAATGGAGTAAGTGATCCATGAATCAGATTTAATGGTTGGGACAAATTCATGGGCACCCAGTTCTACTATTCCACGAATCTGCTTTAATCTTTGGGTTAGATTTATGAAACACTCACAAAGTATTCCAGCTACCAAATGACATCATAAGAACAATTTTGGAAGGGAACTATTTTGAAAGAGAACAAGAGTGAGAACCTAAGAACCATCCTAAAAATTATGTATGTGATTTTGTATCCTTTTCTAAATTTTTTGACACAAATTAAGAGCTCATATATGTGGCTATTGTTATGAAAATAACTCCCATTGACGAGGAACTTAATTAGATTGTTATCTGTTAATAGGTAAAGTGTGAAACGAAGTAGAATTTTTACCGATCGAATACTGCATAGAATGAAGGATTTCAAAAAAGAAAGAGGACCGGCTTTGGAAAAACTAAAGGAAAAAAAGTGGTTCCTGATAAAAATACCTTACACAGCAGAAATCTACAATCAACATTGCAGAAATCCACAATTTCAACCAACTGTAGATTTCAACATGAACTCTGATCATTATGGATCTGAAATCTACACTATGTTGTCAAAAAAACGTGGAATTGTGGTCTGATCGGAAGGCGGGAGGCAGTCAGACTTCAAAATGGCGTACTTGAGATCCGCTGTGATCTCACATCATCGTGGATCTTCTCTCCACGGTAATCAAATACAACCTTACAATCAACCAAACTTTTAATAGTTTCATTTTTTTTTATGTGCTTGTGAGTTGAGGTAGCTCGTGTAAAGGGAGAGAGAAATTAAGCTTGAAGGACCCATTTTCTTTGGAGGATTGATTGACAAGATATTTATAGAGAAAGCAGGACCAGCTTGGTCAACGGTCGAATGTCGTCACGAAGATGGCATGGGGAACCTATTTAAGAACCTAATTCCAAGGGGGCCGGTTTCTCTCTCTCTCTCTCTCTCTCTCTCTCTCTCTCTCTCTCTCTCTCTCTATATATATATATATATATATATATATATATATATATATATATATTGTTTTTGTCAAAATTTTGAAACTATAGTTTACTTAACAAAAAAATTCTAACTCCCGCCTACAAGTCGTCCTGTTATCAAATGAATGGGAAAAACATTTATGTTGCTATATTTGTATTCCACAAGTTCCAGAATGTAGTAATCTAAGCAAATATGCTCACTTTCACCGAAGGAAAGTGGTAAGAAAACAATCAAAAGAAATCATTTTCCTGAGATCCTCTCAGTCAATATTAGTTATGAAACGTTTTGGTCCACTGAGTTTTTTATCTCCATTAATATTTTGTATGTAAGCAAATAGCTCCCAAGAGTTTGGCACACCTGATTCGGCCAGCCATATGGCTGGTAGGCCGCTGGTTCAAATGTCAAGGGCATCCATCGGTAGCACAAGTTAACACATGAAGGTGGAGTATGCGAAGCAGGTTATATACACCATCCCTGTTCATGATTTTTTCGCCCACAGGGGTATGCAATGACCAATCCCTATTAAAATACCCCTAAAAAAAGCTTTTTATAAGGGTAAAGATGAAAAAACAAAGAAAAAAACTTAAATGTTCTCTATTTTATAAAAAAAATTCAAAAAAATACCTTCATCTACCTTTTTGGTGTATATTTGTTGTGTGCACAATGGTGTGCACGCAACTCAATCCCGAGAGGATGGCCTTGAAAGTTTGCTGCTCTCCCGGCCCTGGAAGAAGATGTCTCCCATGTAAATTTTTTTAAAACAAAGTTGAAGAGCAGTAAGGTAATTTTTGTGAGTCTGTTCGATGGATTTAATAACTCCTACGGCTGCTTTCATTGTGGGAGTTGACCTTGAGTATAGGTTGACATATCTACCTCTCCCATTCAACGGTTTTTACATCATCCCATAAGAGTGATGGCGGCAAATGCTTTTGTCGATTTGAATTCCGGTGGATAGCAGTTGCTATCACTTTTAAAGAGAATGTGGAAGGTGTCCAAGTGAAAGTTAATGATCATCTATATATGTGCAGGTGGACTCGTCTATATCTTGGACAGGATGCTTTCAGACACAAATGCTGAAAGCTACGTTCAGCTCTGGCGTCCCCAAGGGGGATGCACCTGGAGTGCCAAATGGTCAGGTTACGTGATTGATCCATATATTTAGGGGTTAAATGAGTCAAGCCAACTTGGGCTTGAATTGAACTCGTACGTGTAAGCTCGACTCATTTAATAAACGAGTCTAGTTTGAGCTTGTTGAGCTCGACACATTTAAACTCGAGCCTGCTCATGTCTTCCTTGTTTGTTAATCTTTAGGGACATGTCGGTAATTTTTTGACAAGCTTTAACACACCTATTGCGGTTTTGACCTTTAATTTAAAGTAAAAAAATGTATGAACCAAGTGACACGAGCTTAAATAAATTGAGCTCGAGCTCGCTTGTTATACTTTCCTAGATGCACTATGCACTGTCTTATGCAGTAACAACCACCAAGCATGTCCTGTCTAGAGCGAAGAACAAGATGGAGAAGAAAGCACAAAAGGAATCTGAAAATGCATCACAAAAGACATGTTTGGTTTGGAAGCGATGACAATAAACAATAATAATGACAAATGCAAGATAAGATGAAGAAATGTACCAGTTGTGTCCGAAATGGTTTCGATAAAAAGAAGAAATCACCAGGAATTTGCAAATATATTAATCAAAAGGATGACACAATACACTTGGTCTATTGCAAGTGAATGAATTTTGTCCCTATTGTTGAACATATGGCTTAATCCATGCATTAGCAAAGCATGATTTTCAAATTTATGGAACTGTGGGCTGCTTGTGCTGCTTATTAGCTACTTAGGTTTCGTGGTAATTATAGGCATTAGAAAGTGGGAGTTCCATTACCATCCACACCTCTCGTTGGGAAGCTCCTGTCTCTTTTAGCACTTACCGTAGTGATTTCATGAATGGAGCATCTAACCTCTTAACAAACCCGATATTGAAGATTGGTAATGTTTCCTTTCACCAAGCCTCAATTCTGGATGGGTTTGCAAGTAATTTGTCATGTTTTCGGCAGATCTTGATCTTAGATGGAGATTAAAGGAATATATAGTAGAAAAAAATTTTTATGTTTTAGCTTGCCTGAAGGCCTTCTGTATGTTTTAGCTTGCCTCAAGGGGCATAGCATAGTTGGTCAAGCAAGTAGGAGTGTAGGAGGCATGTTGTCTCTTCCATCCTATGGGTTCTACTTCCCCGTGTCATAAATGGTGGGAGCATGATACTCTATTTGACGGATATACTATACCCCACCCAAGTCCCAACACAGCCCCAGGACCCCAAAAGCAAGGAGAATAAGAGGGCCTTCATATCTTTTCCAGGTGATAAGTTGTTAACATTGTGCTCAGCTAAAATGTGTTTTACCTCATATCTACATGAAAGAAAGCAAAGGCTCAACTTAATTAGAGGCATTGTAGGATCCATGTTCTCAGGATTGCCAATTTGTTTCTTTCCAGGCCAGCTATTTGGCTAAAGCCAACGTGTTTGTCATTTCATTGGGGCTTGAATATGATCGAGAAACGCCTCTACGTCACTTCTACCTTTATGCAAGGATCCATTCTCTGGCCATTGGAGTGTCAGAATTATTGTGGCTGAAGGTCTTGCTGACTGACATTGGGATAAAGACTGAAGGGCCTATGAAAATGTATTGTGATAACAAGTCTGCAATCAATCTGGCTAACAATCTAGTGTTACATGACCAAACAAAGCACATTGAGATTGGTCGTCACTTCATCAGAGCAAGAATTGATGCCAAAGAGTTGATACTACCCTACATGAAGTCTAAAGATCAAACTGTTGATATTCTGACTAAAGTCTTACATGTAACTCCATTTGAGAGAAATGTATCCAAGTTGGGCATATTTGATAAGTATGCCCATCTTGAGGGGGAGTGTTGAAGGTTTTGAGTATTCGGGTTTGGGTTTGGACTCGATCCAGTGGGCTCTGGTTTGGGGACTACTTATATCATTGTAAACCCTAATCTTGTGTCTTAATGAAGTTCTAAGAGAGAGAGAGTCTGGCGGCTAGTGTGCACAAGACCTCCTCACCCGTGGTTTTTTCTCTCTCGTTGAGGGTTTTCTACGTTACATCCATATTCGATCTTTATTTCTTGTGTTTTTACTATTTCAACACCACTGAAAAGGAGAAGACTTCGAGAAGAATGAAGATGCAGCAACATTTACTGGGACAAACAGGAAATAGAGACCCTCACGTTCATGGCCGCCACCAATCATCTTTCCAGTTAGTAAATCCTGAAAAGAACATGAACCAGGGTCAAAAATGATTCTACACTTTAAATCAATAGCTAGCTACTTAACAGATAACAAATTAACAGGAAACTGCGGAGCATAGAGCACGTGGGTAATAATGCCTAAATGTGGGAGATAAATATCACCGCTGCCCAACACAGGAGATAGCTTGCCATCAGCGAGTCTGACATGTTGTGGTGTAGAGAATCCGACTAATGATGAAAAAATATGTGGTTGATTACAACAGTACCTGGAGGCCCCAGAATCTATCATCCACATCATATCTGGGTCATCGGTAGGAGCACCAACAGAGAAGGAAGAGTCTATTACAGTAGTGTTGGCATATGAGAAGAAATTTCCAGCCATCTTGTAGTCATTGGAACCCTCAAACACATTACCATCAGCCATAGTAAAATTCCAACCAGAATTGTACTCACAATATGTATGTATAAGGTGTAGCAGTCAACTTCAACCAAGGCACGGTAGCACAGAAGAATCTGGAACACACTTATGGCTCCAATCATCAAATCTGAAATTCACTAAACAGGCAGCAACATAGGCAGCAACTCAGGCAGCAACTCAACAAAATAGTTTCAGCCGATGACTGCAACACAAGCAGGAACTTTACGATTAGCAGCAGTCCAAAACTAATGAGACCTCAACTTATAGATTTCACATCCACGATCTGTAGGTCATTCTACTCCTCGCGTCAAATTACATCCACAAACAGCAAATTGACTCTACCCCACACGGTCAACATAAAAATATGATTATAGCAGCAATAATCTCCATGAGATCCACTTAAGGATCACGTTGAACACAAACACAAAACAAATTGGCAGACTGTTTTCAGACGTGGATAGCAGGCAGCACTTTCAGATGTCAATAATAGGTAGCAAACAGGCACATGTTTGACAGCAGAGAAAATCTGTCTCACTTCAACGACGCAGAGAGATGTAGGTAAAAGACTGAACCTGCCAACACGACATACCTTTGCCTGTTGGAATCCACCAGGCACCACATGACTAGTTAGATCAGACTGCCCTAGCAGATCCGACGTTCTTTGGCCTAAACATCTTCCACCGTTCCACGGCTACCCTGAGTTAGATCTAATGTTGCAGCGAGGTCTGATCTGATTCACCATTTCAACGACGTGATGTGCTTCAACGACAGCATCTTTCAGCAACTTCACGACAGCAATAGCAACACAAGGGTGCTAATCACGTTTCTACATGTTAAACGTGATTAGCGCCTATCCAACCAACCAATCAACTTGCTTGTTTTGTAAACAGCAAGAACCCTAGGTGTGAAATCCTAGTTTGGAGGAAGAGAGGAGAAATGAGAGAAGGAGAGAACCCTAGGCGTGAAACCCTAGATCACACAGCCTTAGGTTTGTGGCTCTGTTACCATGTTGAATATTGGAGGAAGAAGGGGACGAGAGAGAGAGAGAGAGAGAGAGAGAGAGAGAGAGAGAGAGAACTTTTTCTTACTGATTCACGTGACCCTAATCTCGTATTAAAAGAGATTAGGGTTGGCAATATAACAATTACAGATTCAGTCCACTAAATATAAGAAATATTTAAAGAACTACTCTTCAACTTTCTAATATTGCAAAAACACTCTTTAACACAACTCGTCCAAAAGATCTTCGATCAGAGAAATGGGAAATCGTCCTTCACTGTTGCAGCGTCAACACACGATAATACACACAAAATCACCAACTTCCACCCTTTTTCCAAACCAGTAGTGTTGGCGATGCAAATGGACTATGACTTGGTTGTATGATGCCCTGTTCCAACATTTCCTTCAGTAAGCCTTCCAAAGAATCTCGTTGCAATCAGCTGTATCTGTATGGTTTTAACCTCACTGCTTCAATTCCTTGCTGCAGAATGACTTTGGTGGTTGCTCCCATGCGACGGAGGCAATCCTTTAGGAACCTTGAAGATTTCTCTCTACCCCGGTAGCAAATTCTGAAGATGATGAGAATTGATTTTAGTCTGCTGAAGCCACCCTTGAGCTTCTTCTTCGGTTGGGTCAGGACCCTTCAGCAGTAGGAAAGATGAGGTTGTCGATTGCCTTAAGATGGAGCAGGCGGACTCTTCTGTGACAGGTGTCTTCGTCTTGGCCTCGAGAGTGAATGGCATGTTCCCTCTTATTAAACTGCATCTTCATCACCACAAAATCCCAAATCACTTCTCCTAACCCACACAGTCATTGAATGTCCAGCACCAGGTCTCCGCCCCCATCGCTAGAGTGAAGAGGGTTGCTGGAAACTCATGCCCTTGTATTTCCAGCAATTCACCCATGCATTTTCCTTTACATTTTAAGATGCTCCCCCATTTCCAACTACAACGTCGAACATCGGTTGATTTTCTACCATGCAACCCATCATTTTGGCTGATTTCTTCGACTCTCATCAGCTGAGGCGCTTCATCCCCTACCAAAGCATGCCATGATATCTCTAGAGGTCCCTCTCTAATCATCATAATTGATTCCTCTCCTTCCAATCCCCTCTCCTCCTCATCTTTTGATGCATCACCTTGGTCCACTAAGCACATGTGAAGATGCTTGCAATGGTGCCCTGGTGACCACAACTAGTCGCAATGAAAGCAAATTCCCTGGCATCTCTTCTCTTTGATTGTTTGGGTGTAAGGTGTCTTACCACAGATTTAGGCAGTATCAGGGTCTTGGGGCTTATTGTTGTTGTATGTTCCTCCTTTGTCGACTCAGCCTGCAGCCCGTTCACTCCTCTACACTCCACCCATCCACAGTTAACCGGAGTTCAAATGACGGTTCTTCTTCTCTACAGTGCGAGCCAATTCGAAGAAGTCCAAGAGGTTGCATGGTTTCATGACCTGCCTCAATGCTGATTTCTTCCTTTAGACTGCCTACAAAGGTCCCAATTAGCGCTTTCAGAGGCCAGCTTCTTACCATGTTATTGATTGTTTCAAACTACTCTTGGTATTTCGTAATGGTTTGAGTCTGCCAAATCCTACAGAGCTCGATGTTGTAATCAAGGTAGGCAGACAAACCGAAGCATTGCGTAATTGCTCCCACTAGAGATTCCCATTTGGGTTTCCCTGATGCACCACCATCCAATGGTACCACCGAATGGCCGATCCTCTGAAATGAACTGTCGGGTGCTTCACCTTGTTACCACCGACTATCCCCTGGCATCAAAATATTGTTCCGCCTTGAAGATCCAACTTATCATATCTTCGCCGAAAAATTTTGGGAAATCCATCTTCATTGGTCACTATAAATGATTTTTGGTGGTGTTCGCCAGATTTTGCAGAAGTTCACTCCGGTCTGGGGATTTGATGATGAGTCTGCTGCAATACCTGATGCACCAAATTATCCAACACCTCCTGACTTGTAAGAATTGCATTGGTCCATCCATCCATACTGTCCAAACACTACTCCATTGCCTGAACTCGTTCTTGGAGTTGCTCCGCAGCTACCATGTGTTATCACCCTAATTTTTTTTTAAAGGGGTGTATTTCATTTTCAATTAAATCTCAATTATTTTATCTGGATTTAATTCATGGGCCTTAAGCCCAATCCTATACCCAAAATCAATTCATGACTAGTCGATCCAAAATGAATCTCTAAACCCTTATCTGATCTCAAACACAAAAAGAAATTCAAATCCAACTTTAGACGCAAGATTCAAACTCAAAATTCAACTCTTGAATCTGAATTAGATCCAAAACTCATGTTTAGATCCAAATCGAGAATTTCAAACCCAAAATCCAAAGCTGAGGCCAAAACAACAAAATTTGATGTCATCAAGTGCCGCACGTGTGCGCGCAAACCATCTTTTTTGTTTTATGTCTCGTCCTCGCACCAAAATTGTGTTTTTAAGCTTAAACCATTCATTAGAATGCATCAGCGACCAATTAAACTCAATCCGGATTTAAAACGAGCCCGGAGTCTCTCAAAACGAAGTCGACCCCCCATTTGTAACAGTGTTGTGTGCATCGCAACAGCACGCACGGCGCTATGTGCGTCAAGCGACGCGCCAGCGCCTGACACGTGACAGCACTGTGCGCGCGGCCAATCTCGGCTGCACACGCTGTTGCGCCGAACATGAAAGCAGGCCCCTATTTTTTTGCTAAATTGACCTTGGAGGGCAATTTTGACCATCCTGGGTGGGCATTAGCCCTGCCCACGCCCCAAATGGGTGTATGCAGGGCTAACAACCAATCCCACTTAGTGAAAACCCACTTTTAAACAAAAATCTTGTTAGTTTAAAAAAAATTCAAATTTTGAATTTTGGCTCCAAAACCCTTTATAAATACCTTCACAATCCTCCCTCTTGGGCATGAGCTAAACCTTGGGGAACTTTTAGTGTTTTCTCACTTGAAGTTTTAGAGTTTTTCCTTAGCTTTTCTCTCTATTTCTCTTTTCACTTCTTCTCCACCTTAAGAGCAAACTTCTCCAAGCTCAAACTCTTCAAGGGAGCACGAAGAGATCTCTTGAGGGGATATCATCATCTTCTTGAAGTTTCATCCTAAGCAACCTTAATATCATTCAAAAGAAGAGGTTCATTTTTAATATCATCCATATTCAAGGTATATAGTTCTCCTCTTGTTTTCATTTTTCTCATTTCCTCTTGCCACCACCCCATGGCCATGCAAGAAAGCTCAAATGATTTCCTATCTGGAATCAAAAGCTACATCTTGAGTGCATCGAGAGTATGAGAAAGGCGAAATAAATTATATTTCTTCATTTATTTCTAAAAACATGCTTGTTATATTGTTTTACTCATCATTTATGCTTGAAATGATGTTAATGCTTGATATATTAATTTTCCTTAATGGATGAGCAAATATACGGCGAGAATGAGCGTTTGGGGTTGGGATTTCTTCATTTTTATGTTGATTTTTTATGTTGGGATTTGTCCAATCTGAGAAAGCCATTCACAAATATATACATATTAAAATGCATTTTCATGTCATTCTCACGTTTAGTTTCTTTCTTAGTCACCCGGTTATGGACCCCAATAAGTATTTTCTTACGTTACTCTTCATTTCGTGGATGTTTGATTTTCTTTCATACCTTACAGTGGAAGAAATATATTTTCTTGTAATAAAGAAAATAATAATACTTTTTGTTCACTTATAAAAATATAAGAATCATATTTTCAAAAGATTTTCAAAAGCAAGAATTCTCTTTAATGATGCCTTGGAGACTTAGGTTAGGCTCTTGCATGAGTCTAAGTTCCTCTCTGGCTTACATAGAAAAATTAAAGTCGGATATTTTCAAGTGATTTCTTGGTTTTAACTCTGAAGAAATATATGTATTTACATGTTATATATGTATAGATGCACATGACTATTTCTCTTTGTCCTTCTCTTTTTATGATTTAATTTACAAATTTTTATATACGTACATATGAATATGTATACGTGTATATCTTTCTCTCTCGTCTCATTTTCTCTAAAAATGTCCTTTTCTCTAAAATCTCTCTTTCTCTCTTTTTCTAAAATCTTCCTCTCCCTTTCCATTTGATTTAGTACTTCCTTTTCATAAAGCTTTTATATACGTATACATATGTATATATAAGTATATATATGTATATGTATGTCTCTCTCTTTTAAATCATTTGTTTTTGTGATTTTTAAAATCTCTTTCTCTTTTTCCTTATTACTCTCATATTAAAGTCTTTCATCTTTTCCATTCTTTCAAATATTTTTCTCTTATGATTTAAGGTTTTAATTTTTTATTTGCTGACTTCACCAAAACCAAAACTCAAGTAATGACCTAATATTGGAATCATGTTTGATGGTCTACAACCTCATTCTATTTTCAAACAATTTTCTCTATTCACCAAAAATATTTATGACAATTGTAAAATGAGAAACTTAGATGTATGTAATGGAAGAAATACTTTTAGATGAATGTTATGGTATGAATGAATGATTTGCTTCCAACTATATAGGATCAATGCATTCATACGTCCACATTCACTTAACATCACAAATGATCACAAACACCTCTCTAAAAAAATTTAAGCAAGATGAGATGGAGTTCTAACTAAGTATTTACTAAATTAGAGCAAAATCTCGAACCTACTTAAATTCTTAAGAGAACACTAAATTCACTTTAAAAGTGATTTCCAAAGGTTTTCAAATGACATTTGCAAAGATTCTTCAAATCAAAATGGTTTACACTCTCACATGATTTTTCAAAACTTTCTCAAAATCTTGAAACATCAAATCTTCAACATTTTCTCAAACATTACACTGCATTTAGAATGAAAAAGATGTTTAAACCAAAAACGAAATGCATCAAAAATAAACATAACCCTTGGATTGGTTACCCCAGGTAAAGGAGCTAGGAACGGTCAATCCTCGTACCGACGGGCGAGTCCCTTTCTTTCTCATTTTAAAATAAAACTTCATTTTTCTAAAACACTCCGAAAACCAAAAAAGATTTTTTGGGATGCGAACACCATGGCATCTCAAGCGGTAACTCTCTCTTCAGCCATCTAGCTTTGATACCTTGTCAGTTCCCCATAGAACCAACTCATGCACGCAGACAGAAGCCCAGCTTCAGCCAAGTAATCAGATTCTCATTAGCTCACTTTGAGGCAGTGTGGGACCTGTGGGTATATATATAGGCTCGGTGGGTTATTACAAGGGTCCAGCTATTGACCCGCTAATCCACCCCACTACCTCTAAAGCATTACCTATAAACAGAAAATATAAAGGCGCATGAAGTAAAGGAAGTAAAATAAACTATGTTGTAAAGCAACTTTCAGCCTGGACCGACTTCAGGGCCTAACACAAACAGAATCGATCACTTACTAAATCCTTACACAAGCTGCAAGAGCAACATGGTGACATAATTTAATAAATTGAAATCTAATTTTCATGTTGGCAGTTCACCAACATAAGTTTGAGCGTCACTCAGTAGCAAAGTAGTCAAACGTTGCTTATGTTTGATATGAATTGGAGAGGGATAAGTGTATACCCCTGTTTGGACAACAATAAGAAACAGCGGCACTTCCAAGTACACCAGTAGTCTAGATCAAATTCATAAAAATTCTAGGTAAATAAAAAAAAAGAAACATGTGTCAGTATTATCGATGTTAGAATAGCAAAAACAAAAGCAACAAAGTATAATATCACAATGCGAAAGACAATGATTAATTACACCTCTGTTTGGACAACGATAAGAAGCATAAGCACTTCCAACTTCCAAGTTCACCAGCCGTCTAGATCAAATTCATAAAAATTCTAGGTAAGTGAAAAAAGAAACTTGTGTTAGAATTATAGGTGTTACAATAGCAAAAACAAAGGCAACAAAAGTATAATATCACAATGCAAAAGACAATGATTTACTGCACCATGGAATCCTACTAGTTATTGGTGATCATTGATGAATTTCTCTTAGCTGGATACATTAAGCTTTATGTGATCAAAATTCACTATCTTATATGCTTCTTTAAATTGTTGATGTGCATTTCACATAAAGTTTTCTCTCATTTGGACATGATAACTTAGCGAAACAACAGTTTGAACTTTGAAGGACCAATTGAATATATTTAAGGCCAATCTGTACTTTACATGGGCATGTATAGTTGACAAAATACAGATCATTGGGGCAAGTGGGAGAATGTTGGAATTACTGGTTTAATCCAACCTTAAATGGCCTCTCATAGTCTACTAATATGATAAAAGAGTTCATTTTTATCTTTTTTTATTGTGATGTTTGCATTCATGCCCATGGTGGTCCTTTATAGTCTCTCTCATGTACATGTGTGTCCATTCTTTTATAAGGGGATGGACATGCTTAAGAATCAAGCGACACAATGCTTGAGAATATTTACACCAGAAAGAGAGAGGAGTCCTGCTCTCCCTGTAAGATTTTCCAGAAATCTGTGTCTCTCCGGCCTGAAACAAGAGTGATTGAGTATATAATGTAGAAGCCGGTGGAGGAGAAGGTGCAGTTAGCGTGAACAACCGCCCTGCAATCCTTAATCACTATTAT
This sequence comes from Nymphaea colorata, assembly GCF_008831285.2. Lineage (NCBI taxonomy): Eukaryota > Viridiplantae > Streptophyta > Magnoliopsida > Nymphaeales > Nymphaeaceae > Nymphaea > Nymphaea colorata. The sequence goes on from NC_045139.1 coordinate 10,550,346, forward strand.
TAAGATAACCTAATCAGATTACAATAGTTTGTACAAAAATATGTAAAAAAATACAAGTATGCCACCGCATAGTATATTTGGGTGTGTGGATATAAAAGAATTGGATCGGGTCTGGACAGAAGAAATCCTGGGCGCACAAACTTAACAGCCCCCCTCAAGTTGTGCATGAGATTTGATCATGCATAACTTGTTCTTCAATTCCCAGAAGTATTGTCCTATGAGTCCTTTGGTGAAGAGGTCAGCTACTTGTTCACTAGTGGGTACATAAGTAGGCAAGATCTCAGCTTCTTCAACCTTCTGACGGATGAAGTGTTGATTAATCTCTATGTGTATGGTGCGATTATGTAGAATGGGGTTGAAGACAATTTTTATCGCACTTTGGTTGTCACATAGTAACGATGACTGAACAATAGGAAGGCTGAGTTCTCCAAGCAAATGGCGTAACCATGACGCTTCAGCTGTCCCAGCAGCCATCGTTCTATATTCTGCCTCAGTGTTAGATCGAGCAACCGCGCGCTGTTTCTTACTGCTCCAACAAATGAGATTAGAATCAAGAAAAAGACAGAAACCTGAAACTGATCGTCGGTCATCGGGATCTCCTACCCAGTCTGCATCGGTATAGGTAAAAATGCGATGTCCAAGCATAACATTGGTGCATCTTGTGTAGACTACTCCATCTCCAAGAGTAGTTTTGAGATACCGTAAGATTCGCTTAGTGGCATCTATATGTCCTTCCATGGGTGCATGCATAAATTGAGATATCTGATTTACAGCATATACTATGTCTGGGCATATAAAAGTGAGGTATTGTAACATACCAACAATGTTGCGATAAAATGTAGGATTAAGATATGCAGCAGTTCTATCAGAGGCAGTCAACTTTGTGTTGAGAACACTATGAGTAGTTATGGGTTTGCAATTAATCATGTCTGCCTTGTCCAAAATATCAAGAGTATACTTGTGCTGCGTAAGAGTCAATCTATCATCTGTCCTGTCAAGTTCAACACCCAAGAAGTACCGTAATTCGTCGAGATCCTTCATCTTAAATTCTTGCTTCAAGATATCTTTAACATAAGATATATGTGAAGAAGAATTTCTAGTGATAACAATATCATCAATATAGATAAGTAACCAAGTGGTAGTTTCTCCGGTATGGTAGATAAATAAAGAGTGATCGAGAGAGCTTCGGAGAAAACCAACTTGTTGTATATGATGAGAAAACCGATCGAACCATGACCTAGAAGTCTGCTTCAACCCATATAGAGACTTGTGTAACTTACATACCCATTTTTTAGGATCATGTGTAGCATAGCCGAGAGGTTGCTCCATGTATACTTCTTCATTTAGAATCCCATGAAAGAATGCATTTTTGACATCCAATTGATGAAGAGTCCATCCATATGAGACTGCAAGAGAAATAATTATGCGGATCGTTCCCATCTTGATGACCAGACTAAATGTTTCATCATAATCTTCCCCGTATTGCTGAGTGATGCCTCGCGCCACAAGGCGAGCTTTATATCGATCAATGCTACAATCAAGCATATATTTCAGTTTGTAAACTCATTTGGAGCCCACAACATTCTTACCACCTGGACGAGGAACAATTTGCCAAGTCTGACACTCATTCAAGGCTGTCATTTCCTCATTCATAGCTCCAACACAACATTTTTCCTTACTCGCATGTTGATAACATTTTGGTTCCACCTTTTTGCTGACTTCTGTCATAAAAAACTGAAAATCCAAGGAAAAATTGTTATAGCTCACTCATCTATCAATAGGATGTCGTATGCGTTGTGATTTGCATGGAGCTGCGGTAGGGATTGACCGCTGAGAATACACCAGGCCTGAGAAGCGGTTATCTATAGGTGGATCATTGGGCTGAGATGATGAAGGCAGGCTGTCCAAGAAAGTGGTGCTGTCCAAGGAACTATTGACAAATTTTTTGGGCTCATAAACAGCTTGCTTTCTCTGTTCAGGAAACATTTCTGCCTCTTGTCTTAAAATTTCAGTATGTAACCAAGTATCATATACCTCATTTTTATCATTGAGTGTCACAGAATGCGCCTTTGGATCCTGTAACCAGCTTTCATCAAAAACAACATGGTGTGAAATATGCACATGCCCAGTTTTAGGATTGTAACATCTGTAGCCCTTGTAATTTTCTACATACCCCATAAATATGCACAAAACAGCACGATCTTGAAATTTGTTTCTTAAGGAAACATCAATATGCACGTAGCACACACATCCAAAAACACGCAATTCCTCATAATGTGGTTGTTCCTGATGTAATAGAAAGAATGGTGATTTCTTATCAAGCAAAGCCAATGGCAGCCGGTTTATAACATGGACAGCCGTATGAAAGGTCTCGGTCCACAATGTCATAGGTAAATCTGTGTCATGCATCATGTTGAGTGCACTTTCAATGATATGCCTATGTTTCCTTTCAGCAATTCCGTTTTGCTGAGGTGTATGCGGGCATGAGATTTGTCTAGTGATCTCATGATTTAGTAAGTACTCAGTAAATTCGTTTGAAATAAATTCACCACCACCATCACATTGAAAATGCACAATATCACTGGAGTATTTATTGCGAACCAAGGCATGAACTTGAGTGAACAAGCGAAAAACTTCTGATTTGTGTTTCATTAAATGGATCCAAGTATATCGGGAATATGAATCAATAAAAATGACATAGTATCGACTCCCGGAAGAAGAAGGAATTGGAGCGGGCCCCCAAACATCAGAATATATGGTGTCAAAAACCTTTAAAGCTCTTTTATTGATTAATTGAAATGGAAGGGCATGGGCTCTTACATATGTGATAACTCGAGCACATGTTGGACTCACTAACTGAACTCAGACTGGACTTATCTAAGAGTCTGTCTGCAATAAGACTTTGAACAAAAGATTGACTGCAATGAGCTAATCGACCGTGCCAAATAGACGGCTTATTATACTCTGCGACATTGACTTCACTATGACTTGGAAAAGATGAATCTGAAAGGTAAGGTTTTGACATCTTTGGAGCGTCTTCAAGGACATACATATCTCCTTTGCGAGTGCCCTCAGCGAATGACTTCTTGGTTCGAGCATCCTTGACATAAATAGAAGATGGTGTGAATTCAACAGATGAATGAGTATCATCAATAAGTTTGGACACAGAGATAATATTTTTCTTGACATTTGAAACAACAAGGACATTCTTTAATGGTATGGAAGAACGACCCATAGATATTTGTGCATTTCCAATGTGTGATATTGTGTGATATTGTGTGATGGGAACCATCTCCCGTGACAACTGAGCCTTGATCTAAATAAGGGAAAACACTAGAGAGATTACCTGTGTCACCAGTAACATGGGCTGCTGCTCCAGAGTCCACATTCCATTCTCCTTGCTCATTTTGTTTCAAGTGGAGTTTAGACAGGGGTGTCATTAAAAGTTGTTGCACGTCTGCTGAAATATTTGATGTCGCATTTGAGGTGGATGATGATGAAGCTGACCCTGCTGCTGCCTTGTTCTCACGTCTGATCTGGCTATTTTTGTTCTGAGGGTTGTGCCAACATTCTGATTTTACATGCCCCCTTTTGTTGCAATAGAAGCAAGTAGGAACCCTTCTAGGCGTGGTAGATGTAGTGTTCATGTCTGGTGGTGTTGGGACAATACCTCTTCCCATTCCTGCCTGAGGAGTCCAAGGACGGGTGCAATTCCCTTGCATTGCGTGTGTCCCTGTAATCAGTACATTGTGGCTGCTGGAAGGAATCAAGTTTTGTCGTTGTACACGACTAGCTTCGTGCTGAAATAATTTGGCCTTCAGATCTTCAAAGGATGGGAGGACAAGTAGAACTTCCAAAGCTGTGCAAAATATGTCAAAATCTGTTCCCAGTCCACTTAAAGCTTGTTGCACCTTGTCCTTGTCGCTGACTGGATGTCCAATGACAGCAAGCTGGTCGCTTACATTTTTTATTTCATTCAAATATTCTAAAATTGTACGCGTCCCGCACTTGATGTCCTGAAACTGCCTATTTAATTGTAGAAATCGTGCTTCTGATACTTGAGAGTACGTCGTGGCAAGCATAGACCACAACTCTAGGGCTGTTAAATCATCATCAACGCCTTCCAATACTTCCTCTGACAGAGTAGAAGTAATGTAGGCAACAAGAGACTGGTCGTGAGCCAGCGAAACTTCATACTCAGGGTTGTTTTCAATAAGGGTTTCATACTCAAATCTGATCTCAGTCCTAGCTGAAGTCCCAGCAGCTTGATCTGCCACTACAGTCCTCTTCACTTCACAGTCGATGCACTGTGGAGGCGCTGGGGTGGTGTCATCGATATGTCCATAGAGTCGATGGCTCTTAATAAATGGGACTATTTGACGTTTCCAAGTCAAATAGTTGTTGTGATTCAGTTTTTGGGAGATTAGTTGGGAGAGAAAACTAGAGGATAAGAGAGAGGAGTTTCGCTGGTCCATGGCTGAATAATGAGAGCAGAAATCAAAGAGGAATAATGGAACGGGTTAGGTATTTTGTATAATGGTTTGGTTTGGAGTTTGGACAGGATTATGACAAAGGAGATTAGGATTATGTGATGTAGAAATTAAATGGAACAGAATTAGAGTAAAAGATGTAGAATTTGGGTAGAACAGAAATAACTAGCGCAAATGACACAAAGGTAGAATTTAGGGCAAGTACTGGAATTAGGGCAAATCACGCCTAAAATAGGATTTAGGGCAAATACTAGAATTAGGGCAAATCACGCCGGGACTGAATCCACTTACCGGAGGATGATGCTCAACCTGACTCTGATACCATGTAAGATTTTTCAGAAATTTGTCTCTCCAACCGGAAACAAGAGTGATTGAGTAGAGAAGGTAGAAGCCGATGAAAGAGAATGTGCAGTTAGCGTGAATAACAGCCCTGCAATCCTTAATCACTATTATTAAGATAACCTAATCAAATTACAACAGTTTGTACAAAAATATGTAAAAAATTATAAGTATGCCACTGCCTAGTATATTTGGGCGTGTGGATATAAAAGAATTGGATCGGGTCTGGACAAAAGAAATCCTGGGCGCACAAACTTAACACTCCCTTGCCCTTTGGGCCTGTGCTCATTACCAAGCGGCAATGGCAGAAGAGAAATTGGCTCTGCACACACGAATCCTTGATTTCCAGCAGCATTGCAGCGAAGAACCAACAGTGTACAGAAACTGTTTTAGGTTCGTCTACACAACAGGAAAAGGCATGACATAAACTTGCTATAAGTGGCGTGAAGAAAAAAGTAGAGTGTTCCTTAGTATGTGAAAGCAAACTGTCATATCAACTAATATCTAGATATAATTCATAAAATAAACTAGCCCGATGGCCCATTCATGGAAAAAGTGACATAAACAAAACTCAATTACAGTCATCAAGAAGCATGCTAATTTGTCATAATAAAGCACTATGATTCCTATGTATGAGCAGTATATTAGGCAGCTGACCACATCAAGCAACAGGTCCCCCGAGTACAAAAAGTGGATGTCATATGAAGATGGAAAAAGACATAGCAAAAGTGAATTTCCATAATCTTAGTAGATGGCGAATGTGTCATCTAAAGTGCAAAACTTTGCAGATGAATAGAAGGTAATTCAGAACACAAATTTATGAAGCTGACATGAAAGAAAACAGAACCTGATGAAAGAAGAGAAGAATCAATTGAGCAGCCATAATCTGGGGCCCAAACGATCAAAGACTAATCTGAACAGATATAGAAAGAAGACTTTCCACAGCTGCAATGGAAATTAGGATTCAACATATGGTAAAAAATGAAAGTGTGCTCTGCAGCCAACGTTATTGTTGAAACAGTATAATTCATCAAACAGAAATCATGTTTACCTTTGCCCTCGTTAAAACAAAAGTCCCTTTGCCGAGCATCGTTGAAGCATTTGTGTGCATGCCATCCACTCCATTGTCGCTAACATGCTCTTCTTCTTATATTCAACAGCAATGTGTCTTGGATCCCCCTGAATCTTGCTCAATTGAGCACAAATGCCTTCGTCGGCCGATCGATCATCTGAGCGCAACACGAGCTTGAAGTGATTTCCGTCGCAGAGGTGCATAGTCATTGCGGCCCCATTCGCCGTCCATTGCTCCTCCTGCTTGGTGAACGCCCAGCGGACTACTCCAGCAGCATGGTCCCAGAAGTAGGAGGAGCCCTCTTTCCGATCACCGGACGCCAACCTCAAATCCAGAGCGTCTGCGAGATACAATACCTCCTCGACGGGCTCGTCGGATTGAGCATCATCTCCGGGACATCGTCTGGCTTCTACTGGTCTTCAAACCGGGCCTCTTCTTTCTGACGGCAAGGCAGGCTGATGAAAATGGTGGTAGGCAGGCACTTGGAAGATGCTGGTGGCGATGGTGAGCGAGCTCCGTTTCCACTCCACGAGAAGGGGGAAAATGATATGGCTCAGAGGGTCTTATATGAATGGGCTATAAAACCGGAAGCGGGAAAATCGACCGCGCTCAGGAGTCGTTTTTCGGCTGAGCGAAAGGCACTGCCCGGGAAGGAGGCCACCCATTCTCTCTGCGTCCGGTTCTGTTCGTTGAGGGGCTTTCCCCAAATTTTTGAAAAAATTAACATAGAAATTAAATAAAAATCGTTTATCTCGTATAAATTTTTTGAAAATTAAGTTTTAGTCTACCTTAAATTTTTTGAACCATAATTGAGCCACATGTTCCACTACTTAAAAGTGTAAAAGTTGAACATTTGCAAGACTCGAAGTAAAGACCTTCCTTCTTCTAAAATTCCTATCCCAACCGCCTACCCCATACTACTCATTGAGGCCTCAATAGTTATTTAGGTGCGATTGCTTAATCATGAATTTTAACAAGAAAAAGCAAAGCTAAGCCAACACGTGGGTTCCATGTGTTGGCCACGATGTATCGTTAAGGGGGCACATTTGATGTAGTGACGAAAATTGTGCTAGTAATACTGGAGCAACAGTAGCGCATCCATTGCATACTAATGGTTCTTGGCATATATTTAGACCAATGGTTTTTATCACTGGTATAATCTCTACAATAGCGAAGAACAGAGATGAAACGAAGTTAAGGTGGGCATCCGGACGGGGGGTGTCTGGTGGGATCGCACCGTAGGCCATCTTGGCCGCTCGAAGGTAGGCACGTAACAGTGTCCGTCGGGCTTTCAGGTCGAGCCTTAAAGAAATCGGACCAGGCCGCTAAAATGGGCCTCAGACCGGCCCAAGCCCGGCTCGAAACTGGGTTAGCCCGGCCCTATGTTGACCCTAGATAGGCTGCAGCAGGACAGGGAAAGGAAAATAGAAACTCTAAGAGAAAAGAGTTGTAAGGGGAACTCTGTTTCAGCTCCCTCTATTATTTCCTTAATGAGGACAGGGAAAGGAAAATACAAACTCTAAGAGAAAAGAGTTGTAAGGGGAACTCTGTTTCAGCTCCCTCTATTATTTCCTTAATGAGAATTGAATACAGTCTCTCGAACCTTCCGAAAAGATCCTCATGCCTCTAATCCTCTAAATTTTTCATCATAACATACAAGATTGACATAGCAAATATGAACGTAGGTTTGATTTGACAACGTGGTAATTCATTTACGATAACTTTTTTTATGCGTATATGTTATATTATCAATTTATCATAGTTTCAAAGGCTATCTATCTCATGTTCCAACCTTCTTTTCTTCAGATTATGAGATTTTGCTAGTGCCTTTGATCTAGAAAACAAGGACTCTTGAAGCAATAAATGGGGTTCTAATAATGCAGAACATGGAATTGATATTCAAATTTGCAGTGTTTCCTATAGTTTAAAAGTCTATAGTGAATCAAGAGATACAAGAATATGCATTTTGTTTCACATTTCTTTAAAAAATATTCATTTTCAGGTTTTTTTATGACTTTTCTCATAAATATCGTGATATATATATATATATATATATAGTAAATTGTACTTTTTAAGGAAAAGCAAACTGAATTATATATATATATTAGTGAAAACGAATTCAACCAGTCTAATTTTGATATTTGTTTTTATAATTTTCTTTATATTCCCATTTTCTACCCATGTCTTTTCCATTTCTCTATTTTCTTTCTCACAACCTTAAGATTGGTAGATTTAGCAACGAATGAGACTGTGACAGACTTGAAAATCTAATTTTTTGCTTGGAATCTGATTTTACTTATATATATATATTCATTTATTTCAAAATTCATCATTGTAGTATAATCTTCGGGTTCGGATCTGCTCTGACCCGATCGTTGAACAAGGAAACGCGCCACCACCATTCTCACGGCTTCGGCCCGCAAACTGTTTCATGGGAGGTCATGCGGGCTGTACACGTGTCTACGTGGGTTTGGCCGACTTGTTTTTTAAACTCAAAACCTTTTTCTAGACGGCTCTTCCAGTTCCTGTTTCCTATATGAGGCGCTGCCCCTGTCCTTACCATTCCCTCTAGGGTTTAGAGGATGGTTTAACGTCTCCTCCATGAGACCTCTGCGATTCCGACCCTTCCCATATGAACGGCCAAGAGGCGGAAAGGAGGAGATGCTTCCCGCCCACGCAGCCGTTGTCGACTTCCTCCTTCGCCTCAGCCATCGCCCGAGTTGCAGTGGCGCAAATCTGTCAGGGCGTGGGCTTCCGATCGGCGGAGCTCTCTGTCCTCGATTCTCTCTCCTGCATCGCCACCACCTACATGCGGCACCTCGGTAGGTCCGCACGCCATGGCGCTGAATCCTCCGGCCGGACGGAGTGCAACCTCCTCGACGTCGTCCGCGCCCTAGAAGAACTCGCCTCTTCTCACGGATTCGACGGTGCGTCCGATATCAACCGCCCGCTAGCAAGATCGGGCGCCCTCTCGGAGATCATCCAGTTTGCTGCGGTTTCGGATGAGATCCCCTTCGCGAAGCGGATACCTCCGCAGTGTGATCCGGAAGGAGCGGGGTCATCGAGTTTTCTGCAGTTGGGGGAAAAACCGCCATTTGCGCATGTTCCTTCATGGTTGCCCGCGTTTCCAGAGGAGTTTAGGAGTAAGAAAGGGAGAAAAACTCCTGAAGTGACAGTCGAGGATCTCTCCGGCCTTGCGGTTAGTGTTACCAAGAAAAGGGTGGAATCTGAGTTCCGTCGGAACTTCCTGCCGCTTGAGAGGCCGATCGTCAGGTTCGAGTTTGGGATATGCGAGAAACCTTTAGATGAGTGTCTAGATAGTGTTGATGGTAAGCAAAGAAACTCTTGGCTGGATAGGATTTTGGAGAGGAGGGTGAAGGAACGGTTGGATTGAAGTTGTGGAAGGGGTGTCATAGTATTGCGAACTGAACAGCTTCAAATGGAAATCATGGTATGCTTACTATTGTTCCCATTTCGGAAAAATATTGTTTCTTTTTTTTCTTTTCAGTGGTTCAACGTTTTATTACAATTCTGTCAAGTGTTTGGATCGCCACACCCGTGAAGTTGGTTGTTTCTACCTTTGTGTTTCTTAGCGTTAAAAATTATGAATGTCGAAATAGAATGCAAATGAAACAGCCATGGATATAAGGCGATCTTCTCTTGTGCAGGTTATTCTGCTAAATGGCAAGAAGTTGGCCATGAGGATCTCTTTGTAAAGGTGATAATGAGTATCTACCATGTCTACGATCCCGCACTAAAATGTAGATAAGCTTGTTAACAAGGATAGGATGTAAAATAGTCTTTTTTTAATTTATGATTTATGAATCGTCAGAGTTTCTGCCCATATATTATAATGGTGAAGAAGAAAAGGAGATTGGGTGTGTATTCTTTATTTTAATGGTGGAGTAGTAATGAATGGTTGAAGTCTTTAAGCTTTTTCATTTGTAAACCTTGTTTTTCCAACGAAAAAACGATGCGGTTCAATTTGACTGTACATGTTGTGGTCGAAGTAGATGTTTTTATTGTTCTCTTGTCCAGTGCATCTAATAGGGATCTTTATGAGCTTGAAGATTTCATTTCATATGCAATGAAATTTGATTGATCTTGACGGACATGTATTGGTGTAACCTAAGTCCTTACTGTACATAGCTTTATTATATTAATTGATTATAAGCTCATGAATTTGTGTCCGTTGTTCTTGTTTATAGAAACACATATATCGCCTATTACAAGCTATAAGTATATGTCCAATATGGACATGGGCTTCAATTTCCATCAACAATGCTTTGGAGTAATTAGGTGTGCCGGTATGTTTGTTAGAAATTATGCTATTCCTATCACTTCTAGGAGCCTCAACCGGTTTTTTGCTATATCAGATGATCAAAATTAGATTTCCTTATCTTGTAAGGCATGATAAGCTTTTGATTCATTGCTGCAATTATTTACTTTTGTTGTTCATCATCAACCTAAGTTCATTAGTTCTGTATCTATGTCAAGTTCACCCATGAATGGAAGTCAAAGTTGTGTATGTAATCAATTGTTTATGTTTTCCATGATGACAACATTGATTTTGACAATTACGATAGAAGTCATAGGCATGGTGGTTTTGTGTTCAAAGTTCAAATGTACGGAATGGAGGGAATAGTTCTTTGAAGGAGCTTGGATGAATGAAATATATTCAAGCAGTATAAATTGATGAACTTTTATAAGATTAATGCTGACTAATTAGGTTTTTTTATACTAATATCATTGAAGTTGGAAGGTTATTCAAGGAAAACCTAAATGTATTAACAAAGTTCATATATATTCCATTATAAGTTCAGTATATTAACAAAGTTCTTCATAAACAAATCCTTAGATATGTGTATTTGAAAAGTTTTCTTTCATTTAACTTTTTGGTATGTGCATATGATGGTATACACTTGATCTCTGAACTTCAGGTAAGTTCACTTGTTGACAAGATTATGAATTGCTGATGCACATTGATTTTTTTTCACTTTTTTTATTTTTAAAAGTAATTTTGCATATCTTTGTTTTTCTATTTATATTAACTGCGAGGGTGATACGTTTCTCAACCTTTTGTTTGAGGTCAAGTGTCAGTAATCTATTCTTATCAGTTTTAACTTTGAGGGTGTTTTGTGGTAGGACTATAGGAATAGATTTTGGGACTATGTCACATGGGTGCTTCTAAATGGCTGTCACACCTATGTTGCACATGTGTCGACTTTGGTGTTGGTGCTGGTGCTTCTCTGACACAACACATCCGATTTGATCAGTCGAACTAAGCCAAAACTGACCATTTTAAACGTGCACCAGTGTCACAAATATTGTTCTTGATTTTTTAATGGCGAGATTTTTCTCGGGTTTTTAACGGCAAAATTGTTCTTTGGGAAAATCTCAGGAAAAAATCAAAAATTTTTAAAAAATAAAAAAATTAGGTATAAATGAAATAAATGAGAAACTAATTGGAAAACATAAATAAAACCATATAAAAGTGATAAAAGGAATGTTTTAATAATATTGATTAAAATAATTGAGTTTAAGTTTATATTTGAATCCATGATAATATCAATGCTAAAACATAGAAAAATAAAAAAATTGCAAAAAAAACACAAAAAAAAGTGTGATAAATATTTTTTTCCCATTTTTTAAAATATCGTGATTTCCTGTTTTTTTTTCTTATTTTTGATGTTGATATCGCGATATTTTTGAAAATATTGCGATGTCTGTGACACTGATGCGCAGTGTGTATACTACCGTCACATAGGTACGGGTACCAGTGCGGGTACGGGTACAGATCACTTTCAAAAAACTTGGGTGTTGGGATACGGCCGTACACACACACACACATATATATATATATTATATAAAAAAATTACAAACAAAATAATATATTCATAAATCATATTCATGATCCAAAATTTATAGATACTATCATACTACTAAACAAAGTATGGAAGTAATTAACATACAAAATATATTATTTTTCTTAATTCTCCTCATTTGCATCATCAAGAATAGAAGGAACAACAGGTTCTGTAAGTTCCATATTAAGAGCATGCAAATCATGTTCTCCTTCAAGTTTCACGCCAATGTCTTCTGGATTAACATCCCAATGCTTAGATGATCCTGAACTGCAAGTTGCAACAAAATCACAATATGATTTAACTTTAAGTTGATATTAACATTAAACAACCAACATAATATACATATTTTTTTACATATCAAAGATAAAAAAAGAAAGAAATACCTGTAATCATTTGAAGTACGTGAAAGTAAGCGTAGGTTGGAGTGGACATAAACTAAATCTTCTGCTCACTTACTAGTTAGCTTATTTCTCTTGATATTGTGAATTTGAGAATAAGTGCTCCAGTTTCTTTCACAACATGAAGAGGTTGCAGGTTGAGATAATAACTTCAACGCAAGTTGTTGGAGATTTGATGTCGATGCTCCAAAACATAACCACCAATTAACAAGTTCTTCTTCATCTCTTGCCATTGCAGCTTGTAATGAATCACTTCTTCCACCAAAGAAGCTCGCAAACTCATTATTTATTATCTTCAACCAATGAGAATCAGAAAATAGTCTTCCCAAACATATCTCTATATTGTTTGATATTTTTGGATCTTAATTAGGAGGAATACGACCTCCTGCCAACCATGTTTGTCCATAATATTTGGGATTTAAGGAGTGTGCCATACAATGCAAAGGGTTACTGCTTCTATTCCATCTTCTTACTAAAATTTTATGCACATTGAAAAACACAAAATCATCAAGTGCAACATTCTTCTTCTCATGTCTAAAAATGATATTTTGAATTTTTTCAATCATGTTATCCCACGTATCATTAACTCTATGAAGCATGGGCCCTTCTTTATCAAATTTTCTCAGCATCTACCAAATAGGCTCTGTAAATTGCAGAAAATTTGTAATCTTATCCCACCATTCATCATCTAAAATACATTTTTTTATTTCTTGAGCCTTCACAATGTCATTACTCCGATAAAAATCCCAATCATTGTCAGTCACTATAAGTGTTAATGCATGTTTCACCTGCTTTATTCTTTCCATCATTACAATAATGGATGCAAAACGAGTCTTTGCTCCCTTCAACAATTTCAAATCAAGATGCTTATTAAATATAGCAAGAGCATTGTGGTGGTTTACAACAAAATTTCTAATGTTTCTCACATTATGCTCAAGCTCCTCAATCCATGAACACAATTGAACAGTGTTTGTATCATCTTTTGATGGGTTGCAAGCACTTTTCAGTGCTAGATTTATGCTGTGTGCCACACAAGGAGTCCAGAATATGTGACTACACTTGGGATCACTTGCTCATTGGCAAACTGGAGCATTATCAATAATAATTTGCACAACATTGTCTTCACCTACTTCTTTGATGACTTCTATAAATAGCCTTTTTAAATACTCAACATCTTTATACTCCCCAGATGCATCAACACATTTCAAAAAGATTGGTTCATTAAGTGAATAAACAATAAAATTTATCAGTGTTTGTCTTTGTCTATCAGTCCATCGGTCAGAAACAATGGATACTCTATATTCATGTGTCCATGAAAATTTCTTCTTCCCTAATAAATTTTTCGATGTTTGCCTTTTCTTTTGCAAGAATTACTATTGTAAGGCCCACGATTTCCTTTCCTTTTCTTTAATTATTGAAAACGTTAATATGGGAAGGAATTGTAAACGGTAGATTTAAATGACTGTTAAATATAATTGAACTGTCAATTTAATCATAAAGGGAGCAGTTATGGTAAGAAATAAATAGGTTACTAACTGAAAATATTAAAAGAAAGCGGAAAGAAAACTGATAGGTCATTTTTTTTCCTTGAGAGAGAGATTGCAAAACTCGTATGGCAGTTTTGGGAGGCTTGAAAATGGTCTATTTAACCCTGTCATAGAAGAGGAGGTTCAACGATAGAGAAATTGAGAGAGAGAGAGAGAGAGTTAGGTCCTCATTTTCGCTCTGTTTCTAGTCAAGATCGAGGTTGGTGGCTTCTGGGAAGGAACCAGAAGCATAAAAGGGTTGCTGTTGGAAATTTATTTCAGATTTGATAGGTATGGAAATGTTCGGTTATGAGTGCATCATGTAGCCCTTGTATTTTTGTTGCTTGCAGATAGATATATATATGCATGGTATGATAATGGATTTATGTAGTTACACGTCTAGATATGAATCGATGTGTGAGGTGTTACATGATACCCAGTGCTCTTAGTTATAGTTATCCCTGATTTCCTAAAAAGAAACATTTATACACATGTATTAAACATGATTACGTATGTGAAAAAAAAAAAGGGAGAAATAAATAAATAAATAATAAAGGGGTATGATTTGGGTAATACTATGTTAAACCCTCGAGTCCTCTGTTTTTGTCACGGACGTCGACAGCAGGGTCCGTTCTTGCATAGGCTCGTCAGAGGGAACTCCGGCTGTTTTCCTTTTTGGTCACTGCTAGACCCAAGCTGTCATTTTTCTCTCTATGATCTACGCACCAACAAAACATTGGTGGCCTCTGAGGGCGTCTGATTTCTGCCCTTTGGTTAGTTCACTTGTTTTCTTTTTCTTCAGTCCTCCCGTTGCCTGAGAACTTCGAGAGAGGGGAATAAAGTGAGAGACCAGTCGCCCTCGACTGGTCCACTATTGCTTTCGGCGGAACCCACTTGCAACCTTCCTGCATTGACAGAAACTGAGGACGAGTCGAGGGGTTCTGCCGCGCCTTTTGCCCTATGAATCGGTCGGCAGCTACTGCAGCAACAATCGGGCAGGGGAGGGCTCGACTGCCCTTCTTTCTCTCTGTCGCAGGGAAATCGAGGGCTTTATCGGGGTCCCTCCAGCTTGCCTTGCTGCACGCAGAGGAGGCCCAGGGAGGATGACGGCTCGCTCTCTCTCTGGTTCTGGTTTTTCTTTTGGAAGAGTGGAGGAAGTTCCACTGCATAACAAAACAAGAAGAGAGAGGTGCTCCTGTGAGGAGAGAGAAAAATGACAGCTTGGGTCTAGGGGCGACCAAAAAGGAAAACAGCTGAAGTTCCCTCCGATGAGCCTATGCAGGAATGGACCCAGCTGTCGACGTCCGTGACAGAAACAAAGGAGTCGAGGGTTTAACATGGTATTACCCAAATCATACCCCTTTATTATTTATTTATTTATGTATTTCTCTCTCTTTTTTTGTTCACATACGTAATCACGTTTAATACATGCGTATAAATGTTTCTTTTTAGGAAATCAGGGATAACTATAACTAAGAGCACTGAGTATCATTTCCAGCATGTAACACCTCACACATCGATTCATATCTAGACGTGTAACTACATAAATCCATTATTATACCATGCATATATATATCTATCTACAAGCAACAAAAATGCAAGGGCTACATGATGCACTCATAACCGAACATTTTCATACCTGTCAAATCCAAAATAAATTTCCAACAGATATGAATCTGTTGAAGTAGACTATTTTCAAGCCTCCCAAAACTGCCATACGAGTTTTGCAATCTCTCTCTCAAGGAAAAAAAATGACCTATCAGTTTTCTTTCCGCTTTCTTTTAATATTTTCTGTTAGTAACCTATTTATTTCTTACCATAACTGCTCCCTTTATGATTAAATTGACAGTTCAATTATATTTAACAGTCATTTAAATCTACCGTTTACAATTCCTTCCCATATTAACGTTTTCAATAATTAAAGAAAAGGAAAGGAAATCGTGGGCCTTACAATAGTTTCACACCAACCTCGATCTTGACTAGAAAGAGAGCGGAAATGAGGACCTAACTCTCTCTCTCTCCCAATTTCTCTATCGTTGAACCTCCTCTTCTATGACTGCATCAAAAGGAATGGTTCATTGCTGTAAAACAGGGTTAAATAGACCCTTTTCAAGCCTCCCAAAACTGCCATATGAGTTTTGCAGTCTCTCTCTGAAGGAAAGAAAATGACTTATCAGTTTTCTTTCCCCTTTCTTTTAATATTTTCAGTTAGCAACTCATTTATTTATTCCCATATTAACGTTTTCAATAATTAAGGAAAAGGAAGTGAAATCGTGGGCCTTACAACTATAGTGTTCTCAACTTCTCTGAACTTGGGGGTACATAACCAACCAAACTGCTATTAGCCAAACTTGTAACAACATCTTTCCAATAAAGACTTCTAACTACATTAAAAGGAAGTGAACTTGCAAAAAATAACCTTCCTATCCTTCTATCCATCTCTGCCCTTTCCATATTTTTGAATGTTTGTGCTAATGTTTTGGTAGGTCCAATCGTCAAGTTTTTTTTTTTTTTCTTTGATGCATTTTCACCATCTTCAATAGCATAAAGAGGAACAGTAGTTCACTTGACTTGGCTAAAGATTTTTTCGTCTTAGCTGCATCTTGTTCTTTTTTCAATACCTTCATTGATTCTTTGCTAATTTTTTCGCATGGTCTATTTACATGGCTTTTGATATGCAATAAATGTGCTTTGCAACGTGTATAAGAGCCAGAAAATGACTGATAGAAATTGCAAGAAAAAATTATATTCCCACCACCATCACTAGCTTTTTCTAGTTTTTTTACATAGCACCAAAGAGGCTGAGATGGATTATCCATTTCTACTACAGCAACTGTAGGCATCGTTTCTTTTCCTTTATCAGCCACTACAACTTATATTAGGGCGATAACTGAAAATATGTATCAACAATTCAAGCATGTAAAAAAAAAATCAGATTATCTACCAGAAACAGTGCAAGCACACATGGAAGAAAAACACAAAAAACAGATGATCTACCAAACAGATGGAAATCGTGTTATTGGAAGAAAGAGCTCGCAGTCTCGCAAACCTTTGTCACTCTTGCTCATGACAAGCAACTTTGAACAATTTTCGATTGAGAAAATTGAAAAACGAAGAGGCGCTAGGTAAAAGGAGGAAGGGGAAAACCGGAAAAGTCAATTTGAGACCATCGTCGATTAGTCATCTAATTTTACTTTTTATACTTCACATCCAGTTTAGCTTAGCTCGCAAATTTGTTGTCAGCCCCTTTACTGCGACTCAAAGAAAGGAAATCTTCCGACACAATGATGAATTAGTTCCCTACACAGTCTTAACAAAAGAAAGAAGATGAAGAAAAACGTAAACTGGGATTGATCTGAGTTCGATCCTCCAACAAGTCTTAGGTACAACGGAAGATTAGAGGACAAGAGCGAACTGTCTGCAGCTGCTTGGGTTTCCCACTTGGGGTTGGGTTTCCCAAATGGGTGCGGGTGCTTGGGTTTCCCACTTGCGGGAGGTGAATCGTCTGCGGTTTGACTCTCGCTTATACCATTTTCCCTTAGTAACACAGCAACAACCACAAAATATACAGTCTTATGCATTAACGGAAGAACGAAGCTCGATCAAGTGGTCAAGAATGATTAGAAAGGCACATATGAGAAAACAGAAGAACAAAAAATAAAGAAAGGAGCTCGATCTTCACAAAACCTTAAAAACCAAGCAAAACCAAAAGAAAGAGCTCGCCCAAGAGGAAGAAGCAGAACTATCAAGTTGAATCGCCGTTCGCCGCTTGTTGTTCTTCGTCGGTATCTATCGGTAAGACAAAGAAGACGAAGTGAAGAAGAACTGTCGACAAAAGATTTTGATGGGTTTCGATATTTTTAATGTGAAAAATGTAAAAAAACGTTAAAATGTAAAACACGTTAAAAACTAAAAGCGGACAATTTTGGACTTGGTCAACTTTGATTGAGTCCGAAAATGGTCGGACTCGACCTTGGGTACATTGACCGTACCCGGTGCGGTCAACGGCATTACCCGAGCCGCACCCAACGCCGCACCCGTACCCATACTGGTATCATACCGGTACGGTGCGAGTACTGCTCCTTTAGAGCAGTACCCGTGTTACATAGCTATACTATCTCTAATACAAAATGGTATAGATAAATAAGGCTACTAAATAGTTAAATAACTATGTAACAAATTATTTGTATACATATATACACACACATATATATACACGTCTTTGCTGCACTCCATCCAACTGTATTTTCAAAATTGCTGAATCCGCATCTGCATCTGTACCAATACCAGCACCTGCACTCCACACTCATGTGACATGGTTTTGGGAGCTCAACGTGTTTAAAGTGCAATAAATATTATCTTACATCTATTACAAGGTATGCTACTCCTAAAGCCCTAACTATTCTCACAACAGTTGCATAAATATGGCAACTTGTAAAGCCAAGAACCGTTCCTGCAACAGCTGAATACAAAATGTTACTAGTGGAAGAGCATATGTTTGCTTGTGCATCTTCTATGATCCCCACTATGCATCTTCAACTTGAGAAAGAGATGGCCATGGAAGCGGCAGGAGGGAGGTGGCAATGGATTATAAAACGTCACGGTGGCTTTTATTTGTCCTTTTCTTTTTTACAAAGATTACAATCTTCTCCAACCATGACCTATAGATGTGAAAAAGCTGAAGCTGGAATTCATATTCCAATTACTCTTCTCCAATATGACTTTCTCCAATATGACCTACATCAGGAGGCCGATGGTTGGATTCACAGTCCTAGAACTGCGGTTTGTCTGCCCATGGCAATTTCTGCCTGTCATTCTAATTGCGTCTCCTTGTACAGTTTTTGGGTTCTGTAATGGGGTCCTTGGAGTGTGTTCCTGCTGCATGTATGTCCTTAATTGGGTTGCAAGACTTCTCTTTATTGCACATGGTTAAGACTTGGTGATCAGTCTGAATAACTGTCTATAGACATCAACGTCCACGAAATTCTGTTAACGTGTGAAATCAAACACTGTAGTGTTTATTACTTGGATGATATCACGTGTTATTGGCTCGTACATTTTGCATGTTGATACTCACAATTTGAATGGCCTGGTGCCTCGAGGGTAAAGTCTCAGTGTGAACTTGCATGAGCCATTAAGATTGAACAAGATCCAATCTACGCCTGAGTTTATCATTGATTACTTGTCTGCTTTCTTTTTTTGTTTCATGTCCAATATGAAGATATGGCCATAGACCTGTGCATGGATTATGTGAATGTGCTAAGTGTTGTGAGTTAGCTGTTTGGTTTTTAGCCGGGCAGAATTTGACGGTGTTGGACGATGTTACTACCATTGAAGTTAATAGTAAATTGATTTGTCTCTGTGATTGTTGTGTCCATCATAAAATGTAAATTATCTTTCACCATGGTTGATAGAAAGCGCATTAAACAAGTACACCGTATGTTTTGTTTGATGATGTGGTCCTTCTCCCTGGGAGCATCGGGGTTCATCTTAAGTTTCTGTTCTGCTTTATATGTTGTATCACCGCCGGGTTATGCGGTATGTTTTTGTGGCCTCCAACAGGATTTTTGTGGCCTCCAAACGACCTGTCGGAGGCCATTTGCAATGTTTCTCTCTCTCTCTCTCCCTCTCTCTTTCCTTCTCGTGAGCTTTATGTTCTGTAGCAAATTTCCTTACGTTTGCCATTTTGGCTTTTTAGAATCTGGTGGGCCTCTACAGTTTCCTCAATGCTTCCCAAAACCAGCAAAATTTAATTCAAGAAAACCCTATTGTTTGATTTCTTGCTTCTTTTGGACGGAGGAGCTTGAATCATCTATGTTGTCTTTTTAGACTTTCCCTCGTTGCATTTCATTTTGATACCTTAAATTAGAACTATACTTCAACTGGTTGATCCTGCACACACCTAGAGCCTTTTTGGCCTTTGGGATTTTCGGTTGTGCTGATACTTGGAACTCGTGGTGCTTGAGATTTCATTGGAATGAAGTGATGGAGGCAGAGTTTGAGCCAGTAGTCAACTACCTATCAATGACTTCTTGTTTGCTACGGTTGCATGCCTGGTAGTCTGAAGTGGCTATCGTTACATATGTGGACAAAGCTTTTGCCTCATTCGAGTTGTTGGGCCAATCACCTGTTCCATCTAGACTCCTTTTTTGGGAATAGATTCACTTCCCTATTTATTTCTTTGGGGTACTTTATAGGTTATGCTTCCATTGCAAACCTGGTGCGGGAGGTCCCCCCCCCCCCCCCCCCCCCCCCCCCCCAAGCTTTATTAGCAAAAATGGGGATGCACAGTAGAACAAAATCAATTAGGGAAAGCGTCTAACGTGGCAAGTTTTCAGCAGAAGAGAAAAAGCATTTACTGCAAGGTTTGGACCGGGTAGATGCAAAATTGTTGCAGAAGAAAAATGTGGTGCGCCAAGCCTGAGCGTGAAGCCATGCATTTTCCCCCAATGGTTTCTCCATATTCTTGGCCCCAAAGTGGAAGCAACTCCTGCATGCATATTGGGAGTTTTGCCAATCTTCCGCTGGTACATGGACAACTGAGATATGTGCTTAATCACCAATACATCACCAGATTCGTGATGACAGCAGTCTTTTCTCGTGGAGCTGCATGTCTGATAGCCATCTCCTCATAACCAGTTGATTTCCAATCACTGTTATTAAAATCAGGTTGAATCAGCCTGAGTCAGCCGATTCCGATCATCTCTTCCCGATTTGATGCAAGAGCCAATTCAAAAGTCACAAGAAGTCTTCCGATCTTTTGTTAAATCCGGCCATGAATCGGCACATTCATCTTAATTGGTCCTTTTCCGTTTCAAGTTCCGGTTCTAACGCACTTTACCATAAGTATTCATGGAGTTATTAGTGTGGGTGGGGCGTTATTATGTTCCAACGTTACGACGGCCGATGTTTAAAAAGTGACTACATGAGTGCGCTCGCCAACGTAGGCACGCTTCTGTGCCATACAAAAAAAAAAAATTGTTCTTTTGTAAGAAAGAGAAAAATGATTTATTTGTTTATTAAATATACGTACGCACGTGTCTGTGCCATACCAAAAAAGCAAATTGTTCTAAGAAAGAGAAAAATGTTTCATTTGTTTATTAAATATTCTTAAAGCATTATCATTTTGAAGTTACTGTTTTTACTATTTTAAGCAATGACTATTATTGTTGTTGTCCAAAGTGTTTACACTTTTTAACTATGTGTATTTTTTAAAAGTTAATTTTAAAATATATTTTGTTGAGTAGGACCCAATTAAAGGATCCAGGGCCTCTAGTCCTTGGGACATGATATGTTCCATCTCCTAGTGGGATGAGTCTGGTTGAGTGGAGAACCTAAATGTAATAATCCCTTCCTCATGATATTGTATTTAAGCTAAAGTGGTTTATATCCTGATCGTAATGAAGTTTCAGCTTTCGTTGTGTGTGTGCGTAACTCTTAAGGGAATTGATTAGCAGAGCTAACAATGGTATCAGAGTTGCAGAACGGGGGAGAGGGCAACGGCGGCAGAAGCGATGCAAGCCATTGATGCGCTCAGGTCTCGCATAGAGGAATCGATGGACTCAGTCAACCGCTGACTGCGCTCCATCGAACGCCAGCATCAGGAACTCAATGCCAGCCTGCAGTCTATCTTCAACGAGCAGCAATCGATCACAACGATGATGAGAGAGCTCCTTCACCAAGGTCAGCCTTCGAACCCTCATAGCACTGAGCACACGGAGACTGATCTGCCTTAGGGAGGAACCTCAGTCCCGTTGTCCAGGAGGGGAAGCGATGAGTCGAGTTGGAAACCAGCTAAAATGAAATTTCCTCGTTTCAGCAGGGAAGACTTGTTGAGCGGAATTTTTAAGGTAGAGCAATTCTTTGAGTGTCAAAGAATATCCGACGAGCACACAGTAAGCCAGGCTGCGATGCATGTGGAGGGACAACCATCTAGTGGTATCGCTGGCTACTGGCTCATCAGGGAGAACCAGACTGATTGGGGTTGGTGGAAGCGATGAAGGCGAGATTTGGCCCCTCGACATACCTCAACTATAACGTCCAGTTGTCTAAAATCAAACAGATGGGATTGGTAGTAGAATGTCGAGAAAACTTCGAAGAACTCAACAATATGGTTCGAGATGGCCGGTAGAGCTGTGTTTGTCGGATGACTCAAGGATGAGATTCGAATAGAGGTCCAAGCTGCTAAGCCTCGCAAGTATGCCAGACTGCTTTGAGCTGGCTCGGATGGTGGGGGAGAAGCATCATAGGCTCCACCTAGCGGCAAGATAGGGGTTGAAACAAAAGTCTTCTTGCAACCAACAGGAATCGGAACAACTCCACAAGGAAACCTAGCGGGGATGACGACCACTTAACAAGGAAACCCAGCGAATCGACCAGGTTAGACACTTACTGCCTGAAGTCCTGAACAGCTTAAGGACAGGCCTTGAAAGGGAATCTGTTTTCACTGTAATCAACGACTGGGGCATACCTGCAGGAGGCTTCACATGTACCTAGTAGATGAGGAGGAAGATCCCCCAAATGATCCCCTGGAACCTAGGGAAGAAGAGATCGCAGAGGCACAAGAAGAAGGACCTCCCATGATATCGCTGCACGCACTTGCAGGTGGTGAAGTACCGTAGCTAATGAGAATGGAAGGATTATTGCGTGAGAGGTCTGTGAGTGTGCTGATGGACACAGGTTCCACCCACAACTTCATTTGTGAGAAATTAGTGAAGGCTCTTGGATGTCGAGTGGAGAATCAGCCAACTTTTGATGTAGTCATGGGGGATGGTAGATGCTGAAATGCCGAGGTAAGTGCACCAAGTAACTTCTGGAAATACAAGGACACAGGTTCCTTATTGAACTCTTTACATTAGCCATGGAATTCAATGCCTGAGCCTTGGAGAAGTCATTTGGGACTTCGTCGGCATGAAAATGCATTTTTGCAGGGTGGGCGAGGGTAAAAAAACCTTTGTAGCAGCAGCTCAGAAGGCCAACGTGGAACAGTCCATGGCCAAACTATTGAAGGGGGCATTGACTCCCTTAATGCTACTGTTAACGTATGAGCAGGAACAACATATGATGTAAGCTGCAACAACAAGCAGAGTTTGTTACAGAGGTTAACAAACATGTTATTAGAGTTCAAGGAAGTTTTTGAAGCACCGAAGGGACTTCCCCCTGCCCGAGCCTATGATCACCATATACAGTTGTGTTTAGGAAGTGAAGCAGTCTCCTGGAGGCCCTACTGGTACAGCCTGCACCTACGAAAAGTGCTTGAAAAACTTATTCAAAAAATGCTGGTCGATGGTATAATTCAGCCCAACAGAGCCCGTTTGCTTCCCCCACACTAATAGTCCAGAAAAAGGATGGAGGATGGAGGTTGTCTGTTGATTATCGCATTTTGAATGCCATCACAGTAAGAAATCACTACCCTATACCAGTCATCGAGGACTTAAGTACTTTTCCAAGCTTGATTTACGTGCTGGATATCATCAAGTCAGGGTAGTAACTGAAGACATATCCAAGGGTGCCTTCCACACTCATGATGGACATTAAGAATTTAAAGTAATGCCGTTCGAACGCTTCAGCCACCTTCCAATCACTTACGAGCGACTTATTCAGACCATTCCTCTACAAGTTTGTATCAGTGTTGTTTCACGACATTTTGGTTTTTACTGCAGCTGAAGAGGAACATTTGAGCACCTTCGGCAGGTGCTAAGTACCTGTAGTAGCAATCGTCTAAGTGCATATTCGGTACCATTCAAGTAGCTTATTTGGGGCATATAACGAGAAGATTGAAGCTGTGAGGAGCTGGAATCAACCTGAATCGCGCACGGATCTGAGATCTTTTCTTGGCCTCGTGGGATACTATAGGAAGTTTGTGCAGGGCTATGGTGTCCTCCCTGCCCCTTTGACAGAGGCTAAGAAGGAGAGGTTCAAATGGGGCCTGACAGAACAACACACGTTTAACAGATTGAAGCAAGGTATAACAACAGCACTAGTGCTTGGAATGCCCAATTTTACTATTCCATTTATTGTCGAAGCTGACGCGTCATATATGGGGGTGGGTGTTGTCCTCCATCAAAACCAACATCCTGTTGCATTTTTTCCAGCTGTGGGGCCAACATTTAAGGCAAAGTGCATGTATGAATGTGAACTTATGGCTATTGTGCTAGTTCTTCTTCAGTGGAAGCATTACCTCATAGGGTACAGGTTTGTAGTGGCCACATAGCACCATAGTTTGAGATATTGCTTGCAACAAGAAACTATCTCCCATTTTACAACGTTGGATCTTCAAGTTGATGAGATTCGACTTTGAAGTTCAATTTAGAAAAGGGAAGGATAACCCAGTCGTTGATGGCCTTTCCTATCACGGTGGAGAACCAGCAGAATTGCTGCTGGTGGCATAGAAGGTCCAGACAAAGCTATGGGACGAGATCAATGGGACTCATTAAGAGGCAGCATCTGTGAGAAAAATCAGGAAACTACTGCTAAATAACCCAACCAAATGCTATGTTTATATATGGACAGATCCTTACCTATACTATCAGTGAAAAATATTTATTCCACTAGAATCTGATTTGCTACAAATTCTTCTAGAACATTTTCATAATTCAGAGGAGGCAGGCCACGAAGGTTGTGAAGGAACCTACCATCGGTTGAGAAACAGCTTTTACTGGCTAGGAACGAAGAAAGTCGTTCAGCAGTTTGTTAAGCAGTGCAACATTGGTCAACAAAACAAATGAGACCCAGGGGCGAGCGGGTTTGCTGCAGCCTCTGCCTGCGCCAGAGCAGGTATGAGAGGATATCTCCATGGATTTTGTAAAAGGACTCCCCATATCACGTGGCAAGATAGTTATTTGAGTAGTGGTAGACGGTCTCTCAAAATATGCCCACTTCATGCTGGTAGCTCATCCTTCCTCTACAAAATCTGTAGCAAAAGCTTTTTAGGATCAAGTGGAGAAGCTCCACAGAATGCTGCGAACAATTATGAGTTACCGCAACTCACTTTTCTTGAGTGCCTTTTCGAAAGAATATTTTCGATTGCGGGACACTAAGTTGCAGATGAGCACATCATATCATCCTCAATTGGATGGACAAATAAAAATTGTCCACAAAAGCTTAGAAACCTACCTTCGATGTTTAGTAGGCCAACGTTATGGACAAATTATTTATCATGGGCCGAATCTGACACTTCTCCACGGGAATCACCTCTTTTGAAGCTGTTTATGGGAGACCACCTCCCAATCTCTGTCGCTACCAACCGAGAATAGCAAGAGAAGAAGAGGTTGACATTCAGCTTCGGCGTTGAGATCACGTAATTAAGGATCTAAAACAGCACCTTGCTGCTGCTAGGAATAAAATGGTGATACAATATAATAGGCGGCACTAAGACCAGCAGTATGAAGTCGGAGATTGGGTCTAACCTTCGACGGCCTACTCATGGACTGTGTCCTGCCTTATGAAGAGTAGATGCAAAACTGGTTCCTCGATTTGTAGGCCCTTATCAGATGAAACGAAAGATTGATTCACTAGGGTATGAACTGCGATTACGAACTAGGAGCCTGAGTCACCCAGTCTTTCATGTGTCCAATTAGTCTGACTTACAAACAATTTCAGTTATGAGTCAAGTTAACTGATTCATTGAATCATAAGCTTCCCAATTTGATTCACAGAACAAATTTCATAACACTGATTACCAGTTGAGAATGGCATCCTTCATCTCATGACTGAGGGGTATGCTCCTATCAAATCTCCTTCTGATCCACCTCCAGTTCTTCTTAGGATATGTATTGGTTGGCAGGTGAGTATGTCCCTCTTTTAGGCTATGATTGATGGCCGCAGATCTCATATCCAAGATACCACGTATCTTCAGGGATCAAATTGCTAATTTGTGGTCCAATAACCACAGCTAAGTGTATTGTTGGTGAAGTGGATCTAAGATCCACCTTTGTGAAGTCGACTGCTTGCTAAGCTGCGGATTTCATCTAATGTTGACTGAAATCAGCCAGCCCTGGACCTGAGATCTGAGGCTGTCAAACATGGCCTTGGAGTATGCTTCCATCTTGGATGATGCTGCTCACTTTCGTACTACTGTAGATTAAAGTGACTATAATCTCTCTAGTTTTTCCATTTGCAAAATAAAGTGCAGCGTTCATTCCGTTCTGCCGTGGCGTCGAATGAATTAGTTACAGATGTTTTCCTGTAATTGTTGGGCGCGTTAAACAACTTTTTTTTGGAAATATTTGTTGATTATTTCTTATATATGATGATGAAGTAGGAGGTCAAGGGATCGCTGTTGGAACATGCCAAAAAGTAATGATAGTTGGCCCAAAACTTGTGTGTTTTCCTAGATCGGAGCACTTCTTGTGAATAATGGTAAGAATGCTTGGTAAGAATGATGTTTGAGAAAAGTGGCAATACAAAAAAAATGGGGGAGATACCCGAAGAGGCTGAAACCTCTCACTCTTTCTTCTTGCCACTGGGGTACAGGGCTGCTTAGGAATCGTGGTGAACTTATGGTTATCCTCTTCAACTCGAGAATAGCACTTACCACCAATTCAGTTCAAATGATTAGTGTGCATAGGAATTGAATTGATGACCAGCCCTTCACTTACCCACCAGCCCTGCCAGCTACACCATGTTCCTCGGACATAAAAAGGAAAATGCTGAAGACTTGGGTTCCAGAGTCTTTGAATCAAAATATTTATATTGCAGCAATGTAGAAGGTTTGAAGCTTATCATATCTACATATTTTTAGCAAATCAGCATCCATCCGATCAAACCATTATACGGTTTGATATTATCATGTGTGATACAGTTCTTATTTAATATTTGAAACCGTATACTCCCACTTGATAGGCAGGCTGATCACTGATCAGCATATGATCCTCAATCTGTTGCACCGCGGAACTCTGTCATCAATAGGGTGAACCCCGTTGCAATTGGAAAAGTCGGAAAACGGTGAAAAATCACTATATTTTGCAGATGATCAGAAGGAAATTGCAACCAAAAGTCTGTGGGAGTTGAGCTGTGGAAGGAATTTGCTCACTCATTGTCACGTCGACATTGTTCCTTTCCAGTAAGAATTCCTGCACAATACCGGCGGCCTCAAATGCTTTCTAATGTACAGATCATAGGTAGAGTCCCGTCACCAGCTTGTAGTTGAGGTGCTCAAAGTTGCTGCAGACATTAGAGAGACAAGCAAAGAAGTTCTGAAAACAAAGAAAGGCGTTGGTGGTGGTGGTTGTCAATATCCCTCCGCTCAAGAAATGGCTGTCTACAATGGAATTTAACTTATTTCATAGTCATTTGGAGCCTGTATAGCTTTGGCAGATGTATGTAGGATAACACATAAAGATTAAAAACCAGCTCAAGAGAAATGGTTCATTGTTCATGTTGCACGAGCTCCGGAAACATGGGATTCCAAATTCATAATAAGCATGTATGGGCTATTGTTGAGCAAAGGATTGGAAGGACGAGCAGCTTGGATGAAAATTCACTTGCTTGATTTATAACAAGATAAGAAATATGTATCGAGAGAACATTTGAAAGAAAGAAATAAAGAGCACGCTCTTGGGGCCATCAATTCAACTCTGTGGCCAATGTTTGTTTACTGTCAACTAGAGATCCAAGGTGATCTACGATCACTAACGAGCTGTTTGGCAAAGGAAACAGCTTGTTACTGTTCAAGGATTTGCTTCAAATATTGAAGTAGAATGTCGTGACTTAATGTTTTATGAATATACCTTAATTTTTTAAGTAGATTCATCTATTGCCAAACAAACCCTAAGGGATTGTTAGATAAATAAGAAATAGTAATGTATTATTTCATGCATCTGCCCAAAAAAATCATGGTAAATTCTTGGAACATTAGGTTACATTGTTTAATGAATATGCCACAATTTTTAGGATAGTATATGAAATATTATGCTACTGTTCTCATTCTCAAACGACCTCCAAGAGGATGTTTGACTTGTTACTGTTCTATGTTATTGTTTTATGTATTTTCTCTAAAAATTGTGATAAATTAATGGAAACATTTTAAAGTACTTTATGAACCTACCTTAATTTCTAGGGCAGTTACATGAACCTGTAGTATCCCATTATAGTTGTCAAGCAACCCTAAGAGGGCTGCTTGTTATTAGGAACACTAAGTATTCTATGAATATGCCTTAAAATCTGGCAAAATTGGTGAAATTTTATTTTGAGGCGGATTCATGAAACATGATGTTCCTAATGCCAAACAGGCCCTAAGTTTCTGAACCATAGATTTGAGTCTAGAACCCCTCCTGCCCCCACCTTGGACCTAAAATTCTTGGTTTCAAAAGCTGTTACTGGATTCCATACGGCATCTTATAAATGATCAACTTGTCTTCTTGTCTTTTACTTTGTTCTTATTATTTCGGTCAATCTATTCATGAAACCAAGGTGAATTCGCGTGCTCTTCGTGACGTAAAGGGCCGTAAGGTCCTGTATTCTTTAGTACGAATGACTTCAGTGGTGACATAGTGTACACCTTCAACAATGTATCACTTGTAACAGTATGAATGACTCCATTAATGGCTGCGCTTCACGATTATGTGCGAGTTTCTCTTGCATATAAAATGTTAGAAACTGTTTGGTGCATATATATATATATATATATATATATATATATATATATATTGCGTATTCGCGTGCTTAGGAATTAATGTTCTGATGTCATTTCATACACTGAAGGTGGTCGATGTCAATGGGAAAAGTGTCCGGAGCATCTTCTTGTGTCTCTCCGTCCTATGTCATGTCATCTGTTTATAGCACTAAATGACAATGATTAATGTCAAATCCAAAAGAGTAAAAAGGTTAAGTGAGTAAGTGACTTGTTACTTATACTCAAACTTAAAAAAAGAAAGTTCTCTCTCTCTCTCTCTCCAATTAGAATGTTGCATAGTTGATAGTTGGTGGAAAGGAAAAGCGTAATGAGTTGATCTCTTGTTTGGTTATCGTAGACGCTACACCGTGAAAGTTGAATTAGATTGAACAGTGTTGTTGTAGTTTAAGTGTAAAGACAAAGAATGATCAGTAAAAATAATATTTTGTCAATTTGTATATGTATATCGTTATCACCAATATGCTCTTCTGATTGGCAAAAAAAAGAAACGTCTTGGTTTTTTGCCATCACTCTCATTCTTATTTTGATATCTCATATACATTATTTCATACTTTGGTTTAGCATTACGTGATACATTTTTTCATTATCTCATACCTCTTTCATTATTTCATACACATTATCTCATACATCTGTCATTAGTTTATATTTCTTTTGTTATTTCATCTCTCAATCATGATCTCATACTACTCCATGTCATAAAATCTCAAATGTTATGGTGAGTATTAAAGTAAATATACATATTAATATTAAGATCCACTTTCAGAATACGCTCATTATACAAACAAAGTGTCATGTGCATGCCATAACAACACCATGAAATGAGGTTGGCCAGCTCCCCTTAACGAAAAACACGAACCTACTTAATTGTGGAATCTCCTTACGTATTTAATAATGGTCTTTGATTCCGAAGCTTCTTTTACTACAATCAAACATGTAGCTTGATTATTATTCAATTAAGAGTGCTCTAGATTTGCATAGCCGTCCAAAATTTTGTACTAAACTCTCAATTAGATAAATCAATGGACATCTTTACTTTGCATTTTTCTAAACTTTCACAAGATTTGTCATTAATCCTAAACCTATTTGTTTTCGGCTTTTGTAGATTATTCAGGTTTCACTAATTTTGATAATTTCTCATGCCAAAATGCTTTGGTTTAAATGGAACTGATGCAAAATATGTGTCGTTTTACTCAACTTCTTATAGGCTTCCAATAGTATTTAGTTTTACATTCCAATTCATGATTCATAGACTCCTGCTTTCTAACCATATGCGTTTCTATCATTTTTTTGTTATTCTTTGCTCAATATCATGGTGTTTCCTATTTGTTGGTGTTAACGTTATATTTAAAGAAATTTTTTGTTCCCACATTTGGCAATAGTAACAGTATGTTAGTATTCTATATAACTACTTCAAATATTAAGACAAATTTATGAGGTACTATAATACAGTATTTCACAAATCTGTCTCCGTATTTGTAGTAGATACATGAAATAGTTATATACTATTATTGTTGTCAAACAACATCTGAGTCTGCAATGAGTTTCGCAAAGAACAGTGACCGCTAGTGAATGGACGCCTACCAACTGACCCAACCAGTTGCATTAGTGAGGAGGTTGATAAAGTTGGCCGAAGATTACTGGATCTGCAAATCACCTAAATTCATGCGGAGATTCAACAAAGAGGTCAAAGTGTTGAATGCGTTTGCCCAACTGGCTATTGCCAACACTCTGGTTCTAGGAGTTTTTGAATTTCTTCTAGTGAAATTGGATTTCGGATTTGAATCTATATAGGACTTTTCTTTATTTATATTGAATCTGAATATGTGAATATCCAAAAAAAAGTGGCTATGTCTATCAGTTGGCATCCTTACTTTTGCCATCTGGCTGTAAGAGAATGAGGAGGCCCCCCTTTGCCATGCTTTAGGGTTGTGGCAGAGTCTGGAACAATGGAGAAATTGTATCTTCAATCGGTATTAACCTCACTTCCATTGACCCTGAAAACAATGGAGAAATTGTATCTTCAATCGGTATTAACCTCACTTCCATTGACCCTGAAAACTAATGCTTATTGGAATCGAACTAATGAACCAACTGTTGGGGCTGAACATAAGCGTATTTACTGTTATTGGCTTGAAGTCTGTCTGCCCATCAAAACGCTGTGACTTGGTGGCAAATGCTTTGAGAAGGCCTTCTTCACAAGGTTCTTTGCATTCACTTGAACTTTTTTCTATGCTGCCAAACCATAGTTGGCTCGGGAATCGCCCAAGTCAGTTCGGATTGCTAAAAAACATGGTCACGAGTCGAGGTTGGTCCGGCTCGCTCTTAACTGGCTTCTGACTCGGCCTGACTAGGCCCGACTTGTCACTGGTTCGGTCTGACTTACTCAATTCAGGTGACTTTAAAACTCGACCGAGTTGACGAGTCAACTTATTGACCTCGTGGCCAGCTTATCTACCGAGAGTCACCGGGTTGCCAACTATGTGCCAAACTGGCCCAGCTTGACATGTTTGTCGTGCCCTCTACCTTTGAAGCACATGTTCCAAAAAGTCCGTGAAACAAATATGTCATAATTAAGTAGGCATCTAACTTTTAACATTTTATAGTCACAACGACATTGCTTTTTTATGCTTTGATGTCAGCCCTTCCAACCATTATGAAGTAAATTTTCTCATCATAAAAATGTCAACTGGGTTTAGACGAGTGGCGAAGCTAAAAATTTTTTACTAAGGGCCAACTATTATAGAAATTTTTGTTTTTTTAACAATGTGCGGTGAGAGGCGGAAAAATTTATCCATTGAAAGTGACTGTCTATGGTTTCACCATAAAACCAGAGAACAAGGGCGGAGCCAAGGGGGTTGGCATGACCCTCACTTACAATTTAAAATTAAAAAGTTATGCTTATTTTTTGAATTTTTTTTTACTAGACATAAGTAAAATTTTAAAATAGTGTTTCGCACATATACAAATTTTGAAAATACTATTAACTTCTTTTCCTTCCCCCAAAAAAGGTTTCTAATGAAGAACAACACACAACGGAGGCAATAACTTAAATAAAAGAGCCCGGAAAAGGCCAAGCTGCCGACACTCTTGAAATGTGGACAGGTAGACACATTGTCCATGCTCGTCCACGATACAATTGATCACCAAAAAGAAACCAACAAAACCAAAAAAATCGACGATCAAACCCATGATTAGAAAAACCAACAATGTATGAAGAAATAAAATTTTCTTAATACCCATTTACGTCAAATTAGAGGGTTATAATTCAGCGAAACTCTTTCAAGAAAAAAAAAAAAAACCAAAAGAAAAACAACAAAAATGAAAAAGGAAATATTTAAGTTTGCTCCAGGGGTGAACATTGGGCCGGGCTGGTCTGATTCAAAGTCGAGTCCAGCCTAGCCTCACTTTCCTGGCGGGCCTCAATTCAGCTCAAATTGATTTATTTTAAAAAAATAAATAACAATATAACAATCTGACCCACTTTTGTCTCGGTCCAAAACTATTTGACCGAAACTGAGGGTCCCAAAGTCGGATCTGACCTACTGTCTATAAGTCTGGGCATCGGGCCCGGGTCCGAAAAACCGGCCCAGGTAAGCCCGATGGGACCCAATTCAACTTGACTTAATTTTTATATTATTTTATTTAATAATGATATATTTTATTATTAAAAATTATTTTATATTCAAAAAATTTTATTTTATATTAAAAAAAAGTAGTTTGATCAAAGGGGACACAAGTTTCAAGCATGGGGCCCACCAGAGCCTGACCCGTTGCCAGGCCTAGCTGCCCACCTGAAGTGGGTGAGAGAAAATCTTTAATATATCGTATATATAAAATCCTATTTTTCAAAAGAAATGATAACTATAACCCCCCACATATATATATATATATATATATATATATATATATATATATATATATATATATATATATATATATAATTCTGAGCCAATTAAAAGGTATTTTTCAGGAAACATGCTCGCGATGGGATTCAATAAACTGAAAATGTTTAACAAGAAAAATGCAATTGGACAAATAACGGTAGCAATGTGTCATTGTGTGCTTATATTATATGGTTTAAAAGGAAATTATGTAACTGGAGATTCACCGACAGTTGAGGCGTCTCAACTCAATTGCATGTGTGTTAAAAATGAAAATTATTAATCAACCACAAATTAAACGGATTATCTTTTGTTAGCCTATAAGAGGATAGGCCCTGAAAGTCCTCCCTACTCTTTAGGGGCATAGGTATGATTTTTTTTTTTTTTTTTTTGTTACAGAGGGCCAACTATATTTCTGAAAGCCAAAATATGATTTTTAAAAATTTTTATATAAATATAATTAAATTTATAAAATTTACAAATAAAATTTTTATTTTCTAAAAATATAAAGGAGGAATATACTCATAAAAATATGAAGCGGATGCAAGAATAGTTGGTTTCATCACCTCGGGAGAAAATCATCAACTTTTGTCTGATTTGAAATGGGTTTCCTTTTTTGTTTTATTTTTTGCATACATCAAGAAAGTCACCTAATAAAAACTAGGATGGATGTGATGGGTGGTGAATGTGACGAGTTGCGTGATCACTGAGGGTCCGAAAGGGACGTGCCTAGCTTAAAGCAAAATATGAAGAGGGGGGGAATTGAAAAAGCTATTATCTGGGGAGCAATTATGAGACGCATAAACATAGAAGCAAGATATATAATAATGCATCTTAGGGTTCCAATTCTTTCCCCATTCGTTTGTTTGGATTTGCCATTGTTCTATGCCCTTTAAATTACCAAACAGGGTTCGAAAGTTTGGCATTTTAACCGGCCATCCCGATGAACTATTTTAGCATTTTGAAAGTTATTTTACCACGAAAAACTGATTTTGGATTCGTCTTGTGAGAAATCAAGTTGTTAAACGTACTCTACAGCACATTTGGCAAGAAGGAGCAACTAACAAGAAGGTCGCAGGATCGATTCTCCGGTAATAAGATGGCAGTTGGCAGGTCATTGTTCTTGCTAAAGCGTAAGCCAAGGTGCCTGTACAAGTGGTCCATTATTAATGAACGGGCAACATCTTCAAAATATTAATGTCTTAACAATATTAAAGTGATCTGCGTCTATATATATATATATATATATATATATATATATATATATATATATATATATATATATATATATATATAGTCTCTCTCTTGCCAAATAGTGTGTAGTGTAGCTAGTTGGGTCCGTTCTATTGCTAAATGATGTGTAGCATAGCTACTCGGCCTACAGTATGTGAGTAATGTGTGTCTCAGGTTCGATTTTTGTGGGTGCTACCCGCATTGGGAGTTGGAATGAAGGGTTACATTAAGTGACTCAAGTGAGTCAGCAAAAATTGATTGTCTTGATATTAAGATACTTATATCTTTTCTATTTTGCAATCTTGTGGCCCTATTCTCCCAAAAGCAAACCTCCTAAAATAAGTATAATTGAGCAAATCAGCAAATGAAGTGCTTCCATGACTGAGATACAACCTCTTTTACTGATGAACCCTGACTTAACTAACCGAAAGAAAATCCTCACCAAATAACAACGAGTAATGGGAGCAGATGTAAGTTTAGATATGAGGAGAGAGTTTGAAGGGACATGCTATATTTGATATTGTGGTATGCGATACAATTTCTTCCATGTTAATTTCTATGAGTTCCCTCTAGAAACAAAGTTGTATATATTAATTGGATAAACCCTGTGTTAAATCTTCCAAAACACACAAGATGGAACATGTTCTTTAGATTACATGGCAGCTTGATTTAACGCTCAACTTTGTCCCACTAAGGATTTTAATTCTCATGGTGAATGGTCTACATGATCACGTTGTACCAAAATCCTTTTGTTTTTTCATATTACGTGCTACATTAAGCATATTTAATAGACTTTAATAGATTTTTTGTGTTTAATTAAGTGATGGCACTACAGTTCTTAAGGGTTGACACAACTACAGGGTAGGGGTTGGAAAGTGTGATGTAGGTGGTACTTTGAAGCACCGAAAGCAAACTCTATGTTTTGAGGGGACAAAGGTACAAATAATAGATATAGAGACTTGACTGAAAATTTAAAGGAAAAAATGAAAGGAAAAAAACTATGCCGCCGTATTGTTTGTGTATTATATAAAATTTTTGGAAAACTACTTATTGTGGCCTCAATTCGCATCAAGAACCCCATGTTCATTAATTCACTGGCACGCCTCTCTGTTTTTATAACTACCAAACTGCCTATGTAACCTATAATTTGTTGTTGAAATGAAGTTTATAATGGGTAAATAATTTGAGGCGTCTATTTAACAATTTAAGAAAGATGTGTGCAGTTTACTTTAATTTTTTTTTTGTTTAATCTCACCATTCATGATTCATCCCCGTTCCCTATCGTAGAAAAAAATAAATTAAAAAAAAAAAAAAGTTAATGAATCCCGAACAGGAAATTTGAGGGAAGATGTGGGTCTGCGTTGACAAACTTTTGTTTCTGGATCAGATCTTCAAGATGGGGCCCACCCAACAAATTAGTTCAGCGGTGACCCCACAACCCTCCGCTTATAAATTCCGCTCAAAATCTCTAGAAATCCCTGAATCTAAATTTGAGGATTTCCCTTGGTTTTTCTCCACAATCCAGAAACTGATTCAGGATCTCTCTCTTCTCTCTCTCTTGTGCTTATCGGATTTTTTTTTAGTTCTGATTCAGATCTCTCTCAGTAGTTGCGATTCTCCTGTGGCCTATCCACAACAGATCGCGCTCTCTCTTTGTCTACTTCTCTGTATAAGTTTCCTCCTTGTCTGTGGTTCCTAGTGGGAGGGAAGCGTTTTCCTCTCTGCGGATTTCCGATCTCTTCCCCACTAATTCCGGACCTCAGTGAAAAAGGGCAGCAGCTCTCGCTCCACTTCACAGTGCGCTCGCGTACTCTCTCTCCCTGACCAGTTTTTTTGGGAGAGAAAGGCACATTAAGCTCTAGAGAGAGAGAGAGAGAAGGAAATGGGATCGTCCTCGGCGGCCATTGACGCGGGGAGCAAAGGTGCGAAGCTCGAGCGCTACAACACCTACCTCCGGCGGATCGGCACCACCAAGATGATGGCCACATCCTCCAAGCTCCTCTTCCGCACCTGCCTCTTCATTGCCCTCCTCCTCGTCCTCTTCATCACCCTCGCCCCTCCCACCACCACCACCGACTCCTCTCAACACCGCCGCCGCCGCTCCCTCACCTCCTCCTCCCTTCGGGGCGGCTCCCCATGGGAGAAGCATATCCTTGCCTCCTCCACACCTCGCCGGCCCGGCGGCCTCTCCATCCTCGTCACCGGCGCCGCAGGCTTCGTCGGCACCCACCTCTCCCTTGCGCTCAAGAAGCGCGGCGACGGAGTCCTCGGCCTCGACAACTTCAACAACTACTACGAACCCTCCCTCAAGCGCTCTCGCCAGGCCCTCCTCGCCAAGCACGGGATCTTGATCGTCGAGGCTGACATCAACGACGGCGCGATCCTCTCCCAACTCCTCGACACCGTCTCCTTCTCCCACGTCGTCCACCTCGCTGCTCAGGCCGGCGTCCGCTACGCCATGCAGAACCCCTCCTCCTACGTCCACTCCAACATCGCCGGCCTCGTCTCCCTCTTCGAAGCCGTCAAGTCCGCCAACCCCCAGCCCGCCGTCATCTGGGCCTCTTCTTCCTCCGTCTACGGCCTCAACACAGACAACCCCTTCTCCGAGCACCACCGCACCGACCGCCCCGCCAGCCTCTATGCCGCCACCAAGAAGGCCGGCGAGGAGATCGCCCACACCTACAACCACATCTACGGCCTCTCGATCACCGGTCTCCGTTTCTTCACCGTCTACGGCCCCTGGGGCCGCCCCGACATGGCCTACTTCTTCTTCACAAAGAACATACTAAAACGCAAGGCCATCGACATCTTCACGAGTCCAGACGGCAGGGACGTAGCCAGAGACTTCACCTACATCGACGATGTGGTGAACGGCTGCATTGGTGCAATCGTCACCGCCCAGAAGAGCACCGGCAGCGGCGGGAAGAAGCGGGGCCCGGCGCAGCTGAGAATCTACAATCTCGGCAACACCTCCCCGGTGTCGGTACAGAAGCTCGTGTCCATACTGGAAGAATTGCTGAATTTGAAGGCCAAGAAGAACTTGATCAAGATGCCGAGCAACGGGGACGTGCCCTTCACTCACGCCAACGTGAGCTTGGCGGCGGCGGACTTCGGCTATAGGCCCACCACCGATCTTGCCACGGGGTTGAGGAAGTTCGTGAAGTGGTATATGAGCTACTATGGGCTTCAGAGCAAGGTGAAAAAAGGAGGGTCGCCGGATTTACTGTCACAGAGTTGAGCCTTGAAATTTTATTTAAACACTCAAATTCTTGGGTGTGTTTTATTACAATTATGCTTTGTAGAGATTCCGTTTGTTCTTTTTGGAGGTTGTTTTCTCCTCTTATAGATTATGGGTGGGGGAGAAATGATGAGAAGAAGAAGCTATCACAGCCTGTTCTGCAGAAAGTGTGTCTGGACGGATTGTGAGGGGAAAAGGCAGAAAAAGCAAAAGTGACTAGAAAAAGATTTAAAGGTGTTGAATAACGACAAGTTAATTACTGGTGAATCGATTTAAGAACTTCGATGTGTATATGAGGCTCAATTCGTTGTTTTTTTTTATTTTTCTGTGGATTGTGGAATTTTATTTATTTATTTTTCTTTCTACTAGAACATGTGGAGTGGAAGTAGTAGAAAGATTTGTTATCTGCATTCATGAGGCATGAGACCAATCCGTTTTGGCATCCGGCAATTGTGGTAAAATTTCAATTCATATTGCAAAATCATGTTCAAGTTATGATGAAATAATAGAGCATGCTTAAGTTTTACGTCACCAACACATAATTGTTCTTTCGTATAGAGAGAGAGAGAGAGAGAGAGAGAGAGAGAGACCAATCTGTCAAATCCTTCCACCGCTTCATGCAGAATATGTCAGATCTCACCTTCGATCATCAATGGCTACTTACGCAGATGATAGTTCACAAACGCATCTGATCAATCATCTTCTGCTATTAATTAAAACTGTTGATCTCGTCAAACCAAAAGCTGATGCGCCAAAAGGGTATCCATAAATTAGATCCGATTTGCCAGTTTCTGACAGGAAGCATGCAGAAAATTCAATCTTGGCATTAGATTTACATGATTTTTTTTATTTCTCTATTTCAAACATAAGCCCAGATTTTCTGCAAAAAACTAGAACGGCCAGAGAATGCGCAGTCAAACAAACTTGATTCCCATATATATGTAAAGTGTGAATTTGGTTTTCTCAGACACGCTGAAACCGGTTGAGCCACAATGGTAGGTGCTTGCTCCATTGATCTACAGCCAAGCATTTGCAGCTCATCAGATCTGATCTGCGCAACTTGACCGCAACCGCAGTCAAGAGTCAGATTATGAAAAGGAACAGTTGATTACCTGCAGATTCTTGTTCTTATTCTGCAGGCAATAAAGAGGACCAAGCCAAGTCACACCAACAAAGCCATGGCTGCCTTTAAGCCTGGAAGAATATATGCCCGCCAGCTCTGAAACGCGGTTTGACCGTTAGCAGAGCTACTGCTGCCAGCTCGTGGCAGTCAAGCACAAGGACATTTCTAGGACACTGCCTGCATTTGGGTTTGTGTAAGTCTTTTAAGAGATCCAAAATGGACATCTGGATCAAGGCGTCCCCCCAACCCCAGTTCTTGTTTAAGACTTGCATCAGATCCTGAGATCCTTCACTGAGTGATGATGATTGCCTTCTGAACTGGGAGCCCTTTAAAGCAAGTTTGAATCAAGATCTACAAACAAAAAATGCTGTCAATTAATGCATCTGAAAAGTATTATCAGATTTAATAAACCTCAGATCAGTTGGTCTTAGATCTGTCAACCTTTCCTCGGGTTGCATCGGCATAAGAATGGCAGCAGTAACACCCTTCAACTACTAAATCACCAATCTAATCTGAAAAAAAAAAGTATCTTAAATCTATAATTCTCATTTTTATTTGTTCATGACTTCTTGTGCCTAAGTTCTGAAAAGTTCATACCCTTACCACATAAACATTGTATGTTGGCTCCTGATTTGAAAAAATTCTAGTGAGTTTAGGTCGCCGGATCGAATCCCAGGCGTGTGATCTGATGCCCTGTGTCGGATCTGGGGATGAGCCCACACAGCATCGATCCAGCTCATGATATCTCAAAAGATGGCGGGCCTCTCTCGATAGAAAATTGTTACAAGTGAAAACATCCTGAAGAGAAAAGGTGGAGTAAACTATTTATTTGGGCCTCTGATCATGGTGGAAGCTTTTGGAGGAATAGAAAGATGTACCAATTATGATTTACTACATGTCACTAGTTTTATATGTTTCGAAAAGGAGTCTTATTAATGATCATGTGCAGATAGATTATTAAAGAAGGGGCGGAAAGAGGGTGCATGATGATTATGATGACGATGAACAGCACCACTCACATGGTTTGAATTATTAGAACGGTGGAGGAAGGAGAATCAAATTAGCAGCTACAAGCTAGCTGAAGTGGACCAACATGGAAAGGAATGATCGTTTTATCTTCCTCTCTCGTGTGATCATACCATCACTAACGCATCCAATCACATCAGAACTCCGAAGTTAAGCGTGCTTGGGTGAGAGTAGAATCAAGATGGATGACCTCCTCGAAAGTCCTCATGTTGCATTCCATTTTGCCCTGGCTCTGTTTTTCCTTTCTCTCTCTCTCTCTCTCTCTCTCTCTTTCTATATATATACATATATACACAATGATCATGTTTATCTATCTACAGACCAGATTGCCTCCTCTTTTCTTAATAAACTTTTTAAATCAAGCATCACAAGTCGGAAACTCAACCGCGACCTCCCACGCACAACCTGTCTTCCCACCCACAAATCATTGATAATTTCTTCCACAATCGACATTTGCATTTAGAAATTAAGATCGATGTTATTAAGTGTGTTGATGTCAAGCTATGTGCTAAGCCTATGAAGGGACGCATAGCACAATGATGCATAAGCATCAAGATTCAAAAAAAACATCAAATATATAATATACACAAAAATAATGTCAAAAGTAATATATATATATATATATATATATATATATGTATGTATATGTAGAGTATAGTTGTCACCTCATGTATAATGAAGTGGAATCAATATATTAGATGGCGAGTGTTGAGGAATGAAGGCCCTTCCTAGATAAAAGAGGAAGATTGGGGCTTTGGTTCATACTACTACTCAAGTGGTATACCCTTCCATTACCCCCAATGAAAAGATATTTAAAATGCTTGGCCTCATCTATTTGGCTTTTTTAGATATATAATTGCCATATAGTCCAGTTGTTGAGTCCACTATTATTTAAAAATTAATTTTTAAAAAAGTTAAACAACTGTAACTTTATGTTCCCTTCACGAAGCCCTGCCCTTTTTGTGTGTTGTAGGGACTCAGCTCAACCATGTTTATGTTGAGCTCACATTACCCTTATTTTTTTTAAATCTTTTTTTTTTTTTACTTTTTTGTGTTTACTTAAAGCTTCTTTTTTTTCATTTTAACCTTTTTTGACATTTTTTATGTTTACTTAACAGTGTACCGGTCCTATCGGTGATGTGGGTTTATTAGTTTTTATTTTCAGAATTAATTTAGAAGATTTAAGTTGCTTCTGTAATTAAAAATCTAAAAAAATAAACAAGTACAAGCCTGTTAGAGAGATATAGCACGATGTTGCTGTAAATTGATTTGGCAGTAATATTTGAGAGTTAAATGATTAAAATGTAAAAAAAAAAAAAAAAACCATTAAGGCAGTGAAAAAACATGAAAAAATAAGTGTTTGTGCTTAATATGTGCTTCACACATGAACCATGACATGTGGGCTCCTGTTGACTGCGTATAGCCCTCATGATGCGATGCGCTCATGGGGATGATGTGCACGCATTGATTCATGCTCATCTCTCAAGTTGCAATCATTTAGTTATTTTTAGGGGTGGAGGAAAAAATTTTTGATGAAGAAGAGGGCGGAAGACTAAAACTGAAATATCATTTTTCAAAATTTTTATATAAAACAATCAAAATTTTCTAAAATTTATATGTAATTTTTTAAAAACAAATGAGGTGGGGCCAGGGGCTTGAGATCCGAGCAGTAACTTGCATAGTAAGGCAAGCGACCACCAAACTATAAGTGTGCCCTATGAGAGAGAAAAAACTTAGAGACCACTCGAAAGACTAATCCAATTAAATCTGTATAGTTTCACAATATTTGTTGTAATTACAAATCACAATTACGCCTTGCAATGAAAGAGATTTAGGTCATTTATTTGCACAATTGTAATTCATCTAATAAGTTTAACTTATAATTACATTTATAAATATTCATTTTAGTTGTTAGTTTAGGTGCAAAATTGGTCACAATATTTGTAACCTTATTTAATTCATATTTAGGAAAAACCCGAAACCGAGTTTACAACATTCTTGGTTTTTATCTGCTTTAAAACTCAATATACAGAAGTCTTCTACAGCTGGAAAACTTTTTCCAGTGATGCTCCGATGAGGGCTGAGGTCGCCGAAAAAAGATCTACTTAACCTATTCAAGTATCAATTCAGGTTACCGTTTGAGTTTATTAGCAAACACACCGCAGCTAACAGGAAGGCTCAGAAACATTGGTTTCCGGTATGAGATATTTCTTTTTGTTTGTGTTTGAACCCCCTTCGATGTTTGGTTAAATTTGAACACGAGATCGGTGCACTTCCATGGACAGACCGGCAAGTGGAGGAGCACCATTATCGCCATCCCGTGCTTGAATTATTGAGAAAGGGAATCCAACAACCGCCACCAAAAAGGGTTGTCATGATGAGGTAGCAACGCAGCCAACCCTAGCCAAAAGCAGTCACATGCAAACCTATATTCTCTCTCCCTCTCTTGATATATATATATATATATATATATATATATATATATATATTGGAGCACGGTTGAATCGTAGAGCATGTATTACCCACATATATAATTTGATCTTAAAAAGTGATGGTGATATCTTGATGGAATTGAAGCGTGTCGATCAGCTAATTGGAAGATGCAGTGCCAATGTCAATAGAGTGTATGTGTGTTAATATACATATGTAAATTAAAATAAGCAAGCAATGTTACCGCCAATTGTTAATGGACGTTTTACAGCATCGCTAAAATACCTCACAACAGAAACGTTAGTAACAATTTTGTCAAAGGTGTTTTTTTAGCGGCGGTTTAGAGAGAGTA
The DNA here is from genome assembly GCF_008831285.2 of Nymphaea colorata. Classification (NCBI taxonomy): domain Eukaryota; kingdom Viridiplantae; phylum Streptophyta; class Magnoliopsida; order Nymphaeales; family Nymphaeaceae; genus Nymphaea; species Nymphaea colorata. Next base: position 10,591,956 of record NC_045139.1, read on the forward strand.
AATGTACAGATAGGGCCAGACAGGGAAAGGCACAGAGAGAGAGAGAGGGAGAGAGAAAGAGAGAGAGTCTTTTAAAATTTGCAATTTTCATTGTTTCTAACATTCTTCTTTGTTGTAACCAAAAGAATGGACCATACTTGTCAAATGACAATGCAATTTACCTCATCCAGACGTAACAAATAAGTTGGTATTTGAAGAAGTTCAACAAGTACCTTACCATCTTAGATCATTTGTCTTTTAAAGTTATGAACAGAGTTCGACGGTTATGCATACAGGTAGAATTCAACAAACTGATCCCGACCGAGATCCTCAATACAACATCCAAATTTTTATCGTCTCAACTTGAGGAAGCAAATGAATCGTAATTGGACAGTTACCAGCATTTTAGTAAATCGGCTTGGGAAAGAGCACAGAATCCGTTGTGCAGATTCACAACACACAAACGGCCAAATGATCAATAACCATGGGAATGCCAAAACAATGTAACGACCATCAGCAGGGATTATGCCCTGGTGTCCAAAGTTTAACATTAATTAGTAGCCCTTCACTGGAAAAACGTCACTGCCAACAAGGAAACATGTTTTCCCAGCAGCTTCTAGCAAAGCCTGAAACAACTCCTAGGAAGAGGGTTTCACATAATGGTTGTTTGTTAAGGTAATAAACACATCGGAAATCAGAAAGCGAATACTAGAAACAAATAGATAAATGAGGCAGAAAAGATGCATGTATCATGGGGGAGTAGGATAACCAATAAAGAATTATTCCGCAGTATTATGCTTTTTCAGAAATCACCAACTTCTTGTCACATGCTACTAATAGTGCACATTTCCCAGGGCAAAGAATTATTAGAATATAGTTATTCATATCAAGATGATGCCCGAGCTTAGCAGCATGTAGAGAAACTGCACTCACTAGAACTAATGTTGAACAGCTGGCCCCACAACGACCAACAAAGCTGATAATTTTGACCCCAAATCTTCATGAAGAGAATATTAGCTCACTCAACGAAAACTGGATGCACCTAAAACATCCCATTTGGTATACGCACCTTCAGTGACTAGCATACACATGAATCTGACCTCGATAGCCCATTCAGCAGATAAATTACGGCAAGCCACATTGAGAAATTTGTCATTAGAATGATTGGAGGCCAATCCAAAAACAGATGCTCAATGTCCCAAACGTTACATTAAAAGAACACCATGTGTCCTACAAAACACAAAAGCTTACCAAAATCAAAAGCAGAAAAGCAAAAAATTAGAATCCCTTCCCTGAATCTCTACCAAAATCATCATTGCCTGCTCCACCACCATAACCACGATAACCACCACCAAAGCCGCCACCACCACGGAAACCACCACTAGGACGTTCGTTTGCATAACTAACACGTATGTTCCGACCATCTAATTCCTGAAAAAACAAGGATCTTATTTTCACACAGAAACAACCTACCAAAATGCATAAGTTATTGAAGAAAGACCTACTTGACCATCCATCCTAGATAAGGCACTGCTTGCTGAGTCATCACTATCAAAATTCACAAAGCCAAATCCCTTTGACCTCCCAGTGTCTCTGTCAGTCACAACCCTAGCTGTTTATACACGGTATGCCATCAAATATATTAAACTTCAGTTAAAATAAAGACCGATAAGAACTAGTACATGTTATATTGCTTCTGCTCTCACGCTAATGATGAATGGAAAAAAGGACTCGAAAGCAAGAGCATAAGCCCCATTTTTTAGCACATCCAAAGCAAGAATTAACCTTTTATCCAGTTAACAGACCCATCCTTTCATGACAAAAAATGTGGTTATGTAAAGTATCCAATAAAAACTTACCCTCAGTAACATTTCCATAACCTGAGAAGGCATCCCTGAGAGATTGATCATCAGTCCCATATGACAGTCCTTCAAATGAGAAAGTAATTTCAGTAACACATTCCTCAAACAATTTATATAAAAGAAACAATGTTAACTTGAATTCAAACACCACATGGAGAAAGCAAATACATATGGACCTATGGTATAACAATTTGCTCAATACATACATACATAGATGTGTGTGGGTGTGTATTGTGTAAAAACCCATTTGAAGAAAGCACCAAATATGCACATGTACCTCCAATGAATAGCTTTGTAGATGATGCATAGCGTACTGCATTAAGCATAGACATCATTTGATTTACTCCACCAGGAACTCCACTTCTGGATGCACTTTGCTTTATAAAGCCTCCAATGCTTCTCAAATATGCCATTTCGAACTTAAATAAACTGGAGACAGCAGCAAAGCCAATGCAGCACGATAAGAAATTTGAATCAGAAAAGCTCCTAAGATATAGAAGGCAGACCATACAGAATATTGAAATGTGTTTCTACAGTACTTAAATCTGAAGTCAGAATTAAGAATATACATTCAAGAAAAAAAGACAAAATTTGATCTGATTATATTGTAACCAAAATAACCAAAACAAAAATACACCACCTATCATCATCAGTCCTAGTAATCAGTTGCAGAGACAGAAATGCCACCAACATAGCCACATTTTGATATAGTTTTATAATCTCAAATTCAAAATGCATTGTGAAGACAAACTATCAACATAGATGATGAAGAAGCAACTCGCAAGCTCTAAAAGAAAGTAAAATATGCAATGAAAACGAAAAAACCAATGCATATCAACGGAAGTTAATTCTACCAGACCTGAGACCGTGAGACGTATTTTGCAAAGAAACTCATAATGACAGGCCAGACTTGCCTGCAGAAGGCACATACATTCTCTAGATTGTCTCAGATATGCTGAAGAACATAACGGAGGAGTTAGAGAATTTCAATGACAGCGATCATGCATACTCCCCATATTAGGCAACAAGAATCAAGTGAGGGACTTCACAAGAGCATCTCACCTTTGTTTTAGTCTTTTAGAAGTTGAATATTACCTATAGAGTATAGACTACCTATCGACTTAAGTAACGACCTATCCAGACTTGGTTATACGTATTCGTACTGGAGCTGACATGTGGGTAGACTACAAAATAATAAGATCTATCTTTTGCAGATACTAGTTATGGTCAGTGTTTCTTCGGAAACATTTTTGTCGTTCAATCTTAATGTTTACATTGAGATCCTCAATAAAGAGCTTACCCACAACTCGGGGAAATAACAGAATAAGAGGAATACTTGGACAAACAAACATTTGCCTAGAAGGATACGTTCAGATGCATTTACCAACCTGCAAGAGTTGGATAATTTTGGGATTCTAATGCCACTGTCTTTTTTTTTTTTGCGCGGGGGGGTGGGGGGTGGGGGTGGCAGGCTCGCTCAATCTCATAAATATACAAATTTGATTTTATGCGTAGCTGTTATTTGACCAAAAATAAATCATACAGATGCTCCATGTGAGGGCACTTGTTCTAAGCGCTTAAATCTTTTGGCTGAACGTCCATGATCACGGAAGTCAAAGTGTCAACCAACAAGATATAACAACAAACAATAATATATATATATATATAGAAGAAAATGGGGAGGAAAAAAACCAGAAGGCAAAGACAACAGATTCCAAACACACGATCTCCTTACAAACCCCGGAAAAAAAAAAAGTAAAAAGATGAACACCATCTTGAGAGAAACACTGGAAACGTATCATTTTCAATACAAAAGGAGACAAAATAAAAAGAGAACTAACAACACCAGCAGTAAACACGTTTGAAGTAAAGAAACAATGCCCGACGGGAGCATCGCAGGGTAACAGTTGCTACCGATATCCTTCACGGAGACCAAGCATGGAAAGGATAAAGCAAAAAAATGGGGTTACGCGCTTGATCATCTTGCCTTTCAAACCATAATACACAGGAATTTTCCGACATTAAACCATACAAGATGGAAGGATAAACACAGAAGGATCAAAGAAGAAACGCACCTTAAGAATACCACTACAAAGGAGTGGAGCAGAGAATCGCAGACTAGGGTTTTGGAGAGGTTTTGAGAGAGGGAGAGAGAAGTAAAGAATGCCGCTACTGTGCAATATATAGCACCCTGAAAATATCTCGAAGGCGGGCGTCCCAATTCATCTTGTTCGTGCCCTAGCGAGGGCATTTTCTGTTGAGGTAAAAACGGATCTGTTAAAGCCCGATTCAATCAGACCCGAACTTGAAATGCCTCCATTTCGGTGAAAATTTAAAACCATTCGCTTAAACAAATTGATAACCAAAAATCATTATTAAGATAGACAAAATTTACACAATTTATTCAACAAATTATTAAATTCAAATGCATATATTCAACTCCCAAAAGGCCAACTAACCCCATCAAAAACTTTTTGCTTTAATGCATCAAAACTCAAATAGGCTGCAACTTGTGATGTTAACTTAAAAATATCTACAAGGCACGACTTGAATAAGGTGTGTCATATAGGATCATCGACATAGAAGAGCCTTGAAACACCGTTCTGTTTTCCTTATTTAGCGAATGAATGATGACTACGCCTATATATGTAGTCACTTAGCTATCGAACCCAACATCGATGGATAGTTGAGAGAAAAATATGAAAAAAAATAAAAACAAATACTGGATGACAAAAGTATCTATTCTGTTTTTTCTTGTTTTTCTTTAATTGTCCATTATAATGGTTCTAATTAAATGGTTGAGTGACTTTAAAAAGCCAATCACTAGAAATACTTCATTTATGGTTCAAACAAATGTTCGAACGGTTCTATGATCGTCATAATGAGATGCGTGAGCTAGCATCTCGTGGTAATTCATTTAGAAAAACAAGTATCAATGACATAATATGCAAGTTTTTATACTAAGAGGAGTTACACCCTCGATGTCTATGAAGCAAATCTAGTTCATATTATCTTCCCTTATTTGTAGTTCACCCAATCAAAGAAATAATGTAGATGTGTACATATTATCTTCCAAATGCATACAACATTATTATGGGTGATTAACGACCTTCCTACATACACCAATTTAATGGCATGCAGCATTAAACGCACATTGGTGCATTCTTATTGCCAAAAAGACCACCGTTCTTGTTTCTTGAGAAATAGTAGAAAATGTGGTTATATGCGATATAGATTCTTTAAAAAAATGAATGGACATGAATATTTGACACATGCCTCATCTAGTGAATATTCATGTTCCAACAAGGCATATATCTTAAACTTTTGTTTTTCAACAAGTTGAAATGAAAATAAAGGTTTTGTATATTATTGAAGGGCGTCAGGTCACCAAAAAAAATCACTAGAAATAGTTCAAGATGCATGCATCTAAAGGATCATAAAACTATTGAACCAAAGGGTCATGATTAACGCATAATTGTGCATCATTTTATTCAATTGGTTGCATGCAAATCATTATCTAAGAATGTAAGTTTGAGTTTGGCATTGATTCACATAGGTAACTTTTTATAGAAACTTTGCTTCAAAGTTGGCTAAGAAGAATTTATATACTTATAAGGACAAATTTGTTATGTTGTCTTGCCAATTAGACACGTGGAGAAACATATAGGTCGAGACCATAACTGTGTTTCTACATAGATGCATAGCTCGCAAGCAAAACCCAATTAATTACACATTGATGTTTTGCATGTAATTTTTTATTTAAAATAGATGTACTTATGTAATACGTATAATCTAACTGATTATGTTTACATTATTTTATAAATATCATATATTTTACAATTTGACCCTGAAGCTTATACTTCAAATTCAAAAGAAGGAAACTATAAGCAATGCAACTATGATTCTCATGAGGAGTTGGATCCAGGCTCAAGGTGAAGATGCTGGCGACATGCTTGCTTATGTGAACTCCCCATTTTGCTTTATCGCATTTAACAATATATATATATATATAAGTTCCCTGAAAAGGAACAGTTTTACGAACCAAATTATAGAACGTCTTTTAAAAATTAGCATAAATTTTTAAAAATACTATAGAGAAGCATGAATACTGTTATTTCATTAATCTGTTCTAATCTTATTGGCAGATGGTGGTTTGTTTTGCAAAAGGTAGAGTCTTGTAGTCTATGCTGCGTCAAACAAGAAATAATGGCAGGAGCACAATTATCTTAGTTTCAGGTTGTGGTGCTTCATTTGTTTCTCTAGTAGAAAAAAAATGTTGCCCATGCTATGAATATATATATATATATATATATATATATATATGTGTGTGTGTGTGTGTGTGTGTGTGTGTGTGTGTGTGTGGCTCGTTTTGCTTGTGGCTTTTTGGTCTATGAACAACTTGCTCTACTTGTGGCTTCTATATGATTTGAAACATTTTCATCCCTATCTTTCCTTCTCTGGTGTCCCGATATATAAGCATATCTATCTATCTATCTATCTATATACATATATGTGTGTGTGTGGGTGTGTGGGTGTGTGTGTGGCTCGTTTTGCTTGTGGCTTTTTGGTCTATGAACAACTTGGTCTACTTGTGGCTTCTATATGATTTGAAACATTTTCATCCCTATCTTTCCTTCTCTGGTGTCCCAAGAAATCTTCTAAGGGGTGTTTGGTGACACTAACAGTTTGTTACTATCTCATAAATCTATCCCAAAGATTGAGGCAAGTTCTTCAAACATTGTAACGTAATGTTCCATAACCTGCCTCAATCATTGGGATAGATTTGTGAAACAATAACAAGCTATTTTTATTGTCAAGTGTTCCCTTAGAAGTCATTTGATATGAAGAACACCTAAAAGTGTCTAATGAATTTCTTTCAAATATTGTTTTGGATTCATGATACAATAGAATTATTGTTCATAAACTGGTCTCAATATTGTGGGTTAGATTAATTGGATACTCTATGAGTGTCTGTGTTACCAAACGACCCACTAAGGGCTAGCCAAACGACCCACTAAGGACCAGATCATTTTAGAGGTCACATTTGTCCTCTAAGAAGTAACTCTCAAGTGGACCCAATCACAATGACTAGTCAATGCCATGGAGATTGCTCTCTTATGAAGTTCAAAATTACAGGTTGTCTAACAAGCCCTTCGTTTCAAGACCCTTCACGGTTCCCTGCTCTCCCATCATCGATGGCGATACACTCAACTGGAGTATGTGTTCCTTGTAACTAGCACTTTTGCACGTGAACTCAGTTAATGGTAATTACAATTGTAACGTATTAGGCGGCAAAGTGGTCTACCTCCTAAATCTCTAGATTGTTCTTCTGAACAGTAACAGATCGCGAAGCATACTATATGAACTATGGGGTGGAGGACATAATGAGGAGGGTGGGAATCTCTCTTAAGGGCGATCCAATGGACCACTCACCCTTGAAATAAAAAAATAAAAAAACTATAATATTTTGGGATCACTATCTCCTTTTCAGGAACAGTTTCTTGTATGATGTATCTCGACAATTGGCATGGATAATAAATTAATAGCAGATCCAAACATAAAAAAGGCACCATTTGGTGTGAAGGTTTTTTTCATTTTGCAAAGGCAGACGCGTTCAGGTGTAGAACCCTTGACACTTCAAATATTTGCAGGCTTCTTAGTCAGGTGGCAAAACTCTCCATCAAAAATGCAACTCTTCTTAGCATCTGAGCTACAATTATCAAGGAAAAAGTACAAATATGCGTCACAAAAATTGGGAAACACAGCACATACTGACATGAAATATAGGTGAAAGGCTAGCCCGCGATAAGAAGCACCTAATTATTTTATTCCAACGATCGCCATGTCCCTGACAATGTTAGGTGAGCGTATTCTTTGTCCAAGTAAAGTGGAGGTGACGGAATCAGGTCTCCGGCTAAGGAGGTACCGTGACAGTTAAAAAACAACCTTTACATAAAGCATTTTTAGATAGATCCACCTGTGTGAAATTCTCGACAACAAGCTATATACACACAGTTTTACATGAAGACATGCCTCGCTGTGGCTTGAACCAAGATAAACTCATGGATCAAACACAGCAGCAGACTAAAATGTGCACATGGAAAACGGGCAAGATTTGTACGGGAAGATGGCAAAACATCTATGAATTGCAAATGCCAGGAGCATCACCACAGCCTTATCTCTCGATTTAAAAATCGTACATGCTAATGCAGACCAGGCTGATGGGCTCAATATCAACAGTAACGAGAAATATCTGCTAATACTGTCTGAAAGTAAGGTTGAGTCGCCCAGGCCGCAACTTTGTGAGCTCGATCAGCTGTTCGGGAGCTGTATCTGGGAAAATGGTTGGGACCCCATGGAATATTAGCCTAGACTTGCCACCAAATATCAACACATCACCAGAATCTAATCTGCATTCCTCGGCCTTCTCTACATCTTTGTCCTTCCCAAATAGGAATGTTGCTGAGTCGCCTACAGAAAATGAGACCACAGGCAATCCTTTTCTTATACTTTCATCGGTTTCATCTTTGTCCTGCATTAACAAAGACGTAAATGGAAGCTAACAATGCGATGAGGGTGCAAGCCTTCATGCATAGTTCCTATAAGAAACCAGAACAGGCCCTTGACTGATGAGAAACAAATAACATGAGATTGCAAAGACAAAATCAGAGATGATTACCTGATGGAGACCTAGTTTTCCACTCTTGGAATAGAAATTGACAATGCAAATATCAGGGTTCATTGCCGGCAGCCCAAGTTCTGAATCATTTTTCAGATGTCCTTGAGCGACTTGAAGCACTTTTTGAACCAGCCCCTTGAAATAATCAGGAATGGAGGGTGGTTTAGTACCATCATGAGGACGGAAGTCCCCATATTTCGATGTCTCTGGATCCCAGTTCTTGCCAAGACACATCATGTGGAGGTGCATTTTATCTCCGCTGCTGAAACTTGGTTGGTAAAAGCCACCCGACGCCTTTCCAAGTTCACGGCATTCCTCTACAATTTTAACCTATTAATAAGAACAAAATGAGGCTCCAATTGGAAACCACAGCACAGAAAACATTGAAAAAAAAAAAGAGATTGTGCAATGTCATAACTACACGCGGGATCACATTAGTTAGAAGTTAGAAATAAGAATCTATATAAATGGTTGACATCAGACCACAGAAATTCTTAGGATAATCATACGTAGGCAGTCAACATGAATGCAAAACGAGGAAGTTCTGTTACTAAATCGTCTCAACTACTATCATGAAACGAAGATCAAGAAGAAAAATGCCAGCAAGCTACAGGTACACTTGCAGGCCACATATTTTATAATAGTGGATCTCATACTATATAAAGGCCTACATAGGGGTCGGCACAATTACGTAAAACAGAAGTATTCCATATAAAAGAGAGTTCTGTAGCTATAACAAAGTTTACTAACAGTTATCAACATCCTATGGCCAACTTTGATTGAAGAAGCTCCAGACATACAAATCCAATGAATTAACTCGTATGAATGCACTTATATAGAGACAACAGGTTAGACATAGCTTGTCATGCCGTTTATCGCCACTTGAACCTGTCCCTCAAAAGAATCCAATGTGGCATACGGATACAAACAGATGAAAAAAAGAAGCTTTCAGGTACTGACTGCATGTCCACAAACTTTCCTACATCCACTCAGGTCTTTACATCACATAAGTTACGAATTGCAATCCACTGAGCGGTATAAATAGAGAAGTTATATATGAAAACATCTTGATTTCTGAAAACACATTGAAATTTCTTTAAAAAAAATCATAAAACACAGCCCCGAACAATATGGCAAAACACAAAAGGTGCAATTTTTAAGGTGAAACGGTGCATTTGCATTACTTACATAATTAGCACTTACCCATAACAAAATCCTACCTAATATAAATAACATCTCTGAAACACTATAGATAGAAACAACCTCGCCTAACAATAAGGACAGCGAAGGGCAAAATGGCAGACAGTAATGCAAATATTGCACCAACATGAGGAAACCAGCAAAGAAAAAAATTATAGACAAAGTTCAGGAAAAGAACTGCACCTGATGAGCAACAGTAAGATAATTCCTCAAACAAATTATTCCAGGTCTAAGATCTTCCAAACCTAGACCAAGTCGACTACGCTCTTCTTCTTTTCTTCTTTGTTTGTTTGTTGCAAGAAGAGGAGGCTTCAGCTTCACGGGGCCACCTTTCTTAGACGATTGAGAAGTAGACTCACATATGTCAAATGGTTGATCTCCAGAACCATCTGTTGAATAGGCTGGACTGATGTTACATGGTGAGAAATGGGGAGGAGTGTTCAAGAAGTCGTTTTTAGAGTCCTTAGAAAAGGAGCTGGTTCCATGTTTAGGTTCATGGATGGCGCTCGATGAGCTCTCAGGGGAAGGACAATATGTCGCGGCCATTACTTCTTTAAAATTAAAAGGGTCTTCATTCTTGCTGACAGGTGAACCTGAATATGCCTCCCTTTCATTAGTATTCTTACTTCTAATTTTGCTGGCTGTTTCTAACAAGCCCTCAGGGGACGAATGTGATGATGTTTCCTTTACATCTCCACTGCGTGGCGTTTTTAACCCAAACCGCTGCTCTGCGTGGCCATCGTGCCCCTTGCTGTGACAAGTACAATTGAGTGGAGAGCCATCCTTACGGCAATTGATGTCGGAGCCTGCAGCTTGGATCTGCAAATTAGACCAGACACAAACTCACATCACGTGGACTATGGTTCACAAAAGACAAGAAAATAAGAAGCAAACCAACAGACGAAACTCTAGCGCGGATACTTTCCGTTTAATTATCTGCACCATAATGACCAATAAGACAGTTAAGAAACGTAGTTTGCCCACTTTTATTCGAATGTCTAATTATCTAGATTCACCTAATCACTACTGTAAACATATAAGAAAATGATCGAAAAATAAAATATTTGGAAGCTTCCCATATTTCCTTGCTCCACATGCTTCATAGGTCAGATTTGTCAATGCACCTCTATCTCAGTTTACAAGGTCAGAAATTAGTAAAGTTACATGAGGAAGAAAAAAACAAGACAAGTTGGAAACAAAAACAAAAAAACGATTTAAAACATATTTTCATTTCTTCTCATGTATTGACTACTGCAATTACAAAATTTATCTGTTTTCCTAGTTGACAAGAAATTAGCCATTACGAGATTGTATCAACTATCAGCAAATTATAGGCCTTCTTCAACTGAAGGCCTTAACTCACCCCAGGCCAGGTGCTGAGCTGCATCACCTTCCAACTCCAAGGATGTCAAAGAGGATGGTTCGGAGCAAATTGTTTCCAAATTATGCAACTATTTCCTCTTCTTTCATTTGTTTTTTCCACTGTGTATAATTCAAAGTTCAATGATAAGCAAAAACGGAAATGAAAAGGTCATAAATTTCAACTCCTTAAGCTCGATTGAAGAAATTCTCTAGACGCCGAACCGCCACAACCGACAAATGTGAACAAGAGAACACTGCAGTATGCACCCACCCATACTGGCATTTCAGCAAGGTTTTCTGTGAACCATCAGTACTAAGATAAACCCTTCCGAATCGACGAGAAGGAGAAAAAAGCAAGATAAGATCAAATGACACCAAAAACGCTACGAAAAATATAAACGACAGAACATCGAAAATCTAACCGTTCCTGAAGGCGATCGAGAGGATTGCCTCCGCCCACCGGGAGACGCTCCCTTATAAGCGCGAGAGCCACGCGTCGCCGGAACTCGATCTCCGCCTCCTCCCCTCTTCATCGTCTTTTGTGAGAGAGAGAGAGAGAGAGAAAAGAAGAAGAAGAAGAAGAAGAGGCATCAACAACAACTTTTCAGAAGAGACGATTCGTTAAGGAGAGAGAAGCAAAGCACGGGACAGTAGTCCCGACTCCCCATACGGCGCTTCGTAACCTGCGCACGCCCCGGGCGCTAACTTATTTTCATATAGGCGGACGGAAATTTAGGATTTTCAGGATACCCCCCCCCCTTTTTTTCTCTTACTCCCCAAAACCACTTTCCCGTTATAGCATGGGGAGCATTAAAAGGGGCATTTTGGCAATTTTAACCTTAGGGCGTGTTTGCTACATTACATTTGTTTCCAGTTATTTCAAACCTTTCAGATTTTGTATCTTAGTTCCACGTTCCTGGTTGCTTTCTCAAAAGTTTAAATTTTACATCAACTTCAGTAAGTGGAATCCCATGCAATCAAACACGAAAAAGATAAAAGGATCCCAGATCAGTCACGAATCTGGATGTCAATTTAAACGCCGGTTCTTAGGCTAGTTAGTGGCTAACTTTGGCTTCAGGGTTTGGAGAAAAAAAAAATAAAGGTTTCTAAGCCATATTAGCATCGGTCTAGTCTATAATAGAAGAAAAGCGTATGTAATTGTTTTTTGTGAATATGATCCAAAGACTGAGAAAGGTCATAAAACGCCTTAAAAAGTGTTGTATAGCTCAACTTGACAAATTCATGAAATGTTCAGGTAAGGACTTGAAGCAGTATTTATGCGGCTAGACAAAGGGGGGCTTAAGAACTTCAGGGTCCTATTTTTCCGACCTGAACAAAAGGCTTCTGCATTCTCGACATTTCTGGTTTGTTCTACAACCAAATATAGCGAACACCTTTTTGGCAATCAATATAACAAAATTTAATGAGAGAAGATCTAGATAGTTATAAGTCATAATATTTGGCCAAGTTCAGCACCCTAATAATCACTTGATATCATCCAACCACTTTCCGAAGAGGTGGTGCATCGAGATATAATTATCAATAAACATTTTTACATCTCCCAGCGTGACTGGCAAATTATTGAGTTGTCACAGTACCACTAAGTAAACGTAATTGAACCGTCTATTTTTGGATTCCCTTTTCAATAAAGGAACTTTCTCATGTCGTATGACAAGGATACAGGTAGTATAACGATTTCTTAGATTACGAAACACCGAGTGCAAGGTACACACAGTGCGGGTGACCTTGTTAACTGGGACTTCTTTTTTTTTCTCAAACATGCTTACTGGCAATACTCCCTTAGCCGTGAGCTAAAGACTAAAAAGTCCAGGTGCCCATATGCCCATAACAAGTAATCGATCTTCAACTTCCTTTTGGATGTCCAAATTTGTTATTGAAATATCAGTGTAGGACTAGAAATATAATTTCACTACATCCAAAAAATGAACTTGCATATGTACCCGGTATTAACAACCTTAACTCCTAAATACAAAACTGTTGAGTGGAGGGAAGCTTGACAATTGTACTGTACAGCTCCAGCAGCCTGTGCAGCTGGTGAAGACAAACTCACTTCAGGATTCCAGCCACATTATGCAAAGCTTTCTTGGCAATCTTAAATTTTCCGGCAAGGAAAGCACCTTTCTCAGTAGCCATCCCAAGAACATACCTTTTGAGGAAGAACTGTATGCCCTCCCGCAATGCCTCGAGCTCAGGAATGCCAGCGATGCGTGTGAAAATGTTCCATATTTGATCATCTGGATACTCAAAAACAGACTCTACGAGAAGCCGGAAATGCATGACACGATTTGGCGTTAATGTTTTTGGATTGCTAAATTCCACAACTTTCAACAATGCAAGAGAAAGCGAAAAGGAAGCCAACATCTCAGCCACAAACCGTGCCAAATTTACAGATCTCCTCAACTCCATCGAATCAAGCTGCTTGAAATGGTCCCATAAACAATACTGACAAGAAGAAAATGGAAGAGTCAAAATATTTGACAAAACAATTCATTTTTCAGCTGCCTACAAGCAATGTAATTTGTATTTAAACCTATCAAGTAAGGTACTACATTGTATTTCAAGGTCACAAGCAATGCACTTTAAAGTTTAAACTAGACATATTGCATAAGAGCTGAAAACTAACGGAAGAGAGAATACTTAATGACATGGCAGGTCAAACGCCAGTCTAGAAGTTGTGTGTCTCCTTTTCCATGCTTATGAGAAAATCCCGTATATATTACAGGACATTTTACATATCTCCTGGTCTTGGAATGCCGATAATAGGACATCCTATTTCTTGCATCCTAGGAAAAGAGAAACGTTGAGATGATATCTCAAGGAGCCAAGACTTCCCTCCTTTCCCCTTGCCCACGGGGTCCACAGCTGCTTCACAGCTTGAGTTGATACCTATGCTACTTGAACCAGCGCCAGCCACCGGCCTGAGATGGTGCGCCAACTAGCCAGAGAAAACAAGGAAAGCTAAACCTTTGGCTAATATATAAAGGGAAGTAGAAGAATGGAACGTACCGGGCCAAGAGACTTGGCCGACAATAGGAAAGCATTTTGCAATTATGTTCAGCTTTATCAACACCACGTACATAGGTTGATTCACACAGACTTCTAAATTCTAACCATCTATATTAACCTAACACTCTCAGATGTCCAGCACTAACCTAACACTCTCAGATGTCCAGCACGACCTCGAAAAAATAATGAAAAAACATAACACCTTGAAATGGCTTACATATAGGTTTCTTAGTACTTCAAAGCACCCAATATTTTGCTTGCTGCGCATGGCATGTCAAGCTCCGGACGATCCACCCCATTGCAAAGCTAAAGCACGCATCAGGTATTATAAACCACCTCTTTTCTTCTTTCACAGTATGACCATATGCTGAAAAGATGATAACCTTTAAGTCTTCTCTGCCTCATTCCTGGAAGGAGGTTATATTTCTACCCTAGGTTCAAGCATATTTAAATGCTACCTACTACTCACCATTCTTTTGTCCTTGGACCTTGAGGACAGAGGATTTGCTTCTCATTTATCTTCTAAATCCTCTCTTCTCCCTACCACTACTCTTTTCTGTAATTATATGTAAGGGCGTTCTCCAATCTGCTAGTCAAGAAAAACAACCATCTCTCTCCTCTGTCTGTGTAATTATGCTTGTGGACATGTGTTATCCACCAGAACGGATGAGACTATCTAAAAGACATGCATTTAATCCTTCACATGAACATCCAACTGCCATACACATAAACAAAGCAGCATATTGACATAAACAATGCTTTACCTGCAAAGTGAACTTGTGATTTTTGTCATAACTGCACAATTTAGAAGCTAACACACAGTAGTACTTATTGAAGACTTTTTCTTGTAGGCAGCAATCAACAAGAACCCGCATTATCTCTCTGTCCTGTTCCAATTTGGATGAACAGTTGTTTAAATTTAAGTTACACCATGAAAAACCAGTAAAGAACAAAATAAAAAAACAAACATTCACACAAATACACACCTGTTTTCCCGGCAAGTCTAGCCTTAAAATTTTTTCAAAGGCATCCATGTAGTCTTCACCACTCATAATGACACAGAAGATTGCCCTCCTGGCCTCGGTATTCATCCTCTGTGCTGAGGCAAGTTGCAACAGCTTTTGCGCTTCTAATGCTTCACTGTCAATTTTTTCAGCGATCTCTGTGACAGAGTGTTCAATAGGGCGAGCGTCACCAGACAGCCACCACTGGCCTTTCTTGGCAGGATCAAGAAGCTTGCTCCATTTCAGTCCTCTAAGTTGAATTTCTTCTGCCCCTAACTGCAACAGGAGGTTTGTAAGTAAAACCACCTCAACAACAAATGCATTCGACATGCACCTTTCCAACAATGAACTATAATGAGAACCCTATCTCCCCTCTAATGATGTAGCAAAAAACAATCAACCAGCTGAACGGATATTTTTTGCTGAGTGTACCAACAAAATTTGGCCTTGTGCAAGAGAAGTATAACAGAGAAACATCAGACACTACCTTCTGCAACCATTTCTTCAGCCTAACGTGATGAGGAGAATCTTCTTTTGTCTTTTTTTTGTTATTTTTTATATCACATATGGTCTCTAGCATAAATTCCATCTGCCAGGTAAAAAAAAAAAAAAGATAGTCACTCCCAGAAAGATACTCACAATTAGTCTAGACTAAATGCAGAGACACTCAGAAACTACTAGCAAAACCTACCCGTTTGCTATTCATGACAGATTGACCATTTGATGCACCTTGCAGAGGAGATTTCAGTTCCAGGACCCTTTGCTGAACTGAGAGAATGAAATCTTTCATCGCAGCAGGATCATCACCTCTTAGCTTCATTCCACAACCTGCAAAATTGCACCAGCAGCTATAAATCAACAATGTAACGGTGGATAATAGTAAACCCCAAGGAACCCAGGTAGCAAATAGACTGACATTGCAAGATTGTCATGATTGTTGCTACATCCAGTTCCATCATGTGTTTGCTCATAACAGACAGAAGGTCATATATTAAATCACTGCAAAACAAATTACTGAATTATCAAACAATATTATCAAAACATTCTCACAGACTAGGACAGGATCAAGATGCATTCTAGATTCCCAACATGTACAAGCATTCAAGTAATCAAAATGCACAGCCATGCTTGCATTAAAGCATATTAAACAAACATGTGCACATTGGCACTACTTGGAATCTTAGATACACAGGGTAGCCAACGTTACCTGGAACAAACCCCAAAGATGCATAACTGCGACAAAAGCAGGGCAAGATTTCGTAAAGAAAGGCCATCTCCTTTCACATACTCCTCCTAAAAGAAGATTAAAGTTAATATATAAGAAGAATGACCCAAAATATAAACCAAATAAAAAAATTCATGTCAACTTGTGGCTTAGCTGGAATTACCCTGTAATGGCCATTAATCCTAAAATACAGAAAAATCTAACAACTGATTAGAACTTCTAGCATCATTCCATGCTGATTACTTGCAAATATTCATAAACATTTTAGGTCGCCTGTAATATACTGCAGAACTCCTCTTTCCAGTTGCCAAATTTCAATGACAAAGCTATAAGAAAGTCATATCACATATGATGTCCTAACTCACATGACTACAACTGCAAACTTAACCAGCTGTTGGTGTACACCCAGGCACAAATTAAATTAAGTGAACCTCAAGAAAAAAGTGGGATTCAGAAGGCTTTGGACAACCATTTGAGGATGTAGAAAGAAGAAGATCTGGGGAGAATTAGGTGGAAAGATAAATGTTGCACCTAGGTAAAAATGGACATGACTTGTGAACAGTCCTATGTCACATGCTGACGGTGCACTCGTTCAAGAGTTCCCATGGCTCATCTCCAGGTGGATTCTATATTCAACCTCAAGAAGGTTTAAGCTTCTGCCAACCACTGCCCAACACTCTAATTTTACAATCTATTGTGCATAAAAAACTTTGCCTCATTAAGACATAACAGAAAAGGGTGGACTTAAATACCCCTTTCCATCTAGGGGCACATACATGGTGCTAATACGGACAAAATGTTGCATTGAAGTGCCTAAAAGAGAAAAATAAATTCTATAATAAAGATTATTCCACTCATTCGCCTAGGATAATACAGCAAGCCAAGTATAACAGCTGAGTTAATCAATCCCAGATGTAGGTAACACAAAACATTCCATGTCAAATTTTTTTCCTCTGAACATCAAATTTTTATATGAGCAAGAAACCCATCCACTGATTGCAAAAATGGGCAGAAAAGCCACAGGGAACCCATTGAATTTTGGAACAAACACCCAATTGAAAAAATGAGTGTTGATTTTGCTTTTACTTATTTAACATAGTTGAAAGTCAGTACCATTGAGGTTTCAGCAAGCAAGAACATGGTGAAAGAAGAAATTGAAGTCCCAGCTAATAGACACTAGAGCTACATTTCCCTTTCAAAACATGTCAGAGTACCTCAAAGGTTTTACCGATGAAAGTCAGAACCATTGAGATTTCAGCAAGCAAGAACATGGTGAAAGAAGAAATTGAAGTCCCAGCTAATAGACATTAGAGCTACATTTCCCTTTCAAAACATGTTAGAGTACCTCAAAGGTTTTAGCGATGGAAGCAAGAATCTTTGCCCCAAAATCAATGCCAATAGCTGATGCCATTCCTGCAATAAATGCTGCAAAAACAGCAGCATACCTTCACCCAAAATAAAAAATAAAACGAAAAAGAGGTATCAAACCCCAAGCCATGTGAATCATACCCAGACAAAAGTCAAGAAACAATAAGAACCATGCTTAGATGCAAATGTCTATATGCATAAATTCTCAAATGTTCAGCCAAAAGACTTCAAATCTGATACAAAACGAGAATTTGTTTGCATCAATTTGTTGAAGCTTCCAAAAGACAATAAAACAATGATAATAATTCACATATAACCATGTCTACATGGATAATCATGTGTAAATTACCTAAAAACATACGTCTGTTTAAAATGCTTATACCAATATTGCAACATTAATAAGAACATCAACACTTGAAATTTTCTAGACAGACTAATGTTTAAAATGAGGTTGGCAAAGACCATTAACTTTATCCGTCCCCCTAAGGTAGAAAAAGCAGAAGCAGTTCCCATGAACAATACAAAAGTCAGATAAACCATGCAATTCTCACTTTCCAACCAAATGCACCCTGGAAGGAGCAGAACATATACATTGCAAACATTCCCACTGGTTTGACGAGCTCAAGTTGCCACCATTTACAGAAAACAAATAATGGATGCACAAACAAGAAAAGAATACCAATCTACAGAATGGATATCTGGGCAGGTGAGAGTATTAACTGTTCATTACCCCGTGGACCTCTGGAACAAGAAGCCAAAACCTCCTCACTAACCATCTGAGTGCCTCTATTACGGCCAAATGACTGCCAAAAAATTAGTGGGGAAAGAATGAGTTTTAAAATTAATAAAACAACTAGACGTATAGCTACAGGCAATCCATCTTAAGAAGAAGCAACAGCAGATATAATAATATTACAGACCCATTTTAAAACAAAAAAGAAGTGTAGACTTACTTGAGCAAATACTGACAAAGATGTAACCCACTTAACGGAAACAAAGAGCAAAAAGGAGAACATAATAAATCCATAAAAACAAGTAAGACTTACTTGAACAATTACTGATATGTCTTTAGTAATTGACTCAACATTGGATTCTGAAAGCCTGTTCAACAACCCTACAATATATACAAGTTAAATAACCAATTCTACATTTCCATGTTGAATAACATATATACAGTATAAAGTATAAATAAATAAAACAAGAGCCTGATGTTTTCAAAATGTAGCACCTCTGATCTGACGTCGAACCTGACCAAGCTCCTCTGACTCATTATCAGAGAGACGTCTCAAATGAGGAGCAGTATATTTCATGCTCTTATGTACTGAAGATTCCAACATACTCGAAAGGTCATCTTGTGCTGCTTCCTTGTCAAGATTCTCAGCATTAGACACTGCTTTCACCTCAGCAATGTCAGGATGTATATCATCTGCCTGTGTCAAGTCAAATACATCATCTGTAGTGGTACCAGAATCATGAATGTCATTAGTGGTATCAACATTCTCCACTTGCCCCTCACCATCACTTGTTGAACCATCTAAATCCTCTTCAGAATCCAAAGATTCGGAAGCTCTTTCTAGCTCTTGCTCCATGCTTTCCCCATCTGATGAAGCGGACCCTGAAGAATCAAGGAGTTGATAATCTTCTACCAACTCACTGGTATAATCAAGCAATTCATTGATCCCATCATTGGGACCACCAAGTTTTCTGAACTTCACCTTCAGTTTCTTTGCAAGCTTCTCTTCCATTTTTAAATCATCTACTGCATGAGCTCCTTTATTCATTTCCATCTCCAGATACTTCTCAAATTTCGTTTTCGACTTTCTAGGATCACCCATGCTCTTCTCTCTTTTGTCGATCTTACTTAACCCTTTACTTTTAGTGAAAGTAGTACTATCACCATGCGTATCTTCCTTAAGGTTATCAACTTGAGGCATATCAGGTGTTCTTAACCTTGATTTTTTGTAGCTATGCACGTCCCTATCACTCCCATTTTGTGTTGGATGTTGAATCTTTCTCTTTTTACACAAACCATCAAACGAAGATAAGCTTTGTGAAACTGCAATGTTCTTGATTGATTTCTGTGATGAAGATTTATTCAGAAAACTATGAGGAAGTTACTAATAAGAGTCCCATTCAGAAAATCGATTTGTAACACTTCACAAAGAAAAAATAAATAATAAAGTTAAGAATGCAAAAAGGAAGAAACATGCCTGATCATTTACCCACGAACTAAATTGCCTCTTCTTCTTCACTAGCCTTGCCTCTTTTCTTCTGTCCTTACGTGATTTTCCACCATTTTTCTCTATAAGAACATGAAGAGAAAAATACTAAAATTTGTGCAGTAACTGAAATAAGTAAAAAAAAAACAATTTCAAAAGAAAAGGCATAGGTAGGAAAAAAAATTACAAAGTGAAGCCTAATCCTATAAGCAAAGTCACAGGATTCATATTAGAGAATCAACAGAGATAAAATTCAACACAAATAGTAGCACATTTTTCTTTCACTAATGCAATTCAAAGACACTGAAACAAAAGCAAATTACAACAGATGTAAGAGAAGGAGAACATAGGAAGAACAGATCTTACCCATGATTCTTCACCAGAGTTCATACAACTTCCGCTTAAGTTGCTTCTTTTCTGCAGACAACAAAAACCGGACTATATGTAATCAATTAATTATTACTTAAACCAACTTCCTCGTAAAGACTAAACCTTCACCATTTAAGAATCTTAAATGTTAGCAGCAATTCGTCTTTAGATCAAAAACAAGTTCCTGTTATCAATAGACATGGTCCTTCCAAGTTTTCCATCACAAGAAAAGATAGAGAGAGAGAGAGGGACTTAGGGACCAGCTGATGGCCCTGAATTATTTTCCTGGAATTATAATCAGAGCAATAATTCTGTTCCATACCAAGGTGTGTTTGATATTCTGGAATAATCATTACAGATGGGCCTGCACAAAATGCTTGGGAAAAAGTTACCATTGGCACCTAGCAGTAACAATATTTGGAAATTAGAACACAACCAATCCAGTACTTGAAGCATTGAGATTTACCTGCAGTTTGCCTAATTGACGCAATATTACTAATTTACTGTATTAATAATTAAAGTACTGATTGTTTTCAATTTGTATCAGCACCAAAAGAAGGTGCCTCCAACATTGTAACTACTGTTTTATCACTGAATTTTGCTGAACGTGACTTGCAGATCCGATAAATATCTGATGTTCAACTCTACATATATCTGGCATTTAATCACAATCTCTATGTATTAAGAGACTTGATCCCGAACAAAGTTCAGAGCAAGAGAGGGAGAGAATTCATGGATACATACACACAGAGATATACACATACATGCATACATACACATAGAGATATACACATATCCATTTGAGATTTGGATCATATTAGCCAAAACAAATCCAGATCAACTATGTCTTCCCATATTTTACAAGCATTCGAATTCAGATATAAAAGAAATCCAACTTGGATTATCTTCTAATATCCAACTGAGCAAAATAAATTCAATTTCAGTCAGATGTCAGACCTGACCCCCATCATTTGCAGCCGCAACATGTGAACATCTAGGGTAGAGACGTGTTTGGTTGGGCTCCTAACCTTTGGACCACAAATTTGAAATTGAGATAACCCAGTGGCATATAATGCAATATGCACTTAAACAGGCAAAGTGTTCTTCTGAGGGGGAGATTAGTTGAATCTACTAAAGAGACAACTTGATGATATACAGAAGTGGTTCAAGTTGTGAACCCCCGAGTTCAGTAATAACATGCAGCAAATTTCTGCAAAGCTGAAATACATAAAACAAGTGCAGCATTATGTAACGGCCACGCAACAAAGCAAAGAAAGGCATCAATAACACATACTGATATCAATATTTTACACGCATACATGTCATGCAAATACATAAACAAATAAAGATGAATCTATTATCTACCTATTACACTAGGAACTCGGGAGGCTTGATATAAGTTGATACTTAGCTGCCTTCCCTGGAAGATCTATCTTGCTTAGCCGAAAAAGAAAAATACATATAATGGCGAGTCTTGTTGACTCAGCGAGCAGATTATAATAATGACCATATCAATCAAGGACAAACACATGATCTCAACAAACAGTAGATGACACGATATTAGCATACAGTCAAACTTGATTCTCCTAAACTTGTTCTAAGTTTAGTTCTTAATTATCTGTTATAGAACTCTTAGCTTTCTTGTATCAGTCTTTTTCTTAGAGTTCGCTCTATCGCTTCGAGAGAAACTCGCTCTTCCCAGGAATATTAGCTAACCGTCATAACCCTATGGGTACATCCATCCTTCAAATTCATTCAATTGCATCATGCCCACAGCAATGCACACGAAAAATATTGCAACATTCACATCAATCAAACATATCAATCATATCTTACAAAACTTAGTTGAACCACAGAAAGTAGTATTAATCTGTGATTGACTCGTAGTTGTCCTATGCAATTATCATTCTACGATGCTTTTTAATACACAATCAGGGTCGAAGAGATACTCGACTCGATACCCCGTCTAATATGTCCTAAGAAGTTATTATAATTGCTATCATGCACATGCAATTGCGTAGTAATTTTAAAAACAAAACAAATCTCATAATCATTCAATCACATGCATTCATCCATTGAACACAACACAATCATAGGTTCCAATGATCCTGAAAGGCACGCATTCTAAAGTTGGCCCCAGGCAAGGATTTGTCTAAAATGTCGTCATACCTGCCACGCGTGGCCAAAAATACCCAAAATCACCTCGAGCTTCGAATCTTGTGTTCAAGATCCACTTGACGTGCCCGGTGTACCTACAAAAATATTCAGGCAATAAGTCTTCTGTTCGTTTCGCTTTAAAATGTATACAAGTATGAAATATGATCATTGAAGCATAGGTCATCGCCTCAGGAAGGTGCCGACAGATAGTATCAGCCCATAAAGCCCTCCAATAGGTTTTTTCCCAATAAGCAAAGTAATATGCACATCAACAATAACATACTTCATGAGTTAGCTAAAATGGTTCTCCACAACATCAAAATGCTTCCTAACCGCTTCACATATTAACTCATCATGCTAAAAAGTCTTAGGGCAAAAATTCAATAGAATTAAGTTCGTTTAGCCGTACTCAATCCGCTTTTAGTGTCTTCGCTGCCATAGTGTCCCCGGCAGCCAACCTCAAGTGCTCGACTGATCCCCAAGCGGCCAAAAATTATATGTGGCCGTCGCCTCCAACGCTTTCAATTCACTGTTATGAGGGGAAGGATGCATTCTCCAAGCTGCAATCCAACCAACAGTATTAAATAGGGTGAGAATTAGAGAAATAGAGATCAAAAGAGAGGTCTGCCGTTAGAAGAGGGCATCCGGTAAAGGACAGGGGAGAGGGAGAATGCAGAGAGAGAGTGCTCGGCTGAAGGTGAAAGACGGTGAGAGTGAGAGGAAACTGGCAGTAGAGAGAGTGCAAGCAGAGGGACGAGAGAGTAGCGAAGGAGGGAGAGAGTGCGGGAGAGAGGGCGTGAGCTGAAGTCTCGAAACAAAAGGGGAAAATCGGGAAAAGCAAAAGAGAGGGAGATTGAAGACGAGAGAGAACCCGAGGGGGTGTGAGCGATAGAGGGCAGCACACGGAAGGGTGGAGAGGAAAAGACGAGGGCTGAGAGCTTGCGGGAGAGAGAGGGATCGAGCGGAGAGAACTCGGACAGAGAGGGAGACGACAGAGATCGACGAGAGGTAGAGGGGCAGAAATGCGGTAGTGGGCGAGGAAGAAGGAGAAAACAGAAAAGACAGAGAGAGATCGAGACGACTCACCTCAGCGCCGCCGTCGCCCCTCACCTCCGCCTGTGGTTTTCAGTGCATGGCACGAACCAGCAAGAGCAGCGAAGATGGAGAGCCCCGGCGTCGGGCTTCTCTTCAAGCGGGTGGGGTTCGGATCCGGGTCTTGACCCTAATCCAGCCCGACTTGCCCCACGACATGGGAAAGGTTTGTTTTCAACTTATATCGGATCAGATTTTGACATAGAAGGGCCTTATCAAAACCTTGTATAGTTGGATTTAAATGCAAAGTCTATACCTATTATTTTGGATCTGAAAAAGCGCGATTCTATATTTTTTTTTTATTATTGACTTCAAAGTGGATTTGAACCTAGCCTTGGAGATATGATCTCAATGATAAGTTGATGAGAAACATATCATAAGTTAACCATTTTAGAATTTAATCACATTTTTATAATAATTCAAGTTGAACTACTCATATCATATCAAAATTTTGATGGTGCAGAAAGCATCAATTTTTTTGTAAAAACAGCTTAAAATAAAGCATGTTTAATATCAAATTAGTTTTTACAAATGTATTAAGATATTTGTATATTGTTTAAAGTTTTCTATAGTAAAAATTTGAAGGGTCTGGTTTTTACCCCTGGCTGTTTGGGATCTATCAATTTCCCTATCTATATAAGAGAGTAAGACTGAATCTTCTTAGCTTAACAAGGATAAACATCTTGGTATGTTGTAAGGCACAATTGCGATTAGCATCATATCTTTCAACTTGTTCTAAACATTCCTCTTTTTTTTTTTCAAAATTCAAGTTTCTAATTTGATTTCAAATGTTATCTTCCAACTTGTTCACTAAAATCATTTTTCAAATTCTATTTTCCAACCATATCACAATTTATTCTGGACTCGTGTTCCAAATTAGATTTCCAAACCCAGTATTCAATTTCCTCCAAAATCAAGGTTCAATCACATTGTGGTTTCCTTGGTGGTGTATAATTGCGATCCAAAGCTGTGGCTGCAAGACAAGTTACAATCCATGTTGCTGAGTTCTCAAAGTCGGTTTCTGCCAATGATTAATATATATATATATATATATATATATATATATATGCATTCTCTGATGAATTGAACTGCAAACTTTGTCCATCATAGTTAAATATGTTGAGTCCTAGCTTTTGAGGTTGGGATTTAAATTCAGCAGAAGGGGAGAAAGAAATGAGACTTAAAATTACTAGAATTTGAGCCATCAAAGAGTAAGGAAGCAAGACGGCTGCAGAATGACTCTCACTCTCTTCCATCCTAACAGCCAACGAGGTCCTTCGTTTGCCGGTCCCTTCTTTCGTGCTACTGTGGCTCCTCAACCTTAACTACATCAACACTGTTGACTACATCTACCACAGGGACTTGATGGCGAAGAGACATGTGGGCTGGTCTGGTGTGGGTAATTGCTCAAACCAATCCCCACATAAAGTGCTTACTATCATATTGATACTGATACCTGCACTGGCCGCCATCAGTCTCCTCCTGCTGCTGCTTGACATTGGCTACCCATCTCTCTCACACAAATTGCATCATGTTGGTTAAGCAACGTCACTAGGCTCCTTTTGTTTTGAGACAAACAGAAATGGGGAGAAAAGATCAACTTAAGTGCACTATCTTTCCACTCCTTTACATTCTTCCCTAGATTTTTTCATTCTAATTTTCTTTTTTCCTTTTAAAGTTCTTTATTGAATTTGCATCAGTGTTCCCAATGTCTCAGCATAACCATTTGAACAGATTCGAACTGAAGGGTACATTGTACTCCATCCAAACCCAACAAAGCACAGAACCCTGGACGTAGGGAGAGTGAAGAGGGCTTTGGGCCTCACTCTCCAGGCAGTGGGTAATCTACCGCTCACCCGAATAATTCTCTATAACAATAATGGTGAATCTTGCATGTTCAACTCCGTCACCATAATATTTGTATCATCACCACCCAAACACTACAATGACCACTAAACAAATGTTCAGCATCCGATACGAAGCCAGACAACTAAAATAGTAGGCGACTCGTGACAGAAAACAAAAAGATTCATCACATGAAATAATAAGTCTATTACTAAAATTTTGACTGCAGGAGAAACAATTTAATATGTTAAACAAGACTGGGCTATTAAAATATGCAAATATAATCCACTAACAACATCTAATTACACATTTTTGTTGGTTTTTAATATTTTATATGTTTCAAAACGTGGGCTTCACGTACCACCTCATGAGACTTCCAGCACCTCTCATCGACCTGATCCTTCTAGTAACATCGCATTCAACCAGTGTTTTCCTAAATACAAGAAAGCCTTTCTGAAGAGAACCTACCATGCCAAATCCAAAAAGTTGCAATGGCAGATCAGCAGCATGAAGCCATAGGCATACGACCCACCGCTTTCTGTAGTAACGCCCACTTGCTAAAGAGAGAGAGAGAGAGAGAGAAAGCATTCTTTACATGGAAAGTAACTAGAAACAGCAAAATCGGTATTATTTAAATTTTAACAAGTTCACGGATCAAACGAGATCGACTTCTACAACACCCCTTAAACGTCCTCAACCAAAGGATATTAGGAAAGACGCAGCAAAAACCACTTGAACCAACGCCAAATAACACAAATAAGATTCCAAGCATGAAAATAATGGCATATCTGATAAATATGCCACAAAAAGATCCCAGCTGCCAGCAGCAAAATCGTTTGGTTATCAGATTCTCCAAAAACAACCTAGACCATTCGCTTGCATCTGAACATGCTCCGTTCTCTGCGACAAGAGGCAACAGTGAGAACAGACTAAAATGACCAATGGACACTTATAAGCCAAGCATTTCCACACAACTGCTTTTGAACAAAACACAACTTGAATGTTCGATAAGATTAAACCATCATCCATGAGATTGTAACTCAAACATGCAATGAAAACCATTTTTACATTCACTACCAGTTAAGAAACTCAAAATTTCCTGAAGCTTCTTCAGAAAGTTCAACTGACCAAGCCACTGCCAAAAAATGCATATAGGAATTAATTGCCAAGAGTCTGGATCACTTGCGACTTTCCATCCATGAGAAAACCAGTCAAAAGAATGTTCCTTGTAACGAACTTTCTCAAGTTGAACTTTCACCAGAGGCCAGGCTCAACTCAGAATAGAATGGAGGCAATTGATGATAGATGAATAGGTGCACTAAAAGAAGGATGTATTTCTTATTCAATACTGTTAAATGAACGCTACATCTTCAAAGTCATGTGGCTAAGAGGCAAATAATTAAAATAAATGGCCACAAGAACAAGAAACTAGTGTTAAACCACAGAATGATGCAACTAAAAGATGGACTATCTACAGGAGCTAAACTTCTATGTTGACAAGTCTGAGCCAACAAAAAATACTAGAGTGCATGAGAGCAATGATAGACAGGTAGAAGTACAGTATCTCCATAGCCACATCATCAGGAAACTATCTGAACAAAATTATTGGTCCACATCCATGCCAGATAAAGTAGGTTAAAAATGCAATTTAGAAACCAAGGGTGCCATTGAGAGAAGAGTAAAACTTGGGAAGCAATGGCACTCACAGATCTTGTTGAATGCCACAATATCACAGCTTTGAATGTACTCATTGGCTGGTTCAACGGTAAGGTGCTCCTCTATAAGGTTGTCCACAGAAACAAGGTCATCAACAATTGTCATCATAATCTGCAGCTTCTTGATGCCATAGCCAACTGGAACAAGCTTAGCTGCATTCCCCACAAACATCAGTTAATATTTTGAAGTACCAAAACCAGTTTAAGGAATATAAAGTACTTTAATCCCTTGACACTTACATGCTCCCCACAGCAAGCCTTCCATTTGGAGGCTTCTTACAGTTTCCTCTAGCTTCTTCATATCAGTCTCATCGTCCCAAGGTTTTATGTCCAAGAGCACCGAAGATTTACCCGCTAAAAAAACAATAATAAGATAAATAAATACAAAAAGTAAAAAAAAATAAACATGCTCCTTCTTCAGTCAGAATACATGATTGTTGTCTCAAATCTGCTTTACACAACAAAAAAATATAAAATCTTAACTCACATAAATAGCAGTACTAGGACATAGACACAAAGTCCAAGTATGGCTATACTTGTAGACCACATACATAAGACAAAGTCATGAAGATACACCTGACGCAAAAATGAAGCATTGCATGCCAAAATCATTTTTCTTGGGACAAGGGAAAATCACTGGTTTCAAACATCTCAAAAAAGTTAAGAGCAATGATACCATGACACCACAAGAAAAGGAAGCATCCATCAATCACCAGGAGTAGCAGAAGAGTGAACATTTCATTTTGAAAATACATTCAAGAGCTAGCAAGAATAAACTTATTCAGGGTTTTCATAAGATTGTAATTGCTGTCACCAGTTGAAAGAAATTCCTATAGACTTTATTGAATTATGTAGTATTAACTTGCTTAAGTGATACATAGGAACACTCCATACAACAGATTAGTCTCCTTTCCTCCTGCCACTAGGAAAGACTGTGACAATAGCTAACATCCAAAAGAACAAATTCCAGTTGACTTGCATCCCACCAGAACACCACCTTAAGGGAATAATTTCCCCACACATTTGTACAATGCATACCAAGACAAAAAAATGAAAACATCTACAGATTAATGAGCTTCAGATGGTTTATCCATTTGAGTCTGTTCTCTCTTTGCACGTGTAGGTATATGTCAAAGTTTCAAACAATTTAAATAACTGAACGTATAAACCTGCAAATTTCTCAAATTTGACAAGAACAGAACTCACATCCGTACAGAAGATGAAAACAATAAACAACCAAAATCTTTTTTCGAACATGACAATTCATGTTCATGGACACGTATAGTTAATGAGAACATAAGATGCGTACAATGTCTCAGTCATAAATATGAAACTTTCTAAACTCAGACTGTTTAAATTCAGAAACGCGAGGGAATCTCATAATGTTCAAGAAAGAGACAACTTACACTCCTTCTTCTTGCCGGAAGCCTTTACGGCAGCTGCACGTTCTTCAGCTGCCTTCTTCTCTTCTTCTGTTTCCTCACCAAAGAGATCAACATCATCATCATCATCTTCTTCATCTACTTTGGCCTATAAAAAGCATGATAACGTTAGAAACTGTTGCATGACTGTTTGGTTTTTGACTTGTCACATGCACCCAAAATGAAAATCCTTTACGGATCTGAAATAATAACTAATTTTGAGAATACCCTAAATTAGTTGTTCTTTCAATAGACATGTTGATATAGAAAGTTTTATTGCATAAGTTGAATAAAACCTTTGCATCAGAAACAGGAGGAGATATAGAGGCCTCTTCAATGTAAGAAGTAGAAGTCTCCACTTTGACACCTTCACCCTCCCCAGACACGCCACTGCATATACGAGAAAATAATATTGTACTTAAAGTGAAAATTATCCAAAGGACGCAAAAAAGGTTAACATAAGATGAGATGTAACCACCCACCTCAACCTGAGAAGCGCGCTGATGTGATCATACCAGCGGCAGACATTCACAAACTTTGATGATGGTGCTCCAGACAGGGCCGTGTAGACACAAAGATCGTCCTTGGAAGCTTGGTAGCTGCATTTGTTTTACAAAACAAATAAACAAACATTGCGGAAAAAAACAAAAGACAAAGCAAGAAAAAAGAAAAGCTACAAGCACAAGAGAACAAACCCAGTAATGTAGCTACGGGAAAGGAGGTAACTGTCCAGCTTCTCAAGACCAGATTCAGAGTGAAGGTTGCTGAATGAAACAGCCATTTCCACCAAAATTTTCCAGCAAGTTCCTGCATAAAAGGTTGAAAAAAATCCATCATTCAGAAAAATCAGAACCCTTCGAATTTGTGCAACATGGGACACGGCATTTTAGAGTGCGTCACTCACCCAAAAAAACAGAAGAAGCGGAGAAGGAGAAGGGAAGGAGGAAGAAGAAATTAGAAAAGGAAACGTACTACGGCGTCCCAGCAATGCGTGGCAGCTGAAACGATTAGGGTTTTATAAATTTTTTTCATTTGTCTTCAGTTACTATTTTGAAAAAGAGATGCATTTTTTATTTTTTACTATCTCTCATCCAAACTTTCTTTTATTACAACAAGAAGTTTATTACGAAAATCGTCTTTCTTTTCAAACACAGTAACGAATGGGACCAATGGGTGACAACGAATTACACAGCTGATAAATCACAAGTTTCGAAATAGGTGAACAGATTAGGAACCCAACTAACAATTTTGCCTGATCTACTCCTATAATAACACAGCTCCCTGGGAACTGATAAACGAATAAGTTCCTAATAATTTGTAGATCACAATGCGACCCTATTTGAAGCATCTCGAATGCCACAAATTCGACCCTTTTTTTCTTCTTTCTTTGATGTAGACGAGTTATGGATTAAGGGCTTAACAAGATCCCTACTCATCGACGTAAGGGAAGTATGAAGGTTGACCAGAACAAAACCTGAGTACCCATTGTCAAGCACCAAAAACCACGATAAAAAATACACAAAACCAAAGGCCTGTAGCTCACTGAAAAATAAGATGACGAGGTGAAACCATTCTAAATCAGAAGCTAAGTTTCAACAGTCAGATCTGACGCAAATCCAACTTAAGCAAGACAGACTTACTAAATCCCAAACATGATCGCAAGGTGAGTGTGAATCGTCATTTGTCAAAACTTTATAATTGCATAAAAAATGAATCACTATCATATCTCCTCCAAATGCGAGGGATTAAAGTCGGGTTGTAAAGTTAATGCATCAATCGGTATACTATCTGCTGAACCAAATAGAAGAGAAATCTGAACTTTGTAACGAAATGAAGGCGGCCTCAAGAAATTTCATACCTTCGGTTTAGCCCCGATGCCTTCCGTCCGACGCCTGGAAACCCTCCACAGAAGCGATAGGGTTTTTGCATGATAACCTTTTATAGAGAGGGAATGGGACCTCAAGCGGGATCGCTTATCGCGTCACCTCATTCCGACCCGGAACCAAAGGTCTTGTCCATTTGTTTGTCTATGTGGGAATAAGAGCCAAGGTGAGAAGCGGGACCAATGTCAACAAGTCCGGACCCCGTTACGAATGAGTTCGATCCATACTCATGTCTACGGTTTTATCCCAGCCCCGGATCCATATTTATTTGGATCTTTTATGAGAAAAACCATCCTTGGATCTCATCAAAAATATCTCCAGTTCATGGTAGTGGCAAAATAATTATTTTGGTCAATTTTAACATTGATAAACCCACATCATGATCCAAACTTCGTGTTGGACCCAAGTATTAGTACGAATACTTGGTGAAGTTACTAACCAGATTCAAAGCAAATAGACCGAGTGATCAGGTCTCGTTCTTTCATGTAAAATCCAATCTCTTCTCAAATGAGTGATCAAGATAAAGCCATACCGATCCGTTGACGTGCTCAGGTTTGCACTTAATCTTTAATCAATGGGGCTTTGGGTTATTATTATTATTATTATTATTATTATTATTATTATTATTATAGAAACAAATTTCAGTAATTGAAAGTTTGATTCTTGTGTGGTTACATGATACTGGCTAAGTTAAACTTGGGCGGCGGCCCGTCCCGGCCTGGCCCGACTCCCAACCTCCGTCCCCCTCTCCCTCTTTGCTCCCGCTCTCCCTCTCCGCTCCTGCTCTCCCTTTTCGCTCCGGTTCTCGGGCTGAACAGCCCGACCAACCGAATCGGGTCGGGCTGAGCGGCAACAGGCCAAATCGGGCCGGGCTGAGCGGCGACGGGCCGAATCGGGCCGGCCCGGCCTGGCCCGATGCCCATCCCTGGGCTACGTGCACCTGTTTTGGTTGAATAGAAAGAGTATTTCATCATACCACTTATATGAGAGCCAGATACTACACCCAACTCCCTATCTTTCTATGGTATAGAACATGCTTTTGAATCTTTGATGTCTCGATGCATCGCACTGGGCCGCCACCGGGTACCCGGTACTCGGCTCGGTCGGGCCCCGATTCGGGCCGAGAAAACCGAGTCCCGAGTCGGGCTCGGGCCCGGGCCCGACCGAACTGAGTACCGGATACCTGGTGGCAGCCAGTCCCCCATGCTCCTCCTCCTCCTCTCCTTCTTCCCCCTTCCCCCCTCCCCTCTGCCTCTCCATCTTCCCCCTTCCCCCACCCCCCTCCCCTCTGCCTCTCCATCTTCCCCCTTCCCCCCATCCGCCTCCACCTCTCCTTCTTCCCCCTTTCCTCATCGGCCCGAGTTTCGGGGCCGACCCAGCCCGATGCCCACCCCTAGCTTCGATGTGCCGTCCCTAACACGCTTTAGTTAGCAGATCATATGGCTTCTATTTTACAATATATATATATATATATATATATATATATATATATATAATTGACTTTCCAAAGAATCAAACCAATAACTGACCCTACTCTAACCCCTTCAAGGATCTCAAACATTTGCTGGTTAATAGGTTCAATGCTAAGTGGAAGCTGGATTCAATCGGACACATTCCAAATGGCTAATAGGTTTTTTTCCACAAGGACATAGACAGGAGTTCACAAGAATAGAAAAGTGAAATGAATATACCATTTATAACTTATGAAATATGATGTACATACATCAAGAAAAGATGCTTCTTTTAGATTTTCATACATGGAGATCATGTATGGTTTATTTTGTAAAAGGCATTCAAACAATAAGTAATTAACTTTGCACAACAACCCCTCAACCCAATCCAACTTCTCATCTATATAGCATCCACACCCACTTTATGCCACCCTGCCCAAAAAGTTACTAGGGAATTATAAAGGCCCAAAAAAAGAAGAGGGATAAGAAATTGAAGCTTTATGACCTTTTTTTTTTCTCTTTGTTTTGTTTTTTACGAGAAAGTAGATTTTGAAATAGGCCTAGGCATCGGGTCGGGCCAAATTCTTGAAACCTGAGCTCGGACCCAGCCCGGCTCGATTAAAATGAAAATATAAAATATATTTTAATTAATAAAAATATATATTATTATTAAATACAAATAATATAAAAAATAAATTGAGCCTACTCAAGCTGGTTTTTTTGGGTCCGAACCAGTTTTTTCAGGCCCAAGCCCGATCGGGCAGAGTACAGGTATCCGGGCCCAATGCCCACGTTTATTTTAAAACCCTGCTGAAAAATACGGATTTTTAAAGGCCATACTTTTACGGTATGAAATATGAAAGAGGACTCTGAAACCCTCTTAATCGCCAAGTTTTGAGAGTTACCAAACTTCGCTCTTTAGCCATTAACAATAAGAGATTGATGCAGATAAATAAAGAAAACAAATTTTATATCAACGTTCTACTACCAAGAGCATGGCAACTTTCCAATAACACTGTTTTGGGTCTGGCAAAACTTGGTGTATTAAACTTTTATCTCTTTCTTCTTTAGGAAAAAAAAGAAAAAAAAAAGTAGTTGTACAAACTCATAGCATGTACGAACTGACTACACTTAGTTTTTGAGGTGTCAACCTTTTGTGCAACAAAGGAAAGGGGCCGGCTGATATACAAGTTAAAGCATAGTGAAAGCAACACCTGAAACATTGAAAGCATACTTTGCAGGTGGCTCCAGCTCTTTTCTTAGGTGATAGAGTGAAATACTCCGACACATCGTCCAATATTAATAATCGGATCCCAGGCCAATTCCCTTTGTTTTTTCTTATAAAAAACATGAATATGAACTCAAACATGAATATGAATTCATTCAAAGGTCAATAACATGACATATTTTCCCGACTTTGCAACTGAAATATCCAACTTTATTATACTATATCTATAATATTTTGTGTTTGACACGAGTTGGACCTGTTTATGTTGCATATGTGATGCTTAAAATTAAAAGTTCATGGATTTACATTGTAGAATTAACATGGTTATCAAGATCTAAGGTTTCCAATTTAGCTATTTGGAGTAGGGCTGAACATGAGCCGAGTCGAGCCCGAGCTCGGTCAGCTCGAACTTGGCTCGACTAACTAAGACATGAACTCGACTCGGCTCGAGCTCGAATATAGCTCGACTATCATGGCTCGAACTCGACTCGATAGTCACTTGTCGAGCTCGAACTCGACTCGATTAAGCTCGATAAGCTCGTTTATAGTCATCCATACTTGTTGAGCTCGAGCTCGACCGTGAGCTCGATTAAGGCTCGAATACGTGAGCTCGACTAAGGCTCGAATACGTGAGCTCTATTAAGGCTTGACTAAGGCTCGAACCGGTTTTTTTAAAACCGATATTTTAATAACGAGCCGAGTCGAGTTTTAACGAGTCCACTTGAGTGAACTCGAATTCGACTCGATTAGTTAAACGAGTCGGCTCGTGAACTCGAGCTCGACTCGTTTAACTAATGAAACAGCTTGAACTCACTTACGAGTCGAGCTTAAACGAGGAGCTCGACTAGTTGTGCACCCCTAATTTGGAGGGATTAGATGAAGGAAACACATCTCGTTCCCCTACTCGTTTAATTGTAAGTGAGTGTTAAAATCTAAGTTGACAAGACCCTGCGAAGGTCGTTTAAATGGAATAGTACACAGCCTTGTTCTTGATTTATAAGAGTGGTTCTTGTATCTTCTGTAACGCCTTCACACCTGCAAATTGTCAGTAATCATACGAATGCGAGCCATTGTGTTCTCTGGAGGCTTTTTTTTCTATAATATGTATGTCACAAACCTGATTGTATTGCAATCAAAGTGAAGACAAGCGTCTTGTACATTCATCAGGCCAAAAAATGCTAGCTCGACTTAACTAATGTTATTGTCAAAATGCATGCATATTGTAAATTTTGAAATGACGAAACTTTTGTCATTGTGTAGCGCAACTAAAAAATTCGTAAGAGATTTAAGTTTTTAACGAAGTAGTTGTGGTGTATTATTGAGGATACTTATTGAAACATTGTTTATTATATATATGTATAACGACGATGGGGTGAACGAGATGGTCAATCCCACCACCCGAAGGGAAGCCCAAAGGCCCTCCCATTCTTCCTACTTTTGGGGTTCTGAGCTGCATCAGTGTTAGTGATAGAACATGGCACCCTTCAACTTGGATGTCGCACCCTACCGCTTTAAGACACATGAACATAACGCCCACGGAAATCCAACTAAAGACCTGCCTTTTACAAGCCACTAGCCCGACCAGCTACGCTATGCCCCTTGAGGCATATATATAACGACGATGAACCCCGAGCTCTTTCAAAGCGCATAATGCACCTATCCCATCAATGGCAGAAGTTCAACATCTCTTGCGCATCTTTTATGTGAAATAACTTGGATCGAACTACCCAACTACAAGTCATGACATCATAATTTTGTGATGCCCAACCTCAACCACCAAGTATTGTCAAGACAACATCATCTAACCCCAAAAAGAGACTGCACAAACAAATGAAAAGAGTGAGACAACATCATGTAAAAAGTTGAAGATGGAGTTGAGACTTGTTCCAGGACATTCAACTTAACTTTCCCAGCCTCTTGCCGGCTGCTCAACACTTGCCAAACTTGACATAAATTTTTGTCGCATCAAATCAAACATGATGTGATCTTCACAAACACAGGCCTGGGCGTCGGGCTGGGCCGATAAGAGTTGGGCATCGGGCCGGCTGATAAGAGTTGGACATAGGGCCAACCCGACACCCGAAAATTGAGTCTGGGCCCGGTCCGATACCCGACATTCGACCCGGTCCAACCTGGTTAAAATAAACATTATTATTCTTTAAAATATAAAATAAAAATTTTAAATATAAAATATATTGTTAATAATAAAAAATATATATTATTTAAAAATAATATTCAAACATAAATCAGACAAAATCGGACCCCCTCGGGCCAGGTACGCGGGCCCAATGCCCAGGCTTAGGGCAGAGTTATTATGAGAAATAGCACAAGAAGCGTGAGACTTTTATGAGTCATGTAAAAATGGAGTAGAATATAGAATCAGTAGTGCATGAGAGCATGGTGGGTGTTCGGGCCTGAACACCCACCCACATGTTCGGAGCTTTGGGTACAACGACTAGCGTGTTTGGGCCTCCAACATATAAACCCTTTTAGTTCTTTTAAGTGGCATCTCTTTAAGGCTTGGTTGCATGACAATGGGAATAGTAACGCATTGTTTTGTATTTGCACAAGTTCATGGAACACTATGTTACTGTGTTCTATTAATATAATTCAATCTTTGGGGTAAGGAGATAAATAACATGTTACTGTTCACATTGTCAAACTACTCCTTAATGGCCATTAGCATTAGGAATAAGATGCATGAATATACCTCAAAATTAGGTTAGATACATAAATAATGTTATGTATCTCATACATCTCATGTATCTCATACATCTTCCCTGATTTTGAGTTAGATTCATGAAAAACTCCCATGATGTTCACAATGCCAAAGGGACTTCGGGCTTTATTTCCGAGCTCTAGGTTGTTAACATCATGTTCATCCGAAGGAAGCCAAACATTTTATGAATAACACCGCCGACAGATGAAATTCAACTACAAATTATATTTACTTAGTTGACCAATGAGCTAAACTATAAGATTATCAATATCTGAATGTTAATCGCGAAATTGACTGAAACGTGATCATACACATTTAGAACTCCCATCAACCTAGCTAGATTGTCAAACTTGGTGAAAAATTTTATTTTAATGAGAAATCTTCTTACGATATGAAACGAGGCTGTGTGCCCAATAACATGTTCTCTTGCACAAATACATGCAAGGGGTAAAGAACAGATCAACCACAATTATATATAAAAAAAAAAAACGCATCATTATGTAAAGACTAGGAAAGATAGAATGAAACATTAAATTGGGATTTGACTGTCTGAAGTTGGTCGATGAACGCAATATTCCTTATTTATTGCCCTTATTAATTGCAAAAGCTTCCTCATGGGGAAAACAAGTAGTTGGCACCCATGTCAGCCAAGTGCATGCATATCTTCATCTCATAAACAAGATGGGGGCAGTCGGCTGGTTGGGTCGCCGTCAATGTAATGCCAAGAGTTGCATTCCCGTGTGTTGAACTCTTGACCTCTTCCAATACACCGATCTTAAGTCCAACCCCCTCGCCAAGTGGACGGTGAAACTTATCCTACGGCACTCAAGTTAGTCCCATAGTAGGTTTAGAGAGAGAGAGAGAAAAGATATATATATATATATATATATAAACTTATCCTAAGGCACTCAAGTTAGTCCCATAGTAGGTTTAGAGAGAGAGAGAGAGAGAGAGAGAGAGAAAAGATGTATATATATATATATACACAAATTTGTCAATTTTCACTGCAAACATCTTTTTAAAGTTTTGCATATTAAGCTTTTACTTCATCCTACCAGATGAATGAACAAGTCATTCTCATAATCCAATGTGAAAAATAAGGAGCTGGATCGGTCAAAGTCCAAAAGCGTATCTTAACTAAGGATTGACCAGGTCCAATTCAAGCTGTCTTTCGCACGACAACAGATAAAAGATATAAAATGAACAAGAAAAGTGACAACGCTGTCAACCCGAAAGTGCCCACCATCATACTCACAAAATCGTACATATATGGCACTTTCATACCTAATGAGTAGGAAAACTTTTCAGGCGCGTTTAGTCGTAGGATGTTTATGTATCTGATTTTGAATTGGATATTCGATCAATCCAAAATTGAACACGAAAAAAAATTAATATTCAATGTTCGAATTTAATAAATGGCATCCGATCGGATTCAGATTTAGATATACATAAATATCCTGTCGGGTTCGGATCGAATTCGTTTTTACACAAATATCCTCTATCTAATGCTATTAAATTTTGAAAATTGGCAAAACCAATTCAAAATTTGGATCCGTGTATGACTATAAAAGTAATATTATGATCAGATTCAGATTGTAAAATCAGATTTCGGATATGACTTTTCTTCACTGAATATATAAATGTTCGAAAAAATGGATATGATTAAGGATATATCCAATCCGACTCTGATCCATTGACATCCATAGTATCAAATGTTTAATTTTTTTTTCTTGAGATATACCTTATTCCTTTTAATTTTTGCTGTTTTTTTTTTGTTTAATGTTTACGTAGGGAAAACCACCTTCAAGGTAAAACTCTTAAGGTCATACCCTTATGCCTTCAAAATTGCTTTGTTTCGAGGTTTTGAGTGGACTTACAATACATCTTTCAACTCGAGTGTGAACATTAAACCCATAATGACCATGAAATTTGAACTTGAGACCATTTGAGTGTGACTTGTCTTGTCGTTCCATTCCATTATATCCCTTGATCATATGAACTTTACTATTTGTTGTGACTTCACAAAAACTTCTATTTTTTTTGTTCGTGCTACAATGGAAAGCCAAGGATACGTCCCCTTACTTCTACCTTCCCTTTTTATTTTTAAGGAGTCTTTACTTGTTAACATCATTCTTAAGCTATAAGATATATATATTTTTTATCTTTAAAATAATTCACGTGCACTTTGTTAGTGTGATTCTTGCCAAACACTCCAAGGCGTCCAAATAATGTTCCTAAGTATACATTGTTCAATACGCTCAAATAAAAGTATAAAAATACTGAGCGTGAATCCACTTATTCTAAAATGCATATGCCAATTAAATAATCAACTTCACAACTAAACCTTGGTCATTAATAAAGCGAACAAAATAACTATCAGTATTATGAAAAAAATAGTAATAACTCATACAATATAAATTTCAGACATATTTTTGGGGTCAAAAGTGCAATTTCCTTTTTACTTTTTATTATTTTACTTTTTGCGAAAAAATAAGATCAAAATCCAACGGACAGAACTGGAGATGAATTCGGTGCATCCCGAGCCGGAAGGCTGCAGACGTCACCGCGTGGGTCCCACCTTGGACCGTCAAACAGAACTTCCAAGAAGGTTACGCAACGGCAACAGAAAACGTGTAAGGCTTTGACTGGAGGGAGTACCGTTAGACCTTGCCACGTGTAACGCATGAGAAAAGTTTGGGCCAACAGAAGGAAACCCAACATCTTAGGGAAACGTGCCTCGGTTTTTAGGGAAATGATAAAGATGCGATCGTCTTTCCGTAAAACGTCCAAAAAAGGTGGACCTTAAATAGAAAGCGGGAGTTAATGGTTTTATTACCCGGTTCGGTGAATCCCAAGGTGTGGTCTTCTTAAATCCGTTGGTTTGGTTGTCGGATCTTGGATCTGGATCCTGGGTGTTCTTAAAAAAATTCATCAGATTTTGTAAAATTTTAAAAAAATTAAGAATGTCAAAAAAAAAAAAAATCGATTAAAAATTTAAAGGGAAAGAAGTTATACCTTTTAGTATTAAAAATGAGAACAAATAAATCGAACTTACAAGAGTTCGATATATATTTTTTTTAAATGAGATTCGTGAGAACAAGGCATTTTGTTTTTCCAAATATATTTTTGTTGCAAAAATTACCTGCAAAATTAAGATGTCGATGGGGAAAGAGATTGTTGTATTTATGACCAATCACTTAGGTAGAACAACAAAAATTCGGCTTTTGATCGTTTTTATTAAATTGGTTATTGAAATAAAAACAAGAAGAAAAAGGTGATCATGTATTTTCATTATCTAAAACAATATTCTTAAATGCATTGATGCCGAGCAATGTAAGGAGCCTTATAATGTAACGATGTGATGTGGTAACATTAGGTTCAAAATTTTGAAATATATAATATTTTTAAAAATGTAAAAAATTAAATAAGGTAATACAGAATTGGAAAACTTAATTATATAAAAACTACGTCCATATTTTTTATATAAATTAAAATAAACTATATAGGTATAGCCTTTAACTTGAAAACCTTAAAAGCAAAGATAAAAAACATGTTCCTTTAAAGTACAAATATTTTATGAAAATTCAAAAACCAAAATTTTAAGGTTTTTTTCTTTTTTTAACTTGTTAGCTCCTCTGAAGGTATGAAAGAAAAAAAAATGTTAAGACTTTCATTTCATAAAACTCATGAAATGGAAAACAAAAAAAGTTTACCTTATAATAACTTACAAGCAACTTCCAAATAATGGATGATATCAAGCTGATAAGTCACATTCTTTGCATTAAATTATTGTGACATGAAATATTAAATCTAAACATCTAACACAGCACATATCAAGTGTGTTTTTCTACCAACACTTATTCAATATTAATTTACATTTTTTCGTCATTTTTTTAACACGTCGAAATAATTAAAATATAATATTGTTATTTTATTTGTACAACATATAAACATGTAAGTGTTTAGCACTTACCAATTTAGTTATTTCATTATTTTTATTTATTTAATGGGTACTGTTTTATAATATTTTATTTATTGAAAAACACAATAAGTAAATATTTGAAGTAAGATAAACAAAAAAATTTTGGACAGCCAATATATGGCTTCACCACCGTGCGTGATTGGCTAAAGTTCTTAAACTAAATGAACTTAAAAAACAAATTTAAAGATTAAAAAACGATAAGGAAGGCTTACCGAGCCCTTGATGGATCACTTGATTGTAAGCTTGGTTGGCATAGTTAATTACAAATAATGTCTTAAGAGTTTTAAGCAGTTAAAGTTTTTTTGGTATAGTATGATGAGTTTGAAAAAAATGAAAAAATACAGTAAATTTTTAAAAAATTTAAAAAACTAAAAATAAATGACAAATAAAATAAACGAGAAACTAATAACACTGCAACAAATCACAATATAAAATAAAAAAACTGTTTGATATTAAAAAAACTTGAAAAAATGGGTTAGAAAACAAGTTTTTTTGTTGAAAAAAATGTGTTTTCTAAAGTTTTATCGTATTTTTTTCACATTTTTTTGAAAAAAAAACATGTTTTCTATTACTTGACATGCTACAACATTCAGGCTCAAGGTAGAACTGGGTACCAAGTAATTGGCAGCCTTAATATATATATAAAGGATCTGTTTTTTAAAATCGAAATTTAAAGAAAATTGAAGCTTGAAGGAGGAGGAGCAGACCGAAAAGACAATATATATCATATTCATAAGGATTTGTTTTTATGAAATGAGAACCGGTTCTAACTTTTGGAAAGCTCGGAGGAGAACCGGTTTCAGTTTCGGACGACGGAGAACGGGAAAACGTTTGAAGCTTGAAGGAGAAGTACACAAAAGACCAAGAGGGGAGAGAGGGAGAGATTGATGTCGCGTGTAACTTCCGAAGAAACCCTTGGGGAAGAAATTCAACATCACCCACAAGACCCCCAACGAAAGTGAGTCTCCAAGCGGAAACCCCCAAACCCTCTCTCTCTCTCCCCCCTCCCCCCCCTCTCTCTCTCTCTCTCTCCGCAGATATTCACAGATAGAGAAGGAGCATTTCACTCCCCATTTGACAATCGAAGACAACAAACAACGTACTCTCCCTTAATCTCTCCCACCATTCCCGGTTTTTGCTCACCATTGATCTCTCTATCTCCCTTCTTCTGCTTCCTGTCTCCTTCCTCTTCCGTCGGCGGTCAAGGGAACTCAGGCCGTTTCCTGTATCTCTCTGTCTATCTCCCTTATCCTCACTTTCAAGGATCATATCCACCTTCGTCTGTCATATATTTATTTGTCTTCTTCCGCCTTTGATGCGCTTGATCTTCAGTTCCCTCTTGTCTGTGGTTCGTTTTTCGTCCGCCCTTGTTGAAAAAAATCTGCCTCCCCGTTCGACCTTTCTCACTGCCGTTGCTCCTGCACCTGGGTGTCCAATTTCGGTGGGGGGAATCCCTCGCGTTATTCCTTTCTCCGGGTTCATCTTTTCGCACACACTGTGATTTGGAGGGTTTCTGGAGCGTGTGGGTGTTGGGATTTGGATTGAAGGAAGAGGCGGACGGTGGTACCGAAGAGTAGGGTGGGGATCAAAGTCCCTTGGTGGAGTAAACGAGAAGAAGCATCAACTTTTAGCCTCTAGTTGTGGATATAGAATTTGGTCTGGAGATTCTTGAAGATCTTGGTTGTTCCAATGGTGAAGTTCCGGTGGGATCTTGACGGAAAAAGGCACCTGACGAGGGGAAATTTTGCAATTAGGGTTTTGTATGTCATCTCTTGGTGACTGATTCCATGTCTCGTTGCGGTGGAACGAGGAATTCTAAGTTGGGATATGGAAGAAGGATGTAGATTAGGATTGCTGGCGAAGGTTTTGCTTTGTGCCGGTGCCGTTTGGTGATTCCATTGTTTGAGCTTGTTGGACTCTAAAAAGTGGTCTCTATCTAAGAGAAATTGAATTTGTTGGAGGTTGTTACTATCCTGGAGCTGCTTTTCTGTGGCGTCGGTGTTGGGAAATGCTTAAACTGCGTTTGCTGGAGGTGGACTTAATCAGATATAAGTGGGTGATGGTTAAACTGTCAGGTTTTCGTCAGACACGGCATTGTGGGATCCTGTTTTGGCTTATTACATAAATGAATCTTCTCCAACAGATCTTAGGTTTAGCATAATAGTTTTCATCTGCTTGCGTGCAATCGTTTTCGGTGATTTATGTGAGTCGCTGGTATATCACGTTCTCCAATTGAAGAGGGTGGTTCATCAGTTTGGTATCATTGGTTCTGGATTGAAAGTACTGGCGTTTGACTAACAAATTCCATTTATAAGGTGGATACAGAAATGGTGCTTCTTTGAAGTTGGAAATGAAACTGGGGACATGGTGGATGAACGAGAGCACGAGCGTTGGTTTGTTCCTCTTCCGGAACAGCATTATCGGCAGTTAATTACATTTGTGTGCTTGGCAAAAAAAAAATATATTGCTGGTCAAAGGATTTGCGTGCAATGTCTCGCTGCTTTCCGTTCCCTCCACCAGGATATGAAAAGAAAACCAGAACTGGTGATTTAGATTCGTTATTAAAGGTTGACCACCTCTTCCCTATTCTGCCTCAGTTGATTTAGATACTAAATGAGCATCTTTACATGGTGGGGGGAGTATTATTTTTCACCTCTGCACCAGTATGTGCAGTTTGGATGGCTAATGTTTTACCACACCATGACTCTCATGGTAGTATTAGTTCAATAGTTGGATGATTTCAGTAAATGATTGATATAGGCTTTCAAAATTAAGTGGTAATACTGATTTAAATAATTATGCTATGGGCAGTGATTTATGTGGCATGGTGATAAATGGTTTGTTGGTTTGTATATCTTTGTGGCGGCTGATTACTAGAATTTTCCGAGTCTATTCTTACCAGCCAGAGGCCTTCTTCAGGTAGCGTGGCATGTCCAGCTTCATATACCATGTGAGGACTGGGACCTATGGTTCTAGGGTGTCTTCCATAGTTTCTTACCACGTGCTATATCTGAAACAATTTGAAGTCTCATTCAACAGAAAATAGCTACTGAAATAAGTGTTAAACATTTTTCTTGTTCTTCCAACTGCTAATTATCTTAATGCTCATTCTTCTTATTTGGATAAGTGTGGATAACAGAGCACTATTTTGTAGCCAAAGTAGGTCAATGTTATAAAGTCTAAATGAGTACTTGTAACACAGAAACAATTTTGTGACAGAGAACTTGTGTGACATATTGATGGTCAAATTCCAGCTTATGGACTTTTTGCAGTTTTTTTATTATTGAACTGAAGCCAATGTCTTTGTGCTCCTAATGGAGGGGCTGATATTGGTCTAGCACATGTTGCAGAACAATGATAGTTAGCATTTTTCAACATCACAAAACATAAATCATGGTCAAAGCCATCTTTAGGGTTTCTTGTTGAAAGGATGTCAAACAGAATTAGTCATATAGAAATTGAGATCCTGAAACTTAATATTCAACTGAGCTTCATAACTCATTTCACGTTAAGTTGTGCTTGTACCTTGGGTTGGCTTTCCGGTTTTCTTACCCTGTGCAAATTATACACACACAACATGTTCTCTCAAACCGCATCAGTCACAGTACTTGTTATCACGAATATCTGTGAAGCCTATATACCTGAAGAGTCTTAAAGCTGACATTATTGGGCTCCTGAAGGGAAGGACTGATATTATTTTAGCTCTTGTTTCAAAAGAATGCTGGTCGGCATTTGTCAACGTCACAAAACATAGGGAGGTGTGCTCCAGAGTACATCAAACACAATTACTTGTTTGTTCCTTGATGTCCTCCTGGAAATTTTGATCCTCATACTCAATATGCAACTCAGCTTCATAAATCATTGCACATGCAAGTTTTGCTTGCACCGTGGATTGCCTCCTGGTTTCCGTATGCATGGAATTTACTTGAAGCATGTTATCTGGGACTGCATTAGTTATAGATACTAGATACTTTGGTCTTATGAATTTCCATAAAGCTTAGAAGATAAGCTAGTGCAACTAAGAACTTTTAGGGCAAGCTTAATTGCCTGGATAACTTGACTATGAAGGTGAGAAATCTGCTCTGTACAAGACCTATTAAACACTGTTGAAAAGAACCCTGGATAGCTTAATGTATGGAATTTCTGTATTTTCTGGTGGACCTGGTTGAGGCTGACTGAAAATCCCG
This sequence comes from Nymphaea colorata, assembly GCF_008831285.2. Taxonomy (NCBI): domain Eukaryota; kingdom Viridiplantae; phylum Streptophyta; class Magnoliopsida; order Nymphaeales; family Nymphaeaceae; genus Nymphaea; species Nymphaea colorata. The sequence goes on from NC_045139.1 coordinate 10,635,930, forward strand.
AGCTTTTGCATCAAGCCTGAAACAAATCTGCGGGCAATTAACCTTGCCCTTAAGGTAAAATCCCCCATTGTGATGAAATGGGGATTATCTATGGGATTGTAACCAGTATTCCTTCTCGATGGAGCAGTTTGTGCATTATGCTGGTCGATATGGTGGCATGGTCAAGTTTTTTTTTTCTTTAATTTAAACGGTGATTCCAGGATTGGCAGACAAAGGGATCAGGTTCCACATGAAACTTGTTACAGTTATCTGGACTTGTTAGGTCACATCATTAAATTGTTAGAAGCTTGTCAACATTGAAATGATTGTTCAGTAAAAATTTTTGCCCTGTTTGATTGATAGTAAAAAAAAAAAGTAATTTTTTTTTTATGTTTAAAGGAGCAGGTCCTGGAAGAAAAAGTAGTTTAATTAATAAACAAAATTTTCATCTTAAAGGAAGGATGAAAATTTGTCTAAAAGATAGGCGAGAGAGGAGCCAAATGGCCAAACTTTTTCCTAGCAAAAGTTCTACAGTCTTGTAGAGATAGGAAAAATAGGTGGGACCCAACACAAGCACAGGTTGTGCCTAGCTATGCTCCAAGGCCGTAGCGCTTTTGAGCCAGTTGTACAAAAGAGATGGCACATATTCTGTTGGTTTTGACAATTACAGTGGATCGTTGGATAAAGGATGTGAGTTGTGTTTCATGTTGTTCATTTAGTTAATTACTCTTATTTGGATATTTATCCACAGGATTTGTGGTTTTGCAGGATTGTCTTATTTGGATGGTGTAGGTGGTAGACAAATACCATTTGATGACTGGAAAGGTTATAATTGGTAGAGATTCTTCATGACATAGGCATATGTTAAAAACGGACGAAAGCTGCTATATGTATGAATTTATGTGAAAGAGCCTCCAGTAAATAACAGAAATTGGTACACAGGAGAATTTTCTAGGGTAAGTATTTTGTGTGATGCATGATGAATAAGAGACTCCTTACAATAGCTAGTGAAACAAAATCGTAAGGAAGTATAGTAGGAAGAGCAGTCCTCTAGACAGCTGTGCATCTATATAGTCAACTTGGCAGTGCCTTTAACAGGTAGGAGAAAAGCATCCATGTTGCAGTTACCAGTTACCAGTAAATGAGAAGGGCACAGGAATGTTAGAAAATGTGCTGTTGGAAGATATTATAGCATAGCTGATCAAATTCGAGCTGTTGTGGAGTGGAAGATAAATTATAAGCGGGATCTGGATTTAAAAAGAAGAAGTGGATTTCCTGGTAACTATGATCCAAGAGTTGGATTTCCTGGTAAAGTATGATCCTAGGTGGGATGATGAACAATCCTTTGGAATAAGAATGAAAAACTGAAAAACAATTTCTGGGATGCTTATGTATGTTGGTGATAGAATCTCAAGACATTTTAACTAGCAGGATTGACATCAGCAGCAAATGAGATACTAGCAATAAATGGAATTTGACCCTGGAAGGAAGGAGACAGTGTATGTCCAGATCTTCTTCAGGTTGCACATTTTTTCTTCATTTTTGTCCACAACTTATGTAGGACAAATCATCATGGACTCATGAATATGCTTATTTCTTAGTATATCGTGCTTAGTTGTGATATCATCCTTGAACCCCCTGGCCTGCTGGCATGGCATCAGCAAAGTTCTTTAGTATGATTCTGTAAAAATTGACCATGTTTCCTTCATGTCAGAAACCTTTCACTATGTTTTTCTGAAAACATGAGAGCAGGAACATGACATATTCCTTCTTCTATCATTGTGATAATAAATGAAAATGCTATAGAAGTTGGACATGTTTGTCATGTTGAGAATAAAACTGCAACTGACATTCCATTTTTTTTATAGTGTATGAAGTAAGAGTATATAATTCCTATGCTGGCCTGGGGTTGGATCTTATTCTATGGTTGAGCAAATTAGTGGAAGAATGGTTATTTTCATACATTTATAATTTTATTTATTTACGTTTCCCTGAAAAAATGCGGCTTGTCCTAATGTTGCTGTAGCTTCATCAAAGATATGTAAAGTGTATAGAAAACGTGGTGAGAATAGTATGCAATATTGCAAACTATTTTCTTCTAATGGACTAATCAGATTCTAAGCATCCTAAACCTTCTAGGCAGTTTTATTGAATCAGGTACAATAGCCAACAACATGTCCAGATTAAACCAGAGTGCTAAAAGTAGCACATTAAGCTGAAAGCCTGAAAGCAATAAATCCCATACTTCGTTCTATTGTTTTGGGGGCATACAACAATGTCAAAGTGTGGTGGCATCGAAAAGGTAAAGCCTCTATGCTTCCACATGCAATCAAAAGGTCATATGCTTGACAAAAAATTAAAGGATTTTGAGACAGAACTGGTCCATCTTGATGTGCATTGCTGTTTTTTAAGCCAGAAGTGCAGTGATGTCATTTTATTGCCTCGTAACAATTTCGTAATGCTTGGCAGTTGACGTGCTATAATGTTTAAATCTTTAGCTAAAGGATGCCAATGAAGAATGCCTAATATTCTGTGCTTATTGGCATCTTATGAGTATGACTTGAAATCTTCTCATGCACTGTGTTTGCCTCCTGTTTCGGCTGGCACATGTGATAGAAGGATGAGGCCAGGGACCTGCATCACTGGCCGCTGCTGGAATAGGAACCATAGCCAGGTTGGAGAAATCATTTTTCTGTTGGTAATTCAATCCATTACAATCTCTAAACGGGATTGTTGTGAAAAGATGTATTGTGACGAAAACTGGACAACCTGAAAGTGAGTAAACATCCTGTGAACCTAAAATTGCATAACATAATTTGAATTGTCATTTCAATAATTGAACAAGAACTGTATCTTTGGTTTCAAGGCTTGAATTTCATTGTTAACGATGTATTATATATAAACAAATATTTAAATCTACAAAATTCTGCAAAAATTAGCAACTTGTATATTTGTAAACTTGCTTTCTTTTCTCTGAAGGAGGAGCCCTAAATAATTGTTTGACACCACAAGATAGCTTAAAAACAAAATTTTAATTTCAAATCTTAAGAATGTCAAAGGCTATAAGTTGATCACCTAAATGCTTTAGATTTCCAAACCAAGAATACTTTGCATTTGCTCAAAAAGGCCTGAAATGAACCACAATGTCAGTTTTTTTTTATGAAAGACCATGATCGCCTAACCTAGTGGGTGCTATAGATGTAGCAATTGATGTTCTTTCCATTTGGTCATGTTGCTGTAGTGGAAAAATTTTCTATTATGTATGCTGGTCGCTGCCTGTTCTATCATTGGCTACTGATGCTGAATTTGATCATTACGTTTGTGATGGTTATGGTAGTTGGCTAGTTGGTTTGAGACATCGGTAACAGAAGCTCAATTTTTTTCATCCCACTTATGGCTATTTTGGTTACAGTGATGACTTGGGTTCAAAACATGTTTGATTCTTGAATTGTTTCTTGATGGCATCATGCTTTTGTGTTATGGTACTTTGTTTCTCTATAGATTGGCAATGTGAGTTCTAGAAATGCTCAGATACAACAGTTACATACTAAAACACCTTTCTCTTCCCTTTTAGAGAATGTTACACTGTTTTGCCATGTTTTCTGTTGATAATTTCCTTATGTCACATGCTGGACTAAATCTTCATCGTCAGTATATAAATTAACAAATCAATTGAAACATGCTGGTCCGAAAAAATGCTGTTAATCTGTAATGACACCTTTCTGTGTGGTCTATGGATGCTATGAAATATCTTTGAAAGTTTATCTGCATTGAAATTCAAACTTGTGATGCATGTAAATAATCTAAGGTGGAATTTAATCTACAGCAGCTATTTAAGAAAGGTATTCTCGTCTGCTGGTATCCTTTGCTAAAGGGAAATCAATTTGGACCCTACTGATTGCATTAACATTTGAATGGAATAAGCCCATTCAAATTTGCTTCTTGCTGCAACTGCGTGAAGTACACTGATGTTCAGCATGTAAAATTATGGAAAAGTTGAAGAACTTCAGCAAGTTCTGATACTATTCGACAGTACTTTCCCGTGTTATGCTGAAATTTGCGTTTGTGACGTCCTATTAGTTTCTTCTTTTAGTGTTTGTTCTATGCACATGAACCATGTCAACTTAAAGATGCAATGAAAACTTGTTTCTTAATACAATCATGGCATTAATGGAAAGATGTACATCTTCTTTAACTCTTTACAATCAGCTCAATGCCTTTGACACTCCAGTGGATGATTTGTATGAGTCTCCTGTTTTTTCTGGAGTGTAAATCTCAGTTTTGGTTGGCGGTCCATTCTGACTTTTGAAGTTGCACTTTTGTATTCTTTGGTGGCATTTGGGATCTTTATTAGTTTCTCATGCTATTGTAAGTTTGTTTTTGACTATCCCTGTGATTGAGATTTCCTAGATTATTGACTATTCGAAGCATCCTTGCTACATGAAATTTTCAGGAAAAGCACAAGGAGAAGAAGCAGAAGAAGGAAAAGAAAGACCGAGAAAAGAAAGAGAGCAAAGATAAAAAAGTGAAGGACAGAAGCAAGGAAAAGCACAGGGATAAGGACCGGAAGGATAAGCATAAGGACAAGAAGAGAGATAAGGACAAGGATAGACATAAGACAGCAGATGAGCAGCGAGGTGAAGAAAGAAAGGCAGATGACACTCCTGGGAAGCTTGTGGAAAGAAATCATGCAGTGCAGGAGAAAAAATTTACAGATGAGTTCATTAGGAGAATCAGAGATGATGGAAAAAAGGCTGAAGACATGGTTGGGCACTTCAATGGGGTGCAGCAAAGACAATTTGATGGGACAGTCAGGACAAAAGATATTGAGGTTAAGGGAAAAAATAGAGAAAACCGAATTGAGGGGGCTGAGAGGCCAAAGGGCATTGAGAACAAGGAGAAAAATAAAGGTAGGAGAACAGAGGTTATTGGTTGGTCGAAGGAGGACATTGGAGATAAGGCCAAGAACAAAGAACGGCAAACCGAGGGGGTCGATAAGCCAAGCCAAGTAGTTGTGGTTAAAGACAAGAGAAAAGAAAGGCAACCAGAGGGGATTGACAAGTCAAACGAGTATATTTTGGGTAAAGACTATGACAATGAAAGACAAGCTTTGGGGATTCATCGGCCAAAAGAGGACATTGTTAGTAGTAAAAAGGTTAAAGAGAAGCAAATTGAAGTTACAGATAGAACAAAACCAGATGTTATTAGTAAAGACAAGGCCAAGGAAATGCAGACGAAGGGGATAGAGAGGCACAAAGCAGATATTACAGGTAAGGAGAAGGCCAAACAAATGTATATTGGGGGTATTAATGGGCCAAAGGAGGTTGTTATGGGTAGAGGAGAAAATAAAGAAAAGGAAGTTAACACAAAGAAAGCAAAGCACAAGGATAAAGCGCAAGGGCGAGAGGAGAAAAGTAAATCAAAGGATAAGAAGGATGAGGAGGAGGAGAAGGTAGGACGGATTGCTCATAAGCAGATAGAACAGATATTAGGAGAAAGTGGCAATAAGCTGCAGTCGGGTACTTTTAGTGTTGCAGCAGTATACCTTGGAAAGGACATTACAAATAATGCTGGTCAGGATCCAAACACCCGAAAGAGGAAGGATTTGGAGAGGAATGGAGTTCTCCATGGTGAGTGCTGTTCCAGCCTGAGGTGTATTTGCTTGCTTCTGAACCTCTTTGTTTTATAACCAGGAATCAGTTTTTTTTTTTGTTTTATATGTTTATTTTCCAGATCAGTATACTTCTCAGTTGCTGTCTAATTATTTCCTATTTCTAATATGTGATTACAGATGAACTGCGACCTAATAAGCTCCCAAGGGCAGCTTCTGGTGCCATATTGCCATTGGAAAATGGTTGTAGACCAGAAACCGTTCACAGTGCTCTTCAGCGCACCCCTGACAGACAGGGAGAAGCTGATAACCGGAAGCTTGAAAGAGTAACTGATGGCAATGCATGTAGTCCGTCTCCATACAATAAAGATCGTAAAATCAATGGCAAATTAGAACCTCGGCTTTCTAGCGTTAACCTACGGCCTTGTGCTGCAACTGTTGTAGACACCAGCATCAGTGGCAGAGAACCTATAAGACCGCCCCATCCTGACTCTCAATATCTAAATCAAATTCTCACTGTGCCCAAAGTGCCTGAATGGTCTGATTTTGATGACCAGGAGTGGCTGTTCAGTGACAATAACATTCAGACTAAGCCAAGTTTTCAGTCAGAGATTGATGGGACGCCGCAGGTATGGGCAGAGACCTTGCACATTGAGCCAGCTGACGTGCACGCTTTGCCATATGTTATTCCCTATTGATAGCCGAGATTGGGCTTGTAGCTTTTTTGTGCCGAGCCAGAGTTGCCCATCAAAGGTATGGCAAAGTGAAGGGCTATGTCTTCTCTTGTTTGCAGTTATGGTTTTGTTCTTTCATGTAGAGATGCCAACCTGTTAAGAGAGGAGACATTTCCACAAATGTTTATTGAAATGAGATTAAGGCATTCATCACTGTCCTTCGGCTGATAGGTTGCTGCGCATTGCAGGGCTTGCGATGAGTTCCCTGTGCTGCATCTAATAACTGATGGAAATTGATCTCAAGGCTTATTCATGCTCAAAAGCTCCTTACATGCGGCAGGCTACAATAGCGAACTGTCTACAAGTGTCGGGAGCGAATTGGCTTTGTACGTCTTAAAATTTTCTTTTTAGGCTTATGATTGGAAAATGAGGTGGTCATGATGCACACCACACAATTTTGATTTGTACAATAGAAGTTTTAGTAAGTGAAATGTACCATAACCAAAAAAAAAAAGGAAAAAAAAGAAAAAAAGCAGAAATGCCATTCATTTATTGGGTCTTCTTTCCAGGTTCTTCATTCAAAATTTTTCTGTTGGGTTCTGTTAAAAATATGGATGACATATTTATGTTCTGATTTATTGCATTTTTGAGACCTGATAAAAATACCACGAGACAACAAATACTATAAAAAAATTCCTGCATCTCGTTCTGATGATTTTCCTATTGAACTAATGCAACTTTGGGATTGGGCTTTCAACATAATTCTTAGAACTTGGAGTTCTTCTAGGGAGGATGCCTTTGCAGTTTGTGTTTTAGTTTCTATGTAAAATTTTCGATATGCTTGTATCCAGTGGTGGAGCCACTTTGGGGCACTGGTTCGGCACCTGATCACCCTCTCCCAATTACTCCTCCAGTATGATGGGTCAAATCAGAATGTAAAACGCCCACCTTGATCCAACTCAAGCTTGGCCTCTGTCATGTTCTTCAGTCTCATTTTCTGTTGTAATACTTTTCCTTTTTGAAAATTTTGTTCATATCTCCCTGTTTCTGTCAATGCTTATTTTTTATTTCAATATCGAGCACATGGTCAACTACCCATTTTTGTGGATGATTTATGCTGATGAGTTGTTAACTTCTTTGAACAACTGCTGAACAAATTCCTTATTAGTTTTTTCTGAATAACTCATGTTCAGCTGGCAGTTCTTGATCTATAAAATTTACTTGGTTGAAATTTTTTTGTCCATTTTTATTGGAAAAAAAGTTTTACTTGCTTTGTCAATGCATTACTTTAATATGGTTGTTAGAAATTAAGTGAAACCCTTCAGCGATGGTTTGATGGTGGAAGAGTAACATATTTTTTCATGCATTTGTTGTAAAATTAAGGCCAGTTTATTACCTTAGTGGTTCATGAATCTGCTCCTAAATATAGGGTATATCCATGAAACAGTATGTTAGCATTCCCACTACCAAACAACTACTTAGGTGTACATTTCTCAAAAAATATATTCATCTTTGGCTTATGCAGCTTCAAGGGGCCGGTTGGGCCAACAGCTGTGAGGGTCTCTTATGGGCAACATCAAGTTCCTGTGCAAAGTTCCCTGTACAAACCTGAGCAAGCATGACATGAGCCCTAGCGACGAAGATACTAGCGACTCTCAACCTCGGGCGGTCAACCTCGGGCGGTTCTCTGAATAAGAAACGGAAGAAGAGAAAGGGGAAAACTGTGGCTTATGTAAGGATAGGGTTGCACCACCATTGTCGGCTTGACAAGGCCGGTCTCCACTGGGTGGACTTCCATTCTGCCTTTAAAGCAAAAATTGAATTTACATCATTACCAAACTGTTCCCTGTCACATTAATGTGTGAAAATCTTAGATTCATACTTAGGTTATAGGCGGTTCTACTGTTATGGCGGCCATGGTAACGCCTAAAAATATTCGTTATGGTCAACAAGTCAGGATACAAACTGGATTGAATTGTGTTTATTTGATGCAAAAACTAACTACGAAATTTTTATTTGAAGGGAAAAACTAATATCACTAATTACGTAAGAGTATTTGAATGTGAGGTATAAGTTACATATTGAGCAAAATTATGTAAATAAAAAACCTAACATATACAAAAAACTAAATTCGCATTGGGCGGCAAGGTGGTCCACTCCGAAGAAGTCTGTGTTACGACTGTTGCAACCCAGTACACTGTTCTTTTGGACCGTAAAAGATTCCAAAGCATTCTTTGTAAACCTAGGGAGCGAGGGGCACAAGGATAAAAGCTGCGACCTTTCTTTGGATCAGTAGAAAAATAATTACTCACCCTGGAAAAAAAAGTAAGTCTAAGAGGGTGGCTGAATTTGCTGTTTAAGTTGCAAAAAATGTTTGAATTCAAAATAAAGTCCGCTGACAACTAGGTTTTAGTGTAAGTCATGGATTCTAAAGACAAGTTAGGGATGATGATGGAGAAGAGATTATCACACCACGAGGGCCTGTTTGATAAATGGAATAGTTTGTAACTGTTTAAAGTTAAGGATTTTGTCATTAGTGTATATAATTCCTGTATTATATATATATATATATATATATATATATATATATATATATATATATATATATATAGAGAGAGAGAGAGAGAGAGAGAGAGAGAGAGAGAGAATGGAAACTAATACTCCTAACATTTCACTTTAAGTGAAAGATTTGTATTTTTTTTATTCTTTCTTTCTATGTGCATTTCGCTAGATATAACTCTTAAATGCATCATGTGGTTTATCTTTGCCCATACATCCATGTTTTATGATAACGTTTTATTCGTGAACTCGCGTGCTATTTGAAACTGAGTTGGTGGTTGTGACATATATGAGATGATCCACTAGTTTCATCTTCCACATTAACATCTATTTCACTCTATCCTGTGCATCAATAATGTCAAAGTAGCAAGCGTTATAGTTGAAAAAAATGCGGTGCCTTCATATGCTTAAATTAATGTGTGTTTGCAATGCAAACTATATGAGAATCAAACGTTAAACATATATATGAGTAGTTGGTAGATACCCTACCACTTGAGTAGGGTTAAAACCAGACCTCTTAAACAAAATGTGAACTTTCTAATACACTTATAAACACTAATTTAATATAAATTCTGTTTTAGTTAGAGTCATTTTTACAAAAAACTTTGATCTTTCTATAATCAAAATTTTGATTTTTATTATTAAAAAGTCATTATTTAAGTAAGAAAACAACTAAGTTAATATATGTTTCTCACGAAATCACCCTTAAGAACATATCTATAAGGTTCCGATGCAAGACTGCTGGAAGTGGCACATCTTACTAGAAGGTTAGATTGCAAAAAAATTATTTTATTAATCAATTTTAATGGTCTTGGTTTTTGTTTCTTTCCTAAATGGTCTGGTTTTTGCCAACTTTCTCATATATATATATATAGTGAGAGAGAGAGAGAAAGAGAGATCTGATTATGGGTTTTATTCAAGCAGGATGCTAACATACATTGTTTTCGATTTCATAGTGAATTTTATGTTATTACCTTGCTCCAATCCACTAGAGATTCATTCTTTTCCTCATGTTATTCTCCCATTATGTTTGTTGTAAATTATTTTAGTTAGGTTTATATTTTCTCTTCCTTTCAATTTTTATGGTGTCTAGTTGTGCCAGAATGTGCAATGGAGTTGCTCACTTGATCTAACTGAAGGTTAACTTTCATTCTTTCATTGTTTTTTGTTGTACGAGAGTTTATGCTAATGAGCTTTTTAGAAGTTCTACATTCACGAATTTTATGAAGTTTTTTGTATATAAACTTTACATGCATGTTTAAATTGATTTAATATCTGATGTTTGAAAACCTGATTATGCCTAAATGAGTGTTAATATCTCTATTACATGCATCATTGGATTTATATGGAGATGGTTAAGTTACAATTAAAAAGGACAAGCTATTAAGGCGCGATGACTAAGTGCAATTATTGACTGCAGGTCCAGGGGTGGAGCCAGAATTTTTTCATGAAGGGAGCCGAATTAAAGTTTTTAAACTTTGATTGGGGCCGAAATATCATTTTTCAAAATTTTTATACAGGACAACTGAAGTTTTTTAAAATGTACATGTAAATTAATTTTTTTTTTTTGAGGTGGGGCCAAGGACCGAACAATCTCATCTTCTTACTATGAAAATTCAGAGAAGCTTTAGAAATGCACTCACAAAAAAAAAGATTGAAAATTATGGTAGATAACAAATATTTGAGAAAATACAAAACAAATTGAAGCATGCTAAGCCTAATTTAAACATCACAATGGAATGGTAAATAAAAATGCTTTAGAAAGTTTATGAACATCCAAGTATTAAAAAGTAAAAATAACATATTCACGGAAATTTTTATGAATAAGAAATACAAGTTCAGGGTATAATTCAACTACTATGGACGACACCACAGGAATGCACTTTCAAATGGATAAGACCACCAATAAAAATTCCACATGTCACTCCATTACATGACAAAGTATCTCAAGTAAATAATTTGACAGTAAATTGGGCTTCATCGTTAAGGGAAGGTCATTAAGAGGTGCTTTTATATGTGAAAATGATAGTAGTCTAACTATGAAAGTACAAGCTTTTAATGATCTTAGACCATACCATTTGATAAAATTAATTTGTCTACTTATTTGAAAACATCATTTGTTACCAGATGTACAATATGCAACAACATTTTTCTATACTCCAATAATTTTAAGAAACGATGGCTATATAGGAAAACTAATGGAGTATATATATTTATCATTCTAATTGCAAATGTTTAAAATCATTTTATCTAACTGAACGCTTTTTTGTTTAATACTTCACTTGATATGCTATATTATTCGAAAAAAAAGCAAGAAATTTGTCACTAAAGGAAAATTGCAAACAAGTAAGGGTTTGTTCGGCAAACAAAACATTGTGTAACTGCTACATGAATATAGCCTAAAGATTGGGACACATTCATGAAACACTTTAAAAATGTTATATGAATGAATCGTAGTTTATGAAGAGGTATGATTAAAATATTAGTTGTCATTTACCTTTTTGAAAACAATTTAGGTTTAGTATCCTATCAACTCTGCTAGCAAAATTTTGGCTAAAGGGCGCTAGCCAGCCTTTAGCATAATGCTTGTGAAGCACTGACCTGGTATGGTCACAACATATAACTGAACTCAGTTACAAAAAGTTATTTCAGGAGCTGGCATGACCAATGACCAGTGACTACTGCTGTCAACTATTAATCAAGTTCATTGATAATTCACATAGACTTTTATCTATATTTAGTTTTTATGTTTTATGTATAAAATTAAGTATAATAAATGATCAAAAATATAAAAAATTTGTTATCAAGGCCAAACAAAATTTTTAGAAGTTTTATTTTGTAAAATTTATTTTTTCAAGAACACAAGGGGGTCATGGCTGCTGCCTTCCCTCTCCCTTTGAATGGCCACTGAGTGGTTTTCCGTTAGTTCAAGTGGCATGGATTCAACCCCTTGATAACTTATATGTCTTGGGGTTTCATATCAAGTACAAACATAACCTAGGGCTGGGTTTAATTTAATGATATAAGGTCAGTTCAAATCGGTTCGATAAGTTTTTTTAATATTATTTTTTACTATATATATATAATTATATATATTTTATTATAATTAATTATATTTATATATTATTTTATATTAAAAATATATTTTTTATGTTAACTAACCGAACTGAACTGAGCCCGAGCTTAGGCTTCAGGTGTTCGACTAGGCTTTAAGCAGTCTTGGCCCCTTAGAGCGTTCAGGCTACTTCGGGCCCGGGGTTACGGGGTAGTACAGGTTGGAAAAATTCGAATATTGAAGCTCTTGTTTGAGATTATAAGTAAAATTGTGGAACTAGGAATGAAAATTTCCGTATTTGAAATACAGTAGCAGGGCGAACCATGCCATGTTGGGTCCGGTCCGTTTAACATCCCTGAACCGTACGTTCATCTTCATCCCACGAGGATCGAGTTTGGTGGACGTGACGATATACGGGTTCTTGGAATCTCCAGAAACCCTAGGCTAGGCTTTCTCTCTCCCTCGCGTCTGGCCGAGTCCCCATTTTCCTACAAAGGTACTGCATTTCTGTCCTCGTTTCTTCCTGAAGTTTGTTTCTAAATGAAATCCCTTTTCTTCTCTTCGGATTTCAGGAACTTATGGTCGTCGATGTCGATTTTTTATTCTTCCAAGGCTTTGCATTTTCATCGTTCATAGATCGGTTCTTATTATACTTGTGGATTCATGAATTCGATATTTTCTTAGGGCTTTGTGTTAGAAGGTCGTCCAGAAGAAAGGGGAAAAGGAGGAGAATCATAGGGTTTTTATGTGTGGATTTGGTGAATAACCGGTGCGGTCTGAACCGGTGAATTCTGGGAGCGGGACTAGGTTTTAGATTTTTGGGTTGAGGGACGTCGAGCCCGAATGGCGGATCGTGGCGCGGCGCCTGGACGACCGATATGGATGAAACAGGCGGAGGAGGCGAAGCTCAAGAGCGAGGCGGAGAAGGCGGCGGCAGCGAAGGCGGCGTTTGAAGCCACATTCAAGGATGTGCAGAAACCTGATGATAAGGAATCGGCCTCGTCCGATAGCGAGTTGGAGGATGAGAGTCTAAAAGACAAGCCCATCGGTCCTATTGATCCCTCGAAGTGCACGGCTGCTGGTGCCGGTATCGCCGGTGGAGCAGCATGTGCTCCCTGCTCTTTCATTGTGGTCGCTAAGGATTCAGATGGCCGGAAGGTCACGACAGGTGGGGCGGAGCTGAAGGTGAAGGTTAGTCCGGATGTTGGGGTTGGTGGGTCTGAGCAGGAAGGGGTGGTGAAGGACCATGGTGATGGAACGTACGCTGTCACCTATGTGGTGCCCAAAAGAGGGAACTACATGGTGAATGTGGAATGTAATGGCAAGTCGATCATGGGCAGCCCTTTTCCTGTCTTCTTCTCTGCTGGTACGCCTTCTGCGGCTGGCGTCCTTGCACCATTTCCTACCACTTCTCCCTATCCCAATCTTGTGAACCAGACGATGCCGAACATGCCCAATTATTCAGGATCAGTATCGGGGGCATTCCCTGGATTGCTGGGAATGATCCCTGGTACCATTTCTGGGGCATCTGGTGGGGCGATTTTGCCAGGGATTGGCGCATCCTTGGGGGAAATCTGCCGAGAGTACATGAATGGGCGGTGCATAAAAACAGATTGCAAGCTCAACCATCCTCCTCATAATCTTCTGATGGCTGCACTCACAGCAACTACCACACTGGGGACAGTTAGTCAGGTGCCAATGGCACCTTCTGCAGCTGCTATGGCGGCTGCCCAGGCAATTGTCGCAGCACAGGCTCTTCAAGCTCATGCAGCTCAGGCACAGGCATCTGCAAATTCTTCAGGTTTGCATGTTTCTTTGCCTAATTTTGTAGGCGTTTTATCTTTCCAAGTTATCTAAATGGATTTGAGTTTCTTGATATTCTGTTTCTTCATTCTTCCTACTCCTTGTTATGTTTTGAGGTCGTGGTTTACTGTTAATTATTTCTTGACTTTGAAGACAACCTCATCTTAACGGTAACATGAGTAAACTGGATATACAACATATCCGATCATCTGTCTGGCGATCAACCAGGGGGCCCACACATGTAGGTGCTGTCACCATCACAGAAGCATGAATATTAACCCATGAAGCGATAAAATGTGTGAACATGATCACCAAATTGCATCCCATGGATTAGATTTTGTTTTAGGTTTATGGTTTTATGTGGGGTTGAACGAGACAGTTGTATTTGTAAGTCAGGCCCATCACCAAGATTTGGTTTCAACTCTGTTGGGGTTATTGCCCATCTGACTCTCAAAAAACAAAAAGGGTGTGAGTATGGACTATTATTTTCAAAACTCATAGTTTAATAAGCAAGTAAGTTGATCTGCTGACAACTTTTCTCTGGAAGACAAATGGGAACAGTCATCATTTTAATTGAGATAATACAAAGTTACATCATGTTGAATTGAAAAGCAGGTATTTGATGCTCATATGGCAAAATAATCAAACTTCATGATAATCCTGTACTAAGCTGGGAGAGTAATGACGTGATGTGGTCAAAACAAACTTAAAAATCAGATTAACATACATTGAGCTTCAATCTGGAGTTTCCAGAAGAATGTCTAGATTGGTTTTGAATGCAACTTCAATTCAGTAACATGTTGCTTATTTTTGCTCTTTATTGCAACTAGTAAATGTCATTTCCACAATTACTTTGTTTGGTTATTAGAAGCACCATTTTTTCTGTAGTTGCTTGAAAAGAAAAAAAATCAAGAAAACACAAGAATATAATGTGCTTAGTGGGATGGAGTTAATTTGGTCATATGCTCATGGATGCTGGGTTGGTTAATTTGGTAGTGGTTTGCATTAGAGAGAGGTTAGTGGGAATGTGTTACTGCAATAGAGTCAGATTAAACTTTTGATATAGGTTCTTATGCGAGTACTACCTGGAAACTATTGTGAAAATGCTTATCGTTTGGGGTGTCCCTCTCAAACAGGCTTATTTTTTAATCTTTGATGGTGGGCCCTTATTTTCATCAGGAGGCAGAGGTTAACCAAATGGTCATGACGATGGCTTTATTTGAGTGGTTTATTTACTCACTTAACTCTTGAATTTTGAAAAGTTCCAGCCTCAGCTTGTAGATTTTTCGTGGTTGACAGGAGACACAAACTCAGAAAGACTTCTTCTCTCACATCCTTGTTTTGGTCCGGTTCTTGTTTCACTATTTATTTGTTTATTCTCAGTTTTCAAAGATGGAGAAGTGCAGAGAATGGGTGCTCCTGCTTACAAGGACAAGCTGGGTTTGCATGAAGTGTTTTCTGTAGACCATTCTGATGTTTCACCATTAAATTCCATATGTCATGTGAAGAGTTCAGGCTTAATGACTTGTTATCTATTTAACATTAGATGTACACACACATACACAAGTATGTGTGTGCTGTATGTGTATATCTTATGTATACTTGTTTATCAATATGTTTGTGTTTCCATATTTTGTTCTTATTTACTTTAGTTGACTGAATCCAACCCACTAGTCCAGGCTAGTCTCTTTACCGCCTTGAGCAACTTGTGTCTCACTTTAGATTTTGACAACTTGCCTTCCTGGATCTTGATGCCTGTTCCTGACAGTTAGTCAATCCTTGATGTTATTTACTTTTAGTAGTGTTAAAATGCATGCTTTGAGTTGCATTTGTAAGTGTTCTGTATAACAATGTTGAAAGGTATCAGTGTAATCTGTAGAGATTTCTTTTTAGTTTAATGGATCAAAATGAGTATATATTCACACAATCATACCTTATGTATCTTCTCCCAAGGTATTCTCCCATTTCTTGTGTTTACGTATCTTTTCAATAACAAATGCTGTGCAGTTAATTGTTTGACATTGAGACTTAGTGTGGATGGTTTAGCTACTTCAAGAATGATCTACTTCATTAAACATATTTTGGCTTTTGTGGTTTTTATTTAGGTCTATTATCTTGCATGGAATGTGGGACATTCTTATCCATAGGACCATATCCTTGTTTTATTTTAAACTTGTATTTTGCAAAGATTTCTGTCCCACTCGTGTTTGCTTGTTCCTATACTGGTTTCTACTCTTAAAAATCTGCCTCGCTTGGTCTTGTGTTTGCGTATTGCTATAATCGTTGCTAGTTGCTATTCTGTTAACTGTTGATTCCAGTTGATCCACACTGAATAGCTTTACTTTACTGATGGACTTACTGAATCTTAGTGAATATGCATTTATTTTTTTGCACGCTCTAATTTGTGTGCAATTTTTGTTACTATATGTTGAATGAATCAGAAACTCTCAGATTATTCATGGTGTTGGTCAAAGATGGGTCTTTGTGGGCTGATAGCTTTTTCTTCTGTTCTTTTTTTTTCTCTTTTTTGTTTCTCTCTTCTCTTTTCTTTTTTTTTTTTTGTTTAACCAGGTGTACTACAGTTAAGGCAGGCTTGAAATTGGATACTACTGGGTCCAAGAGGAACCAAAGTTAAAAAAACCAGGGCTGTGGCTTAACCGCACAGTGATCTTATCACTTTAACTTTGATTGGGTTGGCATCTTGTGCATCATCTTTGTAGTGCAGCCACCTATTGCTTTTCTTATTGTCTTTCTACCTTGGAAGTCGTCAAAATTTTCCTTGCAGGGTCAGAGGTGATTGTCTTCAGAATCTGAATTAGCAGTTCATTTGAAAAAGAGTCACATTCAAAGAAATGAGAAGTAGATGTTCCCAAGATGCATATAAACTCACAAACTGCCTTTCGTAGAATAAACAAAATGTTGCTGTTTCTAAAGCGTCTTTGACACATTTTTATCATGCTTTCTTTTAGTGGCTTCTTTTTTACCCATACAATACTCACTGGCATCAAATATTTTATTTTATTTTCAGCAGGTTCTTCGGGTAAAGAGGAGAAGAATGACGCTTTGAAAAGAACACTGCAAGTTAGCAACTTAAGTCCGCTTCTAACTGTGGAACAGCTAAAACAGCTCTTCAGCTACTGTGGGACTGTCGTGGAATGTAGCATCACAGATTCAAAGCATTTTGCATATATAGAATATTCAAAACCCGAAGAAGCAACTGCAGCTTTGGCACTAAATAACATGGATGTTGGAGGTCGTCCATTGAATGTTGAAATGGCAAAATCTCTTCCTGCAAAAACAAGTATCCTGAACTCATCTGTGCAGCAATCTTCTTTGTCCCTGATGATGCAACAAGCAGTTGCCATGCAACAAATGCAGTTTCAACAGGCCTTGGTCATGCAACAATCTCTAGCTGCACAGCATGCTGCCAATAAGGCAGCATCTGTGAAGTCCGCCGCAGAAATTGCATCAGCCAGGGCTGCAGAAATAAGCAAGATGCTGAAAGTTGATGGCAGTGGGAATATGGAGGGCGATAAGGAACCAGACCAGAAGCAGAGGTATTTATCATTGCAGTCCTTCGTCAATTTTGAAATATTCAAGTTTGCTTTTCACAAAATGAAATGTCTATATATCTCTTGTGACCATTTTTTTTCTTTTGTGTTGCTGTTCTGGCACTTTGCATGACATAAGAATCTATCTCCAGTTGCATTTTATTTTTCCTGTTTTGTTTATCCAGCACATTACATAATAATATGTATGTGATTGGCACTTTTTGACTGGTCTGTGGTTTAGCAGTTTTGGATAGAGCTGCAAGGGTTCAAGCTCAGCCTGTTTAAGTTAACAGGATCCAGACTCTGTTCAAGCTTCATTTTTATTTGGATTGTTAGAGTCTGATCCGAGCTTATAATCTCCAATTTGGTTCTGATTGTTGAAATGATTTACATTTTACAGTGCATTTTTAAGTAAGAAAGTAACAAATTTCTAAGTTTTACATATGATAATAGATGAAGTTTTTGCTATGAAGGGAAAACTTTTATATCTGAGTTTTTTATATGGAAGAACACATAAGGATTTCTGTTTGTGCATGTGAGCTTAATTGGAAAAGGGAGAAGGCAAAGGATAGGAGAAAGGGGATAGATCTGTCTTATGAAAAGGATCTCTACATTCTATATAGACATTCCTTTTGCATGAAATTTTTGTATTTTTTATTTTTCTTTACATGAGATAATTCTCTTGTTCGGAACCGTGATGGGAAAATGCTTTTCCGCCCTTCATTTTTCTTTTCATTTTCAAGCGTCTGGATACGATTGTCAAAGATTTTCAACCTGTTGCTTTCCTTTCACCATGGTTTGTCACTGGTTCAAAAAATTTTGGGTTTTGACATGAAATGGGTTTTGAATTCTGTATATACTATATAGTGTTGTACGTATCATATGATATGAGGCTGTATTGTACAATACTTATCATCGCGTTTCAAAAATGCGATACGATACACCACCTGTATCGTAAATAGGTGGTGTATCGTGCTTGTATCGCACGTATCGTACGATACAAACACCGATACGTTACGATACAGTTGCTTTTTTATGATTTTTTCGGATTTTTTCTATTTTTTCTGATTTTTTTTAAAATACGATACAATTACGATATTTATACGGCTTACGATACGCTTTTTACAATATTGCTATATACGCAACACACATAGGGGGGCTCTGGGGAACATTTTTTTAACTATATTAGTTGAGCAAGTACATAAAAGCAAAACAGCTTTAACTAATGAAATATGTTTCAACATCTTAGTAGGCATGTTCGTTTATGTTGCTAATAACGTACTGTCAAAGTGGTGTTTTCATGAGATAAAGATGGTAAATTTTGTGCTAAATATGCAAGGAATATTATTTGAGTTTAGTCAAGCTTGACCAATCCTTATCCACAGCTGTTCAAGCCTTCTGTATATAAATTATTCGGCACATCTCACTATTTAAGTGCTGCTTATTGATGTGTATTTATAATACACTTGGGCTATGCTATCTCCCTGGCTGTGGGGATCCATCTCTTTGGCACATTTCTTTTTATTTCTTTTATGATTTTTTTTTTCCTCCAACAAACAGAAGTGCTTTAAAACTTATCCGGTTGTGTTTCTGGTGGTGAATGCTACTGAATTGAATGGCTAACTGAGCAGGTCAGGCTCCAGCCCGCAATTGAGATCAAAGTCCAGGTCGAGATCAAAGTCCAGGTCAAGATCACCCATCAGATATAGAAGGAGCCGGCAGTCACGTTCTTTGTCTCCAAAAAGGCACTCCAGTGTTCGAAGATCCAGATCTCCTGTGAGATCTCGACATCATTACCGTAGCTATGGTGTTGAACGACGTCCTTACAGAGATGATACAAGTAGCCGTCGAAGACCTGAAAGATATCAAAGGGAGAGATCACGGGATAGATATTCATCACTTTCAAGAAGAAACAGAAGTAGGAGTAGGACTCCTCATACAAGAAGATCATCTCATGCTGGTTCAAGGTCACCAAAGTATGGTCGAGAGTCGAGATCATCACCTGGTCGAGCCTATCATGATAGGTCACGTCGTCATAGTAGGCGCTCTAGATCTCCATCAGCAGAAGGTAGGCGACATGAAGATGAGAGAAGAGATGATGGTAAATCGAGGAAGTTGAAAAGAGATGACAAAACTGATGATAAAGGTGATTCTGTCAAAGGCAAATCTATAGCTGATGGAGATTCAAGAAATTCTAGGGATGACAGGCATACACGTGAATCATCTCGCAGTAGCAGACATCCAAGGTATTCATCGCCAGACCACAGCCATCATCCTGAGGACAAAAAGAGTCCTTCTGAGACACTGAAGGTTGACTCCAGATCAGACAAAGCTGATGAAGCAGCCAAGGATCAAGTTACTGCTGGAGAAAGTTCACCAGAACCTTCTGATTTTAGCCACGCATCACCTTCCCATGGTACACATTCTAAATCTTCTAGATTAGAAGTTTTAGATCAACCTAACAATGTGAAATATGAGAGCAAGGGTGGTATAATGGATACAGACATCAGGCAATTTGGCAAAAATAGTGAGTCTGAACAGGATCAAGCGGTTAATGAGGACGATTCAAGCTGTTTGAAGGATGATGGCTGTGACATATTCACTGGAAAGTTCGCTGAAGACACGGGCAAATTTGAGAAGTCAGAGTTGGATATGGAGGAAAATTATAATTTTAATGTGACCTTTGATAATCAACTTTCGATTGAGAAAGATTCAGGATGCCAAAAGTCAGATGAGAGTGACCCACATAGTACTTACAATGCGTCACATGATGTTGAATTGACTAAAATGTACCAGACTCTTGATGGTGAGGATTCCAGAAATTTTGGAGGTGATGATACAAGCAGATCTCAGGATGATGATAAGCTGCAATCAGAAAGTTTAGGAACTGTAAAGGTGCATGAGATTATCAGCGAGTCCACTGCAGGGGAATGTTCTGTAGATTCAGAAAACAATAGAGACAAACCTCATCTGCGTGCATCTAAGAAATCAGAATCAGATGTCAGAGTGCTGATAGGAGTTGAACATGTTGCAAATAATCCATCCAGAGCTGAAGATGATTCAAGAAAGTGCAAAACCAAGTCTCACTCTTCTTACCGCCAGTCAAAGATGGATGATAGAGAACATGACAGTACGAACAAGACACCGAATGATGGATCTCATGAAGAAAAAACTCTGAATGGGAGGGATGATAAACATAGATGTCGTCGACATTGTTATGAGGAATCAAAGCACAACCTGAATGAAATTGCTAAATCTCATAAATCAAGATCGCATCACAAAGATCTAGAAAGCCAAAAGGAGACATCCCACGGTCAATATATTGAGGAAGACGGTGATTTAAGGGATAGAAGAAGGTCTCGCAGTGATGCTCATGACAAGTCGAGATCAGACCACAAAGAACGTT
Source organism: Nymphaea colorata (assembly GCF_008831285.2). Taxonomy (NCBI): domain Eukaryota; kingdom Viridiplantae; phylum Streptophyta; class Magnoliopsida; order Nymphaeales; family Nymphaeaceae; genus Nymphaea; species Nymphaea colorata. The sequence continues at coordinate 10,656,568 of NC_045139.1, forward strand.
CCAAAGATCACATAGACAAGCCTATTGCAGGCGATGAATCAAGAGATTCCAGGGATGATAGAAGGAGATCTAATAGACATGGTCACGAGAAGTCACGGTCCGATCGAGTTGATAAGGCTGATGAGAGACTTTCTGAGGGCTATACAAGAGAAACAAGGGAGGATAGGAGTAGATCAAGTAGGCACACTCATGACAGGTCAAAATCAGATCACCATGACACAAAATCAAGATCAGATCGTAAGGACACTGTCAAAGATCAACAACTTGGAGAATATTCAAGAAAATCAACTGATGACAAGAGCAGGTCTCATAGACATGCTAAGGAATCGGACGATAGGGAACATGAAAGTAGGACTGCCAGCAAGCGGTCATCTGTCAAGGAAGATGTAGGAGACCTGAAGGTGGATAAGAGGAGATCTCATCACAGATATACTAATGAGACATCTCGCCGTCACAGGCAATCTGGTGAGTATGATTCAGATCAACAAAAAGACGAGGAGAAATCAAAGAAAGTAAAATTGGATAATGAAAGACTTTGCGAGACCACCAACAGAAAAGGAGAGATATCTATGGATGTGGACGTTTCTGTGGCCTCAGCTTACGTTCAGCCTCCTCCAATCCGTAGTCTTGAGGTCCATGGTGATGACCACGATCTCCATCAGTAAAGCGTGACAAGTTGGTGGCTGATGACAGGGGTAATTATGACTGGTCATGACTAGTGAGGAAGCTACCGAATCTTTTGTGGAAAAGATATAAAGATCAATTTTCAAGGATGTTGCTGCTCAAAGAATACCTTTTTTTTTTCTTTTATTTTAATGCTGAACCATCAAAATCAGATGTGAACCCTATAGTTGGCTAATGCTGGGGTCTATTTTTTTCTACTAGTATCTTGGTGCTTGAGAGCCCACGGGGAGCAGCAGTACGTTGTCACGGGGTGGCAAGACTGAACCGAGATATTTCTTGTAACTCTGTGAGAGACTGATATTGTTTGGAACTTTGTCATTTATTCACGTGGTATCGTCCTCTGTATAACATTGAAGGTATTCCTCTGTTAGGAAGCATGGTTTTTTGCAACCACGGTATTAAAATATCAGTAGATCTAAGTCACATTGGCACGGGTACAAGAAAGTTGTGCTGGTACGGCGATTTTAGAAAATTTAGATACGATGGTACGACAAAAAAAAGTATGTATAGACAAGTATATACAAACATGTGTACATACATCTGTGAAAACTTTTACAAAAACACAAAAAGCAAAATTCATACTAAATATATCACGAAGACAATGCTTAAAACTTAAAAACAAAAAAACAATTGTGTTTTGAATTGGTTTTGATTCGAAACATGTTGAAATTGTAATTAAGCAAATGAACGACTTAAAATCTTCTGTATAAGTACTGCCTTACTGGTACCGGTAGTTGTGCAAAATGGCCGTACTTATGTGACTTAGCAATAGATGGATAACGGTGGATAGATTTGGTCTACAGCTTATGCAACGATGGTGACAGCAGGCTTTTGAGGAAAAATATAAGACGAGGGAGAGTCCATTTCTTATCATGGGGGTTTTGCAGTTTTAGTATTTCAGGATCACATTTGAATTGAGGAAGTAAGACTATCATTGATCTTCTCTTCCTCTAGATAGGATCTCTAGAAACTGCCTTAGCTGTATCTTTGATCTTTTCGTATTCCTTTTTTCTCCTTATGATAACAAATATCGCCTAAGCTGAGGTCTAATTTGTCTCTGTCTAACATGTTTTAGAAAAAAAGATATGGATGTAGGGATGAGTATAGAACCATAACGCATGTTTTTTTGTCCTTTAATGGATACCCAAAAAACTACAATATGCTATGAACTGTACCTTCACTGAGTTTTTCATGAGTTAACATATAAATATTGACAGGAATCTGGTTAAAAAAAAAGCATGAGAAGATTCTTCTCGAGTCTAGTCAACGATATTTCAATAAGACTATGCTTTCGCGCTTGTTTGGTGGTTTACCTAAAATGCAATTTCAGTTTGTGGTACCTTCTCGCTGTTGACTTGGAATAAAGCGGTGCATAAAAGCAGAGTAAAAAGATGCAAGACACAATTTTTCTCGCCATTATCATGATCCTCAAATACATTGACGGTTTTTCTAGCGTAGGCGGAGTAGACGTTCATTCTTGCTTCGTCAGGTGGATATGCATTCTTGCTACTACTAAGTCAAGGGGTAAGGTTATCTTTATACTAAATCTTATGTCGAGTATGCAAGAGAATTAATCCCACTGTTCGATCGAGAGCGGAAACTTTTCTTATTTCTTCTGTATCGGCACCAGTGCACTGAGTTCTCAACATGCTTCAATTTGCACGTAGGACCAACCCTTTCTGTCGTACATAAATATAGCTATCTATGAGTTGAACTGAAAATACACCGCATGACTTGTCTCAGCCCACCCATTTGAACTATACCCGACTACACTCTACTAGGTCAGATATCTCAATGAAAGGTTGCTTGGGAGGATCACTCCCTACCTTTCATTGAAAAACTTCCTTCCAGAGATTGTTTGCTGCATATCGTATCGTGGAGCAAACGGCTGGTTGTTCTACTTTGGCAGAACCTATATTCACTGGTCTGAAGCCGGCAAGACATATGAACTACATATATTGATTCTTATAAATTTCCATAATAAATATGCCATTTGAACATTATTATAGAATTATTTGGTTGAACTTATGTTTAGATAAAAATTGGTGAAATAAATCAGTCTCCTCTTGTTGGAATTTGGGTGTAAAACAAGTGTCTATGTCAAACAAACCTTGACAATTTTTGGAATTTTAAATCACGCGGCTTAAACCCCCGAATGGACAATATCCACCAACGAGGTCGCTGTTCACGTATGCTTGGATTCCAACCCCACGACAGAAATGTTCGTTGCTTGCCCTCTAATGGAGGTCATTGCCTCGCCCCCTCCCTCTCTCTCTCTGGCCGTTCTTCCATGGAAGGCCACTGCGTCTTTGTAACAGATACTGTTCTTAACGACGGGTGTAACCGTAAGCAAACGCTCCTCTCTTGGAATTCACAACGACGGAGCCACTCTGGAGAGGGAAAGAGGCGTTAAGCCTCCGCCTCTTTCCCAACCATCTTGCCCTCCTCCTCCTTCCCCACAAAACTGACCAGAAACAGCAACAACCTTTCTGTTTCATCTCTCCCGCATTGCTTAAATTCATCCCCGCTTAACCCACGTTCCAGGCAATCCCAACATCTTCCAATCTCTCTTTCTTGATGGCAATGAAGGGATCAGACGTAGAGTCGCAGGAGCAGCAGCAGATGAGAAGTCCGTTGTTGGAGAAAGTAGAGGATCAGCAACAGCAGCAAGCGGGGAGCGCTAACAGCTCAATGCAGAAGGCAATCAACCAGACGTTCAGGAGCACCGCCCACCTCGCAAACCTGCTGCCGACGGGAACGGTGCTGGCCTTCCAGCTGCTGTCGCCCGTCTTCACCAATCAAGGCAGGTGCACCGACGCCAGCCGGTTCATGGCCGCCTCCCTGCTCTCCCTCTGCGGCATCTCCTGCTTCCTCCTCTCCTTCACCGACAGCTTCAAGCGTCCCGACGGCACCGTCCGCCACGGCATCGCCACCCCGCGCGGTCTCTTGGTCCTCGACGGCGACGGCGACGCCGGCAGCTTGGCACCCGAAAAGGCCGCGGAGTTCAGGATCAGGTGGATCGACTTCGTCCACGCCTTCGCGTCCTTGCTGGTCTTTGCCGCCGTCGCGCTCCTCGATCAGAACGTCGTCGGCTGCTTCTACCCTCTGCCGTCGGCGGAGATGAAGGAGGTGCTCTCGTCGCTGCCCGTGGGCATCGGGGTCTTGTGCAGCATGCTGTTCGTCGCGTTCCCCACTAAGCGCCATGGAATTGGGTTCCCCTTAACACCCTCCTCAGATTGATGCCGTTGCGGTCTTTAATTTCTTCTTCTTTCCTTTTCCAATCCTGCAGCTCTGATCGTTCGTCCTATTCCATTTGTTTCTGCCCTTTCTTTCAGTTTTGGAGAAGAAATTTGTTGGTTGTTCCTCTCCTTTGCCTGTACAAACTATCCAACAAGAAATGATAATTCTTCTGTGGCTAAGGTCCACAAAAACGATTGCACCATAGTGTCTGTCCATCATTCATACATCTTCAATGCTATTGAAGCGGAGAGTATACCTCACTAATCTATACTCGATTTCTTATTCAAATGAAAGCGATGATCGAATGAATGCAGAAATGAAAATGAAATATCATGTCAGAACGAAAGTTAACTAGATGGGAGCACATTTTTCAGTAACACTTTCCTTGGATATCGATCTTCACTTCAATCTTGGCCTTCCTCTTAGACATTCAACTTTCACGTCCATTCTTTTCTTTAAACCGCAAATTCATGAATGTGACGGGTTAAAATCGTGATGAAGACATTAAACATTCACTAAAAAATCTTCAAGTTCTTATCTACCTTCTTCGGCCAGAGGAAATTTTTTGCCTAAACAAGCGAAAAACAGAACGCAAAGAAAAGGATGACTACAATGACACATTAAACCAGCACAATCAAGTCTCTCACCTTAAGAATAGAGATTATATTACTCTGCACATCCAACCAATGCCCGTATGGCGTATCTGCCAATACACATCATGAGGTATATCAGCTTTGCATGGCATTATTTTATTGATTTTCTAAATTTAAAAATATTGCATTGTTTAAAAGGATGACTACAATGACAGATTAAACCAGCACAATCAAGGCTCTCACCTTAATACATATGTTTCCATATATCTGCCTCATAAGGCTTGTGTGGGCAGTTGCCCATGCAGAGCCACGCAATTTTTCTCATTGTAAACATTAAAAGTCATTTTTTCATTGCCTTTGGTCCATTATAAAGTTGAACATCATTAGCAGGGCCATACGCATTCATCACCATTTGGATTCTGAGCGGCTCGGATCCATCTTTCAGATCTCTGATACTTGATCAGATCCAGCCTCGTGAATTGGGTGTCTCCTAATTGGATTTACAGTTGGGACTAGGCCTTGAGACTGAATTTTTAAAACTGAATCCAGGTCCGACAGGCACTAGATCTGACATTTTCACAAAACCGCACCGCCGTTAGGTCTAAAAATTTTTTCAGGATCTTAAAATCAGTTAAGTTTTGAAGTAACCAAATGGAGTCAGTGATCCAAACTTCATAAGTTTGATGTGGCATAATTTTGTTGACATACCAAGGGTTTCTTACTAAGATCTACAGCTTATCAAACTACTAACTTATAATCTGCACTAGAAATCGACACTCTATTGTCAAAATCTAAATGGGTGTTTGATTATTTTAGACCTTTGATTCATAAATGTCATGATTGCAACAAGGATTTGCAAACTTTGCATATTGAGTTCATGAATCTCAAATTGGAATCCTCAGTATTGTGACTTGATATCCATAGATTTGATGTGTAATGAGACCTTAAACGCACAGGTTTCAAGTTCATAATTTGGTAGAACCAGAAATATAAGTTGGGCCTCATATTAAACGTACTCCTAGATTCTAAAATCTGAAGCAATCAAACAACTTGAAGGCATAATGGGATCTTAAATCCATAGTTGTCAAATTCATAGTTTCTATCAAGAGGCTTCTCATAACTTCAAGAAGAAAGCAATTGAGTCATTGACAGCATCTCAATAAATGAGAGTGATTATAGTAGTAGTGAGATGGTTTTGGCAGCTAGAGGTTTTTCCCAGTAGTCCTACCGTAGTAGCCGGTCTCTTCTTCCACTGGCCATGTTAGGCCACATGGCTACAACATTTCGAGGCTATTTCCATGCAGGCATGTGCAAAGATAGGTGTGAGCAATTGCCCACACAGACCCGTAAAAAGTACCCATTTTATATTGACATCTCAAAGCAATTTTTCTCATTTACATGTTGAATCCCTGTTATCTTTTAGCTGAGCTACACACAAACTGAAAATGAATGGGAATTTCCGGTATTTGTTTTTATTGGTAACTTTATTTTTCTTTTCTTTCTCTTCCTTTCTTCTTCTTCATCTTTGGTTCTGGTTTCAAGAGCCCCGCCTTAGTTAAACCAGTCTGACTAGTAAGCAAGGTTCGTCCTTAGCATTGATTTGGACAGCATCGTGAAATGAGCCAACATGATCGTCCTGTCCTCAGTCTACTTCTGTCTTCTGCAATTGTTTCAAGGGTTCTGTCTTATAAGCACTCCCCCCCCCCCCCTTAGGGGCCGAGCCAAAATTTGTGGTTAAAGGGTGCTAGTAATAAATTTTAAATTTTTAGGAGGCATCAAATGTAAATAAGAAAAATTACGCTAAGGTGTTAATATAAAAATAAATACTTTTTGTTACTTTGTATGGGCAAATGCCCACACATACCTCCTCCTCCCCCTACCTTTAGTCATTATCCATAGAGGTAAAGAGATGTTTCATACTTCCATTATTTGCAATGCTGGTTCTAGTCCTCCTTGTAATCCACTTTTTTCCTTTCATTTCTTGTCACACAAAATTCATTGAGGATTAGTTTAGAGTTCTGGGGCATAGATAGGTAGGGGCTTTATGGGTCACAAAGCTCAATTTGAAATTTGAATTATGTTGGATTTTGGTGGACTTGAGTCCAGTTATATGGAGCAGCCCCACAAGACCCAAGATGGTGCCGGAAGGCCAATTGAAAATCTGTCAATTATATATTTAGTGCTCCATAAAAAAAAAAAAAAAGATTCTGGCTCCACCCCTTTAATGGCAGAACTTCTTTCTCAATGTGCCTGCTGATGCTGGAACTTGGTCATTCCTTGTGTCTTAATATAATAAATGGAGAGCAGATGGGCGTGAATTGGATATCTGACCTGAAACTGATCTCCTTTTCTTCACATTGAATCCGAATAAGTTTCTGACATCATTCGGAGTTGGCAACTTACATGCAGCTCAGAGATTCGTTAGGCGAGATTCCATCCCTGTTGTTTCATAAAGATCCCACGCTCTTCTCCAAATTAGATTTTTCATATGCATAGACCTGATAATCATCCCGCGTAAAGATTTTATCATGAAAACTCACATGAAATTGACCTTTCATGTGAAGTGCCTTCTCACTTTCAGGTTACACTTTCAAAAATTTTTCAATTGATTGCTTACCAATGGAAAGTCAAGAGATATCCTTGCTCATTTTTTCGATTGCAGACGTCTTTGTGCAGTAAAGTCTGCTGCAATTTTTTCTCTTTTTACATATTGGTGCCCCTTAACATTTTAAAATTTATACTTAGTGACCCCTTGAAGAGAATTTTCTAAGCTCCACCCCTGCTGACAGGCCGACCACTCAAAAAAAAACCCAAACATTAAGAGCTCTCTCGCACTGACTTGTAGAGATTAATCGCAATAATATTCCCCATTCAGAAACAGGATCACATACGGGTCCATGATTTCAGATATATTACACTATGCAATTCACTTATACTAATTTATTCTCAAGCTAGTTGCATACAGCATGAAGACAGCTTTGTGAAAAAATCAATGGGCCGAGTAAAGCAGCTTAGCTTTCCTTCCTGATGGATTCTGAAGCGACAGACAACATTATTCTTGCTCCACACAGACACCTCATTCAAATTTGGGTTCGGTCACGAAACTGCATACCAATTCCGAATCCAATTAGTAATTGGATACAAGTTTCTTTCACCAGGGACCCACAGCTGGAACCAACCGTGCTAAGTACAAGAAGGTTAGATGAAGCGGGAGGCAAAAGGATTCACAAATGGTAGCGAAAAGATCGGCAAGCAGAAATGCGGGAAGCTAATTGTTTTCGATGCTGAGCAGCTATGTCCGCAGAGTCATATTCATCTCCTTGAAGATGGACGGGCCAGGCTCGACTCCCCCTCAGCAAGTGTCTGAGTAGGTGTGGCAACGGGCAGAGGGCTCAGCTGGAAATCAAAAGAATGATGCGTGCCTTGACATTTAAGCCAAACCCGTTAGATCTTCCAAATCAGGAACAAGAGCATAACTTATTGAACCACGGACGTTCGTCTGACCCTATTAACCTCATCGCAGAATCACCCAGAAATTAACTTCAAGGGTTTTTGGATATTCTCAACTATTGCGGAGTTTGTCTGCCATTAACCTTTACCGCAGAAGGATCCAGAAATCAAATTCAAGGGTCATGGTGATTCCCATCTAGTTGCGTAGTTTGTCTTCTATTCCTTACCAAGGGGTGCATGGTGAATGGGGTTTGTCACCGCAAAGAGGCTTCGTTTCGATGCCGTCTCGTTTTTTCCTGACACGTCAATAAGAGGGCTTTGCCGAGAAAATAAAGGGCATCGTTGGAAAAAAAACAAAAATCCAGCATTGCCTAAAAAGGCCATGCCCAAAAGAACAATATAAAAAATGCGTCCATAATTAGAATATTTTGAATAGAGGATATTTGCAAGCAACCATAAGTACTTCCATAGGATGAGAGTGAAAGGGGTAGAGAGAGAGAGAGAGACAGAGAGGAGGGGGGGGGGAGAGGGAGGGAGGGAGGGAGAATGGCAATTCCAATAGATCAACAAATTTATAAGAATGTGTTCGAGATTCTACGGCCAGTCATTACCCTGCCATCATATTAGGAAGGAACAACTCAAATCCCCTTCTTTCCTACTTACACAAAATGGGCAGAGGCGAAAAGGGAAAAAAGAAGGGACAACAGAACAAACTGAAAAATTGGACGCGCTACCACTCATCAACTCTAGTGAACTAACCATTTAACTCAAGAGACTCTTACTCGATAGACCCACGTAAGGAAAAAGAAAAGGTTAAAATAAAGTCAAAATGTGATCTACGCCTAACAATCATATTCTACAGACTACATTTTAGGAAAGCCCGATTCAAGTTGCCTGAAAATTCAATCAGCAGACAGGTTGAAGCTTCACTTTACCTGCCGCCTCCTGCAATGTCAGAATCGTCCCAAGAATTACTCACGCCAACACTCACATGATTACTGAAGATCCCAACCAACTAGAGCTCATCGCAATTCTTAAGCAGGTGCTGGCACCCGGGGTGCAACAGCTTTCGTCGATGAATTCATACCCAAACTGCCACTGCGATTCATTCGCCCGCCTACATTCCCAGCATGCTCGACCCTCTGATATCCTCCCTCCCCGCCACGGTTGGATGAACCTCCACGACCACCCCTTCCTGCAAACTCTGCCCGGCTGTTGAAATCTCCTCTGCCATAGCCCCTCCCACCACCATAGTTGCCACGCCCTCCCCTTGGCCCATCGTTGCGATACCCACCCCTCCCACTTAGGAAGCGGCCCCTGGCAACTGCACCATGACCACAAAATGTTGTCACTTATTATGGACCAAAAGAACATGATTAAAATGAATAATTAGCAAAGTATGACATCTAGATCAACACCACTCAGGCTGGCCAGACATGATGTGTCAACCACTCCTACATACACTCATGACGCCCAGGTGCTCTGCCATAATTAGGCTCATAACTGCATGCATGCATATTAGATAGCAATGAAATTATGAAAGACAACAACTTGCCTCGTGAACCAGATGGCCTCTTCTCTTCAACATACGCCTGACGACCACCAATAGTTATAGGTGAAGCCTGCAACATCATGGAAGTTAATTCTGACATCGAACTAGAAGACGGAAGACACATTTTGGCCTTTAAAAAAATAGAAAATGAAGGCAACAACAAAACAATGAAAAATAAACATGAGCCATAACGTGTAACCATATCTCACACGCATTTTCCACAAATTCCATGTTCACCACGTGTATGTGTGTTCTTTTTTGTTTGTTCATATATAAATCCACATATAAGAACACCAAGTCCAGATGAATGAAAAGCTAGACTGCCCACGTCACTTCAAGGTCACAAAGCAGAGTTCACAAAACAGGATGTGGCTCAAGTCACAAGGTCTTAAAATTCCCGAATATTTACTCATGGCAACGGAAAGAATTAACAAATGGGAAGATAGGACAAGATGGTAAAACTAACTTTTAAAATAAAGTATGTAAAAGAGACAAACAGACAAAGTAAGCCGTCCGCTTAATGGCATACAATTGACGCAATCCAAATAATCTATCGTCGCAAACAAATTTACCGCTACAAATTTGGAACATGTCGCACCACTTTCATCATTTGAAAAGCTTAGGTACTCATATAATGTGAAAATTAATTTGAGGAACCGTTGAATAGCATTTCGTAGGACCAAAGAGAGCCATTCCATATTATAAATTTTTCAAATGCAAATCTCGGAAAGGAAAAATGCCACTAAATCGTGTCACTGTGCAATACCAGAAAAGAATTATTTTCAATGCAGCCATATAAAATGGTTTTAACGACACAATTATAATGAATCTCAAAATTCACCTCAATTGCGCTTTGCACAGAACTTGATGCCTCAAACTCTACAAAACCAAAACAGAATCCTTGTTGCTGCCGAAAGAAATACGTAAATTATGTGTTAGAAAGTTAAATTGATTGGAGAAGAATACAAGTCTAAAAGAAGCCCTTTGATAGGTTCACACCTTGTTACTCCTCACTTGAACACCACCACTCTTAATGGGACCGAACCTCTTAAATTCCTCCTCAAGTTGGAAAGGAGTAGCATTTAAAGGAAGACCCTTTATATAGATTGAATGCCCATCAGCAGCTGTGAAAACATGAAAGATTCAGTACGATGTATAAAATCGAGCATCAATTCAGTCGAAAAATCTTCAGGACATGTTATCAGAAACAAGACCTTCAGCCTCTTGTGAGGTGATGCTTTCAGCAGCATTCGAACTGCGTGCAGACACCTCAGCTACAGGAGCTGGTGCTGGTGGAGGAGCTACCACTCTTTCTGGAGTTGGGGCAGCTGGCCTAACAGGAGAAGGTCCAGAAACTGGGGAAGGAGATGCATTCTCCTTCATCAGCTTCAGCTACAACACCCGATAGCGACAATGAGTACATTAATGTGGTGGCAGAGACAAATGAAAGTCAGGTATAAAAGCCAAAAGCTTACAATCGAGGCATAAGACTTCTTCGGAGCCTCTTCTAGAGTTGAAGAAGTTGAGTCAGCAGCAGCTGCTGGTTCACTTTGAATCTCATCAACCACCTCTTCCACTACAACTTCCTCTTCCAGACCAGAGCGTTCCCCCTCAGAATGTTCATATGCTTCCTCGACATCAAGATCTTCCTCACATAGTTGAGCAGCTTCCTCAGTCACATGATTCTCCAGAATAGGAGCTGGCTCTGCGAACAAGTCATATGTCAGATACCAAATAAAACACAAGTATGGCAAAATAGTGAGGATGCCGCACCTTCCGCAGGTGGTGGAGCTGCTCCGTGAGCAGCTTCGGTTCCAGCGTTCACCACATCAACAATTCCTTCCATCCGTCCTACCTCTTCCACGTATCTGAAAATATCGTTCAATACGTAATACCCTCCTTTGTCTTGAGGAGCCAGAAAGAAAGATTGAGTAAAACTCCTCTTGGCATTGTCTTTTGAGATCAGGTGTCCAGTCACAAGCACAAGGACCCCGCCGTTAAGGGAGTCTTGAGCATCCACCGTCTTTATCTCTGACCTGAACTCGCCATAATCCATTGAAAGTATCTTCTCATTAATCGCCTGTGATCAATTTAATATACCAAAGTCAGGAACATCGAATCCACGTCAAGGAAATTAAAATGCTTATTAATAAAAACTAGAAAAAGATTGACGGGAACGTTAAAAATCGCCAGAGAGTTGAAGCACCATTGTCCTTCTCAGTTGAGGAATATTTAGAACGGCAAAATAAAATTCGCAAGCGCAACAATTTATTACATGAAATTGAAAAATAAACCCGAATATCAATTTCACGCATCGTCTTACAAGACAAATGAGGAAATAAAAGATGTATAAAACGCAGATCTAACCATTCAAAACAAAACCAACAACTTAAATCAGCCAACAATTGTAACAACCATGTACCTGCATCGTGGTGATCGAACTCATCGCTTCTTGCGCATCAGGACGACCAAGCTTGCTCGAATCCTGGTAAAACCGGTACACCGATTCCGGCGATTGGTGAAGAATGTGGTAGTACTGGTGCACAAAGGCATTCCCCACCTGAACATCAGCACGGCCATCAGACACGATGGCGTAAGCAGCAGAAGCAACAAAAATTCAACAATCTCAATCCCAAACTATAAAAAATAAAAATGAAATGAACAAGAAACAAAAAACTGCGCACCACTTGAGCGGTAGGGCAAGATCCCGCAGCAGCTTGCTGAGAAGCCATCCCAAACCCTAAAACATCACAGCAAAACCAAAATATCAAACAAAGAAGTCTTAATGCCCATAGTACAACAAACCCCTAAAAATCTGAGCTCCGAAAGCGCGAAAAGAAAGAAAAACACTGAAAATCGGCCCGATCCGGGAAGCGGACAAACCCTAACCAACTCTGCGCGTCAACAGCTCCAAAAGCCGATCCAGCGATCACAAGAACAACGACAAGGAATCCGCGAAACGAATGGCCGAGAGCAAAATGATCAAGAGAGAGAGAGAGAGAGAGAGAGAGAGAGAGAGAGACCTGATCGGATCGAGCGAATCCGATACGAATCGCGACGAGACGAGACGAGCGAAGATGGTGGGGAGGAGGAGAGACGAATTTCTCTTCCTTTTCCCCTCTCTTTCTTCTTTTCTCGGCTCTGCAACAGCGAGGGGTAGAGAGCTCAGAGGGATCGAGAGAGAGAGAGAGAGAGGAAACGAGGGTTTGCCTTTTATGCTTCCTTTGATGAACAACCAGGAGGGAAAACCCAGGGGGTTAAGGGAGAGAGAAAAAAGGAAATTAAAAACCAATATTCCTCGACTTCATTACCCTTACCTTTCACGAAAATTGCATAAACGCCCCACATTTGACGGTTTAGGGTTTCGCCGGAACTCCGGCGGGGTCCACTTATTCCCCTTAATGACAAAAGAATGATTACATTTGTGGAATTTCTATTCAACTCTACAACTTTTGAAAAATACCTAACAGTACTTTTTCTTTTCATAAGGGGTCGGCCCAAACCGCAATTTTGTTGGAACTTCAATCAACGATTATCATGAAGGTGGCATAATAGAAAAGCTAACGGCAATATTTGAGAATGATGAAAGGTCTTCAACTTGATACTTATCATTTTTTCTCCTCATGGTCAATACTTCTGGTGGTTCTTTTATGTAGTATTTGGATATTATCCAAAGAGTCCCTTAAACTTGTTTTACATTATTAATTTTTATTGTTTAATATATTCTAAAAAATAAGTTGAATGGAAGAAAATTAACATAATAATTCCCTCAAACTTGGATTTTGAAAAAAATAAAAAAGAATACTAATTGTATTTGTAAAACCCTTGAACCACTTTTAAAACTTGTAAAAATAAAAACAGGCCAACTTAAAAAGAAATAAGCTCCGACGCCGATGCCCGTTCAATATGATGAAGCTCGAGAAGGGAATTTCTGGACTTTAGATCCTCATAATGGAATGGATTCTAAAAGTTAGCCTTCACTGAGGCCTTCCCATTTTATGGGCGCCGCGGGAACGAAATTTCAGTTTTTTTACTATTTTAAGTTCGCCGATATTTTGGTCACATAACGTCGGTACAAATTACGATAAATGTATTAAAAACAAAGGACAAATATGTAATTCATAATCTTCCATATTTCTCTTACGATAAATGTATTAAAAACAAAGGACAAATATGTAATTCATAATCTTCCATATTTCTCTCACAGATTTCGTATTTCAAAACTAAAAAAAACGACGAAATGAAATTACTGTGCTATGTTTTACCATCTCCGGATCTTAAATCAAACTTTTTTTAATAAAAATAAAATAAAATAAGGAGCTGGATCTTCCGTCTGATGACCTAAGATCCTTAGACATTATTTGGATGAATCAACTGTCACCAAATCTAACATATCTATAGATCTGATAGCTATATGTTTCCTATATTATATTTTAAACACAACCAAGTTTAAACATTTATATAAGTCCAATACTAATTTTATTTTAATTAAAAAGTCAACAAATAGACCATGCAATAAATGAAATTTGCAACCGTGCGATCAACTTTCAATACTAAGACGACGTTCGTACTTCTAACAAGCTCTTTTCTCCAATGCCGTCCCCACATTCGTACTCGAATATTTATCCTGTGAGCTTTGGTTCCGTGTTTGAGGGGATAAGTCGTCCAAAACAAACTCACCTTAGTCGTGCCACGAAGCTCTTTCTCTTCTCTTTCATTTATAAAAACCAAGTTCTCAAATGGGTTTTTTAAAACTTGGTTTATTTGTTCAGGCGTCACTCTCAAAACTTGGTTTTTCATAAATAACATGAATGGAATTAGATTTTTCACTTTTTTTTTAAACCAGATTTTGCAGAAATTTTGTTTTCCTTAAACTCAGGTTTAATTGCACTTAAATACTCCAAAGTCTTGTTTTGAAAGCAAAATCAGATTTTGCCTCAAAAATATAGTTTGGTGATGTCATACAAACACCTCCCTAATGTTTCTTAATGTTTCTTTGAGAGGAAATATCTAACCAAGGACTTTCAAAAATACATAGATTGGGGATGTATAGACATGCATTTCCACTACAACTTCCATATTTCTCTGAGCCGCAAAAGGTGAGGTGAACTCCATCGACTTAAAAGCAGCCACTACCCATCCAAGCTCCGACACAACTTGAGATCATGAAGGGAAAGGAAAAGAAGCAAGATGAGTCTCGAGTCTCATCGAGACAACAGATATTTAACCTTTTAACCTTCCACTCACCTAAAGGGACCTTTAGAAATAATTAGCATGAAATTTTGATGAATCCGTACACACGAAAAAAAAAAAGATGGAAGATGGCTCCTTTAAAATTTATAATAATATTTATTGGAAGCCTTTTTTTTTTTTACTGGGTGGCAAGGTGGTTTATTTTAAAGGTTTAAATCCCGTAGTTATTGTCACGACCCAATACTCTCATTCTTTGAACCATAATAAGTATTGTAGTCCGTGAAACTGATGGGTATAAGAGGATAGGTAGTTGTATCTCTTATGGACATTGAAGATGAACCACTTACCCTGAATAAGAAAGAAAAAAATTTATTGGGTGCAAAAGATAGATTTAAAGGTGACATGAATTATAACAAAACCCTTTCTCATGTTCTGGTTTATTAGGATTCATTTTTCATCATACTTTTTTAAGAGGCGCTAATAACAACAACAAAAATGTGAAATTGAACTTGCGTGCAGCATTTTAGTTCTTGAATTAGAATTTAGTTGGTATTGACATTTGTTACCCTTGGATTTCCGATCAGAGGTTGATCCCGAATCCGTGGATTTCTAATCCAAAAAAGAGTTAAAGTTGTGTTTGATTCCCCTGATCTGAGAGCCGTCTCTTTTTCCCGTCGATTGGTTGCTTCGAAGAAAGAGTTACCATCTCAATTGGCCCATCCGACCTTCTGGGCACCTGCCACGTGGCACGTGCCTTGCTAGTAGAGCAAGGAAAGAATGTTTCTTGGGACTGATTTGAAATATAAAGAGATTTCAGGAACGCTGACTTATGTACATTAATTGTCTACTCTTTAACATGGTCCCGTTTGTTCGGGTTCATCTTTTGTCATAGTTTTTCATTTCGGACTCTTCAAGAAAAAGCGCCAATAACCAAATAAAAAAGTGAAATTGAGCTTGTGTGTTGCTTTTTTTTTTATTGAAATAGAATTTAATTGGTATTTGCATCTGTTACTTTTGCAATTTCCGATCCAAGCATGGCAGATCTTAACGGTAAAGCCAGAAATTTTTAGCTGTTGGACACTTACATGCACTACATATAATGCTAGTCATAAGAATGTGATGTTGGGATATTGTAATGCGATTTTTAACGGACTGCATGGGCAGTGGCCTCACTCCAGCAAACAAGTACTCCGCTACAGACAAATATGAGGGAATAACAAGTTCCTGTCTCGAATCCACGACTTAAAGATCAACCAAACGAGTTAGGTTGCGTTTGGTTGCCTCGGATATGAAAAGTTTTTGGAAAATAGGTTGCGTTTGGTTGCCTCGGATATGAGAAGTTTTTGTTTTTTCCATTTATTAGACACCTTGAGGAAAGAGTCACCCCACCTTCATGGGTGGCCTTTTGGGTGCCTGCCAAGTGGCATCTGCTTTGCTGCCAGTGCAAGGAAAGAATGTTTCAAAATTTCTAGACTGATCTGAAATATTTGGTGCATAAAATAGATTTCAGGGATGGTGACTACTATGTAAATTATTTGTCTACTCTTTCTCATGGTCCTGTTTATTCATTTTTCATCATAGTTTTTTTTTTTCCTGGCACTCTTTAGGAAAAAGTGCCAATAACCAAAAAAAACAAAAAAAAAAGAGAGAAATTGGGCTCATGTGTATAGTTGGTTTTGTTGGTGAATTAGAGTTTAGTTGGCATTGGCATTTGTTACCCTTGGATTTGAGATCCAAGGTTGGATCTCATGACAGATCCGAGGGCATAACAAGTTCCTGTCTCAAATTCATGGATTAGAGATCCACCATAAAGTTGGGTTGCATTTGTTTCCCTCGGATCTTCGACCTAATAGGTTTTAGGACCCTTGGATCTGAGATCCCCGAAGTAAGATCTTAATGCCTCTTTGATGGCCTATTGAAGTTTGAGTGAATCTCTCTCTCGCCCATGCTATATAAGAAGGCAGCGGCATGCTGGTGAGTTTCATGAAGAGTTATGTTTTCCTTCAAACCTTCTTGGCCATCGCCGAGGGTGTCTCCTCTACCCAACCAATTATCCTCCTAAGGTACATGGTCTGCTTTCGGTGCATCAGGTTGTTGTCTTTACCGTTCTTCATCTTACACGTTAGTGACCCCGCTTTTGCAGTACAGAGGCTTGATGCCACAGACATTCAAAACAGAAATCAACTATTTGGATCTCATAAGTCACCTTAGGCATTATGGAAACAGGGTGTTGCTAAACCTTAAAGTTCATCACATGTACGACCTTGTGAACTCAATGCATTACACAAATGTGAATTGGAATCAAATGCAGATTTGCGACGGAGTCCAAGAACCAAAAGATAAAGAAGTTACCATTCATGCACAATGGAGTCCCAGTACTGGGAGAGAACCGGGCCGGAGGGAACCTGGTTATATGTGCCATACAGGTGCACAAAATTTGTGTATATAAGTTGGATGAGCAACGGCGCACGCAACACTCTCTTGTCACGGAAGCGGTCGTGACTTTCCACTAGACATAAAAAAATGTCTAAACTTCGTGAATACGCACAGGTTTCTTTTTCACATAACTTTCCTAAGAGCAAAACATTCTCCCAACCAGCATTGATATTAATTAAGAACCTAACTTAATACAGTTGATGTATTAGCACAATTGGGTAAATGCAAACTATTGAGCATGATTTTCTTATGTTGAGGGTATTTAGTTTTTTTTTTTTTTCCAAGTCAATGATAACATATTATAATTCGATGGATGTCTACTTTTTATTAGTGGAGAAAAAACTTATGTAGATTTTCAACAATATCAACAAATTAGGTGTGGTTTTGAATTTTTATTATCGCACCATTAGATGTGTTGCTAAAAATTTCTCTCTTTTTGGAGCTTGGAAAGAAAACAAGAAAAATTGCCATTGTTGCTGTGTGTGGTCAGTTTCTAATGATCTGATATGCATGGCCGTTGTAGAACCCAGATATGATTCGCGCAAGCAGTTTGAACCAGTGATGATCAATGCAAGCATTATACAGGTCGAATGTGGGTCTGCTAAAATTCAAAAGTGTCTGGATTGAGCACATCTAAAGAAAGTACATGTATTTTTCTTGTGGTAAGTTCAGTCAAGGTGTCTAACTTTCTGGTGTCTGTTTTCTCTAGGGGAGTGAGAGGACTATTGTGTCCCATGACTCAGAATGAAAGCCGAAGCCCTTCTTACCATAGTTGGCAAACTCATCGATCCGACTCATGAGTTATCCAAGTCAGCGAGGATCGCCTCTTTATTAGGTCACATGAGTCAAGGCTTGCCAAGTCCGCTGGGATCGTCAACTAAGTACATGTTTTTTGCCGCGCATCGCTGAATACTGAAATTTGTTCTTTGTGAATTGTAAAATATCATAAACTTTAATAAATATGTACAAATATATTCATATTATATTTTTCAATTTAGTTTATATAAAAAAATCAAATGAGAAGTACCACTTACCTTCTTCATCTATTTGTAAAAAAAGTGCACTATAAAAATTTGTGGCGCTAACCTAGCCGAGTCAACATTCTGATGCAGTGACCTAGTCTTCAGCCGATCCGAATTCTAGTCATGAGTTTGCCAACTATGCCTCCCACCTTAAACAAGGATGTGTTGTTGTCTGGTGCGTTCAGTATATGTCAACTAGGACTGCGCTCCCACCCCATTGGCACAGTCAGTCCGATCATTCACAACTAAATAAATGTGAGAAAAACAGATAAAAATTCAAAGTGCCATATAGCGCAAAGGGATTTAGCACCACCTGAGAGTTCCACCCTGAATGGACTGGATTTGAAACTTTCAAGTTGAAGGCAAACAGAGAGTACAAAGTCCAGTTCACCTCTTGCATTAGTGGTGAAGAAAAATCTTGAGACTAGCACGATTCTTTGTTTCTCTCTCGCCCTACCAGCAGAGTTCGGAGTTTTTAGTATTACGGGGCAATTCAGTTCCGCGACTCGTGGATGTGACCATGAAATTCACCTGCTATTTTTTCATTTTGTTTTATTTCTCCTGATTTTTAAAACAATTTCAAATGCATTCATCTTTTTCAAAAGGGAAACTCGACCATCTACTCCCCCTGGGTAGACACAGCAAGTTTTGACCAAGTCAAGTCAAACCATATTTTGTGACATGAGTTAAGACCGCAGCTAAAGCACGCGTACGGTTGTCCCACATTGAATTCCAGTTACCGCTGCATGACAGTCATGGCGTTTAAATTTTCCTTTTCCCTCCATATTCAGGTGACTCTCGTCGGTTCTGTTCCACGTTTTAATCTTTTTTACTTTCAGCAGAAAGTGTCTGTCAATGCATTGTGGCCTCTGAGCCGTGCATTGCCATGTCGCCCTAATCTGGCTTGGGAAACCGAGGATAGAAGCTTGCAACTCTTCGAAAGGCGGTCCAGAAGAAAACTTGGGCGTGAGTATTAAGAGAGATCTGAAAGTTGTACTGGCTTGAATGGTTCCAAGCTCTTCCCATGTTGACACACAGACCAATAGAACTTGAGGACTTCTCTGATAAATGTTGTACCGACTAGGCATCGTTTGTGTGTCCTTCAAGCCGACCAGCTATATTCCTGTTGGGGCTAAGCTCATCATTCATTGGATCAAAATGAGTGTGATGGGTCTAAAAGATACGGACTGGATTAAATAAACATCACAAAGTACTATACTACAAAAAGAGCAAAACAAGTCACCACCAAGAAGTTGATCTTAAAATAGCCATGTTAGGTTTCACGTTTCAACCTCATTTTCGTGCAACCAGATAAAACCACGTTAATTCAGCCAATCCAGGTGAACGAAGTTGGATTTTCACATTTCGAACCCACCACGCAAGTTTCAGGAAAGAGAACAGGAAGGGGGGGAGAACTCCATAGTCGGACGCATCACTCAGTCATAACAGGCTTGTTTTCATTTGCTTTCGGTTTCTGCTCCTTGGGCTTCTGCTCCTCCATTTTCCTGATAAATTATCAAAATCCCAACGTCACAAGAAAATATTCAATTCTTAGGTATAGATACCCGAATTAGATGACCAATCTGGAACCATTTCACATAAATGAGAGCTTTGAGGGGAAAAAGCAGTAAGGAGCTCAGCATGCTTGCACATTTTATCTTAGCATGCAATCAGTACCACATAGACAATCACGCCATTTCGAAATCGACTCTTAACAACTTCGGCAACTCCCCACATTAATTTTAAAAAACAACCACTATTCAAACAATAACGCATCCATTAATCAGCAGGGCAACTCGTCCAGCATTTCAACAGCCAACATGGGGACGTAGGCATTACATATAAAATACAGGTTAGTTATGTATTACATGGAACCATTTTTTTTTTATTTGAAATGTTGTTTTCAGCGATAACTACAGCCCGTCTTGGTGCAGCTAGTGGCTCTCATTGTTTACGTTGGTAAAGCCATCAGTGCATGTGTGCAACTGCTACTTCCAATAAACCATTTGAAGAGTCTAACACTGGGGACTTGGTTTGTTGATACTCCGATAAAGTTTGAAAAGAAGCTGACCTGTCACATTGTCCTACATGATAGGAAGGTGAAATGGAAGATAGGAGCTGCTAGGATAGCCATGGAAACTAAGGCTACTTATGAGCCGTACATAAATACAACTTCCACGATGTTAGAGGAACCTCCAGTTGGAGCCACAGCATATAATGGATGAAGTTGATGTAGTGCATGATATGCAGACACCCAGGCTCATAACAGGAGAAAATGGTGATGCACATGATGAACATGGAAGCTAAAGTTTGAAAGGGAACAGGAAGAAAGGAACCCTTGGCTAAGGACGCCGACTTTTGAGATCAATTGACAATTCCCTCATTACACCACTACGATCTTAACCATATCGTACAGACTACAAAGTCTTGAAGCTATCTATATCACATCATTGGAAATGAATAACTGGGTTCCACGACTTCAATCCTTGATAGGAACTAGATAAAGTGTCCTGTTGCAGTAGTTCAAAAAGCAAAGATGACACGGTAAACTCAAGGAGCATCAATTTCAATGTGTGATGTACATATTTTAATGGCCATTTTTTCTTGTGCCCGAAGAAACAAAAGGTTTAAACAACAGATTTCAATACGACTAAATTCAATTAAACAAAACTAGGTGCTTTGACCAAAGTTAGTTGTGACCCTCATAAAGGCAGCTACACTGTAGAAAGCATAACATAAGCCGTGTCGGTCCAGCCAATAGATATGCTGTATTGTAAAGTATAGTAATATATTGTATGTGTATCGTAAATTTATTTTTTTAATTTGAAAAGAATAGAAAACATAAAACAAAATCAGATAAACCAAGAAAAATAAAAATTATGTTTTTTTAAGGAAAAAAAACATGTTATACATAATGGCAGGCTTATTATAGGTATGAAGTTACTTCACAAAGTTACAAACATTAAAAAGTGGTCATAATATCATATAGTAACATAGCATGATCTAAGACATCAATAAGCATAATTTATAAGATGATCTACATAATAACTCATAAGTAAGTCATAAGATCCATAACACATCAAAAATCAAATTTTACGTACATTATACAACACATCACAAGACGAAATTGTTCAATGTTAATGCAAATAGTAAACAAAAACAGCTTCATTCATAATCTTTATCATTCTCATTTTCATCTTTCGTAGCCGATATAAACTCTCTTTATCTAAACAAGAATTAATCATCCATGCATAAATCTGCCATCAAATTGATGATTATTTCTTTTGAAAATTGCCACAGTCTCCCCTCCTTCAACTATTAGATATGTTAAAAAATAAAGAGAGAGGCAAATTTTAAAAATTGGTTTGAAAAAGGATGGTTTTACGCTTTTAACCCCATATTTTTCCAAATAGACATGTATCGTGCGATACAGAGTGTTTCGCACGATACATGCGATACACATACAATACACCACCTGTTTGCGACACAAGTGGTGTATCGTATCGTAAATTCAAAAAGCGACGATACGTATCGATATGGCTCTGTATTGTACAATACTTACAACACTGGGTAGACAGACTAAAGGAACACACATAATCGCACACATGCATCAGATCCTATAAACACATGCAAAAAATCCTAATTCAAGTATGTCATACACTCACTAGTCTACTTCTGCAACCTTGAGCAGGAATTTCATATTTTCTATTTCGTTTCCAGTGAATAAACGTAACAGATGGTTATATCATCAAATTATAGATGAAGGAACCAACATCTGCAGTATTAAAACGCTTCATAGTTCATAGAAGATTATATCATCGATTGATAGATGAAAAGCCCCATCATATGTAGTGTTAACATGCTTCATTGGAAATACATGGGAGCTACGCCCTGTTCTGATGCATTAGGAAGTAGGAAGATAATTGGTTTTTTTTTTTTTTTAGTGGGGGGGGGGGGGGCGGGGGGGGGCGGTGGTTGTGTGGTGGAAGGAGGGGAAGAGCCTAAAAAGCCTCAGCTACAACTAACATTAACCTCCTTTAAACCTTCTTCAACTCTAAAAACTTGTTTGTCATGAGTTTTACCATTTGAACTACTCTACAAATTTAGGCAAGCAAAATCTCAGCATTTTTATTTTTTCAGAAAAAAAAATTCAGCCTATACCCATTCAATATACAGACTATACCCGAAGCAAAATACGATTACCAAACACGTCAACTGCACGACTACAACCATGGAAAGTTGCAAACTTCAACCCAATGCGGACATTTACACTGCTGATTAGCAAGTTTACTACCATAGAACTACAGAGAACACAAACCGATCGACCCCGACCAGGAAAGTATACACAGGACACTAACCAGCCATTTAACAAAAGCACGATACAGAAATCACGGTAGATTAGAAGATAAAGATGACCTCATAACTCAAACCCCAGAAGGGAACCGATAATAAATCAACAAAAAACTACCAGAGTACAATCAGTAGAAACCCAAGAAAAACAACACGACTACGAATTCTTTCCTAACATTGATAAAAAACCAAAAACATGAAAACCACATCAGAGAGCGAGAGAGAGAAAGCCCGACCTCTTATCAGCGGCGCTGCTTCCCTTCTGGCTGAGGAAGGATCGGAAGAGAGAAGAATTCACGTCGTAAATCATGGCGACCACGATTGGAACGGAAAGGGGCCTGGGACGTTAAAACCCTAAACCTTCTTCCCCTTCTTCTGGCTGCTTCCGCAAACTTGTTCTTCTCTCTTGTCTACCGCCCAAGGGCCGAGAAGCGGTGGCGGGCTTTTATAGCCCGAGGAAGGGAACGGTGACCTGGAAGAAGATATAGATATCGTGATTGACCCAATTGCCCCGAGCCTTGCTCGTCAAAGACGACCTTAACGTCCCTTAGGGTTTTGACTACCATAATGTGATAGTAAATTGGTGATGGATTTGGGTCGGATATCGACTCGACCCACTCTGACTAATGGAGATTTGTAAAGAAAGAAACAAGACCCGACTCATATCTGGATTCAGGATGACTCAAATACGAGATCTGATATACACTCAAGTGGATACAAAATGCCAATTTTTAGAACTTAGCTAGATGCAGATAAAACCGCATCTGGACTCGAATCCAAATCTTTATTTGATCAGGCCAGACCAAATTAGTGGGACTTGACAACACACAAAACGGATCTGAGTCTTTTCATAGGGTTCCCCAGTTTTGCTGTTATAATACAAAAAGGGGTCTTTTTGTTCAACTATTGAGGACATTTTGGTCATTTTATCCGCATACGATAACATATAATCTGCTTCCTATTTATTTATGTCGAAATTTAAATGTATTTGTCTTAAAAATAACTTAGACATCTAAATAAATATGAATCCGAAAATCGATTTAAAACATTTAAAAATTGATTTAAAGAAATATAATAACCGACATTATATGTAATGGAGTCGGATCTTTACGGGATACCAGTCCAATCTCCATCTTGGATTTACGTTTTTAGTTAAGAATTTGGATGCTAAATCTGGATCTATCAGGTGCACATTTCTTAACCAGATCTGATTAAATGGATTTGAGATGGTTGATGGTTGGATATATCTGGTCCGTCTACATTTGTAGACGAGTCTCAACAAGGCCAAGTAAAATGGAAAAGAAATTCTATAAGATTTGAAATGCATTATATTAAGATGGACATTGAGATCTAAGAGGGTTTGGATCAATGGGGCCGTGGTTTCGTACGTAATAAACTTTAGTAATATGGATTCAGTTTTATTCAACAACGGCAGCCGGAACCGGGTTGGAGCAGGTAAGGGGAATAAATCCAATCCGGTGTCGCCCCTCTGAGTCTCTCCGTCTCTCTCCCTGGGCACAAAATTAGCCTTCGTTACTGCTCAAGGATCCAACTGAGCCATGTCTTCTCCCGATCAGGCTTCATCTGAGAAGGGACCGCCCGGAAGTTCAGCCTCACAAGGTTGGGAGAAGCGTATCATCGTTCCCACACTTCTTGCAGGTGACCGACGTTCTACAAAACCCTTGTATATAGTTTGTCCTTCTCGAATCTCTAGATTCGGGAAACATGAACGATCAAGTCTATCGTGGCGGAATATCGGTTATTGAAGTTTCTGATGACTGGTGGGTCATGCGCGATTTTGTGGGACTACACACAGACGATTCTTACTTGCTCTGTTTCTTGAATTCGTAGGTGTTGTCGGTGGAGTGGGTGGAATCTTGTCCCAGCGTAGGAAGGCGTTTGGGGTCGCCAAGCTGTGTGCAACATATGCTGCTAACTTGTCTATAGTGACCGGTTGCTATTGTGGTAATAATCGGCTGCCAATTCTAGGCTTTCTATTTCATTGTTTTAATCAGTATGTTAGGGTCTCCATTTGGTTGGTAATCAAAGTGGTTTCTGTTCATTTTCTTGTGTATGTTGAGGTATGGAAGAACCGGAGATTGATGCTTTATCTGTGCGTTGTCTTTTTCTATTAGTTAGCGTTACTCTTGAATCTTGTGCTGCCACAAGAGAAAGAGGGGAAGTGAGTCGAGTGACACCTCTTATACATCAGGTTCAAACGTTTGGATGATATAATATCTCGCACTAATGTTTTTTCCAGTCTGTTGATCGATCACTATTGCTTCTTTGAGCTATGTGCCATCTTTCATATAAGATTTGTTAGCACAAAATAAGTGACGGGAGATGAGGGTACTCATTTACCAGAATTCTTACCTAATCGACCAACTACTTTATCTAGAAGTGTGCAGTGCAATGATCAAGTGCTATGGTCGTGATCAACCAATTTTGGAAAACAAATTGTGAAGAGCGAGAAAATCGCTGCCATCTTTGAGCCTTTTCTCATTGTGTGATACTTGCTGCATCATATGTTACAATAACACAATAGTATTGAGTTTGTGATGACAGAAATAATTGTAATTACTAAATACTAATTAGTGCGAGTAAAGCTCAAAATTATATTCCTATTCTTTAGAATGTGAATTTCAATCTCATGAAATGGCACATGATTCTGGCTGATCGGGAGATTAAACAAGATCAGAAGATGATGCCACAAGCAAGGTCTATTTGTATAGCTTGTGATTCTTTGCATCAGTGAACTTTTTAAAAACAGACCTTTCCTTCTTTGAGCTCTACAACCCGCATATTTTAGCCAAATCATATGTAGAATTGTGTTAGTATTGCTATTGACTTTTATGTTCTTACTGTATATATAACTTCACCTTTGCTATCTTTGTACTGTTGATCTTTTGTACCTTGTAATCGATTTTCTGATTTCATAATCACTTTTTTTGCACACTTTTGGATTTATCAAGTAGAATAAAATCAGTTTTTCTAATAATATAATTGTTGGATCAATGGGCCTAGGAGCTACTTTAGGCACTTTGTCCTCTTCCATTCTGAGAAATGAAATGGGTAATTGATAGTTGGCCTCACCAACATGTCGTAGCAAGTGATTTTCTTTCTGGATCCTAAATTAAGGCTTCAGATATAATGTTGCACTTCATTTAATTATTCCTTCATCATCAAGATGCTTTGTAACTGGTCTATTCATGTTCGACTCCCGTGAGGTCTTGCTGATAAAAAGCGGCACAATTTTCTGTCTAATAGACTGTGTGAGATAGGCATAGTCTGGTGAAAATATTTAAAAACTTTTTGAGACAAAAGAAAAAATTATGTTAAAGGTTGAGCTCGAGCAAAGCATAATGCAAAAATTAGATGGCAAATGACTACTAAATATTTGCTTGATACTTTGATAAGAAAACTCCTCTGGAGGAACACTGTTAAGTTTCATTGGATCTTAATATTATTGACCTTTGGCTTCCTGGCCTCCTCCTGCACCCTTACCTCGTTAGATAAGTCTCTGCCACCAATATATGTGGCATGCCACCATGCCAAATTCATAGTGCCTAGTTCACATAGAGGACTTGTTGTACACATTATGAAACATAGTCCTGCAGAACGGGCCATTTCAAAAGTATGGAACTCTGGCATACTAAGGCCACTGAAAATTGATAACTAGTCTGCATTATGAAGATAATATTAGCCTTTTGTGGAAGTCGAAAAGAATATTGGGCTTATAAGCAGTCACACTTCTATAAGTAGCTTAGACCCAACGAATGTTGATTTCCATGTCTCTTCCAAAGCAAGGCTCTCTGTTATGTCATATGTTGCCACAAGGCCTTTAGTTCCTGCCCTTGGCCCTAACTTTGCCAAGCAGTATATTACCCTATTTGACCACATGTGATGCGTATGAATGATAATGCAGCATTTGTAGCCTAAAATTGATGGATATGTTGGTGTTGATGTCCTGCTGTCATCATCTTTCCTTCTTTTCTTTCTCTTTTTTCTTTTCGGTAGCGTTTGATGGCTGGAAATATGTTTCCGAAAAGAAGTTGCCTGAAATTTATTTCTGGAATTGGTGAATGGGAAAGAAATTTCCTTATTTCTAAAACCAGGTTGTGTTTGTTAACTTGGAATTATTTTTCTGGAAACAAATTTCATCGTTTGTTAACTTGGAATTAAATTTTTGGAAACAAATTTCCTCCTCCCTCTTTCCCTTTTTCCTCCGCCTCCCTTCTTCCTCCCTCGCCCCCTTCTTCCTCACTCCTTCCCTTCTTCCTCCTCCCTCCTGCCCTTTTTCCTCCCCGTCCCTTCTTCCTCCCTCGCCCCCTTCTTCCTCCCCCCTCCTTCCCTTCTTCCTCCTTCTTCCTCCTCCCTCCTTTCTTCCTCCTCCATCCTTCCCTTCTTCCTCCTTCCCTTCTTTCTCCGCCTCCCTTCTTCCTCCTCCCTCCTTCCTTTCTTCCTCCTTCTTCCTCCTCCCTCCTTTCTTCCTCCTCCCTCCTTCCCTTCTTCTTCCTCCATCCTTCCCTCTTTCTTCCTTCTCCCTCCTTTCTTCTTCCTCCTCCCTCCTTCCCTTTTCCTCCTTCCTCCCCGTCCCTTCTTCCTCCCCAATGGTAAAAAAAAAAAAACCGGAAATATTATTCCGGCTCTCAGCGGGAATAATATTTCCGGAAATATTATTCCGTTTTGAGCCGCAATGGTAAAAAAAAAAAAATCCATGTTTGATGAAACTGGAAAAATTTTGAAAATTTGAATTAAATTTCCTGTGCTACAGTAGAATTCCAGCCTATCAAACGCTACCTTCATGTTTTTAAACATGATCATGTGCTTCTATTTGTTTGTGTTTTGTATTCTCCTCATTCAGTCTTACTACTGAACAGTGACAGTAATGCATCTCTTTGCTCAATTATGTTTTACCTCATTTTTCATGTCATCCCATCTTTCCTTGTGACCAAGTTTCAACGTAGACCTAATAGAGATAGATGATTTTTCATACCACCACCATGAATCTCATTGTTATCATGGACCAAAGTCCAAGCAGTTCTTTAGCATCCTGTAAAGTGTAGACACTGATGGTGTTGTCAAGTTTGTCTGATCCACAATATTGGTTTTTGTGGTTCTTCCATGTACTTTTTATGTCCCAAGATTGGAAATTGCTTCCAGTCTGAACCCCTTTTTGATGTCTTCACATCTTTCTCAGCTTTGAACCGATCATATATGGGTCCTTAACCTCGTCTGTCCAGAGAAGAGGCCGATCTGTTTGTGACTTGCCTGTTGAGATGCTCCTTTAAGCATTTGAGAACTAATCTCTCTGCCTTGTGCTCTTCTCTGTCTGCACCTCTGTCCTGATTTGTGCTGGTGTTAATGTTTTGTCTGTAAACAAGCAGTTCAATTGTCGTTGAACTTTGCTGGTGAATCTTGTTTCAGGTGCACGTGAGCTTACCAGAGAGCTTCGGGCTTCTGAGAATGGAGACCTTTTGAACTCGGTGATTGGAGGAATATCCAGTGGAGCATTTCTTGGACGTCTTCAAGGTAGGGAAGATTTCTTCAATAGTCCCTTTTCTTCTCCCCACTTGCAGTAAGTGGAGCTGCAGTTTAGGTGGCATTCGTTATGCCACCTGAAACATATCAGCCTAGTATTGCGCCCGAGTTCATTGTTTGACCTGGGTGGTTTATTCTCTGTGGCGGAATGACTGGTGGTGTGGGCAGTTGCCCACACCAGCCTCAGAAAGTTTATTTATTTTTACGTTAGTTCTTTGATATATTTGATTGCTTATCTATATAGGATCCCCTAAAAGCATTAAAAGTTATTAAATTATTGCTCCTCTAGCCAAAATTTTTGGCTCTGCAAGTGGCTGTTACCCCTCTGAGTTATTGCTTATTGCATAATGCATTAGTAGAGCTACTCAAGTGGACTGTCCTGTAAACATCTTTCAGGTGGTCAAGTTGGTGCAGTTCGATATGCCGTCATATTTGCATGCACTGGTACTGCGCTAGATTATGCGGCTTTGAGAATGAAGTCTCGAGCAGAGAGCAGCAATGACTCTGTCCTTGAGAACTCTCAGCAAAAGAGTGAGAAGAAGAGTTGGTGGAGTTGGCCTGAGTGGGCACCGATTCAATTATATGATGAAGAAGCTGAAGCAAAAAAGGAGCAGGAAAAACAGTTCTTTGCACAACGCCGGATGGTTAAAATGGACAAGAGAGAGTCCTTGGACAGCTGATTGGTCTTTTCTTCTCTATTGTATGTCTAATTCATTTGAGGCAGCTGATTGGTCTTTCTGACCTATATATTGTGTCTTTGATTCTTTTGAGCAACATAAAAGCTGTATAGACCAGAGGTTGGCAGGGTGGCCCTGCTGCTGCTGCGGACGGACATGGTTCGACTCCTACGAGCGTCTGCTCTTTGCATAAAGCCGAGGCCTATTGCAGAACTTTGGAATATCCTATATCCAAAATTGATGCTCTTGTTACTGCGCAAAAAGTTGGCGATAATGGAAATTCAGCCCTTTTCTTTATAAAATTCAGTTTGATGGCTATCGGCTTTTGTTGCCTTTTTTTTTTTTTTTATGAGCTTAAAAAAATTGAATGATTTTAATCAATCTGGAGTAGTTAAATGGACGCAAATTTTGGATTCCTTTTTCGGATTTTTTTTGTTGATATGGAAAGTAGGGTTTTGCAGGTATCCTTGTAGCGCTGGTTTGATTTTTTTTTCTTTTCCTTTTTTTAGTTTCACTATTTTTGAAGAAGCCTGGTTCGGATTAGTTTATTGAACTTTAGAAGTTTCCCACTTGTCTTCCAATAATAAATGTTTCCACAGAGAAATCTTCAACTAAAAACCGAAAAAGAAAAAACAAGCCAAGGACTTTAATGAGATACAACTCAGTTATAAGCCATATCCACACAAGGAAAATCAAGATTCATTTTAGCCATCCCACAACATATATATAATATACAATACATATATATAATATATAATGCATGTATGTATGCATTTATTTATATGATAATTGAAATCAGCTGGATGTCAGATATTGCCTGCTGACTAAATGCTTAAAAGCTCTACTAACAACTGGCTTATTTTTATTTTCTTATATTGTACAAAAGTCATCCGAGACAGAAACCAAACCTCTTAAATTCATGTTAACAAATATCTTAGACAACATATTTACATTCTAACATGTTCATGCATACTAATTTAATAAAAAACATGCTTTCAATTCAAGTTGCTTTTACGAATAATATTAAATTTTCTACCATTAAGTTGTTAAATGTTATAATAGCCGTTCATTTTTTAATTACTATAAGAATATCACTAAACCTAAAGAAAAGATTAACTTAGTATATGTTCCCATTAAAACATTCTTAAGATTATACTAGATTGCATGAAAAAGTATCTTAGTAATCAACTTTAAGAAGTCCAAGTTAGCAATCTCCCTATGATATGAAATTTACCACATATGTAAAGTCCTTTGGTCTCTCACAGCATATGCGTGTATGTGAAAGGAGGCCGCCGGATCAAAAGCATCGGACGACCTTGATGAGAGGAATCTTGACCGGCGGCATCTACTTTCTTTTATACGGTGCGCTTGCTTAAGCTAGAAAAGCAATTTAGCTAAAATCAAGTAATGAGGGTCAACTTCACTTTTATTTTCTTTTCCTCTACTAACAGAGGCAGTGGCCGAGCTACATCACTGCCTGAGCTACATGTAGGCTGGTATGGGCAGTTGCCCACACAAGCTTCCCAATTTTCTTTCATTTTTACATTCAGATAAATGCCTCATTGTGTATGAAGGGTCTGTGAATTAGTGTCCCTCCATAAAATTTTGGTGGCTCCGCGATCGCCAAGAGGTACGTGCTTCCCACCTCTGCAATGTAACGGTCAAAATCTTTGAGTTTTATGATTTTGGTCCGCGCCTCAGCCGGCAGCTGTTGCCAGAGAAGGGCAGTTCCCCATTTATTCGCGTGTCGCCTCGTCCTGCCTCAAAGACGACCGCAGCTGCCAATCGCTCTTGGACTTCCGGCCCCATTCCGCTCTTCTCGGGCTGGCAGTGCCCATCCCATTCTGATCTAATAAAATTTATTTGCAAGTATCGAAGATTAAAACGTTTTTTATCTTTAGAAAATTAGAAACCTATGTCTTTCATGTTTGACGTTCAAAAAAAGAAAAAAGAAATGCAGAGTTGGTCGCAACAACTTACACTAAATAATTTGCGTTTTGGTTTGACTCTATTACAACATAAATCTAATAATTTTTTTGTGGTAGAATCGACAGAATTGACTACAGTTCATCAATGATTTCTAGCTGAATCTATTCACATAAGACCAAACAGTAGCATGAAATAAAAAGACTTTTAAGGCGAGGCCAACTTGTTTCTGGTTGATGGAAATTGATTGTTTTAAGATCTGTGTGAAAAATGAATCACCTCATGTGTCGGCGCATGAACAGTTCTGATCCAGATAATTTGAACACATCCAATGTCAGATTCGGTTGAACTCAATACAGTTAAAGAACCAACAACATCCCATAACTCTTTTTTGGATCCCTATTCAGAAGCCGGCTTTAATAACACTGCGGAATCATCTCTGGCTCTCGAAAAGACTCCAAAAAGTATCCGTGTCTTACTATAAGCGCAATAAGTCAGATCTGGTACGCAAAGTTTATCATTTTTTGCTGTATGCAAACCAATTTCGAGATCACAATTTTGCTGTTCATATTTCATCGCTAGTTGTAGTGCGGCTTTGTGAAGAACCAGTAAAGAGTTTTCTTGTGATCATTAGAACAAATTAATGACGTAAATGTATTTTTGAAAAGAGAAAGAGACGTATTGTCTCTGAGAGTCTGATACAACATGATACAGCTCGATTCTTTGTCTCATTTTGCAGAACGATTCAACTTCGCTATTGATATTGACGGCCTTTACACTGGGTAGTCTCGACGATTGTGTTGCCAGACACTTGCAATCTTGGCCATGGGGACACTCCAACCCCACCACCAACAGCTCCACCCTCCAATCACATGTCGTTGGTGAGTGATTCCATTTAACCTCTCTTCCCCATTCTCCATTTCTCATTGATACCAATCAAACAAAAGTCACTCGGGAAACTTCACTCAAGTAATAAAAGATCGAACTCCCACATTCCACAAAGCTGCTTTCTCGAAGACTTGTCTATTTTTTGTTTCTTTTCCTTTTGTTGTCTCCCATGCCAACAAATTTTCCATCTCGCTCTCTCTCTCTAGGGTTGTTTTCACCTCTGCCATTAATTTGCCCATAATTTCTTCACGAGCATCGCCTCATTTCCCCTGAAGTTCTTTCTAATCACATTCCTCAAACGGCCACAAAGTCCCATCCTTGCATTCTCACGAACAAACTAGATCGCCCATGGCTTAGGAGAGACATCTGAGTTCGTGGAGTAGAGAAAAGAAGAAGTGTGTTCTCTCCATTTGGTGGAATTCGCCGATGGGTGTCCACGGGTGGTGTTTCTGTGCCGGCGGTGGGAAGTCGGAGAAGATGAAGGGGAGCATCTTTGGCAGCAAAGGTCCGGCAATGGCGAGTGTGTGCGGGGGAACGGGGTTCTTAATTCACAGAGCTCTGCTGCTGACTACACACACCAATCTTCCGTCGGTTTCTGCCGCCGAAGGCGTCGAGATCCGGCTGCACTGCCAGACTGCGGCTAAGTTGATGCCTCACAGGTTGGTTCACTAGAGTCTCACTCCATTTTGTTTTTCCTTTTCCTCCTTTTCTACATGTTGGTTTTTGTTCATTGGTGTGGCGGTTTTCAAAGGCAACCAAAATTGATGATATCGTTAAGTGGGTGTAGGTTTTTGGAACAAATGGGATATTGAATCTGGTAGCAAGTCGTCCAACCAAATGAATGTCTAGTTGGGTTTGATTATGTGACTTGTCCTGTTCAGGATCTGATAGAATAGGAGTGGTTGTCGTTTCCTTCGTTCTTTTTCAGAGTGCCATGATTGTTTGAAGACAATCCAAGTGCAGTTCGGCAGCATACAGAAACAGTGGCTGGATCTTCGCACCAATGTTTTTGTGCCTTCTTTCTTTGGTCTTCTTTTATTTTTGTCATAGAAGAACTTAGATTTGCACTTTTGGACGATCGTGCAGAGTATAACGGCCTCGCGAGAAAGATAGACATGTGACAGTGCCTGCTTGTAGACCAAGTAGTTTTCCCCTTATACATTAATGCTTCCCCCTTTGAGGGACTGAGGTTGTAAAGGGTGGTGGTTCAATTGATTCTTTTCAAATTGAGAAAATATATCGACTTTAGTTCCTTGAAAGGATCCTTCTGGTAACCAGTTCACAATACATGCAAATCGCCAAATTTTATTGTACAAAAAGTTCTTGAATATAAGTTGGTGCCGATCTTCTATTTCCATGTGAAAACATTTCTTCAGCTTGGTATTTTGCTAGATTTGTTGAGAAGGAAAGGAAAAAGCAAATTCTGAGGATTATTTCTTTCCGTCTAAGTTGGTCTGTTGGGATTAATAGGCAAGTTTGATCTTAGTTGATAGCCAAAGAATCAGGAATATTAGAAATCTTTTACAGGAAGAGAAAACTTATTCGAAGAAAATCTCAGTGATAGCACTGTGGCAATGCAGTATGAGCATGCATGAAGATTCCTATCTTTTGACACTCTAAATTTGTAATCCTTATATTCTCGACTTTTCCAGGTCTGCAATCTAAATGCTGGACAGCTGATCTCGTTTTAAATTTTTAATTGAGGAGACTAAAAATCCTGTTATCATCAGTTACTGCATATAGATGCATTCAGCTATATGTCAAAAACATTCAGATACATTCCGGTTTATTTGGATTCAATTCTGACATTTTAGATTGATTTTCATCACAACTTTTATTAGGTTGTCCATTTGTCAAAATGACCTTATAAAATTCTCTCAAGTCTCAAGCACCTGCATCTGTGTTTTGAGGGAGGGAAACAGAAGTGCTTGACCAGAACTGCAGCCAACATTTTAATGCCAATTTGCCACTAGGGAAGCTTGAAAAAGTTCTTGGGCAGTGATACCATTATTTATTTGAAGACGAAAGGTTTGGTATTATATTCTTTCTTAAATCCCTAAAATTTGTCATCCTCCAAGAGAGGCCTTGCCTCAGGCAAATGTGAATGTCCTACTTTAAAGAGTCTAGGAATAGTTCACTGTCCATAACCTTTTCTTTTCCTAAATATTGTGGCTTGCTTCACTTGTATTTTCCTGATATTTTTATGGCATTTCTATATCCTTATGCTCGAACTGTGACGGTGCAGATTTTTCATTACCAGTTCTGTTCTTGATTTGACTGTGGTTGGCTTCGACATTATGGAGTCTGATAACGTCAGCCAGGCCCAGCAACCTCACCCCTTGAAGGCGTGCTCCAATCCATGCCTTGACTTAGGCAACGTGGTCTACCTCTTAGGTCATACAGGTCAAAAGGAGTTAACAGTCGGTGATGGAAAAGTGGTGATTGCAACTGATAATCTCATAAAGGTATCTACTGATGGAGTGACGTGGAGTCCAGGATCTGCAGGTTTTGATCTCCAGGGAAATTTAGCCTTTATGGTCTGTGATCCTATGAAGCTTGCTTCATCCCCCACCACTAAATCCTCATCAACCACTTCATCATCCACATCTTCAAAGAAGGATCATCCAACACAATTTGGCATTCCTATCCCTATTATATGCCAGTGGTTGAAACAGCACTGGGAGGGAAGTTTGGATGAGTTAAGCAAACCCAAAATACCACTCATGCGCTTGATGTCCACAGGGCAGAAAAGTGAGCCTTCAAGTGCTTCCTTTACCCTCCGCAGAGTGTTTAAATCAACGGAAGAGGAAGATAATGATACTCTCTCTTCTCAAATCTGCTCTAGGCCTGTAAATGAACATGGATTGAGTGGGTCTGCTGCTTCATCTGCTTTTATATGTCAAGAACCTCATATAAGTCATGAGCAGGGAATACCTACTCCAGAAATTTACGAGTCTCCAAAATTGACGGCATGCCCTCTTAGGAAGATGGAAAATCCTCAGGTGCACCTATTGGATATCAACTTCCCACCAATGAATTCCAAAGCTGTGATGCCACCGTTGGCAGTCAAAGAGACCACAGTGCCAGCAAACAGTTCTGGAGTATCGGGCAAAAGCCAACATGATAACGATGCACAGGAACTTGTATCGGATAATGGGTCAGCAGTAGCTGAAAACCCGCTGGCAGAGGCTATTTTGGATGTATCGGATGTAGAAGCAGGGGCTTCCAATGTAGAGTTTGCTGATGACACTCACAGTGAAGTTCAATCCAGTTCTCCTGTAGAGGTTTCGGCGCATCAGAATATAGACAGCAGATACCCAGTTGAATATAGCAGTGATAATGAGACAATGTATTCGGCTGAGACGAGGGAAAGCAGAAACTACAGCAGCCCAAGAGAGCAGAGGCTTCCACATGTTGGGAGGAGCCAGAGCTGTGTGAGCTATAGCCGGTGGGGCAACACTCGCAGAAATTCTATACCTGGACAGAAGCCAATGCTAGAGAAACAGCGGAGCCTGTTTACAGGGAGAAAAATGGGTTCACAGACTGCTACTTACAGGACTCATGATTACTTTAGCCCAACAGTTTCTTCAATCATGAAAAAGCGTAACAGTACTGAGCAGCAAGCAGTCAAACCCAGGCTGAGTGCCGTGCAGCTATCTCCAAGGTGGATGTTTTGAACAATGATTTCCTGGGGCACCACATTCAAAGTCAAGCATAGTGTGCTTGCTGTATATCCTGAGAATGTCTTAATTATTTATGCTTATGCCTATTTATTTACCCTCTGTTAGTTAATCACCATTTTTGTAATTGCATATGTAGCACGTTCACTTCTTAAAGAATAATTTGTTTGAACAGTGCACATATGTTAATGAAATGAGATGAGCTTATGGCAGTTGAAATCAACAGCATCTTTGCTCGTCTCTTATACAAAATCTGTAATTTTTTAAAATGCTTCCTAAGGATTATGATTGCTGCATTATAAATTTGGAGCACAGTTCTGCTGTATCTAGTTCAGACGTTGTGCCCATTCTAATATGATATAATGTGAATGATATGGTATTTGAACATGGGGTTTGCTGGCAGACCCACATTACGGTTTTACTTGCATTATTTGTCCAAATTTAACTTTGTTTTTCCTTATCTGCATGCCTGAGCCAGCCAATTACTTGATCATGTATGAAGGGCACTTACCCTGGTACAATCTTCTTCTTAAGTGCCACGTTTTGTGCTCCTGGAAAGAGGAAGGAGACCCTGGTGCTAAAAAAAAGGTGGGCCTATGAAATGCACTTTTTCCATGTTCTGCTTTGAAGCGACTCCTGATGTAAGAGCCTGGTAGACACCTTTTCCTTATCTACTAAGAAAGCGTCTTCATCTTTTTGTCCTTGCAGAAGCATACTGCAAGGCATTGCACAGCAAACCTCTTCAACTTGCTGATTTTAAGCGACCTATCTGACCATGTATTCTAAGCCTCTTTGGTGAATTTTTTCAATTTGGAATTGTAACTCATTTATTTTTCATCAAGATCTTTCTGGTATTTTTCCATATAAAACATCTGTAACTGCAGTCAAGCAATTTAATGCAATTGCGGTTCTAGTATTCCTGTGGAAGTCGGCTTGAAGCACGCACTTCCATGACAATGTATGATCCTTTCATCATCTGATGTGTTATGTAGTTGTGCAGCCTGATTCTAAGCCTGTAGAAGCTACAAACCCACACCTCTCCCAACACACAGGCATGCATATGCACATCATACAAAAGAGAAAAGGATCAGATCTAGTCATCTGACAAATCACTCTCTAGAGGGACCTTACATCTTCATTCTTGGTTTCATCCAATGGCTTCAAACGCAGACAGTGGAGCCCAGCAAAATTACATCATTCATGCTTATAATGGCATCAGCAGAAAATGGAGATTGAAAACTACACTTATCTTTTGGAAAGTCATCTGGCAGGTTATATAATAAATTGCAGACGAAGCGGCTGGCTTGAACCTAAATTAACAAAAGGAAAGAAAAAGCAAGAAAATGTACAGCACACCATGTCAAAATGAAGGCATTAACAATCCAGAATTTTGAGCTGCGGCAAAAGTGAAGAGAAGCTAAGCTGCACTTGGTTGGAACCGAGAATGGCAGTTCCACTACCACCCACATGGGCCGGACTTCAAAGTCGTGATAGAAAAATTTGCCTTTTAAAGAGAGGTAGTGTTGTTCCATTTGCCTTTTTAATGGCAGAAACCCTCCAAAGACCGGACCAGATGGGCATTGGCCTGACCCCGAAGAGGTGAATCCCGGCCAGCACCACCAACAACACGACGGAAAGGCAAAGGGGTTCAAACCGACAGTATCATGACTTCATCTAGAGTCCTTACCTTAATGTCCTTACGTCCTTCACGTCTTTCTGTCTGCTTACAACTTGCTCTCTCTTTATCCTGCAAGCAACTTATAAATTGAATGGTGCAACAGCAAATATTATATTCACTGAACAGCTTCACGTGTAGTTTAGTGACAACTATAATAAAAGAACCTCTTCAATGTCTCCAAAGAAGATGTTATGCACATTGTTGCGTATCAGTCTGTATCAAGCGATGCAGATGGCATCTGTCTCTTACTGCGGGGCAGATATGGAGCGATATTGGCCTATATATTCAGCTGGGTGTCCGTTGAATGGGGAAAGCAGAGATTCCAACGATGAAGAGGAAAGGCCGCCGGCCGGCGAGAATCACAGGCTAAGAGCTCGACATGAGAATATGGTAGCTGGGAGAGTAAAGACTGGAGGAGACAGTGCAAGACAACCAGATCTACTATACAGATAAAATTGTTTAGATCAAACGGAAAGATGTAAAGCTAATTGATTAATAACGTGTTAAAGGTCGCTACTGTGCAATTGTGATCTCTTGACAAGATGTAGTGCGGGAGGGCCTATCTCAGCTTGCTGACTCAAAAAAATAATCTTTTTAAATAAATTAATTCCACAAGTTTCCATTTGGGGACAGATATTTTGCCTTAATCTTAAAAGTAAGCATCCCACTTTTGAATGCCTTGGTTTCAGGCACTGTTCTCACAATTGGAAATTGGATCGAAATTGCCCAGCCGCTGATTCAGTGGGTAAGTTGAATTGGCAAAATATTATTCTATACAACCTTTTAGAAAGACAAAAAAAAAATGCAAAACTAAGTAAAAAATATTGGAAAAAGAGTATTGCATAACATGTACTATCTTGAGGTAAAGTTTGAATACTTGGAACTAAACACCTGGCCATCAAAATGCTGGTATTGAGTACTGGATATCTTTTTGGTGAAATTCTCGTTTTACCTTCCATATACCCCAGTTTGTTTGATTTTTTATAACTTTTGTTTCGGGTATTTTAGTACCATGTTTGTTTATGCATAAAGCTTAAACATCATTTGTTTCTAACAATAGTTCAACAACAGTGAATTAAAAACGATGCAGACACTTCAATGGTAAAAGAAAAAAAGCACAGGAATAACTTTATTGCTGGAAGTAAAGTTCCACATCTACATAGAAAGTCCCGGGTGTTTAGTTCCGGATTTGTTTTATGATGGAGCTTTCCACCGAATTTGAACTTCTGTTCTCTCTACAGTAAAGTTGCATCTACACTAAAGTTCCAAGTATTCAAACAGGCCTTTAGATTGGTAGATCATTTAAGCCAATTTTGCTACTGATTTGATTTGAATAGGCATGAGGTGCGACCATATTTTTCTTTTCAAGTTCGTTGAACCTTTAGTAAGCATTCGTCTGCTTGGAGCTTTCAGAACCCCAAAAGTCCCTGGGAAGTTCAGAAAAAAGAGATCAATTTTCTGATTTCGACAAAAAAAAAGAAAGTTAGCCATTAAATGAAATACAGTTTCACTGGGATTAATATTAATCGACTGTTAATAATTCAATCATGAGTTCCATGATATCCATGGTTGTGAACCAGTTGAATATGGTTTCCACCTCACCTATGATCCCAATCCAAATAGACTAACTTTAATTTGAAACTGAATATTGTGTTGAGTTCTTAAGCACTGTTTGCCTTATTGGCGATTTTGCATTAGAAACAATATGTGGGTATTCTATGAATTTGTCTCAAAATTAAAGAAGATTAATAAAACACTTGGTTTTATTTCAAATTTGAGACAAATTTATGAAATACTCGCCAAGTATTCTTAATACCAAACGAGCACTCGTACCCAAATACTTTTTCTCTTTCTACAAAACATGGTCATGTGTTTCAAAGGTCGTAGTAGTCTCGTCAGCCGGTCCCATGTCCAGTCATAACCCATGATCTTACTGATCATATGCATTTTATTTAAACTTTACAATCAGCTCTGCCCATATATGTATGTCTATGCTACCTTTTCCTTTTAATTCCTTTTCTCCCCTAAAGCTTACATCATTCCATCCCTCAAAAGCAAAAATAAACAGCTCTCAAGAACATAAGCTAAATAACTGCCTCAGAATCTTCTGAATCCATGATGTTCAGTGGAGGAGCTCAGTAGACCCCATTGTCGATTAGGCGGTCAAAGTTCAAATTATCAATGAACATTTTTCTCATTCATAGGTCCATGCATGATCTCGATGTACACAATTCCAAAAGGCAAAGTTGCTTGCTACCATCGTGTCAAAATTTTACAAAGTTTCACTGTTTAGAATGCAGTTTCCTTGAGCAATAAGAAAACACAAAAAGGTGCACACAGCAGAGGAAAGAACTGCAATACTTTACGGCCAAAATTCTCTTTTCTCTCCCCTTTTCATATTCAAGTTCATGTTCACCCATGGATCTCTCTGGATTCGGAAGACACTTTTCTCCATCAACTTGCCTTTTCTTATCTCCCTTTATTTTTTGCTTCCTTTGGATCGCTCGACCTCCCAACTTTTGCCCCTTTAAATCCTTTCTTTTGTTATCCTCCACCTTTGTTCCGAGTCATTGCCCCGTCATGCTCTCCTTTCGGCTGCTGGTGCTGCTGCTGCTCCTCCTGCTCCTATCAGCCGGCGGCGATGGTGATGGTGGCGACGGTGGTTGCGCTACGAGCAGAGTAATTGTGGCCGCCACCACGTGGTGCGTGGCCAGGAGCAGCATGGACAACACCTCCCTGCAGGCGGCGCTCGACTATGCCTGCGGCGTGGGCGGTGCGGACTGCTCGCCTATCTCCTCCGACGGCCTCTGCTTCCTTCCCAACACGCTGCAGGCGCACGCCTCCTACGCCATGAACAGCTACTACCAGCGGAGCGGCCACGGCCCTACCTCCTGCGACTTCTCCGGTGCCGGAGTCATTGCCATGACCGACCCAAGTACCTCTCTTGCCCACCTTTCTTCTCTTCCTTGTCCTCTCCTTCTTACTCCTTATGACCGTTATATGCCATGAAGAGCTCCATGCACCTGACTCTCGACCTCCTGGGTTTAGTGTTTTGCCTTTTAACAGTGAAATGAATTTCCTTGACAGTCCGATATTTTTAGATTAAAAAAACAACATGGGTCTTTCTCAAATTCTTTGCAACGGGTATAGTCTGGTTGGTTGGGCAGGTGAGGTTGAGAAGCTTTGTCCTTGATTCTTATGGGTATTATTCTTTTAGATTGCAAAAATGATAGCACCAAGGGTCCTTTTGAATCTCGAAGCAGCCTTAAACCCCAGGAATAGACAAGTAATGAATGAGTTC
Source organism: Nymphaea colorata (assembly GCF_008831285.2). NCBI lineage: Eukaryota > Viridiplantae > Streptophyta > Magnoliopsida > Nymphaeales > Nymphaeaceae > Nymphaea > Nymphaea colorata. Next base: position 10,696,779 of record NC_045139.1, read on the forward strand.
AACACTATTTGGACCGCTTCCACTCACCTGAAAAACATTGGGGTTTCTTGATTTGAGAATGTTTTTATAAATTTAAGCATGCCCGTAAACAAGACATAGCGATGAATGCTACCCTCTTCTTCTTCTTACCCTGAGAGTCTAAGGTTGCTTTGGGACCTTAGTGGCCAAATAGTATATCTTTTAATTTACTTGTCATGTATGCCACTATTTGCGGTCCAAAAAACATAACGTCCATGATAATCAAACTAACGACCAAACTCACATCGAAGGCCAGCTACGCTACGCCCTTTTGTGGACATTCCAAAACTAAGTCACAAAGATTTGGCTTCGATTAAACTTATTTTATAAGACCCAATGTGTAATCAGATTTTGAACAGTTCTTTCTATAAATTTTATAATTCAGACTTCTCACATTCACAAGAATCTTCGGTTGGCCAAAAGCAACTTGACGTTACAGGACCTCATATTTGTAGATGGCGTAATCAAGTTTCTCATTTGGCTTTGAGGTGCTAATGGGTGTCCTGCATCTTAAATATGGAATATTAGTGCTTCCAATTTAGATGTTTTATTTCCAAGGCACTTCGTTCAGGATTGATCTTCACCCTGTTCTTTTTGTTGATGTTAATTTTTTGCTACCATGAAAGCAGATCGAGTTCTTCTAAGCAAAATTTATTGGTATTTTCTGTTAGCATCCATTTTTTCCTCCTTAACCTTCTTGCTATACGTTTCCAGGCTATGGATCTTGCGTCTATCCTTCATCTGCAAGGTAAAGAAACATACTGAGTCCTGTTTTATCTTTATGCTGATTTCTGCGCTGCACCCTTTTGAGTCCTCCAATGGAAATACAAAAAATTCGGTTGGCCCGACAGAATTGGGGGACCCACTTGCTCATTCTTGTAAGGAAAAACAACTCTTGACATACCTAGGGGGCTGTTTGAAAGCAGTAACACATTGTTACTATCTTAAAAATCTATAAAAAAATAAGGTAGATTCATAGAACACTAAAACAAATGTTCCTCTTGCTTTTTTTTTTTGGTACAAATTCATAGGACCGTAACTATGTATTACTGTTGCCAAACTATCCCTAGAGGATGTTTGATTGAAAGCAATTCTTCGGACACTAAGAACAAGATGCCTTGTTCATGGCATCCTAGGAATGTTGCACAAGTGGAATGGTAAGTAATTATTTCATGAATATGATGCAAAGATTGAAGCAGATTCATGAAATGGTTATAAATTGTTTCATTTGCCAAATGGATCACGAGTGTATTTGTAGACAGCAAATCATGCATATTTTGAATCATGCATATTTTGAAATATGGATGTCAATGGATCAAATTAAAATTGCATGCACCTTTGCCGTATCTGATTTATTTGAATGTTTATATACTCAGATTGAAATAAAAAAAAAAGAGTTATGTGCCATATCTAAGTCCGGCTTTTAAATTCACAGCTGACTCCGTATATGATTTAAAAAAATCTCAACCACAATTGTGATATGTCAAAAATCAACTTTTTAAAATGCATGCATGTTGATATAGGAAAGTTTAAGTTGCCACATTGATACTAATTGTCTGACTGAGTATGAATTTGGATCGAATCGGATCGATGTCATTTTTTAAATGTGAGTCCAATCAGACTTTTAATTGTTTTTTTTGAATCCATTTGATTGGACATATGATGCGAATCCGATCCATTCACATCCCTGCTCTTTATATAGCTGGGCTCCATTTGTTGGAGTACTGGAAAATCTTACGTTCTGATTGTTAGTTGAGATGAGATGCTAAGAGTTGTTGATTGGCTTGTTTGTGTTTGAGTTTGGCAGTACAGCCAGTGGAATCGGCTCGACAGCACCACCAACAACTATACCCACACCCACCACTACGCCGGTGACTACGCCGGTGACCACGCCGGTGACCACACCTTGGGCCACGCCGTCGACCATACCTTGGACCACGCCGGTGACCACGCCTTCGACCATGCCCATCACTACACCCACACCCACAACGAATACGCCCACAATTCCAACCTACAACCCTGCCAACCCCACACCCATCACCAGCACAGGTGGCGGACTTAGTCCTCCTGGGCTCAATAGTCCTCCTGGGCTGGGCTCACCCACTGCGTCCAATGCCATGATGACCAAGACAAGCACCAGCCATCCAGTTGCAGTGGTCACTCTCTTCTTCTTGCCGCTGCCCTTTTTCTTCCTTTTGGATTAAAACTCCAGGAGGATGGTTATGAGGAAGATGAAGTGAAAAATCTCAAAGAATGTAAAGTTGTTAGTTTGATTTTGAATTGTCGTTTCCTTTTTCCTTTTTGTACAATTACTATATTATTTACAAATTCCTTATGTTTGCATGTTGAAAAGAAATGTATAATACACTTATCTTGGTTAAACATAGAAGGTTAGGGATGTACAACGAGCAAGCCGAGCACAATCGGGCTTGGCTTGAGTCACATACTGTTCGGCTCAAGGTCGACTTGAGCTTGACTCGAGCTTTATGGAAGAAGCTTGAGCTCGGACTTCGTTTTAAGGTCGTGTCACTTGATTCATCTATTATTTTTCTTTCAGTAAAAACAAAAACCATAAAAAAGATGTTAAAATTCGTAAAAAATATGGACCCACCCCTCAAGATTAACAAACAGAAAAGAGACAAGTTGAATCGAGTTTAAACAAGACTAGCTCGTGTAATTCAAACTCAACCAGTTTTATAGCTCAAGTTTTAACTAGAGTTCGAGTTGGACTTATTTACTAAACAAGAAGAAAAAGGTATGAACTTTACCTGCTGGTTGTTGCAAGATGATTAAATAATTAAACAGCAAGATGATTAAATAATTAAAATCCATCACCGGAGGTATTTAGCTATACGGGCATTCACTATGGTTTATTATGGAGTCATGCTTTATAGTATTTTTAGCAATAATTTATAGTGATTTAGCAATATATTATCTACCCATTTGGAGTTTAATTATTTAGCCATCCGGCTAGCTCTATCTCTTTCTCTCTCTCACACACACACAATTAGTAATTCATAAGACCAGACCACTAGGACAGAGACAAGAAATCCAGGCCACTTAAAATTGATTATTAAAGTACCTTTTTGTATAATTTAATCATATATATATATATATATGTATATGATTTTAGATGTTTTGACGAAAATTATACACTAACTTAGTCATTTTCGTAGCAATTAAATAATAAATGTATGACTTCAAAATTTTAATAGTATAAAAATCAATGATTTCTTTAGAAACAACTTGAACTAAGGCTCATTCTATATCGTTGAATTAGTATCCATAAGCACACATTAAAATGTCGGCATGTTGTTTAAAATATTGTCTTACCGGAATTTAGGACGTCTGGTCTTGCCCATAACTTAAGTGGGTTGGATATATATATAGACACACACACACAAAGAGAGAGGGAGAGAGAGAGAGAGAAAAATTGGTAACTACTAGATTACTTTGGTAAGGGATAAAAACGAGTTTCACTAAAAATAGTTATTAAAGCGTTTTTTGTAATCTAACCTTATAGATTTGATCTTAAGAGTGACTTGATGAGGAACATATATTAAGATGATTATTTTTTTTCACTTTAATATTGTTTTTTCACTAAAACATGATTTACATTAAATTGGTATTTACCAACACAATAACATATTCACATTTTCTTTAAAATAATTTTCAAACAAATGCTTTAGTTTTTGTCTTTTATTCAAGTGGTCTCGTATCTATCGACAAATTATATATATATATATAACGTTATTAAGAGGGCTAATTTTATAATTCTCCATGTACTTTTGATATAAGGAAAACTTCACGATCCTCCTCTTCGGCTGCATTTCCGGCGTTTTTATTGTAGCAGCGCACCATCTTGTCTTCAAGCCATAGCAGCCTTCTTAGGCAGGCCTTTACGTGATTCAAACGCTAATGGTGGAGTTAGAAAATTTTGGCTAAGGGGTATTAATTGATTAAGCTTTAAGGGGCACTTATATACAAATAAATAAAAAATTAAGAAGGTATCAATTTGTAAATAAAGCAATTTTTATGGGTACATAATACGAGCAATGTCGTGTATCAGCCTACACCTACAACATAAAAACTTTAGGCATTACGGACGGCCGGAACATGTCGGTGAAGATAGTATCAGTGAAAACCATCCCCGAGAGTTTTTACCGATGTACGGGTTGAACTTCCGTAATGTTTGGCAGGGAAAATGTTTCAATGACGCGAGAATGGTAACCTGTTAGTAAAACTAGCTAATTACAATGAACTTTTACCGACTTTCATAGTAAATGTTGGTAGTTTGCACCGAAAAAACAGTTTCCTTGATGGGAGAATGGTCAAACATTGTTTAAAATAGCTTTCTTTCAGTAGTTTTACCGACGTTCGGATAAGGCGATCCATAAAAAGATTTTTTAGCGACGTTTGAGTTGGGGATGTCAGTAAAAGACAAACTTGTAGTGAATTCATCTTCTTTTTGTAGGGTTACCTCCACTACTCAAGAAGGACTGGGGTCTTGACCGCTTTCAACTTTAATGTCTCTGCTTTATGTTGCATGCTATGGTTGCATTTTATATTTTTGAAAAATTTAAATTTGTCTTATGTTAAAATCTGAAAAATATTGAAATATTATTTATTCTCCCTAAAAAAAAATTAGGGCTCCACCCGTGGGAACCAAGGTCCTGTAGTGAGGGTAGAGCCTCCTTTATATATATATATTATGGAATCCTTAATATATAATTAATAAATTTTCAATTAACCATGAGACAGTGATTTGGGTCTCGTAGGTTTATCCTATATAATTGGATCCAAAGGCACCCATGTTCAACCACCACCTAACTAGGGCCCTGCTTGATAGGTTGACCCTTTGGAAGCGCTAAAGCTATTCCAAAATTCTTTAGTCCTTTCTTCAAGTAATGTTTTGATTATTCTTGCCTGATTGCTTTGTTGGGTCTTGTTGATGCCTTTCCCTAAGAAAGCGCCAAACTACTGGACAAGAGCGGTTGTGTTTCCTCACATTTTTTTGCTTGCTTCAACTTCCTTGACACAAAAGCAAATTCGTCGCATAAAAAAGAAGATTCTTTCATTTACTTGGTGCAAATATTGAAAAGGGCGGAAAGCTGATCATAGATTTTGTTCTTTGTGCATTTTTTTTCTTTCTTTTTTCCTTTTCAGTTGAGAAACCAAAGGGGTGGGAGAATTCTTGTGTTACAAGGAGAATTAATCAACAACAAGCTAGACAATGTAAAACTACTAAAAAACTGCATCATCTCTTTGGAAGAAAAACTCTCTTCAACCAATTTTTGAGAAATGCGTCTTCCATTTTCCATTACCTTGGCATCATTCTGATTTTTTTCAGAATTGCTAGATACAGATCTTTGAGGCTTTGCCTCGATTTCCACAAACGAATTACGCGTCAGTATGGTTATGATAAAAATACCCCTCTTCACACAAAGAAGAAAACTTTTTAAAAAGACAAAAAATAAAAACCAAAAAATTAAAGAAAAAGACTATAAAGGACATGCCTTTTTAAAAAATTATTAAAATGTCCCGTACTTAGACTCTACATATGAATGTTGTATGCCCATAACGGTCCACACAACTCAATCTACTTTGCTTGTGCTCTATCCGAAAAAGTGTATGCTTGGTAGTCTTTAGCTTAGATGTGATATCACTGGATCCCTGGGGCAGCTTTAGGGGCGAAGCCAAGCACCTCAATTTTTTTTTTAAATGTACATCTAAATTTTAGAAAATTTTATTTATTTTTAAATAAAAATTTCGAAGAATGATATTTCAATCCGTGTCAAAATTTTAGAAACTGTCATTCGGTCCTCCTCATGAAAAATTTCTACTCTGCAGCAACCAAAACTTAGCTGTTTGCGCCTCTCGCAGAGCATTCACGAATAATTGAACAATTGCCCAACTGAACACAAACAAAGCTTGGATTGCAACCTGCCACTATTCTTGCAACTCCGTTGGCTACGGCCTCATTAGAAACCAATACCGGAGACTGGAGACAACCCCACTGGTTCCTAAGATGACTTTCATGAATCATAGTATCGTTTAGAAAATGTACGTCGACTTTAAGTTGATTCAACAAAATGGAAAAATCATGTCTGCCATGCAGTTTACTGTGCCAGACCCCTGATGTTTCAAGATGGAAAAATAATTGGTTTTTTGCTTGGGCAACAGAATTTAGCAGGGTGTCTCCCCATCAAAGATGAGGCCAGCCAGCTAAAATACAAAATCATTCCACGTCTCCTGCATGCTTTTTGCCCTGCAGAGGAGGGAAATATAAAACAACCCGACCTAACCCCACACTGGGCTCATGCCATGATCCGATGGATCCCAACCTATCCCATAGCAATCTTGACGGATCCCAACCTGCCTCCTAGCAATCCTGCTTCTTAGCTTTTTTTGGCTTGAAGTCTAAACTGGTAGGAGGTAGGTTAGGATTCATTGGACCATGAGCCAGAGTCCGATGAGAGAGTGGGTCAGGTCATTATCAGCAGAAGCCTAGTTTGCAGCTAGACCTTGATGCAAACTTTAGCAAACCTTGGTTGAAGAAACTCTCTTTTATATAGCTTCCGAATTTGCTTTAATGCCACCTTCGCTTAACCTCTAGAAATGAGAAAAGCTCAACGACACCACTCCTTTCGTTTTGAAGTTCTTCTAAGAAATCATTCTGCTCTAACACCAATTTGTCACTGGACTTCCATTTTAAGCTAATTTCGGCTCATGGAGTGTTGAAGGTTGCTCCAAGCCATTGAAAGTGCATCTTGTGGAGAATTTTGTTGCAACTGATCTGGAAGAAGAAGGTAATCAAGAAGAGGCTGCCAATCAGCCTATGAAAGGAGCCCAAGTATGTCTTAGTAAAGAAGAAATGTAGAAGCAAGAGGAGATCAAGAGGGACATGCAATAGAAAAAGCTTTCTAGTTAAGTTTCTAATGCTTAAAGCTTCTTATTTTAATCTTCAAATGCAAAGTATGTCTGAAGGAGTGAATCCAGTGGAAGCCACAAAATTTTGTGACTTCAACCTTGAATTCAATTACCACATATATGGTTTGCAGAGAACAGAGAAAATGAGAGAAATAGATATTGTGGAAGGATGGGCAACAATGTTAATTCCTTGCCCCAGTCCTAATTCCTTATATTTTTAAGAATAATTACAAAGTGGACAAAAAATGTGCCTGTTTCATCAATGAAATACAGCATGGCATAAATGAAAACAGTTTGCATATGCATCAATTTAAAACTTGACCTTATATTAAGCATGTTTGAATATCGATTCAGATCCAAACACGATACATTGTCTTAACATTCATCCTCAAGTTGTACATGATTGTACACTGTCCAGAAATTGTTCAAATTTGTTGAACAAATAAGCAATTTGACCACCTCCCATACAAATTATGGCTTGATTTCTCTATCCTCCTTCTGCTTAATAAAATGTTGATATATCTCAATGTTCTAAGTAAGTGTAGTTGTGGTCATGAGCAAGTGTAAAGAAATATTAATGGCCATTTGGTTATCATGCGTTAATAGAGATTGAGTTGCATCTTCTCTCAAATCCCCTGATGCGTGTTCAACCCATGCAACCTCAAAAATCCTTGCCGCCATGGATATACTTGACTGCGATCTGATTCAAGCTTTTGCTCGATAATACCCAATGATTCCCTCTCATCAGGATCTCCAACCCAATCTGCTAATGTATAAGCATAGTCACAAACAACGTTTTGGAGTTTTAAACGGTGATGTTTTTCTCAAATATAATACAACGAGCATGAAAAAAATGAGAAAAAACAGTAAATTTTTAAAAATTTAAAAAACTAAAAATGAGAGAAACATAAAATAAGTGAAAACCTAATAACACAAACATCAAAAAATAAGTAAATTTGCAATAAATAAAAAAATAAAAAAACTGGTTGGCATTAAAAAATAAAAATGTGAAAAACCGAGAAAAAACGCTTTAAAACATGTTTTTTTAAAAACGCTTTAAACGTTTTTTTAAACACATTTTTTTAAGTTTTAAACGGTAATTTAATTTATCATGTTTTTCATTTTTTTCTTTTGAAAAACGCATTTTTTGTGACTATGAAGCTTATCAGTAACAAGCTCACATCATCTTATTGAAGTTTTGCTTCTTCAGCAAACCAGCCCATTTGTGGCTTCACACATGCATGAATTAAAATGCCTAATTAATATAGATTCGATACTTTATCCTTGTCCAAGGCCTCATTGCCAATGAGAGTAAGCTTGTTCATGATTGTCTAACTGGATTCAGATACTCCATAATCTTCGTTGAGCTTCTTGAGATTTGGAAATACATGACTGTTTTAACTTGATCCAAATGTTCGTGTATATGAATCTACTATTTCAATCTGCATGCGCTTAAAAATGCGAATATAAATTAATGAATTTGCTTTTAAAACATCCAGTTTAATCGGTAGGCACCAGACCTTCTCGAACCTGGTATTTTATTGTGCAGGTGAGCCCCAGGAAATTGTGAACCATGCATGGGTCTAATCATGAACACCTTATTGCAGACCAATCCTCCAGCCATGGGCAGAGTCAGAAAATTTTGGTTAATAGGCACTAGTTGTCTGATTTTAAATTTTTAAGAGCCACCTGTATGTAAATGAGAAGAATCAAGATGAAGTTTTAAAATATGAAAATAAACACTTTTTGTGGGCTTGTGTGGACAATTGCCCACACGATCACTAGAAACTGTCTTTGCCTCTGCCTTTAGCCCAGTGCCCACCCTTAGCCCTGCCCATAATTTGAACCAGACCAAACATGGATGGTTAGAATTTACATTGAGGTTGCTTCTTACAGCAGCTCTCCAACTAGTGTCTTAATCCTTTGAGGTACTCTTGAGTTGGAGATGACTCAACTCTCATATTGTGCACAAAGAAGGAGGTTCTCTGTAAAATTTCAGCTGTTTTCAAAAGTTTATTGCTTTTGTAATGTTTTGCAACCAAACGTTAGTGTGCATGGTGCTAAGGTGATCATCCACACCAAAGTTCGATGCACAAATCTGAGATTACAATGATATCAAAAGCAACAAGCAAGAAATGAAAAGAGCCTTGGTTGGTAAGTGTGATTTCCTCGCATCTTGAATTTTTGTGGTTTTTTTTTTTCATGCTTATGTTTTTGGGCAGTTTAGACTACGTCTGCCTAGCCGAATCTTGTAGAACTCAAGAGAAATCTGGATGGTAACTAAATTTAAAAGAAATAAAAGTAGAAATAGAATATGCACGGTCAAAGGAATAGTATTTCATCATAGGGCTCAGAAGAGAGCCAAAGCTCCCACCCAACCCCTTGTCTTCTCATGGTATAGTGTCTTCTTTTGGTGCCTTGGGTTGTCGCCTCTGCCACACCTCAACCTAGGTGTTAGTGGTTCCTACTTTTGCAGCACAAGGGGATTGAACCCCCAGGGATTTGAAACGAGAATTGGCTGTCCACTAATGCCTGCCCCAACCATTGTGCCAACCCTCTCGTGGACAAGAATAAGAATAGAACATTAATCCAGGCCATTAGATGTCAATTTTTTTTACTAAATTGGCATATATTTCTGGCTCCTATGTGTATTTGAAGAGAATGTTTTGATCAAATACAAAAAAACAATAACGAATCATAGCTAATTTGATTTAAATACACTTGCTTCTTGTTAATGAGTACAGTTGCCCATGTTGATGGATTAATTCAAATCCAAACCCAGTTGAGAGAGTAGAATTTTTTCTATGTAGCTCCAGTCATGATAGTCCAATCACTAATGACATAAATTTGACTAGAAAAAATTGTCATTGAAACTGTTGTGTGATTAAATGGGGAAAACAATGATTCATCCAATTAGCTGAACGAAATTCAAATGAGAAACGTTGGAGAACTGCCCATGAAAAGGTTGTATTTGTAATGTTCCATCTTTGGTTCAAATCCAATTTTAAGCCCATCATGTTGGGCGCTTCTCTTAAGGGATGTTTGGTAAATAGAAACTCCAACATAATGTTTCATGCATTTGTCCGAAAAATTGGGATAGGCTGGGGCCCTCAGTTTTGGGATAGATTCATGAAGTACTGTATTAATATTATTTGTTAGAGCTACGAACAATAGTAAGTGTGACACTAGAGTTGAAGGATATACCATAGGTTGATCCAAACCCAAAAGCAGAGTAGAACCTAAAAGGTATAGGAGCATGACCTTGGGAGGTCTAAGTAAACATTAAAAAGTATCGTCCTTAAAAAGAACAACTAGAGAGACTGGAGATCATGGCTGTCATCTTCTTTCATTTATATCAAACAAATATCATCGGTTTCATTGTCACATTGCCAATTCTTGAATTTATACAATAGTTTGCCATAGAAAAGGAATTATACGTTTTGAATTTATGTTTTCCTTTGATCAATTTCTTTCATTCTTGGCCATGCAAATTTGATGACCTGAGACAGCAGGGGAGTAAGGTGAGTGCAATGGTGAGGAGGGCAACTCCGGCAGCCACCGACAAAATAAGCGTCTCCTGCCGATCTGTGCGCCCTTTCACGGGATAGAGTTGGTTTCCCAAATGCCTCGTTGCCTTGGGTAACATCAGGTAGAGGACGCCGGCGTTTAAGACGGCTTTGATTCCATCGCAGGTGCAGTCGTCCGGAACAACAAACGTTTGCCGAAATTTTGCATGCTTCTTCATGCCTTGATCTGCCAGTCCTTCACCACCGGCGATCACCAAGTAATTGCGAACGGCGTCCACCTTCACTTGGAGCTCTTCCTTCTTGAATCCTTATAATGCAAAGCCATATTAGAAGATAGTGAGTTTAGGTATGTTAGGAGAGAGTGAATGATGACTCTGGAGAGTCACCTAGCACTAACCACGTACGTTTATCTTTGTTGTTTTTCTCGTAACCACCCAACATGTTAGATCAGACGACCTTGATTCGATGTTAAGTAACTTTAAAAAACTAGAATCACCTCTATATATATATATATAACTCTAACCATCCAGAATCACCCGACCATCCAACAAGTGTTGTCCATTTGAAGTAGCTGGGCATCGGCTCGGGACGAGCCGGCCCAAAGCTCAACAAAGTCGGACTCGAGCTGACCCAAAGCCCCAAAACGGCTCACTTAGGTATTGGGCCAGGCATGACCGTCAACCTTATGCCTACCGGATACCTAGTTCGATGTCCACCTACATTTGAAACCTTTAATATTTCATATTTTAATATCTTAAAAACCCCTAGCGATATGCTGAGGGCTCATAAGAGTATCATCGGCGACATATGAAGAGTTTCTAAGGGTGTCATCGGCGACATATGAAGAGTTTCTAAGGGTGTCATCGGCTATTCATTAAAAATACATAAGGGAGTCATTGAAAATACACCAAAAGTTTTTAAATAAGTCGATTGTTAATGTCATAAGTCGATGAATATATATATTCAGGCGAAGTCGAACCCCCAATACCCGATTAGGGCCAGCCCAACCTGGTGAATTTTTAAATGGAGCCTGCTCAAGAGCCAAGAAATCAGCCCAAGCCCAGCCCATAACTGGTCAAGTACTTAGTACTTAACTATATAACTATATAGATGGTTAAAAAAAGGTGCAAACTAATACTAGATAAATAAAATAAGTAAAAAAACAAAAAAAGAAGAAAGTTGAACTCAACAGACCTCCTTCTGTCCCCAATTTTTTTTCTCAATGTTCGATAGAAGAATAGACTTTCACATCCACACCCTCCTTCTTTTAAGGGATACGCATCCATTGTGGAAGACGTCAGGTCAAGTGTTGAGAATTGTCTATGATACCGATTGTCACGAACCGACCCACTCTTATTGTTATATCAGGCTTAGTTGGGTCTTGGTCAAGTGGATCCCAACTCAATAACAGTTTCAGATCTTTCCCGAAAAAAAACTAGAACAATCTATCACTCAACCGACCTCTTTATAAGTCTTATCAATTTAAGATACAATACTAAACTCTTATATCAACTCATACAGATCAATCTAGCAATGTTGGAATGAAGCTGACCAAAAGAAGTGGAAATAAGGCTAACGAGTACCTGGGACTTGGACCTGGAGGATTTTACTACCCTCTTCCTCATGACGCCACCTTGCCTCAGCAACTTGTTCGGAGCCCATTGTTACACAGATTACCCTGCGTATCGAACTCTTGACCTCTTTCAACCTCAATGTCTACAGTCTATTTTGTTGTTGCTACAAATGCATGTGCATGCCAAGGTTGGATTTTATAGGTGGTTTTCTTGCAGTGTGGGTTGTTCAGCGGTAAATGGAGGAATCAGAGTCTCCTACAACTTGGTAGTTCCACCATTGAAGGGTTATCCCAATGTTCCTTACAGCTATTTGCAGTGATTGGTTATTCTTTTGCATGGTTACTTAATTTGTTGAGTCTCCTTGATGCCTTCTCCATGTTCATTATTTCCCTAAGGAAGCACCTAAGTTGCTTGGCAAATGACCTAAATTTCTTTGACATAAGATGTTCGTAGCATGAATTTCTTTAAAATTTATATATAATTTTTTTAAAAAAAAAATTGAGGTGGGACCAGCGCCCATGCGGGCCCCCCTTTGGCTCTGCCCCTAGTTGCAAGGAGAATAATAATTAGAAAATGTACTTAGAACCATTTAAAAGCGGTAAGATCTATCTGAAAGATAAACTTTTTGCGACAAATTTTGGGAATCCGGCTTTTGTATCTTTCAAATGGTCTTCTAATCTTCTTAGAACCGCCAAATAAGGATATTTGCCTTGGTTGATTAGCTGAAGTTATGCAGTTTTTAGATTTGAAGCAAAAGAGGGGAATAATAGCACATATTTTTCTCTTCCCTTGGGGCTAACCAAGATTCTACTCAAGGACTACTACCAAAATGGCCTGAAAAACATCATGTTTGTTCAAAAAGGCTTACTTGGGAGTACGGCTGCACAACAACTCGAACTCACCTGTAAAAACCCAACTCGTTGCTTGAGTTTGAATTTATGCTCGGCACGTTAAACTAGTCGAGTAACCCGACTGGTTTAAACTTGGCTCGGCTCGACTACATAAATGTGTCATGAATGAGATATTCTGTTACTAAGTTTTCCTTCAAGGGATATATGGATGCAGAATATGTTCATTCTTCTTTCTTTGGATTTTCTGTTAGATTGTTGTTCATGGTTGAATTAGTTAAAAAAAGGCAGTTAAACTGAGTTAAAATAAACTAGACATGTCAAATTAACAAAAAGGAGTTAAGAGTTAAGCGAGTCGAGCCTGAGCTTGATGCTGTATAGTTGAGTCAAGCTTGAGCCTGTTCAATGGAGCTCGACTTGAGTTCAAGTCAAGCTCATGCTAGATCGACTAGGCTCGTGTGCAGGCCTACTTGGGAAGACTTATTTGCAAGAATGATAGAAATGTGATACCTGTTTGTGGATTACAGCCAAAAGATTTATGCCCATAAACGGATATTTCTTGCGCTCTTCCATATCTATGCCCAATCATCAGATTTTAAAACCCACCCCTTTCCTTAAGCATTACACGTCATTTTTCTTTCAAGAAAATGTCAAAACACGAATGGTTCATACAAACATGATAGTGTAAATAAGAAGCAAAAAATAAAGGGAGGTCCGATTTGTTGGCATGCCTCCACACATGATACAAACATGCAATTGTTGGCATACCTCCACACTTGATTGGGATCCAATTTTGTGTTTTCTTACTTTTCCATACAGCCATATTGTCTCCAACAAACACACATAAACTTGTGGTTGATTTTTTGGTGAAGGAACGTCCAGTCCTAGCTGCAATTGTTGACATCCAACTTATTATAGCTTAAATGCCTAGGAGTACTTTTATAAATACTTTTTTTTGTTTAGATCTCCTTATAAAAAAACATTTTTAACATCAAGTTGAAATAAATCCCAATTTAAGTTGCAAGAAATAAATAGCAAGCTTCTAACCGTGTTCATTTTTAAAGCAAACATCTCAGTACAATCCAATACCAATCATTGAGAATATCCTTTGTCATGAGTCTTGCCCTGAGCCGCTCAATTTTGAACTCAGCTTGGCACACTAATATGCAAACAATAAGTTTTTTGTCCATACAGATGTTGAGAATTTTCCAAGTATGATTCTTCTCCATTGCCTTGAGTTCATTCATCGCATCATGCTGTTCCTTCCTTTCACATGTCTCTCCAAATGCGCTTGGATCTTGTACGTTTGAGGCCTTAGCAAGATATAAGCAAAGATCTTTGTTTGCGATACATGAGATTAGTTCAAATATTTTTGAACTGGATATGTTACAGAATTTTATGTGACCAAGTCAATGGTATCTAGCAGGCATCCCAGTTGTTTTTATATGAGTTGTTTGGCAGTTAGAACACTCTGTAAATCTACCATAAAGATTGAAACAGATTCATGGAACATTACAATTATGTGCCTATGAATCTGCTCTAATTGTTAGGAATGATTCGACCACAAAGTGTTCTACTTGCAAAACGACCGCTTAAGACTACTGAACTGTCCTAGTATCATCAACAACATCACCAATCAGTAAACTATCAACCCCATACATATCAAGAATAACATGAGAACATAAATACAACGAAACTTGTGCTGCAGTAAAAATATAAGGTTGGACATCAATCAGTAGACTTCCAACCCCCATACGTCTTTGGGCTCTGAACTTCCCTAGGGCTGTCAAACGAGTCAAGCCAAATCATACTGGACTCAAACTCACTTGATTAAGCTCAACTTTAGCTCAAATGAGTTGAACTTGAGTTTAACTGAAAACAAGTTGGGTCAAGTTTGAGTAACAAACTCCACTAAACTCGAGTAAGCTCACTTAATCTAGATTACTTTTTTTCTTTGTAATTTCCAAATTAGAAGAAAAGAAAGATCTTGTCAAGTGGAGAGTTGGTAAGCACGCTTAAGCAAGTCAAACTCGAGTTGAGACTCGGTGTATTTGAGTCCAGCTCACCTTGTACAGCTTGACTCGAGCAGAGCAAGACAAGAGTCTAGTCAAAGCTTGAGTTCAACTCAGCTCATGTAGAGCCCTAAACAGAAGTTACCACAGTGCCAAAGCTGTCGAAAGCATTCTTACTGGCGCTCAAAGAGTGGGTTTCAGTGAAGTCCTTGGGGTCGGACCTTCAGCAGCGTTGGTTGATGACATTCTCACATCAACGCTCACATTGTGGTGCTTTTAGGTCTTAGAAACTTGATGGGTGTCCAAGCATCGGATAGAATGCTTTTCCTTCATCATATCAACTAGCAGGTAATGCCTGGTTTGGTTCATTCAAGGCATAAGGTCATTACCAATCGCCTTCATTGTCTTGCGGTCATGAAAAATAACCTCACTAACAACGCAGCACTTTATTGTATGATTAAATCTTACTAATTGACAAGAGATCACAGGTTGAACATGGATTATATAACGCATAAACGGGCTGTTGTTTTTCAAACTTCAATTCATCCTGTTTGATAATTTCCATATGAGAGTTTTAGCTATTAAAAACTAGTTTAATTCCGTTAATATTTTCAACATTCACTAGGCATGTTTTTCATAAATCATAAGATCATAAGACCCAGAATTAAGAATCCATGAGCAGTTTATGTGTGGCTTTCCAACATATTTCATCTCTTATGATAGTGATCAAACGGCATAGTATAGCTGGTCGGGTTGGCAAATCAATGAAAGTCTGATCGCCAGTTTGATTCTCATGAGCACTAACTTCTGTTTGTAGACAATGGATACATGACACTTAGTAAATGGGTGTCTTGCTCCCCACCCAGGTTCTGAAACAGTCGAGAGGAAAAGGGGAGGGGCTTTGACCCCTTGGGGGTATCTCTCCCCTTCTTGATAGTGGCACATACCAAATTCAAGCTGGGTAGCTTAAATGCCATTAGAATCTGGCTTTGGACTTGTTCATAATCTTGTCCATTGAAACACTTTTTATTGCTCATGCCACTCTTGAGATACAATTTGGACAGTGAAAGGTGGCATATGAAGATCAAACTCATCTCACATACCTTGATGCAAACCAAGGTACCAGTGAAAAACTTATTCTCTCTTTCTAGACTTTAAACTTTCTGAGTTAATTGGTATCTCCTCCCAATATTACATTGTTCACCATGTAAACTCTTGGTTGCATCCCAGATAGCTTTAGATGAGTCAAGAAAAAAGGAAAGGAAAGTCATTGGCAATGTGTGCCTCTATAGAGTTAAAAAGCCACGACATAACCCAAGTAATGATGTTCAATGAAGGATTTGATTGGTTTGTTCTGAATCACGGGGGGCTAGGGGCCAGGTAATACAACGGGGTTTTGGGTACCCAGACGAGGTCAGGCCGGGCCGAGACATTTAAATAAGGCCTCGAGCTGGCACAAGGTCAATTTTAGGCAGTATAAAATTATTTTTATTATATTTTATAAGTTTTTATTAAAATATTATATTTACATACTAAAAATGGATATTTTATTTTATTTTTAATTAAAATGCGCTCAGGCCGGGCCCAGGCAGCAAGCACAGGCGATGAGCGGGCCAGCGCCCGACTTCAAATCGGGCTGTGCTAGCCTGATGCCCAGCCCTAGCTGAGATGGTTAGGAGGATGACCTTGACTCCAACACCAAAAAATCATACAAAGAACCTAATCTGGTACCATGTTAAAACATGACTGATTCAAGCAAACATGATAAAGAACATGAACCAAAACTAAAGGGGGAGATTTCACGTGGCCTACAGCCAAGGACACCAAAAAGCATAATTTTCACTGTGCATTCTCACCAATACATACGTAAGTTTAGATGAAAATATATACGACATGAAATATTCACTAATCAGGAAATATGAAAGTCACCTGGAAAAACTAAAAGCACCCTATCAATACAAAAAGTCACACTGAGTAACCAAAAGTCATCCCAAGTATTCCTTACATGAATGAATACGAAAGAGCACCTTGGATAACTACATGCGTTCTTGAAAACTCCAAATCACAGTGATGTGATGCTTCGATACTTGGGTAAGAGCGTAGGCTCCTCAATCATGCCTTCAAATTGGCCTTGAATAATTTAATATAAAATAACATAAATATTCTTGGAAACGAAAGAAACAAGAGGAGAAAATGAAATGGCTATAACTATCTGAAACAAATTCGGCTCAATCAGATTTAGATTTGAATCTAGTCTTCACCAAATTCGGCTCAATCAGGTTTAGGTTCAGATCATACTTTTTAAGACAGTTCAGATCCATCTAGCACAAGCACTAATATTAGTATCACTTATAAAGTTTTAGTCATACACGAGACTCAGGTTTGGATTTGCTTATTAAACTGCATACATAATCCATATCTGATTAATTACTGGAACCAAATTTCTTTCAAAATCGGACTAAAAGACTTTTTCTTGCTGAGATTGTTGGCCTCTTAGGACAATCGCAAAGAAGCACCCAGAATAAAATAATCATGTGCATATTGAGAAATCCTGCCCAATCATCTCAACCTGAAGGTCCAAAGAGGTACCCGACCAAAGCTCAGTGAGATGGCCAAGCTTCCATAGTAAGGATTGACACCTAAGTGGGTGATTCACAGATCAGATAATGGAGTTCATGCAAATTCCCCTGTCTATGTCCCTCATTCTCCTCAGTCCTGTTCAGGATGCCCAAAGCAGCATTGCATAAACAAGCTATAACATCTTAAGGTTCTGAGCCAAGTGAACAGTACAGCACATCTAGGATTTATTTCTGTTACAAATCTTCCTAACAAAAAAAACACGTCCTCAACTGCTAGATCATAGTCAAGGGGAGAGAATACAAGTGTAACGTATTTTCAACGGAACGAGTTCACAATTGGAACAAGATAATGATGAGAAGTATAATACACATTCCGATTATCCCTGCGGTGCAAAATGGCATAAGAAACACATTTCCATAGGCTAGAAATCCTCATTTCACTCTCCTTCATTGAGGATGGGTACAATTAAGGGCTTCAACTGTGCCAGATATACTATAGCCCACCTGCAAAGGAAGGTTAAAAATGTCAGGTCAAAAGTCATAAGCCCTTTTACAGTCTCCTCAAATCACCAACAAGAGAAACTTGATCAGCAAAAGCAAGTTCAGTCAAACAATTTGAATGCAGCATTACAATGTAGACAACCTGTAATAGTGGAAGTTATGTTTTTGGAGAAGTAATGCTAGCAAGACAACAACAATATGACCATTGTGTTAACAAGGAAGGAAACGGTATAATCAGTTATGCTTTTCATGGCACCATGTTGCCTCTAATCAATAATTCCTCTGGTTGGGAGGGCTGGTAGTTCCCGTATGAACCAAGTGGTGACAGCATATATTGTCAATTGTCATGTAAGCCTAACGCAAGGAATATCATCATCTGGGGCTTTAACAAAAAGTGGCATCATACACTAGATTTATACTTTATACTGTTGAGATTGCGAGCATGGTGCCATGAATGCACCAACTAAGGAGGTCTTTTGAGTCTACCTTGATTAAGACATGACATTGACACAGACCTTATGGATAGGCATATCAAGTCTTTTGAAAAATATAAGGTCAATTTCAAGGTATCATTATGTGAAAACTGGAGAGTCGTTTCTTAAAGCACTTTTCAACATATGAAGACCAGGATTGGCTTGCTTACCAAACAAAGGCAATTTAATGAAATAACCTACTTTATGTTATTCTGATGCAACTTATATATTTAACAGCTAGGAAATAAAGTGTACGAAAAAAAACATTCAGCACTAGAACTATAACAGTAGAAATAGGGAAATAAGAGTAAAAAAAGAATAGTGGTGGACTGTCAAACTTTTCTTTACATAAATAAGCAACATGAGCCACAGTTGCTAACAGAAATGGACTAGAAAAGGAACCATTCCACAGAATCAATAATTTGCACTACGAGGTAGAACATGTGGTGAAAGAATATAAAGCCACATCTGAATCTGACACGTTCAAATCATGCTCATAAACAAATATATACAAATTTGCTTAAGGAAAGGCAACTTACATCATCCAACAACATACGATTGTTGTAATCACTAATGTCAAGTGGAATCTGCAAGAATAAATCAACCAATTCAAAATCAATCACTAATACTAAAGAAACTATTTAAGGGGCATTGCACACGAAGTTCAAGGAGAGGTTGCCCAGAAGATAAAGCTGATAACGGTACAACAAAAAGCAACTCCTGAGGTTTGCAACAAAGCTTCACATAGGAAATTTTACCATGAGATCAAGAATTTATTTCTAGCTATAAATGGCAAAGATGAAATATATAGACTTTAGTTCAGACTAAAGAAACATTCACCAAGAGAAAAATTAGGGGTAAGAAACAGTTATGCTTTATTCCTATAGTCAACCAACGCAATCTGTATGCTGATGGAACATTCCTTTACACTCAAACCACACACACATACAACAAAAGATAAATGTGCTTCAGGACACTTTGTGGGAAAGAAACTAGGCCCACTGACTAAAATAAAAATGGTCTATGACGAGCAAAACATGTGCAGATCATGTCTTGAAGTCACAGTATGACTTATTAAAAAGTTGGATGCTAACCTGAAAAATGTTCACAAACCTGCAGGAATTCATTTGGACTCAAAGATACAGATGGTTTATTTTGATGCTAAAGTTTAACATCTTCTTATATCTGCAATCCATATTGCACATTATACGGTTCTACTACATGGTCTAAATTCTAATGCAGTTTTACCATATGGCTTTCTCAATAGCCTTATTTACGATGTTAAACATACCTATTGCCGTCGTAGCTTGTCCTATTATTGACCAGGGGCTTCCAAATGCCACCCCTAGCAACAAAAATAGGAACTTTGATTACTTCAATCTCAGATTCCAGGTACTTATAGGCATTCTGGTTCCTCTCATGTTTAACAGTAATAGTAACTTGTTTAGAACGATATTAAATTGTGAAAAGGATTGTTCAACAAAGAAATCAAAAGATGGTACAAAATTGGGACCTATGATGCCACTACATTGGCTTAACAACTATTTAGGTCTACAAAGCTACATAAGTGCTATTTATAACTTTAAATCAATAATTGAAACCTTGACATATGAATACCCCAAAAATAAAGAGCAGCATTAAAATAAGCAGGGGTTCATGACAAAATTGCCTGGATGTTGATACCGGGATCAGAGATGAAATACAAACAAACAGAAAAGGTGGTTCTCTCCACCATGAGAGAATTCTTCGGTGCATTGAATTCAATCCAACAAGTTCAATTTGTGTCTTCCAGCTCCGAAGATTACAAACTGAAGTTATGAGCCTAAATTGCAATTTTCCTCCTTTAATCACAACTGTGACAAAAACGATAGTGACAATGTTTCACTGTACGCCATAATCGATGCAACAGAGGGATAAACTATATCTACTCTTTACAACCTGGTGGATACACATTTCGTGATGCGTAAAAAGAAGACTTAAAGCATGTAAACCTACTTCAATGGATTGAATACCACGCATATTTCAGAATCGACAGATTGAACATTCAGGGATGTTAAACGATTGAACTTGCGACGTTTAGCCCGGGACCGGCCGTAAAACGACCAAGATCGCATACTCGGCGATGGCATTAATCAAATCATCAACACGAACAAGATCAAATGAACGTTGACGGAATGGCAGGATAAATCGTCCAAAAGGACCACAAAAAGAAAGCTGCACTTAAAAATTATGCGACTAACAACAGACAAACAATCAAAACCCTCATTCCATATCCAAAGACAAGCAATCCAATAAAAGGATCTAAAGCCAAAATTGGGTTCATTTCATTGAAGTTCGACATCGATCTCACCGCACTACTAACAACTAAAAGTATGATGAATTAGGAAAAGAAAAAAGCAATCCCAATAAAGACAATTAATAAAATGAGATCCCATTGAAGGAAAGATCAGGATCTTGGGTGAAAAGAGCGGAACAGAGTGAGCACTAAACCAAGAGAAAGAAAGGGGTATGAATAAGATCCCAAGACATACAGATTGGTGGAGGGGCCTCGATTGCAGCAGATGCGGACGAGGAGAGAGGCGAGGACGCCCGCCGTCACGAACATGAGGGTTGTGAACCAGAACCCCATTGCACCCCCACCACTCCCTCTCCCTCGGTTTCTCTATTTCTTCCTCCGTATACGTTGTGAAGTTTTGTTGATTGGGGTTCTGCAATCGCCTGTTCTCGAGAAGAGGAAGAAATGAAGAAGACGAACTCTATTTCTCTCCTCCTCCTCCTCTCTCTCTCTCTCTCTCTCTCTCTCTCTCTATCTGTGACTCGCTTGTGACATATACATAGAAAAATTTGGAAAAAGGGAGCCTAAAACAGTTCATATTAGAAATACCGGCAAAACATTTTATATATTGTATTTTACCACTCGCCCATCGAAAATTTCCATCCTTCTCGTTTTTTCCTCTTTCCGTGGGTGGATTCTCGGGTTTCAATAGAAAGTGGTGGAACCATAAAATTTTGGTTAAAGCACACGATTATAAAAATTCTCATCTCTTACGAGACACAACATATATAAATAAAAAATAATAATTATAAAACACGTATATAAAAATAAAGAAAAAATATTGTACACACGCTTATACGTAGCTCCACTATTAGATGAAGGTTGACCTTCATTGTTCTCATCATCTTTTCATTCGTTTCATTGAGTCAATGAATCATTTATGTTCCTTGGTTGTATTAACCATGTCCTCCGTTTTATTTGAGGCGCACTATGTTTATAGTATTAAGGAGTGTTGATTTGGGTTGAAGGTTGCCCTCAGGCTAATATGACTAAGTCTTAGCCACGGGTACACAACAAGTTGAGCCAACTCGGGCATTACTCGAACTCGCTCAAAAAAACTCAGCTCGTACTCTATTCGTTTATAAACGAATCGAGTTCGAGCTTACAAAGATCCTCAAAACGATAAATGAGTCGAGTTCAAGTTTCAAGAACTCGATTTGTTTATGCTCAACTCGACTCGCAAACTGATACTTTATATAATATTGCTAAAACCGGTTTCACAAGTTACACAAGTTAATACTTACACGAGTTGAACGAGTTAATGTTTACACGAGTTAATGCCTAAATAAGTTAAATGGGTTAAATGAGTCAAGTTCGAGATCGATTTTGTGTAGTCGAATCAAGCTCGAGCTTGATATAAGGAGCTCGAGTCGAACTCGAGTTGGCCAAGTTCGGACTCCACTCGGCTCCTGTGCAGCAAGAGTAACACATTGAGATACTGAAAGCAGACCTTATATCATAGGATGACAATGAGTTGGGTGAACAAGAAACTCAATCAGTGGTATAAAATGACTCGTCTTAATCAGCTGTCCGTTAATGGCACATGAAGAGCTGCTTGATAATATGTCATTTGAAGTTGTTGCATGAAGAAACTAGAAGATTGATTGAGAACCGGAGACTGGGACTAGTGATATTGCTCAAATAATGAATGACCAGCTGTGGAACTCTTTCACCTGAGTTTCTGAATGGTTTCAAATGAATACAAGATCATTTACCTAGATTTGGATGAAGTGAAGACATTCTTTGAATGAAAAAATTTTGACTACCAGTTTTTAGATGCTTGTCTAAAGCATATAGAGAATTTTGTAATTTGCATACCAAATTATCTCCCACCTTCCCATACTCTGGTAGCATATATCCATATACACCTACCATCTACCATGATGGCAAGCATTATATGCATATATTGGACACAATGTTTAGTTTTATGCAGTAACTAGTGCCAAATAGGCATGGGCATCGGGCCCGGGTATCATGATAGCAAGCATTATATGCATCTATTTTTTGTTTTCTTAATTTTAACCCCGGGCGAGGCCGAGCCCGGGCTCGGGTTTCGGACATTGGGCCAGCCTGGGCCTACGTCGTATTGAGCCGGTTTGGCCCGATGCCGAGGTCTAGTGCCAAATTACTATTGGGGATTAAGTTTTCATTATGGTATTCTACAACTTGCTGTAGTAAGTAGCATTTTGACCTTGCAACATTCAATGGAATTAGGGGCGGAGGGGCGATCCCAATAGCAGAGCCACATATAGTCCAGTGTGGGCAGTTGCCCACACCAGCCCCTCAATTTTCTTTTATTTTTACATCAAGGTTTTCAAGTATTTACTTTGTTAGATGTGTAAGTGGCCCTCTCCAAGCATGAAGCCTATGAATCAGTGCCCCTCAAAAAAATTTCTGGCTCTACCATTGAGCCATCACCCCACACCCCTCATTTTAGGGGAAAAAGTTTATACTTACATTTTTGAAAATTTTTAATTCAACTCGCGTAACAATTCTAAAAAATATTATATAACCCCTATATAAAAATTTGAAAATAATCATTTGGCCTCTCCTAAGTTAGCAATATGTATCTACTAATGGAGAATATGAAATATTTAGTTTCTTAGAATATGATATTCAAAAACATTTAGGATGTGAGATTTGTAGAATATATCATGTTCGCATGTGAGATGATCACAGGCCTCTACATTTAAGATCTAGGCTTCAAATAAAGCTTTCTTTTATTCTTCCACACTTTGAGGCCTCACTGAAGAAGCATCCTACAATTTTCACCACGTTATTATGCATCTCAACAAATTAAAATTATCATGGGCATTGACATCTTATGCATATTGGTGGCAAATTTTGTCACTTGTCATCAAATAATAATTTATATACTCCACCATCGCAGATGACATGCCATAACAAACAATATATTCTGCAACCATAGACCTTAAAAACAACGAAAATCAAAGACCAAGCAACAAACTTACTTTGTCCATCATGACCACAACCAAATTAAATTCCATCCATGAGTTATTTGGTTTGGAATTAGACCTTTTAATTCGAAAGATTTCAATAAGACTTTTGATTTCCTGCTTAATTTCAACATTTTTTATTTTACATATTAACGCCCTAAAAAAATTGCTCCTTCGGCCCCCAAGAATCCAAAATTGTTGAATTAGTCACCCTCGACCCAAAATTTCTAGCTCTGCCATTGAACCTCGGTAACATGACACTGATATGTTCTTGGTGGTTCAAGAATTGCATGAACGTATATCGCCTAAGATAAACCTTATTTGTGTGGAGTAGAATGAAGGGTAGCTCTTAGTATAAACTGGTATTAGTTTATCTATTACCTACGTGCTAGAGAAAATCAAAATGAAGGTTTTGAAGAGATAAAAAGGAATCGCTTATTTAAGTTAAAAGGCACGTTCATCAAGGTCTCACCTCATCCTTTGCATGTTTTCAAGCGCGTTTGGCAACAAGAGTATCAATAATGAATCTGCTCAATCTTTAGGACCAATTCATGGAACACTTTGTGAGTGTTTCTATTGTAAATTCCCTTTAAATGCAATAAGCTAAGTTTAGTGGAATGCTAGGCTATAATGACTTGACAACTCTCAAGCTTGGCCTCCTAATCCGGTGTATCCCAACCGGTCCTCTAACAGTTTCAATTTCAACCCAAAAAAGGTTAACCAAGACAGTAATGTTAGGTTATAATGACCCAACCTACTTTCAAGCTTAGCCCCCTAATCTGGCGTATCCCAACTTGTCACCTAGCAGTTTCAATTTCAACCCGAAAAAAGGCTAATGAAGCAGGACAATAATGTTAGGTTATAATGACCTACCCACTTTCAAGCTTGGCCCCCTAATCTGGCGTATCCCAACCTGTCACCAAGTAGTTTTGATTTCAACTTGAAAAAAGGCTAATGAACCAGGACAGTAATGTTAGGTTATAATGACCCAACCCACTTTCAAGCTTGGCCCTCCTAATATCCCAACCTGTTCCCTATTAGTTTTAATTTTAATCCCCAAAAGACTAAAGAATAAGGACAACCAAAAACTTAACAACCTCCTTTATAAATTTCTAAAATTTTGGAATGTTACAATCTACTTCCTTTAAGGCACATACGTCCGCGCGTGTGGAAACTAAGGTCCGAGTGTTGAACCATGCTTTGATACCACTATAATGACCTGACCCACTCTCGAGGTCGGGCCTTTGGTCTGGTGGATCCCAATGTGTTCCTTAACAATTTCGATTATAACCCGAAAAAAGATAGAAACCAGAACAACCACTAACTTAACAATGCACTTTGTAAGTCCTCCAAGTTCCCTCACAATGGTCAATACATGAGTAAATTTTTGGGTGTTACATAGGTATTAAAGGAAAACATACCATGCCTTTTTTCATTTTTATGCTTAACAACTAGTACATGTTACTTTTTGTAAAACATTGGAAAAACACATCCAAAATGGGGGATTTTAGTTGCACTAGCCTTAGATAGAGATACACTAAACCTTTAAATTTTGATGCTTAAATGCTTCTTTTGTAATCTAACCTTACTGATATGATCTTAATACGAGTTGATGCAAAAGCATATAGGATCATTTGTTAGATTTTAATAGCATTTTTTTAATAAGAAAAAATGTGTACTTTTGTCATAGCATCAGCATTTTGATAATAAAAAAATCCACTTTTTCATAAAAACAACTTGATCAAAACATATTTTATACCAAAACAGTTTTTATAAATACATTTAGATGTTTGTATTTTATTTGAAATAATGTTTTAACAAAAAAATTAAAGGGTTTGATTTTATCCCAACCGTCAGTTTTCTATCAATTCCTCTTTATGCATATATGTAAAGGAAAGATTGATCATGCCGCCCTCCATTTATCTTGCTTTCTAGTGCTTCTGGTAATTTCTAAGCGCTGCAAATGTTGCATTTTAATTTTTATAAAATTCAACCATGTAAATAGATGCAAAATGTTAAAATTTATAAAACTTCAAAAAGGCTGATGCAAGTCGAATATTAATGTAAATCTCTTTTACAAGGTTTCAAAATTAAGCTTATGGTGTCTGGTTTATCAGCTCAAAGACTACTAGTTTATTGAATTGTCAATTTGTTTTTTCATTCTTTTATATATATATATATATATATATACTTCTCACAAAATTCTAGTCTTGCATGAGATGCATATCTAAGGGTGAATTTGATAACGGGGTGAAATATTGTTGCGAATGGAAAATTGTACGGGTGAGTCCCACCCGCTGTTCCTTCCCTCCCTCGTGTGTGGGGTAGAAATCCTGATTTTGCTGTCGTTGAAGACTGATTTCGCTGTCGGACGGAGAAGAACAACTCAGAGGATCGCTTTTCCCTCCCCTGCTCCGTCACCTATTTTTCATCTTCTCTCATTCTCCCATACCTTCACCAAACTTTTTGGTGGATTTTCCAAAAATTTAGCTCTGCTATCTTTGTTCTTTTTGTTTTCTGGTTTCCTGTCCGTGCGTGCGTGACTTGCCTTCCTTTTATCTGTTCTCTTTTTTTTGTTGGTTTGTTTTCTGCCTCCTATTTCACACGGTTCTGCAGACTTGCCTTCCTTTTATCTGAAACTGTGTTCATCAGAAGCATGATTTTGTTGTGCATTTGTCAGCTTTTTGTATTTCATTGATTCTTCGGAACCAGAAGCCTTCTCCCAGAAAAGACCTTCCCAAGTTGGGAAACTGTGAATCACAAAAGATTGAGTCAATTGTCTGTAGAAAAATATGAGATTAAGATACTAAGATAAAGCAAAATATATCAGATAATCAATTTAGAAGAAAGGTTCAACAGTGCTGGACAGTGCAAGAGCCAACAAGATGGCTGTTTATATGTACAACAGTTGCAACGTGAATAGAAAAGCATAACAGATATCACACAACAGTTGCAGATATCCTCACCCCTCGCTTGCTTCTGTAGAAACTTTCATATGTACAGTGAATTTATGCAACAGAATTATCACCATATGAATGAAACCTGTCCCAAGCCTACCTTTATATTAAAACCGTTAAGATTTAACACAAATGGGTTTGACGTAGTGGTTCTTTCTCAATGGAAAACAGGTAAATACTTACGGTTGGATGTTTATGAGCATTTCTTCCTGGAAATAAGTTTCTTGTATCAAAGTAAGAAATGTATTTTTGAAAATCTGGAAATATGTTTCTTAAAAATCAAACACAGAAATATGTTTCTGGAAATATATTTCTCAGTTATCACAACACACTCGTTAAAATGAGGATCGGAAATATTTTTTTCTTTCCCTTTTTTTAGGAAATATATTTCTGAAATATATTTCCAATTCCATAATTCTATGACATCAAACGGCCCCTCAATGATGAGAAAAATTACAAGGTGAAATCAATCTTTACTGGTTGAAAGTTAGTTGGTGAAATAGACACACACAGTGGGGACGCTACCTTTATGTGAAATAAGATGGTTAGGTGTGCAGGGCAGTAGGGCCTATATATATATATATATATATATATATATATATATATATATGTATATATATATATATATATATATATATATATATATAATTGTATTTTTTTATTTAACTTATATAAAAATTTTGAAAAATTAGATTTAGGCCCCTATTCAAATTTTAAAAATATAATTCACCTCCCAAACAAAAAATTTGGGGCGGATACGTGGATCCAACAATTCAAGGAGTGTTACATTGATCTTTATCATCAGCATTAATTGTGGAGTTTCCGGAGACAAAGAGGCAGAGTGTTATTAATTAGTTTCCACAATATGTAATTAATTTCCATGATTTGCTTTTTTATCACATTTTTATCACATTGTTTCATTAGTGTGATTATTGAAACACAAATTAAAAAAAGAAAATGTTTGTAATAGTTATCGATAATGTTAGACATTGAGAAGTTTACCAAAGCATACCAATGTCCATCGTACAAGCAAGGGCGGAGGGAAGGGGGGGTTGGCCCTGCCAACACCCCCCCTCAAATTTTTACAATTTTAAAAATTTATATGTAAATTTAAAAAATTTAAAAATTTTTATTTCTGCTTAAAATTTTTGAAACTATAGTTTGGCATCTACGACAAAAAATTCCTGACTCTGCCCTGCTTACAATTGGAAGAAGGTCCAGTAGATCCTCTAGGATGGAATAGAGAAGATCACACAACAGATTTCCTAACCCTTGTGTCTTATGACGGTTTTACCTATCATAAACTGGATATAGATTTTCTCTAGTTTCTACCCATATCGTTCATGGTAAATGAGATGAAACTGACCCATATTTATTAGATCACCTTAAATTGTGTCTATTTACAAAAATAGCTTGTAATGTACGACAATCAACATATATATACGCTGGACTATGGGAAATTTACTCTCTTCCACCCTTTTACCAATAGAACTTTTCCCATGAATTTTCCCCTCCGAAGAAACAATCAAACACAACCAAAGGGAGACATTATCTCTCACCCTGCCATCTTTTGTACAGACAAAGCTTTGTCTCCCATCGATTTCAAGCGCGGGCCTGATCTCTGCAATACCAACTTTTCCGTTTCTTCGCCGTCACCAAACACGTTACCCTGCCAATTTACCAGCGGTTCCTTTCTTTAAGTATGAAGAAGCCGATGGCCTGATCAAATCTACAGCAGAAACTCAAGCTCTCTGTCTCCGCCGTTTCCGCTTCCAAGGAGAACTACCAACCTCGTCTTTCTTCCTCATATGGCCAGATTTCTCTCTCTTTTCCTCTCTCTGCTTTCCTTGACGGATTCCGGTCGGCACCGGCACCATGAGGAGGCAGGTAGGAAGCCTGGGCTCTTCATCTTTGGGGACTCGACTGTGGACTGTGGAACCAACAACTTCATCAACACCACCGACGCCTTCAGGGCCAACTACTTCCCTTACGGCTACAATGGCTATTTCCGGCGATCGACCGGCCGGTTCTCCGACGGCAGAGTGTCTCCTGATTTCATCGGTACGACATCGAATCTGACCGCGTAAAATTTATGTGCATGTCTCCGCTGGTCCTTGGGAGGGTTGACTCGTAGGCGAGCCGATTTCTTCGTGATCGGACACTATAATTTCTCCATGAAATGAAAGTTTTCGAGAAAAGGCATTCAACTTTTGGTGGTGTGACAAAATCACTACTCCTTGAAGCCTGAATTTATTTTATTTCTCATCGTTTTTTTATTGTAATTTAATCAGTTATAAAATTTAAAAAAATCAAATCTAGGCGTGTTCAGACTTGGATGAGGGTGTTAAATGGATCATCCAACGATTTGGATCTAGATCTATTTGTCTCTTTCTTAAAGAATGATACGATTTGGATCTGATAGATCTATTTTGTCTAAGATGCTGTAGTCGTCACTGTTTTTGTCAGCTGAGTACGCGAAGCTGCCGTTGATCCCGCCGTTCTTGCAACCGTCGGCTGATTTTTCACATGGAGCCAACTTTGCATCGGGAGGTGCAGGGATTCTCTCAACTACCAATCGAGGCTTGGTAAAAAGATTTTTTTTTTTTTTACTTTTGTCAATATTTTGTTTGTGCCAACTCTTTTTGACAGTGACATGGGATCTTTGAGAATATTGGGGATCTCAAATCTGCATATTTTAGTCTGGCTTCAAATATGAGGTTTTTAACTAAATTAGGAATTTTAAATTCTTTTTTTTTTTTGTTTCACCTAGTGGTAAAATCCAGTATTTGTTTATTTTTGTAAGTTTCACGTTAAAAGAATCTTAGATCAGCCTTAGATTTAAGATCCGAGACTACTCTTATGGTTTTTATATATTTTTTTCTCAAAACTATCTTCTTTTTCTAATGTTGGTAATGCTTGAAAATATAGTCTCATTTTACTCACGTTCAGGGGGCGAAGGTAAGGGAGTGCCATGGCCTCCCTTCAAATTTTAAAAATTTCAAAAATTTACCTGTAAATTTTATTAATTTTATTTTAACTTATATAAAAAAATACATATGATTAAAATTTTGAAAGCATAGTACAAAAAATTCCTAGCTCCACCCTTGCTCGTGTTACATTTGTCAAAGTTTCTGTTTCAATATATATATATGGAAAGCATTTTTATTCCCTTTTTTTATAATTAATTTTTCAAGTCCTGAAGCGCTTCACAAGTGTGTGCTCAGAGGGGGGCTTGTATGAGCCCTGAATCAAGTTTTAAAAAAAAGTTACATGTAAATTTTAGAAAATTTCACTTGTTATATATAAAAGTTTTGAAAATGATATTCCAGCCCCTGTCAAAATTAAGAAGCTTTAATTCGGCCCTCCTCATGAAAAATTTCTGGCTCTGCCCCTGCGTGTGTTTAGCGCAAAGTGTCTGGGATGTACCACCATATTGATGTCATTTCTCTTCATGTATGGCCTTGAAACATAGGACGGACAGGAATAAAAGACTAAGACCTCTATCAGACTAGCTATTCTATGCTTCTTGAAGCTTATTTTCATTTGGATTTTCCCTTTTGATTCATGGTCATCCATTTAGATCTCTAGATAATTACAAATTGATGGGAAGGCAGTGTTTCTTGGACTCAACATGACCTTATTTGGATATCAAAACAGTAACAACTGGCGCCACCTTCAAGCCGCCTAGCCGGGTTTCCGGAGTCATTACCGACGCTTTTCCCTTAATTAGCTTGTTTGTTTTCCATGATATAATTAACCTGAGTTGATTAAGCTACTCAGGTGGTGGATTTGAAGACCCAATTGAAGCAATTTAGGAGCCTCAAAGAGAACATCACCAAGCAGATGCAGCTGGGTTCGGTTGAGGCCCAGACATGGTTGGGGAGCTCGGTTTACTACTTTAGTGTTGGGAACAATGACTTGTTTGCAGGCTACCTGCTCAACAATGAGACCCTAGAGAAGTACACCATTGATGAGTTCCGGCAGCTGCTGGTTGAAGAGCTCTCTACCGCGATTCAGGTGCCTTTCTACTTCATCATCAGTTAGCAAAACTTGGTTGATGAATAGGGATGTCAACGGATCGGATTCGGATTGGATACACCTTTAACCATATCCGCTTTTTTGGATATTCATATATTTGGATTCTGATTCAGATTCGAATTCGAATAAAGCAAAGTCATATCCGAATCCGAATCCGAAATCCGATTTTACAGTCCGAATCCGATCCGAATCTGATTTTTATATTTATATCCGAATCCGAATCTGAATTTTGGACCGGATTTTGTTTTTTTTTTCAAGTATTAGATAGAGGATATTTGTCTAAAAATGAATTCGATCTGAATCCGAATCCGATCCGATATTCATGTATATCCGAATCCGAATCTGTTCGGATGTCATTTATTAAATCTGAATCCGATCCGATTTCTTAATCGGATATTAATTTTTTATCCATATCCGATTTTTCGGATTGGTCGAATATCCAATTCAAATCGGATATATTGACATCCCTATTGATGAAGATCTATAACTGCATTCACAATTATATTGCTAATGAGCAACCTATGCTCTATATGATATATAAACGAGCAGAACATGTGAGATATTTCAAAAATAATTGCATCAAACGGGTTCCGAATTTTGGTTCAAGAATGAAAATTTCATAATCATAATTTCTTCTCAAACTAGGATGGAATCAAAATTCTGGGTTTCAATTTCCTAATTCTGGGAAACAAAATACCTTGTTTGTTTAATAATTTCTATTTCTTGTAAATGAGTATTTTGATTCTAAAATTTCATGATTGTGGGTACATCAAGCACCTCAGGGATTGGGATTGAATATGAGATCAAAATGTTTAAAACAATTTTGGGTGTGAAAAAAAAGGATTAGTTTCGGATGTATAAATTGATCACATTTTGGTTCAAGAAATAACATTCCATCAGATTCGGATTTGGCTTGGCTTTAAGTAAACATCTAACCACATTTGGATTAAGTTTTAGATTTAGTTTCATATACATATATATCCTATATCGAATATGTATTCATTTTAGATGAGAACATCTTCCTTTATCACAGTTTGTGGTGTCTTCAAGTTTCACTTACTTTTACAAATTTTTAATAAAGTTTCACCCACACACACACATATATATTACCTGAAGTAAAAAACTGTTTAATGAATATTTTAAAAAATTTTCCATTTTTTTGGTAAGAAAAACAATAGAAAAATCAAAATGACTTTTCTAATAATATTCTCAACTTTTTGAATGGCCAAGATTTTCATTGAGGCTGTTCTCAGACAACAAACTTCCCTCATTAATACCCGTGAAAACATACTGATTACTAGGGTTGTGGCAGGCTTTGCAAGAAGAAGGTGCAAGAAAATTCATTATAACATCATTGGTAGATTTGGGTTGTCTGCCATCAGTTAGAACTTTCTACAATGGCTCCTGCTATGAGATCGCCACCAACTTCACTTTCGCCTACAACTTAGCTATGGAGCAATCACTGGCGAATCTCGCCTCCGCCATTGACATCAGCTATGTTTGGTTCGATCTCACTGGGTTTCTTAGAATGAGGATGAACAACCCAGAAAAATATGGTATGTATTACGCCTAATAGTCTTATGAACATTCCTAATAATTTCATTGGGATTCGTGTTTAACTCTTGAAATGGTCACCGTCACGTCTCAATGCGCTTTTTCTCTGGACCATAAAAGGCCCTAAAACATGCACTGTAAACCCAGATAAAAGGCACAGAGGGGTAGCAACCTTTCTTAAAGGCGGTGGAATGAACCACTCACCCTTAAAAACAAGAGAAAAAAAAAATCTTATAAACATTCATTTTTATGAATACAAGTTCCTTTTTTTCTTGATACAATGCCATTAATTAAATTTTGCATATTCATGTCTATAAATTGTGAAACGTGCAATGCCCATCTTTTTATGAAATAACTCTAACAATAGTTATAGGTTTAACCATATAGTTTCTACATCATGCATGTAAATTGGGTTACATAGTGACTTTCTCTGTGCCACGGAGCAGCGAGTTGCAGGGATCAGGAATATTATTTTAGAAGACATGCAGCAATTGAAAACATTATTTGGCAACAATCAATTTATCGAACTCACTAGGTTTATGGCTGTTTTAAGACATAGATGAACAGTAGTATACTCATTAATTAGAATGTTGTGCATATATTATTTGTAGTTCAGATGAATAGCAGTCACATGAATCAAATTAATGATCAGACTTTTACCAGTATGCCAGTCTGACTAACTATGTTATCCTTCTTAGGATGCATGATATTTATACCAACTGTTATGAAATGAGAACAACAAACTGTTTCATGAATCTTGTCCAAAAATTGAGGTAGATTTATGAAATTGTATATGTTAAAGTTTTTTATATGAATCTGCTCCAATCTTTATGATAAATTCAGAAATACAGTTTCCATTTTCTTTGCCAAACAATGTATTTTGATTCTTAGGCTCATTCTTGAATCACAATTCCAGAATTATGGTTCTATCCTAAGGGCAGAATTACGATTTCAGAATTTTAGAAAATTTTTTCATCTTTCTTTATGACTCATGTCATAAAAAATTTAATTCATCAATTCTACAATCAAAATTCCATGCTTCAAGTACAAAGGGAAACTAGAATTAGAATCTTTATTCCAATTCCAGTTTGAGGTAGAACTTTGTTTCTAGAATTTTAATTGAAATTCGAAGCTATCAAACACCCCCTTATAAGGACTCACTCTTAACCAGGTTTACTTTATGGGCACCTTGATTATCAAAAGCATGAGTGTGATTTTTCTGGAAATTCTTAAGAATTAATCTTTCTCGGAAAATTAGGTTTGACGCATCCTATCGACGCGTGTTGCGGAAGCGGACTTCTCAGAGGTTTGGACACGTGCGGCGGGAAGAACGGCAGCAGCTACAGCTTGTGTTGGGATCCATGGACACATGTGTGGTTTGATGGGAGCCATTCCCCAGAAGTAGTTCATAAACAGATAGCAGAAACTTTGTGGGAAGGCAAGGACTCAACTGTTAGACCCACATCAGCTAAGATGCTCTTCCATGAAGATCAGAACATGTTGCCATATGAGAGTCAGTAAATCCTATATATGTATATTGTCCAGTGCAGTGCTTGGCCTACAGACTAAGTGCACATGTGTTGGACTAAAATAAAATAAAGCATTTATTATAATGTAATTAACCACTGTTGAAGCCTCTCTTTTCTTTTAATTCTTTTTTTTAACATTATTCAGAGATGTTGGTTCATGATCAAGCCCCAAGTTTTTGAAAAATAAGGTTTTACTACTTAACATTTTATTTTATTTTTTTGTTTGGCCTCTATTGAAAGTTAAACAGATAATGTCCCGCTCCAAAAGAAAAAAAAATCCTAGCTCTACCTTTGAAAGTTGAACCTCTTTTTTTTTTTTTTTACACTATAAGTCTTTAAACCATTGAACTTTTAAAAGTAAACCATGAATTTTAGGGATGAGAGGTTGGGCGGGGGCTTCGACCTTCATCAGGATGGTGAGTTTTCTGTACTCACTCGGAGTAAAAATAAATGTGCAGCTAAGATGCTTTTGGCAAAAAATATTAATAATTACTCACACATTTTTATGAAAAAAAAATTATTCTAGAAGAGGGAAAATCTTAATAATACACAATTAATGATTTGTCGGCATAGTTGACGCTAACAAATCCTCATAGCTAATGAAATTTAGTATTTTAATATGATGTGATTGTGAGATAAGACATATATAGAATCAGTTTTCTTAATTCATGGCATCGTCAAGGAAGTTGTTGACTTGTTGTAATGGGCAAGGTAAGGTGGATAGGTGGTCAGTCTCTTTTACAAATTTTTAAAATGTCAATTCATTATACTGCAAAAGGAAAAACTAATATGTAAATTGAAACATAGAAAGAGTGCGACCTCAATACACGGAAAGAAGGTCTAGTACCTTCGAAATATGAAAAAAGGTTGGGGGCTTCGGCTCTCAAGCGGACCATAAGATGAATATTTCTACTCAAAGAATATAATTGTTGATGACAAATCTAACCATAACATTATCCAAACCAGAAAAGAATTGTTTAAAGTTATTATTCTTATTCTTAAAAGAAAATAAGAATTGCATTATCCAAACAAAGAATTTTGATTGTAGAATTATAAAGAACCAAAATTGATCGCATCCTAGGGGGTGGAATTTTTATTTTGCAGTTTTATAATTTTTCTGAATTCCAAAATTTTAGTTGTATTTTCAGCAAACAAGTCATTTTTAATTTTGAAATAAATATTCTAGATCATCAAATATAAAGTAAAACTACAAGTAGAGTTTTTCAGTCCCATTGTATATTGAGGGGATCAAACACCTCAAACTCATATTGTAAAGTGAAATATGTCCGTGGAAATCTTGAATGTTAAGAATTAAAGGGAAAAATCAAACTTAAAAAACGTTGTATGTGTAATAATATGTATGGACGATTTCACTAGAAAATCGGCATTAGTTAATTTAGAGATACCTGTAAAACCCAAACTTGAATTCAAAACTCAAGGTCCAAGCATGCATGTGGGCTTGTGTGGGCAGTTGCCCACACAGTCCTAGAAAATATACTTATTTACATATTTGTTGACCCCAACTTTTTGCATATTTTAGATATTAATATCCTTTAATTATTTACTGATTTATGTATTATGCAGTTCATACATTTTACCATGTATTTGACTATTTGAGGGTTCTAAAATACTCTTTTGAATTAATATAAATAATGAATACATCTCCCAATTTGGATGAAACAAAAAAACAGCTAATGAAATATTTATTCTAATGAACTTGATATTGTTATTAAAAATTAGTCCTGATCAACGTATTGTCCATGAAACACTTTCCATTCGAATATTTTTAAAAAATTATACATCACAAAATACATGTCTCGATTGTTTTTCTATTAAATTTAATTCTAAAAGAAAGTGAGACGGGTGATCTGAGTCGAGTCGCCAATTTCTTGCATATTTTTTATTAAATTAATAGTAAAAGAACTAAGAAGTGACGAAAGAGCGCGCCGACTCGCCCTAGGTAGATTATATTTATAGCCGACGCGTACCGAGTCGTGGGCTTTTCCAACAGAGTTTTCCCCCACCCAGATTTGGTTCGACAATCTTGATCGGAGCGGCAAGTCCGCCGGAAGAGGCAGCGTTTCTACGCCCCAAATGGCGCCGCCGCCACCTGCTCTCTCCCGCCTCGCTCCTTCCCTCCTGAGACTCTCTGGTACTAACCTTCTCTCTCTCCCTCCCTCTCTCTCTCTCTCGCGCGCGCGCGCTCCCTCCAACTCCCTCTCTCTCTCTCTCTCTCCCTCTCCCTCTCTCGCTCTTTGACCCATTTCTTCACAGAGCTCTGGATTCTTCCCGCCTCACACTCGCGGAATCTCTGCACTGGTACTTCTTCCACCAATGAACCCGACGACGGCATCTTCTCGGCCGAAACGGATTTCGACCGCCGGGAAACCACCGTCGACGATCGATGCCCGTCATCTTCTCCGACCACCGAGGGTCTGAACCGTAGCCCCTTCCCTTACCGCCTCGAGAACGGCATGGATGTCGGTATTTACAAGGTAGTGGGTCTCTCTCTCGATACCTGAGTATGTTCTTTCCGTCTTTGCATCCACTTTTGAGGAATTCCTGGGGCTTATGGCGGTGGGAATCCCAGGCAATCTTGGTGGGGCAGGTTGGGCAAGCGCCTGTACAGAAGAAGCTGAAGAGCGGTCTCACGGTAACGCTCTTCTCGATTGGGACCGGCGGAATCCACAACAACCTAGGGTCCTTTGATGGCAGGAGCCCTATTGAGGATCCTCCAAGGTGCACGGTCCAGTGGCACCGTGCTTGCATTTATCCGGAACCCTTGGGTAAAGTTGCTATGGAGCATGTGAAACCAGGGTAAACGCGGTTGCTTCATGCTTGTTCGTTCCTCTTAGGATTTAGTTTTTTCGAAGTTCTTTTTTTTTTTTTTTGCTGCAGTTTGAGCATCATTCATCTTCTCGATTGGAGATTTGATCTTATTGTTTCTATTGTTTTTTAGGTCAATTTTGTATATTGAAGGGAATTTGGAGACGAAGGTCTTTAATGATAAAATAACAGGTGTTCCTAGACAAATAAGAGAGATCGCCATTCGTAGAGACGGTATGCTCCTTGATTTTTAGTCTTTGTGTTTTTTGTTGAATGCATCTGAGAGTGAAAACTGTGGGACATTTCAACTTTTGAGTTGGATTTACTTTATCCACTTTATGTTTACAAGATTGGAGAATTTGGAGACAATGTTACCAATCTTCTTGAAGATTGTTCTATTTAGAACAAAGGAAGAAAAAGGAACTTAGATTAGCCGGTTGCTGATTAGTGTCCGAGTCTTTGCACAAGGTGAAAAAAGTGGTGCAAGACGTAGTTTCTCGTAAGGCTGAAATGTTGCAAAATGACTAAGAATGTGCTTCTGAAATATTAAACCAAACAGGTAATACGATTTTTTTTGTGCCACTCAGTTTGCTCCCAGTTAGCTCATGAAGAATCCCAATTCTTGGATCCAAACACAACATCGGTCATTACTTCAGTGAGCATGCTTCAAATGGTATTCTCTTGAAGATCACTGGTGCATAAATGAACAAGATCTGAAACCACAACTAAACTATGGAGAACTGTCGGCCAGGCAGCAGACAAGGGCGATAGCCAACTTTGTCTACATGAATTTAGCGCAAAAGACTAGTTTTGGATAAAAGAAGGATTTTGAGCTTAAAGCCAAAAAAAAAATCTACATAAACAAGTTTGTTGCGTGTAAATATGGGGATGGTGTTCGGATAGTCCCATACTCCAATTGCTTTTTAGCTAAGGTAGACTCTATCATCAAAAATTTGCCGCCTTTAAATTGGTGTACTGAGGTCTAGCTTCTTTACCTAATGATATCAGTTTAATTTAGTATTGGTTATTACAATATGAACTATGCAGTCAAATGCATTCCTAGTCCATCTAGGTGCAAAGGTAGGATTTCAGGAAGGCTCGGTGACTACAATTGTAATAAGATCTTTAATCTTTTTATGTTGGTCATATTAATTTCCTTTCAATTCCTTCTAATTCTCCGAGCTAATGGTGCAATTTTCAGTTTAATATTTTAAACTTGTTTTAAGTCCTGACTATGCTGATCCATCCAGTCCAGGAAGCCTAATCCTTTTAAGGGCCTCTAGTTTTGTGTGTGCCAAGTAGCACATTTCACTTCTTAGCTATGTCACATGCATAAAGGTATGGGTGCAGAGCACTTTCAAAAAACTTGGATATGGAAACATGGCCATACAGACACACATATATGCATACCAAACAATAAGATTTTAGACAAACTTATCCATGTTTCACAGTCCACACTTTATATATACACAGAAGAACAAATACAGTTTTTACAGTCCTATTCAAACAAAGAACGGGCTAAAAAATTAGTAAAACCGCAACATCAAAACCAACTGAGAAAGAGAGGAGGAGATACAGAGAAAAAGAAGGATCAGAGGTCAAGAGAAAAAAGGAGCCGGAAAAGGGGAAAAAAATGAAAACAAAAAACCAAGCAACTGGGTTCTTCTTGGAGCATAGAGAATTAAAGAAAGGAAGAAAAACTGAAAAAGTGACTGTAGAAGAGTGCCTTCACTGGAAAAAGTTTCTGTCTCACTGGGGAGCTACCACTTGCTGGATGCTGGAAATTGAAGTTGGGTAGGATGATAAAGTTTTTCTGTGCAGAACAAAAAGCCTTTGAAAGTGGAAGGTTGTTTACTACTTTACTTTGTAAACTTAAAAGAACAAAAAAAAAACATAAATATGGATGATTTTGCACTTGTTCAAAATTGTCCAGGCCGAAAAGTCGACAGATTCGGCTTTGGGTGTGCTGACCACACCTGGCATGGTCAGAGCTGCACCCAAGCTGTGTCCACAGCCGCACCTGCAGCTGTAGCCATGTCGGGTTGGGTTGGGTCGACACTGGTATTTCCCCCTTTTGGAAGTATCCATGTTACGTAGCTTCTTAGAATGACAAATTGATTGAGTTGAATTTCTAAACAACTGCTTTTTTATCCTTTCTGTATTTTGACTAGGTTCACAAAAACATGGCCCAGAGTCTGTTGCAACCTAGCGCAATTTATAGCTGGACAAAGCTAAATTTGAACCAAGCTTGTACAGCCCTTTTAAGCTCAAGTTGGTCCTTGCCAGAATCAATACAATGTTAAGTGTTAACAAAAACTAAGTTTATCTTGGAATTTCAATACGTCATCTGGCAGATGACATTTATTTTTCATAATTTTTGGGCAAATATTTTTCGTTTGCTCATTTGTCTCAGTTGGTTTAGTACTTTATGCACTAAGTGTTGCAGAAAATGAAAATAGGCTTTTAATGTCTCCCAAAACATGGTTAGGCTTGGCTCCTTTGCTAATGAATGAGATTGAGATAGCATGAGGTACGTTACATAAGTGTGGAGTGTGGGTGTAGCAATCGTAGGTGAGGGTGCTGGTGCAGCGACTGTTTTGAAGAGTTAACATCTAGTGCAATTTTTTAAAAGCAATGGATGCGGTATCTTCATCTTGCAGGTTTTCTGCTATCCATTTGTGGTTCCGGTTTTGCTCTATGTAGATGATGAATTGTATACACTACTGGCGTTGACCAATTAAGCCCCTGGATGCTGCCTGAGGACTTTGATTGTCCTTTTAATATGCAGCCGTTTGTGACTTGTTTGGCCTTATTTATCATTGTCCAATGCATCTTCATAATTTTACGTGGACACTTTTGCTGGAGGGGCCAACGGTTCCAAGATTTTTATGTTCCTCAAATTTCCTTTGACATATTTCTGTAGAACCTAAAGTTAGCCATTTGTGTTGATCCTTCCAATAGATTTAGTTATTCATATACGGTTGCTGATGATCTTAAAATGTCCTGTAAACACTCTTGCTATATGTTTTGCATGACTTTTGAGTATTTGCAGTTCAACATACGTGTTCATTATTTCTGCTTTTAGCAAGAGACTCAAAAAATGTAGCTGGTAACTATACAAGGAAAGAGCTTCTTAGGGAAACTAAAAGGGAAAACAGTACTGTACGAGACAACTCCTGCTAAGTGGCTGGAGCTGTTGTTGGCAGGGTGCCAAATTTCTTGGTTATGTAACTGCTGTTTTCTGGTTATTATTGAAATCAATAGAGACCCCCGAATGACTTTAAAATTCGAGTTTCCTTGTCTCCTGTGTTCACAGATATATTTTGGCTTCTTGTGTGCTGTATTCTTTGGTCGACACGGATGAATCCAGCTTGCTAGGCTGCCAAGCGCCAAGTCTGCCTTGAGCAGATTTTGTTAACTTTTCTCTTTGTTGAAGCTGAACTTGCTTTTGATGGTCCTTCAATGCATTATATTGTAGGTCGATTGGTATTTTTGGAAAACAAAAGGTGATATTGGTGAGCCGTCTTCCTGAGGTACAAGGGTCGACCACTTTTTAAGTCTTGTTGAAGCATTTCCAGAAGAAGCTTCAAATTGCATTATTGAATCCAGAATTGGCTATGCTTAATCCTTTCTCTCTGGTATATGGTACATGTATGTGGCCATCCACCTTTCCCATCCTCAACTGGGATATTGGACCGTAAAGGAGCTGCGGCATTGGTAAAGAAACTCCACTCTCCTTTTCTTCGAGGCATTGGCAAGATCAAAGCTTGTATCTCTATCTTTTCTATGCAAAAACCTTGTGTACTGTAAGGAGAATCACAATGAAGACATGGGTGACCCGTTGAGTTTAAGAAATTTGCCTTCTGGTGCAATTCACGCCCGCCTCCCTGGCTATGAGAGTGCAGGTCATCGCTGAAGCTAAGGCCAAGGTGTTCGTTTGGCTTGATTTGCCTGTATCTCAAACGGGACCGCTTCAATTTGGATTCCGAGGAGTAACATCTCGTGTATTTGTAAACGAATGAAAAGAGTACAGGAAGCGAATGGTGTAACGTAACTCTTAAACGCGTACCTTGACTCTCTGTTCTAGAAAAAGAAAGAAAGCGTACATGACGTCGTTTAGAGGCGTTTATCATGTGAATTTATTTGTTAGACTTCTCTCTCTCTATATGCGTCCTTTTGTTTGTTTGTTTTTTGTATTTTGTGTTGTATTCCTTTGCGTCTTCCTTTTTTTTTTTTAACTTCTTGTCACAATTTTTGCTAATGAATTTCTCATTTTATCCTCTTTCTCTCTCTCTTATCTTTTTTTCATAATCAAAACTATTTGAAACTGCCTGGACGGCCATAGCTTTTTTTAGAGGAAGTGTGGGGATAAATGACAAGAAGATATTGGATCATCAATTTGGAAGAGATGATGGAAGCGGGGGTTCATTTTGGCCATGGTACTAGGAAATGAAATCCTAGAATGGTACCTTTCATCTCTGTAAAGTGTAAAGGTATTCATATTACAAATCTTACGTTCGTTTTTTATCAGAAGCCTGTGATTTAGTTTTTGCCCCAGTAAGTAGAGGAAAACACTTCTTAATAGTTGGTACGAAATAAAAGGCAGCTGATTCGGTAGCATCAGCTGCAATAAGGGCTCGGTGTCAAACTGACAGGCTGGTGAAGATTTATTTTTCTATATTGTAAACAATGGATGCACGACACTCCTGTAGGTCTTGCTCCATACTTAGGTCTCAAACAAGCCCTTCAGCGCAAAGATGGGAAAAGGGAAAGGGCTTTGACTTCTTTGGGTATATTGTTCCTCAAGTTGTCTGAAATTCATAAAGATCTCATGGTCTGCCTATAGAGCTTGTAAGTTGCAACCCTATACTATTTGGGACTGAGTATCAAAAGGTGTTCTCTAACATACTTGTTTGCAATAAATACTCGTTCATGAGATTGAGATTGGATTTTGAAACTAGGCAGTGAGAATAGCAACGCATAATGTTTTGATATGCCGTTTAAGAACACCCTCTAAAATAAGTTTTAAGTGTTTTTAAGTCATCATATGAAATTATCTGATTAAAAGAGATGAAATTTTACAATGAGGTTGTCAAGATTATGCAGTTGGAATAATAATTACGGAACTCGATATAGAATCGTGATGATGTTTACACAAATAATATGGAATACCTTATAAACTATGAAAAATTCCTTTGAAGACGTAGAGGCATTTGGATTTAAATTGGCTCTGGTTTGTTATCTCGAGTAAGCATTTGACATGATTCTTGATTTGTGAACTAATACAGGGACAGTTAATGAAGCCAAGTTAGGTTGTAAAAATTGTTTATAGTGCTTTGCACAATTTTTTTTAGTTAGAATGATCCTCTTTTTTCAATTTAGCTGAAAGTTTATCACATCGTCGAGTGAAAAGCTTTGCTGGATATGGTGCCATTGCACATGGCACTACGCCCACCACACTAACG
Source organism: Nymphaea colorata (assembly GCF_008831285.2). Taxonomy (NCBI): domain Eukaryota; kingdom Viridiplantae; phylum Streptophyta; class Magnoliopsida; order Nymphaeales; family Nymphaeaceae; genus Nymphaea; species Nymphaea colorata. The sequence continues at coordinate 10,738,902 of NC_045139.1, forward strand.
CCTCCTTGCAACCGCTCTCTCTTGGCTAGGGCTCCGCTCGGGTGTCGTCGCCGTTGGCCAACCCCTCCCTGGGAACTTTCTCGCAACCGCTCTCTCTCAACTAGGGCTCCGCTCGGGTGTCGTCGCCGTTGGCCAGCGACCCCTCCCAGGCCGGCGGGAGGGTGGGGTAGCGTGTGAGGGAGGCAGCTCCTTCTTGCTCGTGACAGGCTTTGGGCGTGAGGGCTCATGGAGTGCGAGACGGAAGGAGAGGCCGAGGAAGCAGAGAAACGCCCAAATTGGGAGGCGTGTGTAGATCAGACGGGCTCGTGTGGAGGGGATCCCAGCAAGAATGGCGGGGGATGAGAGGAGGCTATCCCAATAGGAATGGATTGTGAGACAGAGGAGACGGAGGCATGACTGAACCTAAAAATGGGCGCAGACAATGGGGCGCAAGAGGAAAGTAGATGGAAGGGCTCTTGGGCGAAGGTGGTGGACAGTCAGGAGAAGCCACACCTGGGTGAAATGGAGGAAGTGCAAGTCAGCTTCGAGGGGGAAAACCCTGCTGTCAGATTCAATGCGGAAGCAATCAAGCATATAGAAGAGCCCTTCAAATTTGTTGTTATCGTTGGTCTTTTTGGGGGTGGTGGGAGACTGGGAACGGATTACAGTTATGTTTTTTCATCCTTGAGAAAACAGTAGGGGAAGGTTAAGAACCCACGTTTCTCCATAGTGGGAAATGGAAGGTTTCTAATTAGAGTTGATATAGAAGCTGCAGAAGTAATTTAGAGAAGGGCATGGAGAGTGGGCGGGCGTACTCTAATCGCTAGCCGATGGCAGCCTGGTCAAGCGCTGAAGATTAATGTGGTGGAAACGGTTATGCTATGGGTTCAGCTACCCCAGCTACCGATTCACCTATGAAATGAATACTGCTATAAGGGCGTAGCGAGGGCCATACGAGGAGAATATGTGGAGGAAGATAGCTGCTCGGGCAAATGGGAGAAGGTTGGTTTTGCAAGGGTGAAGCTTGAAGTGCCCATCAACTTCTTGCCAGTGCCGTGTGTCTCCCTGGATCTAGGGGACAGTCGACTGATCGTTTAAGAGGTGGTGTATGAGTCGAGGATTTCCTTTTGTGACTTGTGTGGTGACCTCACGCATACGAGGTCAACATGTAAGAAACTCACAGCGGGAGAGGCAACCCAGCTAACCCCTGGGCCAGGGTTAAAATGGCCACAAAAGCTTGGAAGGGGCATCCCCGAAAGACTGGTCTCTCCTTTGCCAAACAGACCAGTTTAGGTGATGAAATAGTAGGAATGAATAGAGGGAGCGAGAGGAGGTACGCACAATAACTACTCGACAAAAGGAGCAAACCAAGGGGAAAGGAAAGCAAGGCGACAATGGAGAAGGCGCAGCTAAGCACCAACCTATGGAGCCGAATCCTCAAGGATCAGGTACTTCTTCCAAAACCTTATCTCCTAACCCTTTTAATGTTTTGGCAAACGATAAGAAGATGGACAACCTTACTTTTCCTCTCTCCTTTGAATCTGGTAATTCAGTGATGGAGCTGAACCATAGTGGGGTCGAGACTACAGGAACTAGAACCCAGGCTAAAGTGGTGAGAAGCACCCGCATTAATGGGTACAAATAGAAGAAACAAAGCCTGCTACCCATTGACGCCTCTCCCCCAGTAGACAAGCCTAAGCTAGGGGAAGGAGAAAACGAATTGATCAGGGTTGAACCAAAGAGAAGAAAAGAAAGATATGACTTAATTAAGGAGATAAGTGGTGGTTGGCCGGTTACTTCTCTTTTGCTAATGTGACGCAGATTTTCCAGATAGTAGCTGTTTACATGCCAAACAACCCCATACTTCGTCGTAATAGCTTTATTGAGTTGGCATTTTTTCTTAATGCTCAAGACATTCCTACTTTGATCTATGGGGACTTTAATGTTATGCGCAATAGCCTCAACAAAACGGATAAGCCCCCGAATGCTCAAGCTTGTTCTGATTTTAACAGATTTATTCCATCTTCCAATCTTAATGAGCTATGTGACAACCAAAGTAACTACACCTGGTCCAATAGACGCCAAGGTAATGATATAATCTTTTGCAAACTTGACTGGGGTTTAACTAATTTTACTTGGGAAAGACAGACAAACGTTGTTTGTGCTCTTTCAACGTCCCCCAGAGCCACTTTAGACCACAAGGTGATCATGGTGAAGATGGACAACCCTCTTTAGCAGAATAGAAACACTAGACGGTTCAGAATCATAAAACCTTGGATGATGACTAGGGATGGCTGCCAGGTTATTAGTGAAGCATGAAGGGCCGAGGTGCAGGGGTGTCCCATGCTGCGGGTCCTTCGAAAACTTGAGGTGGTCAAGTGCGGTCTAATATCCTGGAACAAAAATTCTTTTGGGCGTATTAAGGACAACATAAAGTCACTTCAATGTCACCTCAGGCAAGCACAAGCTAATAGTGAGGCTGGGGATGGGTGGGCAACGAGGGAAGATGAATCCATCAAGAGAGAGCTGGAAAAGGCTTTACACTTGGAAGAGATCATGTGGAAGGAAAAGTCGAGAGTCAAGTGGTTGTTAGATGGGGACAAAAACACGTGATTCATTCAAACTATTGCCAACAATAGATCTAGAAAGAACCGCATTGCTGATCTTGAGGTGGCTGGACAAACTCTCTCTTCTATCAATAGCGTTCTGGAAGCAGCTAGCAACCATTTTGAATGTTTCCTTAATGAGGCTACAACTAATGGTGAAATCCCTAGTGATATCGGGCAAGGAGAATTTGTCTCTGCGGAAGAGAACGCCTCCCTCCTGCAACCAGTCACCTATGTGGAGGTCAAGGAAGCTGTTATGTCTCTAGACAAGGACAGTGCTCCGGGGCCTGATGGTTGTCCGTTTTTTTTTTTATCAAATCATGTAGGAGGAGATTTGCCAGGATATTTGGAGAGTGGTGGACAATTTTTTCAAATTTGGGAAGTTGGTGCGTAGTTTGAACAAGACCTACTTGATGCTCATCCCTAAGAAAAGAGGAGGTTCTTGGATCGATGATTTTAGACCCATTGCCCTATGCAATAGTCTTTACAAGGTGATTGTTAAAGTAATGGTGCAGTGCATGAAGAACATCCTTCCTCGCTTGATCGGGATAACTCAAGGGGCTTTTGTCAAATCTAGGGTGATCCACGATCAGATTGCCATGGCCAATGAGTTGGTTCACCTTTTTGATAGTAGGAAAGAGGTCGTAGCCTATCTCAAACTCGATATCTCTAAAGCGTATGATAGAGTGTCTTGGAGATTCATGCAGAACAACCTCCTTTATCTAGGATTTCACCCATCCTGGGTGGAAAAAATCATGCTTTGTGTCTTCTCTGCCTCCTATACAGTGTTGATTAATGGTGATGTAGAGAGAAACTTCACAGCTGCGAGGGGTGTTAGGCAAGGCGATCTGATGTCCACCTACCTTTTCATACTTGTAATGGAAATGGCGGCCAGATATCTTAAGGGACAAATTATGAAGAGGGCCATTCTCCTACCATACTCAATTAGAGTTATTCCTGATGTTCACTGCTTAATGTTTGCTGATGATCTTCTCCTCTTTAGCGTTGCTATAGTTAAATCGATAACCAATATCAAGAGGGTCCTGAGCCAACTTGAAGAAAGAATAAGATTCATGATCAATAACTCTAAGTCTTTTCTTTTCACTTTCAACGTGGAGACTCCCCTTGAGCAAAGGTTAGCCAACCTTGGAGGCTGGCAGACAGTTAAGCTACCTTTGGATTACTTGGGTGTTCCTCTCTTTACGGGAAACTTAAATTCAAACTTTTGCGCAGGTTTGAATGCTAAATTCTAGAAGAAGATGACACCTTGGAAAACCCAACTCCTATCCTATGCAGGACGTGCTTGTCTTATCACCCATAACCTAAGCTCCATGGGTAACTTTTGGATGCAATCTTTCTCTCTCCCCAACGAAGTACTAAAGAAGCTGGAGCGATGCATGGTTGGATTCCTGTGGGCTGATACTGAGGTTAACCGGCACATCCACCAAATAGCCTGGAATTCTTTGTGCAAGCCCAAGGCAGAAGGTGGCATTGGTTTATGCCTTCTTGAGGAAGTGAATATTTCCCTCCTAGCGAGCAAACTTTGCTCTTCTTTTAATAATAACTCTCTTTTTGCACAATGGATAAGAGCTACATATCTCAAATCCAACAGTTTGTGGACTGTGCGTAAACCTTGGAGGGGATCTTGGGCTTGGAAAAGCTTATGAAAAGGTTGGAATAAGATAGCAAATTAGGTGAGGTGGAAGATTGGAGATGGTAATTCTGTTTTCTTCTGGTCCGACTGGTGGCATGACGAAATTCTAGTGAATTCAATTAGTGGAGAGGAGTATGGTGTCATAGTTGATCAATTGAAACTTTCTGTTGCCGAAGTTAGGAGTTTGGGTGAGGCTAGACTAGCACTGCCAAGCAAGGCATTAGTAGGTGTATCCAACTTGCTAATGAGACTGACAAACTTGTTAGTAGTGCTACTAAACTCAAGGATTTTTCCTCTAGATCGAGTTGGGATGCCATAAGACAGAATGGTAGTCAGGAAGGTTGGCGAAAGCGTATTTGGAACAATCACATCCCAGCTAGAGCAAATTGGATCACCTACATCGCCAACCATATGAGACTGACCAGTCAAGACAGATTACAAAGACATGGAGTTCATTTGGCAAACAGATGCCATTTATGCAAAAGAGAGGATGGCAGAGACCAGATGTGTCAATATGGGGAAAGGAATGGCAGAGATGATGGTGGTTAATGCTTTCTTTTGTTTTCTAATATTGTTTCTGGTTTTAGCCTTTGCCTTTTTCATGAGCTTAAACGATGGTGGGAATTTTAGGCATTCTGGTGGCGGGTTTTTGGGGCAGCTGGGTTATGCTTACCTGGGCTTTGGGTTTTTTCCCTGTGATGTGGCTGTTTCACAGCTTTGTGTAAATTTTTTCTTTTGTCCTGTACATATCTTAATTTTTCTGTAATAAAAGGATATGAGCCTACCTCCCAGCAACTGTTTATTGGCACTGCATATGGCACTACACCTTGGAACTTGGTCAGATTGATTTTTGATGCTGAAATTTTGTTCTAATCATAATGGGCATAGAGTTCATGGCAGGGATCTAAAGACTGGTACGTATGTCAAGGAGGCGTTTGGCGCAATTGATGGGTGGGTGCTAGTAGGCGACCAGTTTCTATTTCAACTCTCTGTACTGTAAAAGTGAAGTCATTGACATGCAAATTGAAGCATGGTATAAAGGTTACACCTAGAGACACCAAAAACTGACTGTAGGGATGAGTGGATGGGGACTTTAGCCTTCAATGAGAAGATGGCTCTCCCTTGGAAAGACTAGTAATTATGATATTTAATGTGGAATCACATAAGGCTTTCATATAAATCCTTAGCATTTTTGTACAATTGGAATGTTCTAAAGATTGTGTCGTTTTCTTACTATTTATATTGGAAAATGTGATGGACAAATTTATTAGCTTATGAAGATGGTGTAGATTGATATTATCTTAAAGGGCATCATGTCTCCACTGATTGTGTGGTGTCATTAATTGCAGATAATAAAATGCTGTTATTTGTCACTGAAAGTGATAATTTTTTGCCATAACATTACCTAGATCTTTAAGGTCTGCTTAAGTTGGAGTATATTCATGAAACACATATTTAAATGTTTCATGAATCTATCACAATTTTTTGAGTAGGTATATGGAACAATAATATATTGTTACTGTTACCAAATGACCTCTTTATAAGTTTGGAAAACCTTTTTATCAATCTCATGAAAAAACTAAAGAAATTACTATGATTTGGCGGTATGACTGCATTTTTAAATGGAAACCAAGGATGATTAGAAAGTTAAGCTTCTACTTAACAGTTGAAATACATAAACAACTACATCCACCATAAAATCCTTTTTCATCCTCATCTTTCATGTTGAGTTCATCTCTTTCAAAATACTGATTTAAAATACTTTGAAAAAGAAGAATGAATTTATCAATTAACTCTAATAAGCAATCAGTTCAAGAAAAAAACAACATTTCTATTTAACCACAGCAAAGAACATTCAGGGTCTGTTTGGCAAATGAAACAATACTTAAATGTTACATGATTATGCTCCAAAAGTTAGGTCCAAAACTTTTGAAATAGGTTCACACAACAATTACAAGCTGTTGCATTTGTCGAACGGACCCTTACAGACCAAATAACTAAAGAGCCTGATCTTGGCAGAAATCTGAACTCTGGCTGATGCAAGCAAGTTTGATGTAGAGGAATTTCAGTGCTGTTTGATGGGCAGAATAATTTCTTACTCTGAGTAAACTCAAAGATATTCTTGTCGTACTACACAACGAGACAACAAACATGACAACAATTTCGCTTGTCATACTACTTTTTGGCTTGATTAAAATGTAAGAAAACTTGTTAGGATTTAACAGGTTAGAATCTTTTCCCCTAAACTTTTGCGCCCTGAAAAAGTACATCCAGAAAAGATAAATCTATCTATCAAACAACCTTTCAACAAAAGACATTCTGAGGTTGCAATTGAGTCTGAGACTGGGAATTAAAGTCAGTTCAGTTGCTTTTGGACTGTAGCCTTTCTATTGAATTTTTTGGTACAATATCTCGATCCTGACCTTAATGCAGTGACAGAAACGCTTCTTCAAGGAATCCCATTAGGTCGAGCATTTGGGCACCAACAACACCCAATGTTACATTTATCTCCTTATTCCCAACAGAAAAAGTTTTCGGTAATGCAGGTGAGCAGGAAGATTAATCCCATCGCTGGGGGAGTTCAATTAGCCAAAATGAATTTATAGATTCACGGATTCCTAGTGTTTGAATTGGCACATTTGCATAAAAATGGCAGCAGGGTCTGCTTGGAAATTTTTTTGTCACAAATTGGAAGGAATTTTTTTTCCAAAAAAGAGAGCAGCAAAACCGATGCATGTGATAGACGACTAGCGACGTCCAAAGAGAGGATGACTGCACAAGAGACGAGAGAAAGTTACACTGTGTGCAGTGAAGGAAGGAAGAGCATTTTGATAATTTATTAAAAAGAAATGTCCTTCACAGATTTTTTATTTTTTTCAATTTTAATTTTGTCTTTACAAAAAGTTTTCTTTTTCAATGTGAACTAAGGTTATTTTAGTCATTAACTATTCTGGCCCATGAAAAATCAATATGGCAGATATAACCAGGTTCGCGAGGAGACAGATAACTAGTTGGGAGGCCAATCTAGCATAGAGAAAGAACAAAAAAAGATGAAGATGAAGATGCTGACCTTACAGAAGCAGGGAACCAAAAGTCAAGGATGAAGAAACAATCTTTTTACAGTAAACACCAAGGACACAATTTAATGAAACAACCAGACTCTGTCCAGAAGGACGGTGGACCCTCTTAGAGCGTCCATACTTCTGTGCCAGTACAGCGAGCCCACAACAATCTTTTTATGTGTGTGAGTTGCTGACTTAAAAAGAGGAAGCCCTGAAGGGCACAGCTCAAACAGGCAAAACTTAGGGTGCATTGTAAGGCATCTCTTTGGTTCCACTTGTGGGGAGGTATGTTTCTCTATTGTGAGAAGTGTCGATCCTGAAACACATAGAGATCTCGCTACTAGATACCAATACAGAGTGAAATTTAATCCTCCCACTCACCCGGATTTAAAAAACTAGGGAAAAAGAAGTTTGAAAAGAAAATTTACTTTCCGACTTCTCACAAGTTTCACAAGCATTCTCATTATTGCTGCTGCCAGTCTGTGTAACTATTTGAAGCTTTTTAATTAATACAGCAACTGCCAACAATCCAAGCAACTTTGTTTTCATCTTTATGCAAATTCCACCAAAGATTGGGCACCCAGCGCTCAATGGTAACGAATAGAGTTCAAACAGGTTTCTAAGAAGGAAAGAAAGAAGAAAAGGTCCTGCTCATTAACGAGGAATTCTTGCACTCTGGAATACTCTTCTGCGAGCGAGACGGAAGTCGAAGAAATTGACACAGTTTTAAACTCTTGAGGTTTTATCATGAGAGTTCCAGATGCCAACCTTTAAGGGGAGGAAATTCCAACGTTCTCAGATCACTTGGTCTGAAAATAAATTTTCTGGTTTTTGGCGTTCTTCATATTCTTTTCTGTGAATGCCAGCAATTCGCCAAGATTTCTCCAATAAAAACCAAAAAAACTAAAACTACGACGTTCTCAGACTCTCCCTTGCCATGATTTTCTATGAATGAAATCTGTGGCTACCATCAAAGCTGACAAGAAGATAAAGAGCCACAAGTTAGCAATAAATTGATATTGAATTTAACTTCTACAACAGCACAATGACATCCGCTTTTTAATACCCAACAAAGAAGAGAAAAGGATTTATTGAGTTAATCCCAGCTGCAACTCTATGATGGTAGCCCCAAGTCAAAAAAGCAAAAGCAGTGGCAGCAAATAGAACAGAGAAGGGGGTGACTACAAATGGCATCCAAGGCAGTTACAGGTCTTGGGGACGAAAGAACAGAGGCCAAAGGGTCTGTTAGGCATGTTGCAGGCGATGGCGTAGCAGCAAGGTGTGAGCAAACAAAAGTGTCTTCCTCCAGTGCAGCATGTGCAGAGAGCACAAACCTGAAAATTTCCAAGTCTCCTCCTGCTCTCGTTGAAAACTGGCCTTATCTCTGCTCCTCCAACCGGCACAAGATCTGCTGAAGATGCGTTGGAGTGGACCTTCGATCCATTGAGAAAGAAGAAAGTCAATTCTCGAGCAAAAAAAAAGAAAAGAAAAGAAATCACCACTTTATCCAGCAGGAAGTGAAGATATTGTCATCACTTTATCATAGAACTGCATATTGAACACATCAAGGGATGCTGCTGCAAAACACGATTCTACTAATCGAAAAGCATTTTTCAATCATTGAGAAAGTTGAGTTTCAGAAAGAAGATGTTCCCTTCACTATGAAACAAAATCTGTCCCAAATAGTCACCATAAGACCACAATTCCCAGAAAGTGCAGAAACAGGAACACCCACAAGAAGGAAAAAGGCAAAAGCGACATGTAGGACTATAGCCATCATGAAGCTCATCACTCTTTCCTGCCACTAGCTTGAATTTTGCATAAAATAGAGACAGACCCATTTTGAGAACAACAAACAAGAATGCCAGCAACCTCCGAAAGAAACTCACCAGGGAACAGCCTCCATGGTTAAAGACAGAAGCAGCAAGCAGCAGCAGCAGAAGGAGGTGTTTGAAGACTCGAATACCCATGGCCTCAACTGCGGAAGCACCAACAGATGCATAAAAGCATATAAGCTTTGCAGAAGAGCTGAAGTGAGAAAGTGAGAGTTCAAAAGTTGTGGGAACAACAAAGAATCGGGAGTGTATGATTGCGAGATATGGGGACTGATGTGTGGTCTTCCTTCCTTCCTTTTTTTTGTTGAATTTTCTATGAAACCATAGTTGAGAGCTTCTATAATTCATATCTGTGCACGAAAAGTTTGGAATTTCAAACCCATGCTTCAATCTTACGGGGGGGGGGGGGGGGGGGGAGAGGGATTGCTTGTTTAACAATGAGGGTAGAACTCAAACAATTTTGAGATGGAATTATTTAATTATTAAATCATGCATATTGCAATTAGACTCCAGATCGTCAAATTTTAGTTTGGCCATATGTTTTTCATCAGTAACTTGTCTTTTTACATAATGCTGCTGAATCACAAAGTTATAATAGTACCAAAATCATTAATCTGTTCTAAATCTTCACAATTGGCGTGGATAAAAAAATATATTGTCTCAAACCGATTTCAACTTTTCGAATCATCTTGATTCTTGAAACTTTTAAGTTTTGTCATTTAAACTTGGTAGGAATGGCCCCATATTCAAAGTTAACTGGTGATCACCGGGAGTAAGACTGGCTCCATTCATAACAATTAATACATGGAATCCGTCGATAATCTCAGTTCCCAAACAAGGACAGGGTGCCTAAACGAGAAGCTCTCAAATTTTCTTGCCAATTAAATCACTGTCACTGCATTGAATATATTTTTTTGCATTGCGGTCTTTAATTATTTGAAGTGTTGATTGTTGGTATTGATTTATTTGTGTTTTCATGATTTAATGCACACTCCTCCCTAAACAGTGTTTCAAGCAGCTTTATGCATGTTTTCTGCTTGACGAATCATCTAAAAATTGAAACCACTGTTCTTTTCTCTTTCAGTTGTAACTTTCAAGCCACTTGTTTCATCTTTCGAATCCAGCAACTTTGTATATATGTGTAGGTGAGAAAAGGCTTGGTTGCAATTAAAAGCACATGAAATGTCATATGAATAGTAGCTGTGCGCCTCGCAAAAGTCATCAAGTCGACAGGAACTTATGAGTTCAAAAGCTAATATGGGATGTGAATGGTGAATGTCCTTTACTGAAAAATCAAATAAGGTGCCCTTTCCGAGTTGGTAGAGGACCTCAAAATTCTCTGTAGTACTTACTGGTCTACTAGCTTCTGCTCCTAACTGGTGGAAAATTTATAGCTTGGAATATTTCAAGAAAAGGAACAATCTATAAAACAGCAGAACTTTTCACATGGTTTAATTATGTGGAACCATGTTCAATTGCTGCATGTCATTAATGACTAATCTCAAATGAGCACCCGTTTGTTACCATGTATGTAAGATTTGGCATGAGTTGATAGTAGGAATGCCAACGCCTAAAGCTATTATTTGATATCTAATTCGAGTCTGAGTTCATGTGGCTGGACTTGAAAATTATGTCTCAAGGACTGGACAACCAGTCGGGCTCCACTCCAAGACTGCTCGTACAAACTCAACTCGAGCTCGACTCGTACTCATTCTTAAATTTATACTGAAAATGTCATGAGTCGTGTTTGAGTTGTAAGAACTCGAATTGTTTAAACTCGTTTTGAGTTGACTAAATAATGTGTCATGAATGAGAGGTTTCTATTGCTAAGTTTCTCTTTAGGAGATATTTGGATGCAGAATATATGCATTCTTTCTCTGGATTTTCTGTTAGATGGTCATTTATATTTGAGTTAATTAAAAAAATCAGTTAAACAAGTTAACGAGTTAAACAAGTTAAAAGACACGATTGAGGCTAAATCAATAAAAAAAAGTTAAACGAGTTTAGAAAGTCAAGCTTGAGCACAACTTTATCTCATCGAGTCAAGCTCGAGCCTATTCTATGGAGCTCAACTCGAGTTTGAGGGAACCTCAAGCTCGAGCTTCGATTCGGTTCATGTGCAGCCCTAATCTCAAGTAATTAGATGCTGATATAGTTTTCAGGTTTTTCTTATTTAATATGATAGATGTCTGATTTTATTTTTAAAATTCCTCAATTGGTAACATTGTCAGACTGTTTTAGAGAAGCGGCAATCTTGGAATCAGTTTTCAAAGATGTCTTCAAATGGGAGCATCTTCCATCTTTCAAAAATTTAATTTTTTCAACGGCCTAAGTTAGGGTTTATCAAACCCCTACCTGCAGATTTCAACTGCAATCCCTCGTACATGTTTTCAGTAATTCTGCTTATGGCCTCTAATCGGGGGACTTATGTTTGGACGTGCAAACCAGTTTGGCCAACTCCTTCGCTATACAGCTACATGTTTTTTTATGTACAAAATTGATTTTTAATGGTTGGGACTGATTGATGGCGTCACTTGGCACATTATTTTTTATTCATGTTTCTTTAACTGTCGTTTGGTAAATGGATCACTTTGTGAGTGTTCGATGAATCTATGGTAAAGATTTGTGGAGATTCATAACGACCTAGTTTTCTCAAAGAATGTTTTAATTGTCAAACAACCCTTTAGAGATTGTTTGGTTAATGAAACATTACATATTATGAACAGATTCATGAAATAGTAAGTAGGGGTGAACGAGCTGAGCAAGTCGAACTCGTTAAAGCTCGGCTTGAGTCAAAGCCAGCTTGTTTGCTAGAGGAATGGAGCTGGAACTTGGCTCATTTGTATTATCGAGTTGAGCTTTGAGTTTCTTCAACCCAACTTGTGTAACTCGACTCTGCTCGAATAATGTGTTTATTTTTTTTTAATCGTTGGATTTCATTTTTTACATTGTTTTCTCTCTCTTCATTCACTTTCTACTCTAAAGCCCTGTCTCCTCCAACTCCCAACCAGCAGGCTGTAGCACCAGCCACCAGGTACCCTTCTCATCAGTCATCTCCCTCTACTCTTCCCTTCTCTCTCTCTCTCTCTCTCTCTCTCCAGATCTTTCCCTCTCTCAATCTAAAAAACTCTCATGGGTGAGGGTGAAACCCTTGCCCAATCGCCCTTGCGAGGGTTTCCGAAAGCCCTCAGTTGGGTGAGGGTGGAACCAAATGGGTTTCTGAAAGCCCTCGGTCCGGCTAGAGCGAACCCTAGCCCTATAACAATAAGTTCAACTCATTGACTAAGGAAAGCATTTTGCGGCCTTTTGATAAGATGAGAATGAAAAAAAATGGCAGGCATATGGAGATCGAAATTCCATTGACATCTGATGAAAAAGTAGAGGATATCCAATTTCATATATCAGCTCATTTGGATGATGCTCTCAACCTAGTTACAAATTGGGTATGGGTGCAAAACCCTGCTACAAAAGCTAACCTGGTTTGGGGTGCAAAAGTCGAAGATTCAAAATCTTGTGATATTTAATCCTTTCTCTCAAACTAGTTACAAGTTGGGTATGGGTGCAAAGCTTGTTAAGAAAACCTGGTTTGGGGTGTAAAAGTCGAAGATTCAAAATCTTGTGATGTTTAATCCACCCTTAGTTATGCTCTAAGCCTAGTTACAAGTTGGGTATGGGTGCAGCACCCTGTTACGAAAGGTAACCTGGTTTGGGGTGTAAAAGTCGAAGATTCAAAAACTTGTGATGTTGATCCACAGTTACACCATGGCATTCAATTATCAAAGACTTTTATGTGCTACCGAGTCGGATTTCAGATCTCGTTTCCGATTAATCACCCATCCTGAACGCTGATCTTGATTTTGGGTGCCGGATATCCCATGTACGGGAATAGTGGGTGCAGTTTCCGTCTAAAAATTCAGAATTATTTTCTCTCTGCGACCTCGATTTTCCCTTCACCCGCCGGAGATCCGCCGCCGCCAGGCCAGAGTTTGACGCCGACGGCCCGTCAGTACCAGCCATCGATCCTTCAGGTCTTTCTCTCTCTCTCGTTCTCTCTCTCTCGCTATCTCTCTCCATCTCTCTCTCGCTATCGGGTGGATTCAACTACAACATGGGCTTCCTGGTTGGGAGGATTGGCGAGAAGCATAATTTGACTAACGGCACTGGTTAATGGGATTTGTAACTCGAGCATCATAATTTGGCTAATGTTTCGCGGACTTGTTTAAATGTTGACCTTGCACTTTCATGCTTGAATATGAGAAAAAGACTTGAACTCATCAATTAGTTCCTTCTCGTGTTGTTTTATAGTTAGCTTCCTTTTATGCATCGATTTTTTGTTAGTTCCTTTCGTTCTGTTTTCTTATGTTCATGGTGGTGAAGGCTGGGTGATGATGATGTCATTTAGATTTGTGCGATGAGAGAGAAAATGGATCATATGGGTGATTTCCAACTTCCTATAATGCTTTCTTTCTCTTTGCTCATGTATGTTTTAATGTGGGCTTGCTCTGGAGTTGTTTCTCTGTTATTTTTGTGTGGTTATTTCTTATTTATTTTGCAAATGGAGACTTCAAAGTAATGCTTTTCTCATGTTCTTTTCTAACTGAACAGGTCTTGAACTCAGAAAGATGCGTAGAAGGCCTGAACCTGCGCGCGAATCATTGCTCACGAGGGCAGTGAATATGGTTTTTTCATTTGTGAGATTGGCAGAGTTTGAGATTCTGTTCGTTTTGTTCTTTGTAATTGCGTTCATCATTTTCAAAGATCTTGTGAGTGCTTTTAGCGTTTCCTTTATTGGCATTGCTCCTGCATTGGTTGGATTAGCATTGAATATTTGTACCCTGCAACTAATTTGTGTCAATAAGACTGCAGAAACCAAAAATTTCAGTTGAATTAACATATGTCCTTAAGTTCCATTTTACACTTTCATTGTGAGTGATGGAATTTTGGTCCCTTTGTTGCCGAAAATTGGTGGATCATCTTTTCAAGAAAAGTGGCAGGATATTGCACTTTGTTGTATCTATTCATTGTTCTCACTTCTCATTAATTGTCACTCTAGAGTTATTTGAGCATGTAGTTTATGAAAAACGCATACATGATACAATCCTGATATTTTCAAACGGACTGGATGATGCTATTGATAGTTCTCAGTGAAACTCTTTCTTGATGCCGCTACTCCAATATTTTTGCTTTATCAGGAGAATATTTTTAACTTTACAGTTGGCTTGATTTGCATTCTTTGAAAGCTTTTATAATGTCATTGCTGGCATGCCTTTACATCTAAGTTGTCAAAGTTTCATGTCTGGCAGAGGTTATTCAAGACCTTAAAGGACTAGACTAGTTGGGGCTAGTCAATTTGACTTGGTAAATAACTAAATATACATCTGTATGAAAATATGTACAGCAACATACATATATATACATATATATACACACACACACACACACACACTATATAGATATGTGTGTGTGTGTGTGTGTGTGTGTGAAATTGGTAAAAACCAGACAATTAGGTTAGGGATAAAAACCAGACCTTTAATTTTTTGTTAAAAAATTAGTTTAAATAAAATACAAACTTCCTGATATATTTATGAAAAAAAACTATTTTGATATAAAACATGCTTTGAATCAACTTGGGTTTATGAAAAATGTTGATGCTATGGGAGCCATTCATTTTTGCTGATTATAAAAAACCATTAAAACCCAAAAAATGATCAACTTAATATATATTTGGCATCAACTATCCTTAAGATCATATTGGTAAGGTTAGATTTCAAAAAAAAAAAAAAACCTTAAATATCATATCTAAAGGGTCGAGTTTTTGTCCGACCTATTGGTCTGGTTTCTACCAGTCATTCATATATATATATATATATATCCAAAGAATGCATGTATGTGTTTATGGATCAGAAATTAGTCGATTGAACAATGACAATTGACGAGGCTGTTTAAAAATCACGTTGGTCTATTACTGGCTTAACCGACTAGTCTGGCTGGTTGATTGACTAATCAGGATTCAATGGAAGAAATTGAACAACAAACTTTTGTTATGCTAGGACCTTTGACTCTTAACGGCACCATAAGGTACACAAAAGTATACGGCAATAACTAGGCTCAACTGGTTTTGGTATGAGGGGTTATGAGTGTGTGTGTCTATGGAGAGAGAGAGAGAGAGAGAGAGAGAGAGAGAGTAGGCATACGAGAGAGTAGACATACTTTTTCTACTAAGAAAGTTGAAAGTCTGTAGCCAATAGTACCTGCAGCAAATACGAGCGATATTTCATACGCGTTTACTGCATTTTCTTTCCCTGCTAGAATTTTCCTTGTGTTTAATTAAATCAAGAACCATTGAATTGGTTCTTAGCCAAATGTTTGGCTTCTTAATCAAGTTATGTTTTGCATGTGTGCTCTAGACTCTAGAGCTTCCCTGATCTATGCTATCTTCTTTATTCTTATGTGACCTAACCTTCCCCTAATGAAACTATCTTCCTTGTCTTCTTAGTTATTGCATTTTTTCTCTTCATTTGTGATGAATAAATGTTTTACGAGTTTTATCAGTTATTTCTTCTTATTCTCCTTATCTGTTTACATTGTAATAAATATGTTTTCTGTGAACATCCGTTGTAGTTTGCATCACCACCGTAAGAGCTAATTCAGTTTTAACTTACTTTTGTCTTTTTAGCTCACGTGACACTTAGGACTTAGGAGGACAGAACACTCATGCAACATCATTTATTTAATCTATATAATTTCTTTTATCTGAATGTAATGCATTTCTTATCTCAAGATTTATAAAGGTGACAACTTGAAACCTGCCAAGTTTGAGTTAGACAGTTGACTTATGTGTCAAGAGAAGGCTTAAGCTCTAGATAGCTTTCATTCTATATTTATCTCAGTATCTGGAGTTTGTAGACTTCTGAGCTAGCTTAGTTATATCACAAAATTACTGCTACAGTGTCTATAACTATCTGTTATCAGTGGAAACATGCAACTTCCCTTAGATGTAACAGGGTTACAGATTCTGCATGTGAAATACTTGGGTAGATATTCCTTCGGTATTTATAGTATTTACTTTTCTCATAGAGTCCTCATGAAATTGATTCCAATCTCAATTCACAGTCATGTCTCAACTCTCAAGTAACCCTTGGCTTCTTGAGCAGAATAGATTGCTCGCCTGATGAAGCTTACTAATGGTTTTCAATTTCATGATTCTTTAAGCTGTTGGCCTGTGAATTGCCGAAATAGCAAGGTTTAGGAAGTCACCTTATTCATGTTTTGATGGCATGCCTAAAATGTTCTACAGCCTTTCATGTGAGGGTATATATATATATTGTGAAAACATACTCATCTGAATGAGGACGGAAAGGAGTTTATTAGAGGTCATGGAAAAATATCCCATCTTTATACACTTCGAAGTTGATTTTGATGTTTTTCCATGTAGTTGATAAGAATTTCAGGTTCTCAAGGTATATGACTGAAGCATTGGAAAGTTGCACCGCACTTCTCTATGTTGTGCTACTTAATCTGTCGATTACTCTGGAAGCCAGTAAAAAGAAAAAGGAAAAGTCATTGCAAACTATGAATTTTACTAAGGAAATATCTCAGAAGCTATCACATGGTCTAGATATCAGGTTTCCAGTCTTGGTCGAACTACTTATTTGCATTAAAAACTTGCAAAGAAAAAAATTGGGGAATCCGAGCACCATTTTCCAGCCAAGGAAACAGACTGTATGATTCTCATGAAAGATGTAGGTGATGAATTCTAATTTGAAGAGATAAAGGCTTTGGAAAAGAATTAGCCTCATCAAATTTTGTTATGTTGATGTTAAGACTGGGATGTTCTAAACTGCTGTTTGGCTAGAGTTAATGGATCCGCCATTCCCTAATGCATGACATGGATTCTGTAGTTTTGAACTGCAATTAACATTTGTGTGTCGCTGGTTAGCAGCTATTTCACATGATGCTCGACAATGGGTTATCTACTAAGGGTGTGAACTTTCCCAAATGGTCCATGAATGCTAGAAAGAGAACCATGTTTATCTACAGAACAAACATTTCTTCTTCATGCATTAATCTTCTTGCGCAACATACTTCTGATAGTTACGGAGTAGGAGGTATATTCCATTACCTGAAGGCTAGAACTCAGTAAGAAATGGTTGTCATTAAATTTCATGATCTGGTTAACATGTTCTTCAATTCTGCAGTCAGGCAACTTGAGAGCATGGGGGCTTGAATCTTCAGTGTTTTGTTCGTTCGGAGCCTTTTTGTGCTTTCTCTCTGTCCTCTCTTTTGACTCTGTTTATGGAGCCAGATCAGACAGTGTTCGTGATTCCAGAGTTCCATCTATCATAAAAAAATGAAAAAAAAAATGTGTTTGCCTTCCGAGTAGCAGACTGGAACCCTTGTTTTGTCAGTGGTCTAGGAAATCATTTTGACTGAGAGAAGAGAAACATTTCTGGTACAGACTGATTCTTTTTCTAGTTTTTCCTACAAAAACATCACCAATTTCTACCTAGATTCGAGAGAGAATGTTACTTTCCATCTAAACTGTGGAGAATATATCGCTCCCAGAAAGACAGATAATATGACAACACCCAAGTAGTTGTATTCCTTGAACCATGCGTCATCTTATTATTTCTAACCTTAAGTTTTGTTAAATCCCCAGGTTGAACTGCATTTGAGAAATTTGGACCCCCAATATTTTTTGTGAACCTAAGTCCCTGACCCTTCCTTCCAGAATTTTTCACCCACCATCTCTCACTTTCCATTGCCCTTACCACCCAAACTACTGTTTGGCCCTTCTGCTGTCTATTAGTTGGATGGTGTCCTTATTTTTGTTCATTCATCATCCAAACAATGACCGACTAAAGATAATGCTGATGGTGAACAGTATCACTCAACTGTTATTCAGATAGGCCATGACAGGATGATGCCTATTTGAGAGAGAGGGGGAGGGAGATTTGGTGGTCCATGACATTAAAGGTGCTGAAAATGGTGATGTTGATGGTGCTGATGATGTGGAAGGTACATAAAGATTGGTAATGATAAATTTGGATTATATTGATGAATAATGGCAGTGGAGCCACACCTTTCCCATCACTGCTGGATTTTCAGCCACTTTTGTTGCTGCCTAATGGCCTTACATCAGATGGTGCCATCTGATCTGGGTACTCCCTTACCATCCAGTTTCCAGCTAGCAATGCTAGGAATCACTTGGAAATATAGCAAGATAAAAAAAAAAGAATCAAGCTCCTTAGGACAGAAAGATGAGGATAGTGATGTAGAGATTGTGGCAGCGACAACAATGAACAATCATATGCCGAAGGTCATGATCTAATGATGAGTAATGTGAGAAGTAAGTGATGCAGATGATTATAACAATTGGTAGTAACAGAACTCGTAAGAAACCCTTTGAAAATCTTCTTGATATTGGTATCAGTAGTGAACTATTTTTACACAAACATATGTCAATCATTTTAGGTAGTCCATTTTCTTTTAAAACCTTTTCTTGCTTATAGTTTGGAGATCAATTTATTATTTTAGTTTTCTTGAGAGACTGATCGGAGACTGAATCAACTGATTATGCTGCTGTCAACCCCAATACCAACCAACCAATATTGTGGTGACCACGCATCAGTCTGCATTATCTTGGTAAAGGACTGGTGTACATGATATAGACAGCATTGCCAAAAAAGGTGCGAGAGGAATAATATCTGTCTCTGGTTCACTGAAACGAGATTAATCTACAAATTATCTAAAAGATCCCTGAGTTCATATCTTCATATCTTGATGCTTTCTTCAGTTTGAATGAATTAAAGGCACTAATGGAAGTTACCTGCATTCTGCCTGAATGTTTGACTGGTGAAACTGACAGATGATCTGGATAATTTTGCAGACTTCACGGCCTGAATACAACGATATTTTCGTCAAGAAGCCTGAGGGAGAATTCTGGTCCTTTTAGGAGGATGTTAGTTCTTGTTGCGAATGTAAAGAAAACATCTTTGGTACATGCATGATTATGCTAAAGCTTGTTGAGAGCAGGACACTCCATGCTATGTTGCGGATCGTCTTATATGAGGGCCTACAACATCTTTTTATTGTATAAGTTTCCTTGTGATTGGGTCCTTTCCTGTCTGTACACTAGTGCTATATTTGTGGTCAGCATATTTTTG